>NC_090269.1:321203586-321849523 GCF_040414725.1 Anabrus simplex
AACAAATAGGACATAAAACAAATCTCTCTCTGCTCTCAAACCATGAAGGTCGTTTCTTCCCCTTCTGGCATACTTGAAATACTGCAGACGACCAACACACCCGCCTGTGACGTCAAGCTCAATGACCTCCATTCTCACCCCACCACTGGCGGCAGTCCCCTAATTTATGAGCTCTACCGGGGAGCCAGGCTAAAATCTTGCCTTTCAAAAGAACACTTCACGTAGTCAGCTGCTAAAGCCCTCATTTAAATATACCTGGGCGATCGGCCCTCGTCTCGATACCTTCAGCAATCTCGCTCATCTTACTTATGCCTCTCATGGGCTAAATCCAAGTGCTACAAAACCCTAATCATTAAGCGATCATCACATTGCCATCCTAGGCATTTCCAAAATATATTCAATAAACTCTCAATGGTTGGGCTCTCTCAGGCCGACTGCAAATCTTACTTCTGCCTCTTATGGGCTCAAATCTCTTAAATACCTGGACTCGCTCGCTCTATCAATGAATCTGGGTGAATTACTGGTCACGGCTTGGTCACCACTTGGTCATAATTATACACATCTACGTCTGCAGAAACAAATGCCTGAATGTGATCTAATGAAAGTACCTATCTGTAGACTAACCTCCTATGACAAAATGAGTTCAATCAGACCCTTACAAAAACACGTACATTAAAATAACGCAATCAAAATGAACTATAAATACGCTAACAAGGACTCTACCAATAACATCTACCTTAAAGTACGGGGTTCGAGTTTGAGGCCTAGCTCTAAATTACAAGGGAAAATTCTCCTATTCCCACAAATTTCTGCTGACTGACGGCCCCCATATACCTATCTAAATTTAAATGACATGCTTGAAACAGAATTGGAAAGCTCTGACCTTAATTTAGCATTCTGAAGAGGACATAGCGGAGCGGCCATCCCTGTGGACCACTGGATCTACCACATTCTGATAGACTGCAGAGCTTGCATCAGATACTGCTGACCATTTGGAGACATTCTTGCTGGTGTGGCGTCTTCGTACAGCTCCCTCTGTAGTCGGAAGGTGTCCTCTTCGATGTTGTACTGGTCAGGTGCTCCCGACGTTCCTGGATCGATGCCCGTTGTTGTGTTGGCTTCAGCTCCTGGTTGTGGCTTCTTTGGAATGATGCTGTCACCCACTCGTTCTGGCTTGATGCTGGGGTAACTGAAAATAAATTCATATATTACAGACTGTTCAAACTCGATGCCTGTCTTCACTGTTAGCGTGTCTCACACGTTACACTGACCAAGTCTCGTTCAGAGTTTTAACCTGGTACACAAGAGTTTCTTCACTACACTCCGTCACTGTTCTATCACCCTATCACATGGACAACATATAGTTTTAGAATTCCTAATCTGAGCCAATATTAATTCTAGCATTTCGTCCGAAATCCCTTGACCTCACAGAAATATGAAGCTCCTAGCTCATTAGTCTCTTATAAGCAGTGCCTCATCTCCCCATAGCATAATCCCACAGGTACAATCTTCAATTCATCTGAATATTCAAGTTGATTACTTACATCTTTGCAGAAATCGCAGTACAGGTAGTCGTTGTAGCTTGAAGACAAAGCGTTGTTCTCAGTACCAACACGCCGTATGACGATTCGTTCCTGCAGCCTCTCGGTCTACGAATGACTCTGATATGCCCTGGCGGCCTTAATTTATAATTCCGGGTCGCGTCATCAAGCCACTTGGCTGCGTGCAATCTTAGCGTGCCCGGGAAAATTTTCCCGCATTAATTATCATGAGCGCAACTTAGCGAATGCATTAATTAATGCAGCCCTAATGCCTATCAAAATAAAGCAGATATAATACAGGTTGCAATTCTTGTCTCAAATCCAATGCAACTCTTCTGTAACCAAAGATATTAATTTATTTCATTCTTCCCTCCTAGAATAAGTTTAGCCGGGAACTGGAAAGCGTCCCCAAGCTTCATCAAGAGGCTTCGCTTGGGACATAACTCCTTTTAATGAGTTCTGGAGATTTCTCATAATGACGCTCGCGCTCACTTCACATAAGAACGCTTCTTCTGGACCCCTTTATGACATATACTGTAAGACATCGGCTTCGTGGGTGGCCTAGTATTATTCCAATATCCAATACTCAAATTAATACAATTGCTCCAATGAACAGAATGGTTCAATATATATATATATAATTATAATGCACGTTATATGGTTGTTATTGTTGTTGCTGTGGAGGTTGTGTACCGATATGTTTGGAGATATATATATATATATAATCTTTTATATTCAATGATATTTATTTATTTATTTATTTATTTATTTATTTATTTATTTATTTATTTATTTATTTATTTATTTATTTATTTATTTATTTATTTATTTATTTATTTATTTATTTATTCTTCTTCGTTTAGGGCTACGATGGACCACGTGGTTCTTAACTCCGGTGAGCTCTTTTCTTCCTCTTAGCCCAGTATACCTTCATTCTAGCACTATGGATGTCTTTTCTTTCTTGAGTCCATTTTACCCCTACTCTTGGACGGAGTGATTTAGCTGTTAGTGACTGGAGAGAGTCAGATGTTTGTATTTATTTATTTATTTATTTATTTATTTATTTATTTAGTGACTGGAGAGAGTCAGATGTACTTATTTATTTATTTATTTATTTATTTATTTATTTATTTATTTATTTATTTATTTATTTATTTATTTATTTATTTATTTATTTATTTATTTATTTATTTATTTATTTATTTATTTATTTATTTATTTATTTATTTATTTATTTATTTATTTATTTATTTATTTATTTATTTATTTATTTATTTATTTATTTATTTATTTATTTATTTATTTATTTATTTATTTATTTATTTATTTATTTATTTATTTGGGGTTCATCGTCACACAACTCTCGTCATTTACTTTCATTATGTTCATATTTCATGATCGAGAATTTGCATACATACGCACAAAACATACAAAATAGAAAAATCTTAGTAGAACGAGCACATGCGATGGAAGAAGAGGATCACGTCAAGTCTTCAACTAGCTGCAATTCGTTTTATAAGTTGTCCTAATTAGTAAAGTAAAGCTCATACCAGAGAACTACTTCGAAAGCCACCAGATACCTCCTTTACGTAAATGTTTTGGAAACTTCGAACTGTTGGTACATCAACAACACTACTCATGGAGACTTCATCAACTGTTTTATTCAAGTTTTCTGCGTTTTTAGCCTTCCTTTAATAGAATAGTATCAAATGCGAAAATACATCATTTTCTCGTACACCCACATTCTCATAAATAATACTCATCTTCTTCCGATCGCCAGCGTTTTAGTTCAGGAGGTTACAGCATCTTATAGCGTCTCAACGGCTGCATATCTATACAGTCTAAATAAAATTGCAATTTTTTCCCTACACTTCAAATTTCTCCGCTGATTAGGTATACAAAATTGGAAAGTGATCGCAGTTAATTTTTGTCTATCTGCCTGTCTTTTTGTTTGTTTGTTTGTTTGTTTGTTTGTTTGTTTGTTTGTTTGCATGTTTGTTTGTTTGTTTGTTTATTTGTTTGTTTGTTTGTTTGTTTGTTTGTTTGTTTGTTTGTTTGTTTGTTTGTTTGTTTGTTTGTTTGTTTGTTTGTTTGTTTGTTTGTTTGTTTGTTTGATTGATTCAACATTGTAACCGTCCAGGCTCCTCCAGCCAGACTAATTTAATATACTATCAATTTACGCGAAATCACTCGATATCAAGTTTATCCGCCATCGGCAATTTTTCGTAATAACATATTTATTCTACGTCAATCATTCATAAACAAGGAATCATATTATATAATTATAACATCATTTATTATTTAAATTATTATATTAGGTAGGATTGGATTTCATTATGTACTGTAAATATGGTCAATATGTTGAGACATAGTTGTTGTCATTTCACGTCATATTTGCGTATACGGAAAAGGTTATTCTTATAGCGGGGGAAAATTACATGAGTCATAGGGTTAAACTCATCAGCGAAGGCAGTAAACAGCGACCCGCGCGCGAGGCTAGGCTTGCAGACTACATCATCGCCACGCCTACTGGACTTGTCAAGAAGAAAGAAGAGGGAGATGATAATGCGATCTACGAATCAGATGCTTCGTTATATAGAGAATTGATATTGAGCTATTATCAAGAGTGGGGAGAGCCCGGTGATATATAATGTAGCGCGGAGCATTCTCGATTCACGGAGTCTCGGATACTCACTCATATCGCTACTTCTGCTGAGAACCTAACTACTATTAGAACTTCTACTGTGAACATCTACTTTGAACGACGTTATTGATTTTGAGACAGTGTGTGTTCTCTCCGAGACATAGTTATTTTTGTACAGTGTGTTGTCGCTTCGATACAGTACTTAGCTGCGGTCATGTTATCGGATCTGCGTGAGACGAAACAAGCTTACGGCTTGTGTTATATTCAGTAAATCTTCTGGATGAAGAACTGTTTAGTTCAAGTCCATGGAATTTAGTACAAGTCTGTACCGTATAAATAGTGTAGCTCAGTTGGATTGAGATTTCTACTAACATGGAAACATTCATATCTCTGAATTTTCTCCTCATACGATCAACGCTGATCAGTTTTTACAAGTATAGGGCCAATGTTTAATTTAAAGACTAGGCAATTAGGGAGTGCTAGTCCAGATAGCCCGTACCACATCAGAGAAGGAAGGATGTCCATGGAGCCAATTCTACATCGAGAAGAAGAGAACGAGTAACCACGGAAACCAAATGACTTCAACGGAAACTGCAATTGGTGAGCTTCAATTAGATAAAGCAAGCAATAGTAATTTGAGTAACGTAAATTCTAAATCCCTCCACGCTTTAAGGAACTTTTCCGATTCATCTCATTTTTTGTATAATAAATTCATTTGTATTTTATATTGCGTTAATTTTCTTTCTCAAACGATACTTAATGGTTAATTATTTAAAATCCTACCCCTGTGATTTAAGTATAAGTCTCTATGCTAGTAAATATAAATTTTGCTTTACAGTTTTGTTTAAAACTGTAACGCTAGCGCCCATCCTTCACATAGAGAAATGGGAAACCATGGAATGTTAATTGTTTCTATTTGAGGGCAAACCACATATAGTTTATTTGATATTCATGTGTCCCAAGGTATTAACTTTTGTCTCCTCTAGTGAAAAGCTTAGGGTAGAACAGTTACAACATCAAGTGGAAACGGCTCGACAGAATTTCCTGAAATTCGGTATTTAAGTTCAGAGATTTCCGGAGAGTGCATTAGGCTATGTTATTTTCTTAGTGTACAGTGGAGTAACTGTATTAGGGGGATCGATACAGGAAATGTCAAACAATATATTTTTATTCCGTACCCTGAAGGGGTGCAGTCCCTTCTCTTAGGCCAAGGAGATTTAGAGCGGTGAAGGTGACGTGGGTGGCGGCCGTAGTCGATACTAGTAACTGTCCCGGCAGTGGCCTTAGTGCAGGAGAATGGAAAACCACGAAAAACCATTCTCAGGACAGCCGACGGTGTTGACCAGCCCTTCTCCGTCTCCCAAATACAAAGCTGTAAATCCGCGGTAGAACCGTGTCCACTGTTATGACCAAAGCTAACTCTGCATCCACCGACGAATGTCAAATTTCTCCGTTAACATCAGCTGTATCGAGAAACTATTCATGATAATATATAATGTCCGATCTTTTATATTTTATGCACTTTTACCGTACGGACAATAATAATATTATGGCCGGGCTGAGTGGCTCAGACGTTTGAGGCGCTGGCCTCCTGACCCCAACTCGGCAGGTTCTATCCTGGCTCAGTCCGATAGTATTTGAAGGTGCTCAAATACGTCAGCCTCGTGTCAGAAGATTTACTGGCAAGTAAAAAACTCCTGCGGGACAAAATTCCGGTACCTCGGCGCCTCCGAAAACCGTCAAAAAGTTAGTTAGTGGGACGTACAAACAATAACATTATTATTTAATAACAATATCGGAGACGTTCGAAATTATTACATTCTTCATAAATATCTCATTGACACTTTGATCTTTTTTTAACATGTTCCAAAATATCCAAATCGATAAATGATGTGTCACAACCATCTTCTGGAATTTCGAGTGGAATCCCTCAACAAAATTATTTGTTCTCAGGGTTCCGTTGAGCACTGATCACAAACGTACCACAGTAATGGCGGCACTGCTCACCTCCTTTCCTTTATACATCGTCATCTAATATAGCTTGTTTCAAATTATATCATTAGATATTGGAAAGTTTTTTGACTTTATATACCGTATCAAATATATCCTCAATATGGCTTAGAGATATGAATGGAAGACCCATCAGTCAAATAATATTTTTCCTTATATCGTCGTCGTCATTAAAACGTTGTTGCAAACCCAAATTTACAACATGCTGCCATATTGCTTGTGCATATTGGTGTTAGGAAGACCATATTGGGCAGAGTTTATTGCGCTTATTTCGAAATCCATAGTTAAGAATTGAGATGACAAATCAAAATTTTCTGCTTCAGCTGTATCTTTTAGGTGAAGAATTTGTACAAGTTGTTTGATCTTTTCTAGCACATAGACAATAAATTGATGAGAAAATATCATAGTGCTCAACGAATAAAATGGTCGTGGCACTATGTTGAAGTACAGACACTAAAAATCATCCTACTTTCAGACAAATGCCTTAATCCGTCCAATATATAAAATATGATGAGTCTGCTCTGGACGGCATTTCTATAATCGTACTAGAGAAATTGTTGTTCATGTGAAGATACGGCGTATGAAGGCAATATAACTCGTTCTTCGAGAGTTTATCTTGATCATTCCTATCTCCATCATTGTACAATCCTATAAGTTTTGGCACAAAAATATAAATCATTGTAAATATTTCCTGCGTATTCTTGGTATCTATTCACTGTGTTCTCAGTTTGGCACAGATTCATCACATACAATTTCCGAATCAGATTACGAATATGTCTGTGTATGTATATGTCTATATCTTTACCTGTTACCTACGACATTGTTAAGAAAACTGTGTCCTCTGTTCACAGTCTGTAATCATAATTTATTTCAGTAAGTTTATTAGCATCTCCTGATCATCAATGCTATCTATTTCTTTTTTAATTACGCTGACGGGAGGTTCATTTGAGTGTAGCTCGGCTTTTCTGTTAATTACAGCAAAAATATTATTTTTCTCTGACTTCAGCGCTATTTCCAAAGTATGTGTGCTGACCTTCCTTTAATACATTAATACCGACAGGTATGTCTCGATTTGTAACAAGACGCATCACAAATCTCACGTTTCTCACATCGCCAGTGTAACAATGCAATTGGTGAATGAGGTTGTTATAAATCAATTAAAAGATTTGCCTTTGTTTGAAGAGATTAAACGAGCCATTACAATAAGATTTGTTTTCTTCTTCAGTGACTACTTAAATACTGAAGTGCACAACGATGGTAACTGGTAACCACATTAAAATGCAATAATGAAATGGAGTATGGCTTTTAGTGCCGGGAGTGTCCGAGTACAAGATCGGACAACCGTTGGCGACCTGCACGTCGTAATGAGGATGAAATGATGATGAAGGCGACACATACACCCAGCCCCAGTGCCAGCGAAATTAACCAAGTAAAATTAAAATTCCCGACCCTGCCGGGAATCGAACCCGGAACCCCTGTGAGCAAAGGCCAGCACGCTAACCATTTAGCCATGAAGCCGGGCAGTACAATAATAATAATGTGAATTTTGTTCAAATGAGTATGGACAAAAATGTAATTGAATTTCTTTTTTTACAATTTGTTTTATATCACACCAACACAGATATGTCTTATGGCGACGATGGGATAGGAAAGGGCTAGGAGGGGAAGGAAGCGGCCATGGCCTTAATTAAGGTACAACCCCAGCATTTGCCTGGTGTTAAAATGGGAAACCACGGAAAACCATCTTCAGGGCTGCCGTCAGTTGGCTTCGAGCCCACTATCTCCCGGATGCAAGTTCACAACTGCGCTCCCCTAACCGCACGGCCAACTCGCCCGACAATTGGATATTATAAAAAGTGGACGAAAATTAGTGGACTAAGAAAAGTTGATATAATATACCAGGTGACCCGCCAGCGTCATACTTTCTAGTTGTAAGTGACTCCCACTCACTAATTAGGAACGGGATATCTAATAATTGATTTTGACAGGATATTACTGCCTGCAGATAAGTTACATCAAAATACGAAATGATAGCAACCGCCCTCTGCATGTTCCTCAGCGCTACCCGTCTAATGCGTACGTAAGCCTCGTTTTCGTGCGTATAGTAGTAGGCTGATATTTGGTACAGTAGCACTATAGTTGTCAACATATCGACAATGGCTGGCGTGTTCAACAACGATGAATACACAGGCAAAATTTTAATCTGTGGAGAATCTGGTCGAAATATAGCCAAAGCCCGCAGACGCTATGCGCATGAGTTTCCAAATAGCCACCTGCCTTCTATATACGTATTTCGCCTAACAGAGTTGCAATTAAGAGCTAATGGATCGTTCAAAACACGCACTGCATACAAACAACTTTTTGGTGGAGTGGAATGTCTGTACGTGTATAAATGAATGAGTTATTAACGTTTATTTTCTGCATCAATGGCGTATTTACAGATTGCACTATGCTACAGAACGTTTGTAGTAAATTGACTGTTACTCGTTTCATATCCGAAATGTAGCACGTTGTAGCACTCCTTTGTAGGCCAGCTATAAGGCAACCCATCCGTCACTGGTGTATGCGGGAGACTTATAAATACGGGGCTGGAGGGCCACCTGGTATATGGAGCTATTACGTTCGTGGATATTATTAAGAATGAACTGGATTTATTATGAAACACATCATATGGAAGAAATGTCTGTTCGTCAAATAAATTTGACCAAACAGTTGTGGACAAAATACAATAGACAAACTGATCAAGAATCGATTCCGGGACCCTCCGAGCCGAAGACCAGTAGGCTGACCATTCAGCCGAGGAACCAACAGTATGAAGCATTGTATATTCCGAAGATACAACAGTAATCTACGATGTATCATAGAATGAATGTTTTGTCGACTACTTGTTTTAAACATTTAGTATGTACTAGTCGTCGGTTACAAAGTAACTCGTCTACTATTATGTTTTATTACGAATTTGCATTTCCATATAGTATTACATACTCGGGTTTTCAACTAAGATATTCACCTCAAATATAAAGGGCAGTCAAATGAAAACCGAACACCCACCATAACACACATTCCGCCCGAAAGTTGGCAACACTCTTGGGCATGATACTGTATAGGCTTTTGGGCTTACGCCGTGTCAAGAAAATAAGGTGAAATTCTTTTCGCTTCGCAGAGAACTGTGCTCTGCGTCATCAGAAGAAAATCTCGACTGTCCATGAGAAAGGCTTCTTAAAATAATGAACTTTTGAAATTTAAACGTTATAATAGAAGTGGAAATGGTACGTTCATTCGCCACCAGATGGCTCCCCGGACGTAGCACAGCGCTAGCGCTCGAAGCAGAAGCTGACCGAACCATCAGAATCAGTCTAAGAGGTTCACATAACATGTGTACGTAACATATGACATGACAGGTGTATGACATTAACACGAGCCTGGAATGAAACATCTGGCGATGAGGAACGTACGAATTTGTAAAACACCGAGACGAAATAACAATAGTGAGGAGACAGGGAAGGGAGCTACCTACGTAAATCCTTAATAGCTGGCAACCAGCTGTTGAAATTGTTAGGCTTTCTACGTATTTCCACAGCTTCCCGTATAATCCTGGAGCTGTAGTGTCTAGTATGGGTAAGAGCTCGAGCATCTTGGAACATGACATCATGACACGACGATAGAGCGTGCTCAGCTATTGCCGATTTGTCTGGCTGGTTGAGACTAATATTAAGTTCATGTTCCTTGATACGGGTACCAATGGACCGGCATGTTTGGCCGATGTATACCTTACCGCAAGTACAGAGAATGTCGTATACCACAGGATGTAAAAATGGGGACTGTTGTTACGTATCGATATTGCCATCACTGTTGTAGGAGAACTGCATAGTGACAGCTCACAGGTGCACGCAGTTGTTATGTTATGTCTTTGTTGGCTCGTGGATTGGGCTAGAGCGTTCGTCCAGCGGTAGAAATGGAGGCAAGGTAAGAAGAGCACAGAAGTGTGGTTCGTTTTCTGGTGGCTGAGGGAGCTGGAGTAGCCCGTCTGCGCGAGTGAGAATCAAGAAGAGCGCACATCACTGCAAGACGATGCGTGCCCAGTAGAATCCCATCCAGCCATTACTCCTGATGTGATGTCCGGCTCCATGGCGTGCTGGCCTTTGGCCACAGGGGTCCCGGGTTCGATTCCCGGCAGGGTCGGGAATTTTAACCATAATTGGTTAATTTCGCTGGCACGGGGGCTGGGTGTATGTGTCGTCTTCATCGTCATTTCATCCTCATCATGACGCGCAGGTCGCCTACGAGAGTCAAATCAAAAGACCTGCACCTGGCGAGCCGAACATGTCCTCGGACATTCCCGGCACTAAAAGCCATACGCCATTTCATTTTTTCCTGATGTGATAAGGTGGACTGATGGCCTTATCCGGGAAAACCGACGAATCACGGAGGAAGAACATTACACGTACACGGAGGAAGTTCAAGAGTGGAGCGATTGTGGATCCGTCAGCGACCTACCTCTTTCTACAAATGATCGTCTCGTCTGCCTGTGGGATAAATGCATTAACGCTTTTGGTAATCACTTTTGAATAAAACCATTCCATGGTCACGTTTTAGTGGGTGTTCGGTTTTCATTTAACTCGTAAACATGTGGACTTGGACCAATTTTATATCCTGTTGTCAACCCAACCCTGTGCGATTTAATGTCGCGTCAGAATAATAATGTTATCACTTACAATCCGTCACATACCAGTTTTTCCTTTACATGTTACTTACGACAATGTTAAATGTGTTACAATAGTATCATAAAGTATTCACGCGCACAGTAGTTGTCAGAAGTAGGCAAAGAAACTCTGTATGCCAACAGCTCATGTTCCATGTGTAGCGCGTCTTTTGGCCTATTGACTTATGATTCAACCGAGCAGGGAGGCCTGCAGCTGGTAAATTAAGCGCGTTTGAATATATTTCTTTTCTCAAGAAGTACTCGTACAAAGTTAGTACCATTATCTCTTGCCAGCAGATATTGATACCCTGGGAAATACTGCGAGGTAAACGACGAGAATGTATAACAATAATGTTCGTACATCAATATTTATATTTTCCGAATAACTTGTATATTTTAATACATTATGTTAATAACACTATACGCCGTAAGATTCGCCGGGACTAACAGTAGTTTCAAATCAGAAAAGTTTCGTTTTATTCAAGTATAAGTTGAACAAGTTTGACTGTGTTAATAAATTATCATACTTCAATGTATAAAATATTTATGGAACTTTTACCTTAATATCAAAAAGAGGAAATGAGAAACGTCTGTCCAGTTATATCGAAAATATAACATCATAATTTGGACATAACGCTATTAGAAAATCTTGTGAGTACTTTTTCAACATTGTTAGTTCCGCTTTCCAACGGTCGATATATTCAGCACTAAATCTCTGTTGACATTCACCGTTCTTCAAGAGACCTCGACAATGAGAGCATGTAGCAGCCATAAATTAATACCCGAGTCTTACTGACGCGTCCTCCCGGCCTTGATCTACAGCTCCAAAAGAGGTTTCCAGGGTACATTGATTGCCATCAAACTTGTCAGCTTTCCAACGTGCCGTTGGTGAAGCAAGGTCACTTCACTACCCAAAATGAATTCTGGATATCGTGATGACCCTTGACTTCTTTCTGCAGAGCTCTGCCATGCACGTCCTTTCTCCGTGCAGACAAATGAATAACAAACACAGCTAACCTGCGTTCTTGCCTGTATTGCTGGTACTCAGGCCACAAACAACAAATGAATTTAACTTCTTACGTCTATAGATACACTCGAGTTTACACTAAAACTTTGGCTGATTGATGAATGTTGCACATGTGTTCAAGTTCAGACAATACCTTTAACTGGGAGCACTCACTAACGACTTATCACTTTCTCATGTAATTCACGAACAACTGAGCACAATAGAAAAAGGGTTTTTTGTTATCTCCCCACTGAAAGATCTAGTTTCATTTCCCAGGAGAGGCAGGCATTTAAGAAAATTTTTCCCGAGTTGTATACGGTATATCAACTCAGTCAGCTGTCCACGTGAGGAAATTCTTCTACAGGCGGGTTTTCTCTGGTCACAAATGGCTTGTCTTTTGGATTTGTTCCTCTTAGACATAAGCGAATCTCCTGTCTCCAAAGATCATTTAACTGATCTGTTAATTCTACTAATGATATCTCTTGTTTTCTTTCCGCCTCACAATTTTCCCGAAACTTCTTCAAATTAACCACAACTGCTTACAGTGGAGAGAAAGGGGTCACAAATACACTCTTCAGATATCCTCCGTCGGATTGTTGAATTCAATGAATCGTCCCTCTACACAGTAGCACGGCTTGGTGATGTGATCGATCTCCACTGATTTATTAAAATACTTATATCATCTCGATTCTCAGAAAACACTGAATAACTTGCTTTTGGAGAAGTAGAACTCTTTTATTTTATCATTTTATACATAAACTTAAAGCTTCTTTATCTCGTAGAAACAACAATAAGGAATTCGTGGATTAGAATTTGTGACGTAAGTAAGGGGAACGAGACGCATGCCAAAAAAATGTACTATTGTCCTGTGCAGACCTCCTGCTAAGAACTGGCGCGATGTCTTCCTCAACGTGCTCCACATTGCACTTGGAGAATCGCGTGCCGCCATGTAATTTCCGCTTTCTAATCCCGAAGGTAGAATCTAAGAGCTCAGTAAAGTGACGTGCGATCTGCAGCTGGACTGGTAAATCATCTTGGAATAGGTAAGTGTACACCTTCCTCCAACAATGTCATCCTTCAACTGACTGGAGAGAAATATGCCTTAATAGATTTGATTTACGTACTTCGAGTGGCAGGGAGAGATGATATGCATTACGTAAGAGAACTTCGCTGCGGCTGCCCACAATTTCTCATATTTCCTGTTTTACGAAGTGGAGAACGCTATTACTGTTCTCCATACTAAGCTAAATTGTTGTAATATTCTCTGTCATACAAAAATTTGTACATTTTACGCGTTTCTTTTTGCTAGTTGCTTTACGTCGCGTTTCTTATTTTATATTTTAAAAAATACGTCATATGAAAAATACTCTAGAGTATTTAATAATCCTCTGCCTAGAACAAGCATTGGTTCTCCTCCGATTCTAGACCTTTTACCTTGCAATCATTGATTCATATTCTTCTTGTTCTCCTTTTAGTATTTACCAATTTGTTGGAGGAGGACATTTCGTGTAAATTAGGCGCGGTTTTACAGTAGGATGCCCTTTCTGCTGATAACCCTACGTGGAAGAATATATTCACTACTGAGTGTTTCTTTAGTGGTTGGCAGTTTGGTGTCGTAAGAGGACAAGAATTGACCAAGTGAGGTCATGTCATACAGTATATGAAAATAGAAAAGAGAGAAGGTCACGTGGTCGGTAACCCACGCTCTCAAGTTGAGAGCCCTTGGTGTCCTCTTAGACGCCTCTTAAAGCATGTAGAAGTATACCGTGATCTCCTGAGGGTACAGTATCCCTAATAGATGAATAATAATAATAATAATAATAATAATAATAATAATAATAATAATAATAATAATAATAATAATAATAATAATAATAATAATAAATCAATTGAAACATACACGGTATGGATAACAACAGGCTGAGGAAAAGAAAATTCTAAACCTAGCACTACCGCTAGAAAAACCCGCAATAATTGGTAAGTGGAAATAAACGACCTACAAGCAATTGATATTACCGAGCAAAATTTAGAAACTTCTCAAGCAAAAATTTGCACAGAAACCTAAAGGAAAATATACTGGCGGAAAATGAAATCGTCCACCTCTGTTGTGTAGTGGTTAGTTTGATTAGCTGCCACCCCCGGAGGCCCGGGTTCGATTTCGTGCTCTGCCACGAAATTTGAAAAGTGGTACGAGGGCTGGAACGGGGTCCGCTCAGCCTTGGGAGGTCAACTGACTAGGAGTGGGTTCGATTCCCACCTCAGCCATCCTGGAAGAGGTTTTCCGTGGTTTCCCACTTCTCCTGCATGCAAATGCCGGGATGGTACCTAACTTAAGGCCACGGCTGCTTCCTTCCCACTTCCTTGTCTATCCCTTCCTATCTTCCCATTCCCCCGCAAGGCCCCTATTCAGCACAGCAGGTGAGGCCGCCTGGGCGAGGTACTGGTCATCCACCCCAGTTGTATCCCCGACCTAGAATCTGAAGCTCCAGGACACTTCCGTTGAGGCGGTAGAGGTGGGATCCCTCGCTAAGTCCGAGGGAAGAACCTACCCTGGAGGGTAAACAGATAAAGAAGAAGAAGAAGAAGGAAAATGAAATCCCAGTGGCAAGGAGACATTAGTTTGGAAGAATACAATTTAGGCTAAGCAATTGTCTAGGTAACATTTATTTGATTAAAGTTTCCAGGTCACAGGTTCAAGTATGCGCGAGAAGACATGTGACATGGTGAAGCATTAATAACCGATGTAGTCACCACGATTTTGAATGCGACATGCAAACGTGTTTGCTTTGTGTCGTACAGGAGCCGTACGTATGTCATTTTGTGGGAAGGAGTTCGACCTCTGTTACACTTGGTCAGTAAATCAGCTACGGTTAATGCTGGTATTTGTTGTCGCATAATGTAACATAACGTGCTCAATGGGCGAAAGGTCTGGTTATCTCCTAGGCAACTGGTCGACACTCTGTACAGCAACGCTATGCGGACGAGCGTTATCCTGTTGGAAAACACCCGCTTGAATACTGCGAATAAATGGCGGCACAACCGGTTCAGTCACCGGTCTGACGTACAAATCCGCTGTCAACGTTCTTGTGACAACGATGAGAGTGCTCTTGCTGTCAAAGGAAATCGCTCCCCAGCCCATAACTCCCGGTGTGGGTCTATACTGCTAATAATAAGAGTCGCTGTCTGACATTCCTTAGAGGGAGGTCCGTTTACTGCCTGCCGAGGCGGGATAAAGGGAGTGGCTGTGTGGTTGCCATGGAAACGAGGGTGGGGCGACTGCGGTTGCCATGGAGATAAAACTTCAGGGCAGCTCGTCTTGCTGGGAGTTGCCAAACCTGTCACTGTCACTGATAAGAACCTGATTGTTTGTATAAGAGTGATCGCAAATGGGACGATACCGCCTGGCCAGGTAGTCTACAACAGATCACAGCGGTCAGAATGAAAGAGGGAACAAGTGAGCCGGAAGCGCGGGGTAAGAGTATGTAGAAAGGAATGCTGGAATGTGGCAACATCGTGAAATGGCACGTGCAGTGTTCCTCCCTCCAATCTTACCTGTCAGACGCCAACTTTAGTTAAGTCTAGTATAGTGTGTGACGTCGCAGACAGCTTGATTCCAAGCGCTTTCCTAGCTTTCTTCATACCAACATACGGCCATCACTGGCACTAAGACTCTCATTTGAGAACACAACGATCTCCACTCCGCCCTCCAGTGAGCTCTAGTTTGACATCACTGTGATTCGGAGTTAGTGGCATGAACACTACAGGACGTTTGGCTCGGAGCTGCCTATCAAGTAATGGATTTGTCACAGTTCGCTGTGTCACTCTGGTGCCTAACTGAAGCTCTAATGGCCGGTGCATATGCACTACGATCCACCAGAGCCTTCTCCGTAGTGGCCCATGTGTGTCTTCTTGGGATAGTGCCTTCCAGTGACCATTGTTACTAACACCCATGCACTGTGGATATATCCCTGCCATGTCCACATTTTCGTTGCACTATTTCACGGCCTCGTTCAAATTCAGCAAGTTACTGACACTGCCTTCTTCGTCTCCTTGAAGGCATGTTTGACTCACAACGTCAGCACCGGACGATGATTAACGCTCACGACGTGTACAGCGCGTATTTAAAGCAAACTTGATTTACAAGGTCATGGTGGTGCTACTAACCTCACTCTTAGTTCACTAGCGGACAAATCTGAATAGGCGTCATCTTTTAGATGTTCAAACACACCTTCCGAATTTCGTTTATCTAGCACAACTCCTTCTTGGCTTTGGGATTTCATTCTCCGGTAGTGTATACATAATGGACAAAAGAACGCAGTAAGGCAATCATTGAACGAATGAAGGGATACTGTTGGTGTTGATTCGATTCCCGACCAGGCCGAAGATTTTAACTACGTATGGTTTATCTATCTATCTATCTATCTATCTATCTATCTATCTATTTATTTATCTATCTATCTATGTATTTATTTATTTATTTATTTATTTATTTATTTATTTATTTGTATGCGGGAGAAGTTAGGGCACACGGCCCTCTCTTACACTTAACTACAATGTACAGTACGCAGTGACATAATTTGTAAGTTATTACATTAGACTTATAGAGTATCAATTACCGAAAGTAATGGAATATAATAGTATTATGAGAGTGATTTTGTTAATGATTAATATTCTCTGTCTACATTTCAACCTAACTATAGCTCTACGTCATACTTACTCTCATTCACTCTAACAATCATACAAACTGTTCACGTACTTACGAGGAAATCTCGACGAGGGGCTTAAATGAGGCTACTGAAGCGCTATTTCGTATCCTGACAGGGAGATAATTCCATAGCCTTCCCCCAGACACCTGAAAGGAGATGCTGTATACTGATGAGTAATTAGAGCAAAAGTCAACCTGGTGTTATGCCCATGGATTGAGGAGAGAAAATAAGTATTCAGGTATAGATTCGTTCATCATTCGAAATATTAGTCTGACGGTGTCCAGGTTTCTTCGTTTTTTCAACATTTTCAGCAAGGATAGCTTCTCATAATAAGGGGAGATGTGTGTCGCGAAGTTCATAGAAAACATATTTTATACACGAGTTCATTGCCTTCTGAAGTTGCATTGTTTGTTCTGCAGGTGTTTCATCGGTTAGTACAACATCGCAGAAATTACTTATTAAAACTAGTGTTATTTTCACAGTATGTGGAAGAATGGACTGTTGAATTTTTAGGGAACGAAGAGATGCGTATAACTTTTTGTAGATACTCTTTTCTGTGGTGTGATAATTCCAGTTTAATGTGTCATTAAAGACGACCCCTAAGCTTTAACAGACGTTTGAAAAGAGCATCAGAGTAGACAGATGCGTAATATTTAGTGCATCTGAAAGTCTAGGTTCATCTCATTATACTACTCTTCATATATATACAACACACTACACTACTAACCATCACATAAACACGACGCAAGGTCGGTAGATGCAGAGTGGGTCTCGGCCCATAAGTGGCCACGGCTGGTCCGTGGTCCAACAGCTCTGCACTCTGACCGGCCAACCGAGCAGAGGAGGGGTGGCCACGGCTCTACCGTGACTGTACGATTCTACATTCGGGGGACGGCACATGGCGGCCCTCACGGCTGTCCTGAGAATGGTTTTCCGTGGTTTTCCATTCTCCTGCACTATGGAGAATGCCAGGACAGTTCCTGGTATAGGCCACGGCCGCCAACCCCATTACCTTCTCCATGCATCTCCTTCACCATAACAAATCCCCCGGCCTCAGAGACGGCGTCACCATCTAAGAGCACCCCCCCCCCCCCCATTCAGGAAAGGAATGAAAATATTTTAGTAGTAGTACGACGCAATACTGAATAAAACCCTCCACACAGGGTTGGCGTCAGGAAGGGCAACCAGCCTTAAAACTGGGTCAAATCCATATCCATTGCTGACTCCAATAAATTGGGGTTAAAGCCAGAACTACTACTACTACTACTAATGACAATAATCTTCTTCTTCTTCTTCTCCGTCATCTTATCCCGCTTCCAGCGGGGTCGATGTTTCTGGCAAGTCTTTTCTACTTTATCCCATCCCACACATCATCTTCCCTTAATTTCTTCTCTTTCAGATCTTCTCTTACATTATCTGTCCACCTCCTTCTTGGTCTTCCCCTATTTCTAGTCCCATCCACAGTCATATCCATCACTCTCCTCTCTACATACCTTTCATCCCTTCGCACAATGTGTCCATACCATAGCAGTCCTCTCTCCTGTACTTTCTTCGATACTCCTGTCAATTTAACTGTTCCTCTGATTTTTCATTTTTGATGCGGTCCATTCTAGTGACACCACACATCCATCTTAGCATCTTCATCTGTGCAACATCTATTTTATTACATTGTGCCTTTGTTGTTGCCCAAGTCTCTGCACCATACAACATGGCTGGCCTCACTGCTGTATTGTAAGCTTTTCCTTTAGTAATAATAATAATAATAATAATAACCCGACTCCACGACTGAGTTGTCAGCGTACTGGACTACGATTTAGAAGGCCCCGGACTTGTTTACCGGAAGTACCAGCCATTATACTACATACCGTTTATTTCCCTGTTTCGAAGACGCAGTTTTAATACACTTATCTTCATCTACGTACAACACTTCACAGTACCAAAGACGCAATAATAAATACATCCCTCTATATATGGTTTGAGTCAGCTAGGCTATTTGGTCGTAAATCTGGGCTAAATACACATCAATGTCGACTCAAATAAATTGAAAAATGGTCAGTGTTAATAATAATAATAATAATAATAATAATAATAATAATAATAATAATGCGAGTAATAATAATAATAGTTATTAGTCTTAAGACTTACTAACCACTTTTTCGGAGATGTCGAGGTGCCAGAATTGTGTCTCGCGGGAGTTCTTTTACGTGCCAGTAAATCTATCTAAGTCTGGCGTATTTGAGGACATTCAAATTCAGTCGGACTGACCTGGGATCGAACCCACCAACTTGGAGATAGAAGGCCCTAGATTAGAAATGAGGCGGTGGATTGATAACACCGACTGCCAAAGGCAAGACAGGGAACGACTCACCCAGTATTTTTGATACATGTCTCTATTCTGAAAACAGCTGTTTAGGCGCTCATTCTCTGTGTTCGGTGTTGTGGGATTGAATCCCTGCAAAATTGATTTGTGTGTTAGAGAGCTTAAATGTGAGACCGCCGTGTCGATGATTTACTACGGGTTAAGATCGTCTTCTAAAGGTAAAAATTCGACACACTGCGTCTGTCAAGATCGTTACTTGGACCTTGCCTGCCAAGACGACTACTGTCCGGTCAGATTGCCCAGTATCTCGTGGTCAGCGTGATGAGATCTTCAGCCACTTTATTAACCATATTCGCTGCCTTTCGTATCAAACAACTCCTTGCTTCATTTCTCGAGCCTGAGTGAACCCCATTCCAGCCCTCAGTGCTAAATTGTATTCCTTGGACAGCCAAGAATTGAACCTGAGGCCTACGAACAAGAGACAGACATGATACACCTACACCACGGAGCTACTCGATGTGCTGCGAGTATGCATATAGACATTTTAAGACGTCTTCAGCCTTTGGTTGGAGCTTTCACAAGAACTTATATAACTCATCCCTAGGGACACGTTTTATTACTTTTAGTTATTGCCTGTATAATACTTGAAATTTACTACTAACGGAAGGCTGAATAACTTCCAAACATTCGACCTTCTGTTGTTGTTATAAGGCCTGGAGGTGGACCTCTTCTACTTTCCCCTTCCAAGGCCGTGTTCAGTACGTGGAGATAAACTGACATCAAGATGCTGTTACTGCCGGACTCAACATGTCTGCGTACACCTTTCTCTCACTCCTGTCAAATATTCTCAGTGTTGAACTGTTTGAAAATACGAAGTTCTGAATAATGAATTGTTTAAGTTTAGAGCACGGAGTTGCAGACAGAAATAGTTCAAATTGAATCTATCTATGTAACCCAGACGTGCAAATTGTTTCCCTGCATTCTAGGCTAATATGTTAATTATTTCCATAATAAATTAAGAGCGTAAGAAAAAAAAACGATAAATCCAGAAAAGCAATGTTATTAAAAAATGTAGGCTAATAAACACTCATAAAGTTGTAGTTGCTCAAGTTATGAAAAAAGAGACTATACCGGGTACTATTTCCTATTGGAAACACTATTCTGAGAGTAAAATTTAACGTGCAATGTCCATTTTCATTACCCAGTAAAGAAAATAGAGATGTTTGTTTTAAATCCGACTGCCTGGAGTTATCGGAATTTGATCAGACCGCAGCGGATGTATTTATTCAAGTACCTAATATATAAGCATTTACTCTTATGAAACAACATTTAGTTTATTGCAAACAAATGTAGTTTTATTATATTTCAAACAAGCACACTAGTCATCTTCAATTACTTGTTTGTCATCTTCTTCATTGTTGTTATTATCCTAAAGCAGGTTCTTGTATCACACACACACACAAAAGAAAAGAAAGAATATCATCATGCGTCCAGTCCTTTCCAAATTGCTTGATCATCAAATCCATCACGTTCTATGTATTTTGAGGTATTATACTATTAATGCTTGTCCGACTCATTGGATGAATGATCAGCGTTGAGACCTTCGGTTCAGTGGGTCCAGGGTTCGATTCTCGGCCAGTTCGAGGATTTTAATCGCATCTGATTAATTCTTCTGGTTCGGGGACTGGGTGTGTGCGTTTTCCCCAACACTCTCCTCTTCACACCCATACAACACAACACACCACACTACTAACCACCACGGGAACACGCAATAGTAACTACATCCCTCCACATAGGGTTGACGTCAGGAAAAGCACCCGATCGTAAAATAGGGCCCAATCCACATGTGCTATACAGTTCGCACCCGCGACGCCCAACTTATGGGAAAAGCGTTGGAAGAAGAAGACGACTGTTAAATGTTTCCAAAGATTAAGAATGACTTCCTCCTCTCCTTAACCCTTCTTTAGTAGCGTGGAAATTATTACGTTACTAGTCGCGCACGGAGGTAACCTCCGGGGCTAAAAATGCGCGTAATTTTCGTCCTTTGCGATATTCTTTTGGCATGTTCGTTTGCAGTATTCTTCGGTATAATAAAAATAAACCCTTTTTAAGTATTAGTAGGTTATTCTTACACAGTTTGTTTGATCTAAAATCAGAATACTATAGTCCTTAACTGTGACGAATGGTCTTATGATATTACCTACGACGATCATATCATATGAAATAATATTTTTCTAAAATACGTTAGAAGAACAGAACAACAAAGTCATCGACCTAGAAAATAAATAATATGCACTAAAATAAAAGGTTTCTTGATTATTTGTACACGGAGGAAACGTCCAGGTGATGTCACTTGTCACAACTATGATCCCACACTCTCTCACAGGATGCACGATCGCGCTGAAATGCTGACAGGACGAGTCCACATGAACAAGGAGAAAGGTATAGGGGTGGGGAGACCAACAGTTCAACTGAGAAGTTCAGTACCGTGCAAAATGTAATCGGCCCGGAGGAAATCTCCGTGAGCGACTAAAGGAGGGTTAAAATACAAAATCACTTCCTCTCTTGAATAGAATCATTCCTACGAAGTATTTTACTGTATAATATTTATGTTAGTCTTCTCTGACCTTTTCCTCTGTAGGCCTACTTATTTAAACTGCATAGTTTGACGTCTATTATTCCATGCACTTTTTTTTATGACTTTCCGGGAGATTTAATGTTCCGTAATTCATACTGTAGTCCTTTCTGAAAGTAAGCATAGCGCCATGTTCTTTGTATATTTGTTTTATGTTCTTCCACTTTTTCAACAACTGGCCTTTCCAATAAATACTTTCCTAGATTGATCGCTTTGTGATGCAACCAATGGATTTCAGATGACTTTTTAAACTGGATTTAATGAGTTTTATTTAATTATTTCTGTGGCATCTTGTGTGTTTAAAGTAAACTTCCTCCCTGAAATACGAAAAAGTGAGTGCAGCAATCGTGGATGTATGGGTTTTTGATCGAACGCTTCTCAAATGTAAGAATTCTAGATGTGAAGTTTTCACGGTCTATTAAGTTACTATTTAGTTCCTTATCTGGGCTGTACCCTGTTATTGTTGTATGTACCTTATGTACAGGTTCCCGAAATTTCGAATACATTTCAGTATTCTTTATATAACAACACGATTCAATACGAAAAAGGAACCAAGGAGTAAGACTTCTACTAACATGAGACGATGAACACAGAATAATTCAGATACACGTTTACGCGCACAGACACAGATAGGTCTTATGGCGACGACGGGGTAGGAAAGGGCTAGGAGTGGGAAGGAAGAGACCGTGGCTTTAATTAAGGTACAGCCACAGCATTCGAGTGGTGTGAAAATGAGAACACACGGAAAACCATCATCAGCGCTGCCGACAGGGGGTTCGAACTCATTATCTCCTGGATGCAAGCTGATAGCTACGCGACCCAAACCGCACAGTCACTTACTCAATCCAGATGTCTTGTCCTATGAACTACATTTATACCTTTTAAGTCACTATCCAATTATATCAAACTCTGAAATAATAATTAATTATTAATAATAATTAATAATAAATAATTAATAATAAATAATTAATAATAAATAATTAATAATTAATTATTAATAATTGATAATTAATAATTAATAAATAATAAATAAATAATAAATAATAAATAATAATAATACACTCACCATAACGTTAAGTATGTCTACAGTTTACCCACAAATGTCTAATATGTATGTTTCATTTATGGTTAGATAGTAAGTAAATCGTTAAAATCATGGCAACCCTGTCTTGTTCACAGTTAGGGGCATTGGAGTTACAACTGGTAAACAAATCCAGCACACTAGAGCTATGATGACGTCGAAGCAAGCTTGTCAGTGTGCCACTCTTCTGCGCACTGTGCACTAAAATTCCTCGTCATATGTTCTCTATGGCAGACCACATCAAAATAATCACTTTGATGCAACAGAACATGAAACAAATTGCAGTTGTTAATATTTTTCTCGTGAATCGAAGTATTCTTTACAGATTGTAGAAAAAGTTGAAGACACCCATACAGTAGCGGATGGACATCGCGCGGGCCGTCCACAGAAAAGAGCAGCAGCTCAAGACCGGCATATACACACATCTGCACGTAGAAACGCTACACGCACAGCTACTACTCTGCACCACGAGCTTCGAGACTCCACAGGAGTTGGTGAAATAGACACCATGACGGGGGACTGTATTCGAGAAGACACCCTCAGGACTCCTCCACTTCGACAACATCACAGAGTGGCTTGCGTTCGATGGATAAGAGCACATCAGACTTGCGCACGAGATCAATGGTCCAGAACGTTGTTCACTGATGAAGTTCTGAAGACAACTTTCTGCACATATGGATGACAAGAGGGAACGTTACAATGAATAATTCTCAGTAGAAAGTCACTAACAGCTTGGAGTTTCAGCACTATTCTGGGCAGATATCATGTTCGGCCGCCGTACATCACTGGTTCACATTCTAAGAAACATAACGGCCGCAGTGAACGAACAGAACATTCTCCGACTCGCAATAAGCGGTTTTGCAGAAACTGAAGGAGATGGGTTTACTCTACAGGACGATAACGCTGGTCCACATCGTGCAGCAGCTGTTAATGGATACTTGGAGGGACGTAGAATTCGTACAAGGGGCTGGCCAGACTCCTCCCTGGATGAACTGCATAGAGCACGCGAGGACCTTTCTTAAACATAGGAATTCCCAACCGCCAATACCTACCACAAACGATTCAGGCCCTGAAGGATGCTGCCGTAAAGGAATGGGACAGTTCAAGAGTGCCTCAATGCATTGAAAACTGTCTTGAATTTGTCATGTTCTAAGTAAGGAATCTCCTTAATAAGTTTCGATTGGTCACATACACATTTTTCTTTTCATAAAAAGTTACCAAGTTACCAAGAAGTGTACGTTTTCGTTGCGTTTACTATTCTGAGTTTCACACTGAATAATATGCTGTCAATTCCACTTGTACCCAAGAGGATCTGGTAATATGCTGAACTTTATTTATGAGAGTGAGAGCATATTTTCTGAATGTAAGTTTACCGGAACTCTACCATCTCATTTCACAACACAAGACCGCTCAAACTCTCGTTACATGTTACATACTGTAACTTATACAGAAGGTAAATGAAACATTAAATATTGATGCAGTGGTGAAAAAAAAAATTAAAATGGCTTAATTTTCATAACAGCTTTCAGACTGGGCCTACCACACTGTTGTGGCTATCTTTATAAGTTCGTCCTTTGATCTTCGTATTTGCTGCTACGAACCTGAAATTGACAAATGATAAGAGTTGCAAAACACGCAGAGGAACTCAACAAGATTGAACACCAATGTATACACTGTCATTTGTAGAGAAGCTCTTATTGGTGTGATGGCCCTTGATTTACGTTGTGACCGGGCGAGTTGGCAATGCAGTTAGGGACGCGCAGCTGTGATCTTGCATCCGGGAGATAGTTGGTTCGAACCCCACTGTCGTTAGCCCTCAAGATGTTTTTCCGTGAAAAATGAAATGGCGTATGGCTTTTAGTACCGGGAGTGTCCGAGGACAAGTTCGGCTCGCCAGATGCAGGTCTTTTGATTTGACTCCCGTAGGCGACCTGCGCGTCGTGATGAGGATGAAATGATGATGAAGACGACACATACACCCAGCCCCGTGCCAGCGAAATTAAAGTTAAAATTCTCGACCCTGCCGGGAATCGAACCCGCGACCCCTGTGGCCAAAGGCCAGCACGCTAAGCATTTAGCCAGGGAGGTTTTCCGTGGTTTCCCATTTTCATACCAGGCAAATTCTAGGGCTGTACCTTAAATAAGGCCACGGCCGCTTCCTTCCCACTCCTAGGCCTTGCCATAAGACATATCTGCGTCGGTGCGACGTAAAGCAAATTGTCAACCGATTTACGTTGTCAACAACTATAACTGAGAATTTAAACTGGAGACACCCCTAGTTTTGGAATACTTGTTTAGGGGCTATTGGTGTCTTAAAAGTTTACCGGAACGCATTCTGGACAGTCCCAGATGAAAAATTCCCGATAATGTTAATTATCATTTTAAACAGTCTTCATGAAAACATCATGTATAAAATAATTTTCATAACAATGAAATGACACAATATGTAAACGAAAATTGCATTTATAGTATTTTATCACTCTTCTTTTCTCGCTCCATTCTAGAGAAACTTTTCCACATAGGCTATCACTACAAAGTCTCAGATGTTACTGCTTTATTAATATTAAATAAGGATTTACAACAATAAGCTAAATACACTGACTGACTGACAGAGCAAATGCAACACCAAGAAGGAGTGGTCAGAACTTTATGCCAATTGCAGGGTAGACTGATGTCACTGAGGTATGCTCATGATGTGAAATGCGCCGCTGTGCTGCCCACGTAGCGAACGATAAATGGGACACGGCGTTGGCGAATGGCCCACTTCGTACCGTGATTTCTCAGCCGACAGTCATTGTAGAACGTGTTGTCGTGTGCCACAGGACACGTGTATAGCTAAGAATGCCAGGCGGCCGTCAACGGAGGCATTTCCAGCAGACAGACGACTTTACGAGGGGTATGGTGATCGGGCTGAGAAGGGCAGGTTGGTCGCTTCGTCAAATCGCAGCCGATACCCATAGGGATGTGTCCACGGTGCAGCGCCTGTAGCGAAGATGGTTGGCGCAGGGACATGTGGCACGTGCGAGGGGTCCAGGCGCAGCCCGAGTGACGTCAGCACGCGAGGATCGGCGCATCCGCCGCCAAGCGGTGGCAGCCCCGCACGCCACGTCAACCGCCATTCTTCAGCATGTGCAAGACACCCTGGCTGTTCCAATATCGACCAGAACAATTTCCCGTCTATTGGTTGAAGGAGGCCTGCACTCCCGGCGTCCGCTCAGAAGACTACCATTGACTCCACAGCATAGACGTGCACGCCTGGCATGGTGCCGGGCTAGAGCGACTTGGATGAGGGAATGGCGGAACGTCGTGTTCTCCGATGAGTCACGCTTCTGTTCTGTCAGTGATAGTCACCGCAGACGAGTGTGGCGTCGGCGTGGAGAAAGGTCAAATCCGGCAGTAACTGTGGAGCGCCCTACCGCTAGACAACGCGGCATCATGGTTTGGGGCGCTATTGCGTATGATTCCACGTCACCTCTAGTGCGTATTCAAGGCACGTTAAATGCCCACCGCTACGTGCAGCATGTGCTGCGGCCGGTGGCACTCCCGTACCTCCAGGGGCTGCCCAATGCTCTGTTTCAGCCGGATAGGCCTAATGCCCGCCCACACACTGCTCGCATCTCCCAACAGGCTCTACGAGGTGTACAGATGCTTCCGTGGCCAGCGTACTCTCCGGATCTCTCACCAATCGAACACGTGTGGGATCTCATTGGACGCCGTTTGCAAACTCTGCCCCAGCCTCGTACGGACGACCAACTGTGGCAAATGGTTGACAGAGAATGGAGAACCATCCCTCAGGACACCATCCGCACTCTTATTGACTCTCTACCTCGACGTGTTTCTGCGTGCATCGCCGCTCGCTGTGGTCCTACATCCTACTGAGTCGATGCCGTGCGCATTGTGTAACCTGCATATCGGTTTGAAATAAACATCAATTATTCGTCCGTGCCGTCTCTGTTTTTTCCCCAACTTTCATCCCTTCGAACCACTCCTCCTTGGTGTTGCCTTTGCTCTGTCAGTCAGTGTAAATAAATAAATTTAAAAATTTACAACGTGTTTATAATTATAACAACTATCATTATTTTATTCAAATACATTATTATTTGCCCTAACAGTGTTTAAAATGCATAATAGATAACTAAACATGTAGTATATAAATAGCCATTTTAACAATATGAAGTTGTATAGCACTTCACAATGATTCATGGA
Organism: Anabrus simplex; assembly: GCF_040414725.1. Classification (NCBI taxonomy): domain Eukaryota; kingdom Metazoa; phylum Arthropoda; class Insecta; order Orthoptera; family Tettigoniidae; genus Anabrus; species Anabrus simplex. Next base: position 321,230,438 of record NC_090269.1, read on the forward strand.
AACTATAACCACGGCAGAACGCATGCGTGCACCACGTAGGTCCTCCGAAAGATTATTATTATTATTATTATTATTATTATTATTATTATTATTATTATTATTATTATTATTATTATTATTATTATTATTATTATTATTGTCTTCGGATAGGTCTACTATGGACCACGTTAAGCATGATTCTTCCTCCGATCAGCCCAGTACTTTTTCATCCTTTCGGAATGGGCTGCTTTGCGTTCTAGCGACCTAGTGTTGCCCGTCCGTTTTCTGCTCATTCGATCTCAGAATCTCTCAATTCTGTTGATGACCATCTTGTATTCTTGTCAGTTGTATACTGTCTCCTGTGTTATGTTCTTTCTTCCAGGTCCTCCTTGACTCCTTTAAACCAGTTAGTTTGCGTCTTCCTGCTCTCCATGTACTCTAGAGTTCTCTTCGCTGTTCTCTCTGTTGGCATTCTTTTAATGTGTCCACAGAAGCAAAGTCTTCTCTTTTTAAAGAATGTTTTGATTTTCTCGGTCCTTTTGTATAGTTCCTCCTTTGGTCGCAGTCTAAATTCTTGTCCCACTTTCCTAGGCCCTAGTATCTTCCTCAAGATGTTTCTCTCTTTTTTCTCAATATTCTCCAGTAATCCTTTCCTGTTCAATGGAATGCATTCGATTGCATACAAACTCCCTGGCTTTATCACAGTGTTGTAATGTCTGAGTTTCGCAGTGAGTGAGATTGATTTTTTGTTATAGACATTTCAACATAAATGGTACGGTATGCTGTTTCCATCTTTCTTGCCCTGTTCTGTAACGCTATTCCTGGTAGTCCTGTTGGGGTTATCCACTCTGCTAGGTATTTAAACTTCTGCACTCTTTGAACTGTTCCATACTTAGTGACAGTAGTCCTTGTCGGGTCAGTTTTGCTTTGAATCATTAGTTCTGTTTTTTTTTTTCAAACGATATCTGAAGTCCTGTCTTTACAGCAGTCTCTTGAAGCGTTTCAATCTGTACCTTAGCCGTTTCTGCGTCTTCTGCCAGAATTACCATATAATCTGCAAACGCTAGACAATTTTGATTCCAGATCTCCCCAGTATTATTCCATTTTTCACCCCTAATTCTGTCAATCTCTTCCTCCACTCTTCGACCACTTTTCCAAGTCTAACATTGAACAGGAGTGGTAACATCCCGTCACATTGCCGGACACCTGTTTCAATTTTGAACGGTTTTGACAACGTGCCCATAAACTTTACTTGTGATGTAGTGTCAGTGATGGTTTCCTTGATTAAATTTTTAGTTTTTTCATCTACCCCAAATTCCTCCAAAGGTTATTATTTTCAACAGCAAATGCCATTCACCTTCCTCTGACTAGAGACCGTCCGGCTCCATAGCTAAATGGTTAGTGTGCTGGCCTTTGGTCACAAGGGTCCCGGGTTCGATTTCCGACATGGTCGGAAATTTTGACCATCATTGGTTAATTTCGCTGGCACGGGGGCTGGGTGTATGTGTCGTCTTCATCATCATTTCATCCCCATCACGACGCGCAGGTTGCCTACGGGAGTCAAATAAAAAACCTGCACCTGGCGAGCCGAACATGTCCTTGGACACTCCCGGCACTAAAAGCCATACGCCATTTCCATTTCAACTAGAGACTGCCTTGTAGACAAAACATTCCAAACGTTGTGATCCAGCAGATAAAATATAAGATGTTATTAATAAACTGTTATACAAACTCCTGTTCTAACGTGTAATTAAAGTCTTTACAGGCAACAACGTCACCATGTTCATAATTTTTTTTATCCAATCAGAACTGGTTACAGTAAGCCTACTGTGCCAATTTGGCTATTACTGTGCTCTGGCTCCAACCACAAAGACCCACTACTTTCATACATAGTAACTTATACTTTTCCTTATATTATGGAATTGTGATTTCGTACGCTTCGCACTTTTTTCTGATGAACATTCGTGGTTTGGTTTTAGAAGCCTCAGTTCTAATGGTAGAGTTAATTATAAATCCATGAATCAAGCCACCGGGAATAGCTAACAGATTCATCCGTTTAGAGAATCCATTCAGCGCAAGTCCTTCCTCGTATACTTTACCTTGATGTTCCCTCTACGTACCGATGTTTGCGTTGATGGTGGGCATTTCTAAGGGTTCCATCAAATTCGCAGGTACCCGACGCGAGTGCGAGGAGTTCAATCTCACTTCAGTTTCCGTCTTGGGACCTGACTGATAATGCCCGTACTAATAGGAGTTAATATTCATTTTCAATAATAATAATAATAATAATAATAATAATAATAATAATAATAATAATAATAATTGTACCGGGCGGTACACCTCCACGCCCCTTATTTAAAATTTGCGCCAGTTGAAACTCCTCTGCTGGAGGAAGTCTGAACTTTATCTACGGTATTAATTTTCTACTTTCTCAGAAGATGTCACTACCTGGAAATTTTGGAGTTTTTGAACTGTGTCATTTTCGACGTATTTTTGTTTTGCTTGTAGTAAGAAGTGTGAACTTTCTCTTCTAGAGGACACTACTGAAGATCAACAATAGTGCACCCTAGTGCGGAGTGAAAGAACTGTTTTTTGGAGAAAATTTAATTTCAAAAGTTTGTTCTTTGCTATATTTCTTTCAGTCATTGTTTAAGTTGGCAATATTAACCCTTTCTTTCCCCTTGTTTTGAATTTAGCCAATCCCGAATTTCTTAAATTAATTTTCCACCAATGATGTGTTTCTTCTTCATCTTGTGTAGGGGTTTTCTTTAACCACCAATAAAAGATTGTGGGCGGGTGTTTTCCTGCCTAAAACGCCTCGAACATTCCGCGAGAGTATATAAACTGCTGATTTTAGGGTCTCTGCGCCACTTCTGTTCCATCTTTCAGTGTGTAAAGTACATAGCAGGGGGCGGGAAGCGCCTCTTTCTTCGGCAGCGGTCAACAACAAGGTAATGGCCTATTAATAACTTCTTTCTTTGCTAGCTCAGCAGTTTAACTCTCGGGGCGGGTCCGAAGCGTTTCTACCATGTAACCTTTTCCTAAAATATAACTACTCTTAGTATCTATTATCTTTTAAGGCTACATATTGGGATAGAGAGTGCTTAACCCTCTCGAGCTCCCACTCATATTGTTTTGAGGTGAACTTATTTTTTTCTCAACCTATTCTTCTTTAACTTAATGTAAATTGTTTCCTTCTTAAGTCACCTCTTTAGTATGGGATTAGCCCTTGTATTAACGGCCTAGTGCCAAGTAGGTTTTAAACAAAGCGTATTAGGAGCGCAAGTTCGCCTCCTCTCAAATTGTTATTTTAGAGGTCATGTAATTAATCTTTTCTCACTTAATAGACCTCAGTAGGTTGGGTATTTTACCCCTGTGTCTATGTCCAGAGAGGACAACTTGAAGGTGGAGTTTGGTGTGGCCTTTGAGAGGCTTAAAGTTTGAGAGCGAGCGGCTCTTTCTTGAAAATTGAGTGTTGTATGCCTCGAGGAGGCTTTTCTGTGTAATTTGGAGCAAGTGCTCCTGAGCATGAATGGGGTTTTCTGCCCCTCTGTTAATACTTATTTTGAAGTAAGGTTGGGCTGATTGCCCAAGCATTGTGAAGTCGGGGCGCAAAGCCCAAATCCAGTAAATATTGTAACTACATTTTGTTGACTTGCTACTCTGTACCTGCCATGCTTGTTATTTCTTTATTTTGAAAAGAAAATATAACCTTGTTAAATTTTAAATTAATTTTACTTTCGTAGCTTGAGACCTGTTCACCACCCCGCACCTTCTTTCACTTCTAACTGCCACAAAAACACGGTAACAATAATAATAATAATAATAATAATAATAATAATAATAATAATAATAATAATAATAATAATAATAATAATAATAATAATAACATTTAACATCATTTGAGAAGTTTATCATTTTGGGGGACACCAGACTTAAGAATATTTTCGCGTAGGAGTTCTTTACCATTCCGAAAACCAACGAAACGTAGTTGTGACGTTCAATAGGCTATACATACCAAAATATGTCACCGACCTCAGCCGGGATTAAACCCACTATCCTCAGACTGGAAGGACAGTGACTAAGCGACTGCTGCACTGAGATAGGGTGTGAACAAATAATGGTAATAAAAGGAATATGTACCTTGCAGTCGGAAGATAAATCAAACATAGAACTTTTTTTACAAGTTGCTTTACGTCGCAATGACACAGATAGGTCTTATGGCGAAGATGATGAGGAAATGGCTAGGAGTGAGAAGGAAGCGACCGTGTCCTTAATTAAGGTACAGCCACAGCATTTGCCTGGTGTGAAAATAGGAAACCACGGAAAACTATCTTCAGGGCTGCCGACAGTGGAGGTTCGAACCCACTATCATTGAATGCAAGCTCATAGCTGCGCGCCAAAAACATAGAACTCGAGTTCTGAATGGCCCTTAAATGTAGTGATCTGAAGATCTTTTTTGTTTTCGATTCTCTGGAAGGTTTGCAAGAAAGATACAGTAATGATAAATAGATATCAGTAGTTTAAAGAAACCCCACAAGTAGCTGGTAATAGTAATTATTATGTATCTTACTGGATAATTATACACTGAAGCACTGTAAATTTAGGACCTGTGTTAGTCTAGTGTTTGATATACTGGCCTACTGACTTGATGTTCACACTTTTGGTCCTTAGTAATGCCTCCCTCAACTAAGTTGCTCTTCATTAACTCAGCTGGATCAATATATAAATTATGAATGGACTTCCTATAGGCTATCTGAGAACTTCTTCAGCGAGTGAAAGTTGGAAATGTTGCCTCCATCATCTTTATTTCCTTCCAGAATCTCAAAAGCCCATGAAACATTAACTTCGATATTCACTGAACACCTACCCATCCGTGGGCCAGGACAGGTATGGATTGTGTTACGTATCGGGAAAACCATTGTGTGGAGTTGATCATCAATTTGGTGTATCAATTTTAGAGGCTGATTTTTCCATTTATTTGAATTTTCCACAGTGGGTATAATACTTCAGACCAAACTGCAAGTTATTCATTTTTGGAGACACCAGACTTAAGAATATTGTCCCGTAGAAGTTCTTTACCGTGCCGAAAACCAACGAAACGGAGTTGTGACATTCAATATACATACCAAAATATGTCACCAACCTCACTGTTTCCTGTTGCATATTGCATGCGCAGCAATGATCAGTGTTTATATTTAGAGCTTTAACATCACACTTATGTAATTTCTTGAGTACAGGGTCGTGCTCGGTTATTAATATTATTATTATTATTATTATTATTATTATTATTATTATTATTATTATTATTATTATTATTATTATTATTATTATTACCGAGATCGATAGCTGCAGCCGCTTAAGTGCGGCCAGTATCCAGTATTCGATAGTGGATTCGAACCCCACTATTGGCAGCCCTCAAGATGGATTTCCGTGGTTTCCCATTTTCACACCAGGCAAATGCTGGGCCTGTACCTTAATTTAAGGCCACGGCCGCTTCCTTCCTACTCCAAGCCCTTCCCTGTCCCATCGTCGCCATAAGACCTATCTGTGTCGATGCGACGTAAAACAACTTGCCTTCAGTTCAGAGGGTCCTGAGTTCGATTCGCGGTGGGTCGGATATTTTAACTGGATCTGGTTAATTCCTCAGACTCGGAGACTATGTGTTTGTTCTCTTCATGCGCACGCACATAACACACTACACTACCAACCACCACAGAAGCATATACTAGCGAATAAATCCCTGAATACAGGGTTGATGTCAGGAAGAGCATTTGGCCGTAAAACAGGGGAGTGCGACAGAGGTCGCACCCGCGATACCATCAAGATGTAGGAGAAGTGGTGGAAAAAGAGGCATTATTATTATTATTATTATTATTATTATTATTATTATTATTATTATTATTATTATTATTATTATTATTATTATTATTATTATTACTGTTACCGTATTTTGGTGGTAGTTAGAGGTGAAAGAAGGTGCGGGGGGGTGAACAGGTCTCAGGCTACGAAATTAAAGTGAATTTAAAATTTAACAAGGTTATATTTTCTTTTCAAAATTAAGAAATAACAAGCATGGCAGGTACAGAGTAGCAAAGCCACTATTCGAGAATGTACAATTACAATATTTACAGGATTTGGGCTTCGAGCCCCAACCTCATAATTCTTGAGCCATTAGCCCAGTTTTACCCCAAACACAAGTTTCAACAGAGGGGCAGAAAACCCCATTCATGCCTAGGAGCACTTGCTCCAAATTACACAGTAAGGCCTCCTTAAGGCGCGCAGAAAACAAAATTTTCAAGAAAGAGCAACTTGCTCTCAAATTTTAGGCCTGTCAAAGGCCACACCTAATTCCACCTTCAAGCTGTCCTCTAAGGACATATACACAGGGGTAAAATACCCAACCTACTGAGGTCTGTTAAATGAGAAGAAGGTTAATTACATGACCTCTAAAATAACAACTTGAGAGGAGGCAATCTGCACTCCTAATGCATTTGTTTTAAAAACTAATCTGGCTCTAGGCCACTAATGCAAGGGCTAATCCCATACTACTGAGGTGACTTTAGAAAAGAACAATTTACTTTACATTAAGGAAGAATCGGTTGTAAGAAATAAGTTCACCTCAAAACAAAATGAGTGGGAGCTCGAGAGGGTTAAGCACTCTCTATCCAAATATGTAGCTTTAAAAGATAATAGATGCTAAGAGTAGTTACATTTAGGAAAAGGTTACATGGTAGAAACGCTTCGGACCCGCCCCGAGAGTTAAACTGCTGAGCTAGCAAGAAAAGAAGTTATTAAAAGGCCATTACCTTGGTGTAGAACTGCTCCCCGAAGAAAGAGGCGCTTCCCGCCCCCTGCTATGTACTTTACACACTGAAAGATGGTACTGAAGTGGCGCAGAGACCCTAAAATCAGCAGTTTATATACTCTCGCGGAAAGTTCGAGGCGTTTCAGGTAAGAAAACACCCGCCCACAATCACTTTATTGGCTAGGGTACAGCAACATATCCCCTTTGGAGAAGATACACCTGATTGGTTAGAAATTAATTTTAAAAATTCGGGATTGGCTAAATACAAAACAAGGGGAAAGAAAGGGGTATACAGCCAACTTAAACAATAACAGAAAGAAATTTAACAAGAAACAAACTTTTGAAATAAAAATTTTCTCCAAAAATAAAGTTCTTTCACTTCGCACTAGGGTGCACTATTGTTGATCTTCAGTAGTGTCCTCTAGAAGAGAATGTTCACACTTCTTACAATAGGGAAACAAAAATGCGTCGAAAACGACCCAGTTCAGAAACTACAACATTTCCTAGTAGTGACATCTTCAGAGAAACTTGAAAACTAATTCCGTAGATAAAGTTCAGACTTCCTCCAGCAGAGGAGTTTCAATTGGCGCAAATTTTAAATTAGCGGCGTGGAGGTGTACCGCCCGGTACAATTATTATTATTATTATTATTATTATTATTATTATTATTATTATTATTATTATTATTATTATTATTATTATTATTATTATTTCTTTCTTTTTTCCTTTCATTCTTTCTTTCTTCGTTATGCCCATTCAAACAGCGCGTTTGAACTTGTTCATTGGCCTGATGAAAAATAAAATGACGTATGGCTTTTCGTGCTGGGAGTGTCCGAGGACAAGTTCGGCTCGCCAGATGCAGGTCCTTTGATTTGACGCCCGTTGGCGTGATGTGATGAGGATGAAATGATGATGAAGACGACACATACACTCAGTCCCCGTGTCAGCGAAATTAACGAATTATGGTTAAAATTCCCGACCCTGCCGGGAAACGAACCCGGGACTCCTGTGACCAAAGGAATGCACGCTAACCACTTAGCCATGGAGCCAGACGTTGGCCTGATGGTTTTCACCTTCTTATCCTCCCAAAATATTTTCATGAATGCACTGTGTTGCATCTTGCGTTCAGTGGACCACTTCCTACCAGTTTCTTTTTTTAGATTTCTCCACGAATTTGTGCTTGGCTACTACTGTGCTAAAAGCTCCACGATCTTCTATGATTTCTTCTTCTTCTTAATCTGCTTACCCTCCAGGGTTGGTTTTTCCCTCGGACTCAGCGAGGGATCCCACCTCTACCGCCTCAAGGGTAGTGTCCTGAAGCTTGAGACATTGGGTCTGGGGATACAACTGGGGAGGATGACCAGTACCTCGCCCAGGCGGCCTCACCTGCTATGCTGAACAGGGGCCTTGGTGGGGGATGGGAAGATTGGAAGGGATAGATAAGGAAAAGGGAAGGAAGCGGCCGTGGCCTTGAGTTACGTACCATCCCGGCATTTGCTTGGAGGAGAAGTGGATGGCTGCGGTGGGAATCGAACCCACCACTACTCAGTTGACCTCCCGAGGCTGAGTGGACCCCGTTCCAGTCCACTACACCACAGAGGCGTTCTATGATTTCGCCCGTGATATTCATTTCTTGGAGGTCGGCCTTAGTTTCTTATAGCCAGTTTATTTTCACCTTCATTAAGTTGATTACTTTAAATAATATTTTGGTGAGTCTGTTGCTGTCCATTCTATAGATATGGCCATATCATTTCAGGCATCTCTTGCGTACGGCATCAGTGAACATGTCAGTTAATGAGTAGAGGTCCGCTGTTCTCCTCTTAATCCACGTTCCATTTTCTGTCGTGGAGACATACATTTTCGGGAGAATTTTCTTTCCTTGCTTTTCGATTTCTATAATTTTAGAGTGACCTCCAAGGCATATATGGTTTATGAGGCGTATAAAGCTTCCGGCAAAACAACTGTCTTGTAACGTCGCAATTTTGCATTACGCGATATGACTCTCTTGTTGTAGTAATTCCACGTTAGTCTGTACGCCTTATTGAGTTTACTGACTCTTCCTAGGTTTGCCCTACTGTCTAGTTCCGATGGTAGTATGATTTCTCCAAGGTATTTGGAGGAGGACACCTGTGAAATTGTGCCGTTTTTTTATCTCTAGCGGAGGGTTTTTTTTTTTTTTTTTTTTTTTTTTTTTTTGTTGCTATGTTGATGTAGATTTACCATGAACTGGGTTTCCTCGTACGATATCTGGACGTCTGTCTTTGATGCTATATTGTGTAATCTCCGTACGGCGTATCTGGTTTCATCTTTGGTCTCAGTAATGATTGCTAGGTCATCAGCAAAGGCTAAAATATTTCACCTTGACGTTACTACCGAAGTTTCCGATGCTCACAGCTTTGACGTCCCTTTCCCATTCCCTAACAACTTTGTCTAGAACTAACTTAAACAGAATAGGGGAGATGCATTCACCTTGACAAACACTCGCACATATTTCAAATGGCTCAGAAATTTCCCCAAGGAATTTCACTCTAGAAGTCGTATTTGTGAGAGTTTGCTGGATTAGTTCTCCGGTCATCCTGTCCACTCTGAGTTCTTCTAGAGTATAAAAGACGGTCTGTCTGTCCACAGAATCGTACGCGTTCTTAAAGTCCAGAAAAGTGACGATCGTGCTGGTAGTTTGAAGGTTCCCTAATATAGTCTTCAAATTCCGTATTTGTTCAGCTCATGATGGACCTTTCTTGAAACCCGCTTAGTTCTTGCCGATCAGGTGATCTGTCGGTTTTTTTGTTTTTTTAAACGGTTTAAGTGAGCTTTAGAAAGAATTGTCTATGTGATCGGTAGTAGGGATATGCCTCTATAGTTGTTTGAATCCGCCTTGTCACCTTTTTTGTGCTATGGGTGTATTAATGCGTATTTCCAATCCTGCAGGATCATTTCAGTTTCCCAGATTTCTACTAGGATTGCACGAATTCTACTTACGAGATCATCTCCTAGTTTCCACATCTGCGCGGTGATACCATCCTCTCCAGAGTCTTTCTTCTTCTTCTTCTTCTTCTTCTTCTTCTTCTTCTTCTTCTTCTTCTTCTTATTATTATTATTATTATTATTATCATCTTCATGCCTCTTCATTAATTCCTAGACCATCTATGGCAGCTCATCATGGAGCTGTTGAGGATCAAACCAGCCTTCGGGATGAATACTCAACAACACATATATTCACACTCGAATACATTAGATCTCCGGTAATTCTAGCCCCGGCAGTTCGAGGTTCCGTGTAATTCGAGCCAGTCTTACATGATAGAGTAAAACCCCATTTGTGCGTTTCTCTCCAGTACGTTTTTCTTTTACAATGAACATACTTAAATAACCCTGCCCCCACACCACTACTAAAGTATTACTCGCACACTTTTTAGTGATAGATGGACACCCTCGGCAATCTTCGAGTTTCGTATTGGCAACATTTGAAACACAAACTATGAATCGCTTATGCATCCCTGTGCGACATCTGGCGTACACTTTACGTACTAGTACTGTTGTTGCTTACATCGATGGTTGATACATGTTTTTTTATCAATCAATCAATCAATCAATCAATCAATCAATCAATCAATCAATCAATCAATCAATCAATCACTACTGATCTGCATTTAGGGCAGTCGCCCAAAGCCAAACTATAGAATTCATGCTAGGAACAAGATTTGCATCGAGAAATGTTATATAATGTGTGTGTGACACAGTTGTTGGCTTAAGATAATAAAGGTTTAGAACATTCATATCGATCGATAATATCGATTCACTTCAGATTTAATTTCCATTCAGTTGGCAGTATTACCGGAACCGGGAGAGCTCCCTCTTTACTCTTCACCCAATACACAAATCTATCACTAAAAAGTGTGCGAGTAATACAGTTTTCATTAGGCTGATATTTGAGGAATCCGCTTACTGTTTCCTTGTTCGTAGCTTCACTAATTAATTGAGGTCGCGCGTCCGTCAAATTCATGACTTCCTGTCAGTAAAGTAACTGCCCCTCAGCAACAGGCTGACTCTTATTACAAACTGCAGTACGTGCACCTTCATGTTACACTTAACATTGACCAATTTATCAATCGTTGAAATAATGAGTGAATCTGCTGAAAACAGTACCAATGAAGAAGTGCTGAAGGGACCCGCGGCACTGTGTTACGTCGAGGAGCAAGAGATAGCTAGGCCGAATGATACTTCAGTTCTTATAAGATGGCGTGATATTCCTACTCAAAAACGAAGCTTTATTTTAAAACAGAGACAATTTCCTTTTAAACTGTGTTTCTATTCTCTCATTTCTTCCTTACAATTTTTACATCGCACCGACACGGGCATTTCTTTTGGCAACATTGGGATAGGAAAGGGCTCAGAGTGAGGAGGAATCGACCATGGCCTTCCTTAATTAAGGTACAGCCCCAAGATTTACCTGGTGTGACAATGGAAACAACGGAAAACCATCTTCAGGGCTGCGGACAGTGGGATTCAAACCCACGATCTCCAAAATGCAAGGTAACAACTACGTGAGCCAAACCACCTAGCACTCACTCGGTGTTTCTTTAAAATGTAGTAATGTTAGCCCACATCTAAAATAGGCATGCACTCTAAAGTTTAACCTTCTTTATACCCATTAAACATTTATTCACGCATTGGTCTCTGATTTGTTCCTTTTATCTTAATAGTGATCAGATACAGGTACAAAGTAGTCCATTTTACACTGATTGTATCACAGTATAAAATACTTCGAATGATAAAAAGAAACAATAAGAGATAAGTAGGGAATATAATATTAACGAGGTCTTTAGAAATTAAGTTGAAAGAAATAAACAAGGAAACACAGGTTCTGGCCGGGTTGTCAATAGATAATCGAGTGCTTACTCCTTAAATAATATTCATTTAGGCTTGGTTTTGAAGAGATGATAATAATCTGAGCTCTTTAATGATTCAAGTTAGCGTCAGTCCCAATCAGCTCGAATTTCCGAGGCTGTACTTTAGGTGAAATAGTTACAAGTATGCTAATGTATTTCGGAGAAATGTCGTATTCTTATGGATGCGGACAGTAATAAGAATACTGTACAATAAAATGTATTTACAGATAAAGCCATGTGATGGTAATAGCTGGACTTGATCCAAGAGTTTCAAGAAAGCTGCACCAGTTGTTGTTCCCAGCCAACACTATTGCGATACTTGCAATGTGAATGCTAGGGGCTATTTAGCAAGACTGCACTACTCTAGATACAAAGGAATTTTGCCGCCTTGTTCTCGCGTTCTACAATAGTGATTACTTGCGGCAAATCTTATGCAATGAAACTCTCCCTACTTGCTAAAGCTGTATGAGGTTTATGAACCATTTCTCCTATTGTCACAAGAGTTCAAACATATTACCGTTTCGTTAGACCAGAACGTACTTACGAGGGAGCAGTTTAGGTTAGACGAAGCAGAGTTCAGTGACACTTGGACGATTGGCTGGTCAACATATCCGTAATTTAGTGGTAGTGACCATTTTGCCGTAACATCAACAGTAGTGGTATACGGCTCGATGCAATTAGCTGATGATGATGTATATCCTGTAGAAATATACCGAGAACTCTTTATACTGAAAATGAGTTTTCAACAACACGTACAGAATTTCACGCCCTTCATACCTAATTTATTAACACCGGGCGAGCTGGCCGTGAGCTGAGGGGCGCGTGACTGTCAGCTTGCATCCGGGAGATAGTGGGTTCGAATCCCACTGTCGGCAGCCGTGAAGATGGTTTTCCATGGTTTCCCATTTTCACACCAGGCAAATGCTGGGATGTACCTTAATTAAGGCCACGGCCGCTTCCTTCCAATTCCTAGGCCTTTCCTATGGCATCGTCGTCATAAGACCTATCTATGTCGGTGCGACTTAAAGCCACTAGCAAAAATAAACAGAAGTTATTAACATGTACAGTACATGAATATGTCGGCCCCGCGGTGTAGGGGTAGCGTGCCTGCCTCTTACCCGGAGGCCCCTGGTTCGATCCCCGGTCAGGTCTGGTATTTTTACCTGCATCTGAGGGCCGCTTCGAGGTCCACTCTGCCTACGTGATTAAAATTGAGGAGCTATCTGACGGTGAGATAGCGGCCCCGGTCTAGAAAGTCAAGAATAACGGCCGAGAGGATCCGTCGTGCTGACCACACGACATCTCGTAATCCGAGCAGTGGTCGCTTGGTAGGCCATGGTTCTTCGGGGCCGTTGCGTCATGGGGTTTGATTGGTTTGCTACATGAATATTTCACAATATTAGGGTTTAATACTTTTGCATCGTTCATAATGGAGGATGTCCTTCTGGGTAGCGTAATGGTGAACACTATTATCTTCCGTCCTCGGGGCCCGGGTTCGATTCAAAGAACTGTCAAAAATTTACGAATGGCTGGTATGTGGTCAAAATGGTACATGGAGCTCAACTCAATTGAAGGTGCACCTGAAAAGAGCTGCGCCACCTCGGGACGAGGACACGAGTTTACTTATACAGAATGTATCAGAACTATAGCGACGAAAAGGTCAGGGACGCTCTTCGTGTTATGTTAAGAGCGACGATGCAATCGGATTGGCGAACACAATTTTTATTTTCGAGAAAATGATGTTGCTTTGTTACTTCCGGACGCGCGATTCAAATTGACGAATTTGCCGTTATTTGGCGTACCAGAGAGCCAGCCGCTGCCTGTTACTGTGCGTCAGAGAGGGGGAGGGAGGGGAAGTGGGAAGTGGGAGACAGAGGTAATGCTCGGCACGAAAGCACAAGTGTCTCGTTGGTTTCGCACAGTCACTTCCCATCCCCTAGTTTGTTTCGCACAAATTGACTACTATGCAAACCCCCTAGAAAGAGAAGATGGGTTATGTGAACGAATCTGAGCCACGAAATGTCAGTGTAATATTTCTCCCAAATGGAAGATAATAGTTTTACTCAAATAAAGTCTAAAATTTGAGGTAAATTAAGAAATTATACGAAGTATTTTATGTGTAGAGAATACATACTTTACTACCTTACAACTACTATTTCTGCCACGTTGCAGCGCTTCCGTAAGTGTTTTGTTTGTTTAACACTGTCGTGTGTGATGTCTTTGCTCACTGAAGTTCTTTGGTGTCGTTTTATTGATTTTTCTCATTCGATGTAATTTGAAGGGCTGTCACTTCATGTGCCCTAACTGATTCATTAAACGATTTATTGGTCCAGGGATCATGCTATTTTTCTTTCAACAAAATACCCGCGCTACACGTATGGACTCCCATTCATCGGTGCCAGCTCTGGACTTCAAGAAAGAAACAAATGACGGCGCGAGCAGCGGAATGCACCATAATGAAGTCCTGTCTGCAGCCCGTAAGTACGTACTGTATACATATTTCTCTAGAGATTTCTCTAGAAACGACGGTATTTGTTAATTTACCTCACATTTTAGACTTAATTTGAGGAAAAGCAATTATTATCTACCGTCTGGGACAAATATTATAGTGACATTTCGTGGATCAAATTCGTTCACATAACCAAGAAAACAGGCAGCTTTCCAGGTCATTCGCGACACACCACATATCCTGAACAGAGTACTACTACACCGTTGTGAACTGTGCATTGAAGTAGAAGATGGCCATATTAAACCACTGGGAGTATTGTTTCATTCAGTATTTTATTCCATTTACGCTGTTGTGAGTGAAGAAACACACAACCCTGGGACGCCAGCGTTGCATCTTGGAGCATGTTAAATAATAAACAACATTACTCCGGCCAACAGACGAGAGGAGAAACGATCTGGTGCATTCCGTGACTGACAAGTATGTCTAAATTCTTGTACTACGGCTGTTTAATGAACGATCTGTGGATATTGTCTGTAAGAGATAAGAACAGTCCTGTGCGAGTCGAACGAGGAAACTTGTACATACGCGCATCAAATACGAAGAGAATCCCTGATTTTTTGTTGGCGGTATTTCTCTAGTACTGATAGACCTTGTATAATCGAAGATAAAGTATTATGTGCCTAGGTGCTATGAAATCTTGTATGAATGTCCAACCCATGTACCGTTTCCACACAGGGACGGGTATGAAGTGAGATTAATCTTCGTAGCGAGCTTTTACGACCGGATACTCTTCCTGACGTCAAACTCATCAGAGGAGTTAATGTGATGAAATGAAATGAAATGGCGTATGGCTTTTAGTGCCAGGAGTATCCGAGGACAAGTTCGGCTTGCTAGATGCAGGTCTTTCCACTTGACGCCCGTAGGCAACCTGCCCGTCGTGATGAGGATGAAATGATAATGAAGACTATATATACACCCAGTTCCCATGCCAGCGGAATTAACCAATGATGTTTAAAATTCCCCACCCTGTCGGGAATCGAACCCGGGGCTCCTGTGACCAAAGGCCAGCACGCTAACCGTTTAGCCATGGAGCCGGCCGTGATGAATGTAGTCGTATATTATAGTATTTACTGGAAATGGCGATCCCTCGGTAATATTGATTAACATGTCTCACGTGTCCACCTCTGTGGTGTAGTGGTTAGCGTGATTAGCTGCCACCTCCGGAGGTCCGGGTTCGATTTCCGGCCCTGCCAAGAAATTTGGAAAGTGGCACGAGGGCTGGAACGGCGTCCACTCAGCCTCGGGAGGTCAACTGAGTAGAGGTGGGTGCGATTCCCACCTCAGCCATCCTGGAAGTGGTTTTCCGTGGTTTCCCACTTCTCCTCCAGGCAAATGCCGGAATGGTACCTAACTTAAGGCCACGGCCGCTTCCTTCCCTCTTCCTTGTCTATCCCTTCCAATCTTTCCATCCCCCACAAGGCCCCTGTTCAGCATAGCAGGTGAGGCAGCCTGGGTGATGCACCGGTCCTCTTCCCCAGTTGTATTCCCCGGCCCGATGGCTGGCGCTCCAGGACACTGTCCTTGATGCGGTAGAGTAGGATCCCTCGCTGAGTTCGAGGGAGAAACCAACCCTGGAGGGTAAATAGATTAAGAAGAAGAAGAAGAAGAAGAGGTCTCACGTTCCTCCTCGCTTCGCACGCACCAGTCACTCCACCCAACAGTTCCCGGTATACACGTCTGCTGAATATGATGAGATGTCAAACGACTGGTCTTCCATTCACATGACTTCTCAACCCACTGAAATACTCAATAAATAACACAGGGCAAGAAACAAAGTTCAACACCAACCGCTAAACAATGACAAGAGCTCTCAGCTCCAAAATTACTCCGCTCTAACACGCCTACACACTACAGCGACATTCTCTCAACACTCGTTACCCCTCGTTCTCGTTGAGCCTGCTAATGAAGTTCCAGTGTCCCCGGGGTGCTTTCAGAATTGGAAGTTCTAGTTTCACCTTCCAGAAAATCCACGGATATACCAGGCGAAAAGAACAGTACAAGGAGAGGCCGTTGTATACTCCCAGGCCGGCCGGGAAATCCCCGACCTGACTCACTCATTACTTCAATCAGTCATCAATGATCTTCATTTAGACCTGTCGCCCATTTGGCAGATTCATTACCAGTTGTTTACCTAGCATTTTGAACTTGGAAATTTATCAAACATTTTCCTTGATTCCAGGAAATGCCGAAAGGGGCTTCCAGAGGGCTAGCAGCCCCTTGAACACGTAACGCTATTGAGTTTGTGATATCTTTGTTGATCATCTTATCAAGTTTCATTGCAGTCGGTCTGGTTCATCCTAATCAGTTCCGAGATAAACTGGATTATGATATCACAATCACAGCACGGGATCTTCAGTTTTGCGTGAAATTCGAACCACGGGGCGTTACTGATCTTTCTTTTTCCACCACTTTTCTCTCACTCCGGTAATGTCGTGGGTGTCTTGTATGTTACAAATGTGAACCTGGCCCAGTTTACGGTCGAATCCTCTTCCTGTGGACTCTTCTTTACAGCGTATTTCTCTGGCAGTTGGCGGTATGATGTGTTGTGGGTTAATGAACATATGCGTGTTAAGATGAACAAAAGAATCTCAGTCCCCGTGATAGAAGCATTAATTAGACGGGAATAAAATTCCCAAATAGGTCGAGAAATGAGCACGGGAAGGCCGCTGAAGGCCTCGAATCTGACCATTTATCCAAACAGCTGAACACATGATATTACCGTTCATTTTTAAAAATCCATATGCATTTAAAAGATTCCAGATTTGTCATACCCTGACAAGTATGTGGGTACGAACTGCGTCGCGTATGTGGACTTGGCACAGTTTTACGACCGGATGCTCTTCCATGCAACAACCGTATGTGGAGAGCTGTATTCAAGTATTACGTGTTTCTGTTTGCTTATTATACTATATTATTATTATTATTATTATTATTATTATTATTATTATAATCGTGAGGTTAAGTCCCACTTTTGGCAGCCCAGAAGATGGTTTTCCATGGTTTCCCATTTTCACACCAGACAAATGCTGGGGGCGTACCTTAATTAAGGTCACGGCCGCTTCTTTCCAACTCCTAGGCCTTTCCTATCCCATCGTCGCCATAAGACCTATGTGTGTCGGTGCGACGTAAAGCCACTAGCGAACAAAAATAATAATGACAATCCACAGCTGTTTCCAGGCATTCGACCCGCTCAAGAATGTAATGAATGAAGCCCCCATCTAGCGTGGTGGTGGTGGTGGTGATTATTGTTTTTTTTTTTGCTAGTGGCTTTACGTCGCACCGACTTAATGGCGACGGTGGGATAGGAAAGGCCTAGGAGTTGGAAGAAAGCGGCCGTGGCCGTAATTAAGGTATAGCCCCAGCATTTGCCTGGTGTGAAAATGGGAAACGACGGGAAAACCATCTTCAGGGCTGCCGACAGTGGGATTCTAACCCACTATCTCCCGGATGCAAGCTCACAGCCGCGCGCCCCTAACCGCACGGCCAACTCACCCGGTGATTATAGGTTTAAGAGGAAGTACAACTAGGCAGCCATCTTATATATAGCCTAACACTAATCAAAGAGAAAACATGGAAGGGATCTGACACTTCGAAAATTGAAGGTATTGGCTAAAGGAAGACAAGGGCCACGAAGGGCGTGAAAATGAAAGACTCCCTAGGCATCGCAACCTAATACCGTTGGGGTCGGAAAAGAACAAGTTGACTAAGGGAGATCGGATAAGATAGATTAAAGTGAGGAGCCAGGCACAAGTAAGTGGAGGCAATGCCAGGACTCAGTTCAGGGCCCCATCTAGTTGCGATGATAGGGACTGTGCCGGCTGCCTAACCTGTCGCACTCTTCTGGGGCAATGTTTAATGAGCAACAGGTGAAATGAAATGATGTTGGAGTGTGTTGCTGGAATGAAAGATGACAGGGAAAACCGTTGTGTCCAGCACAAATCTCATATGGAGTGACCGGGATTTGAACCATGGAATCCAGTGGTGGGAGGCCGGCGCCCTGCTGCTTGAGCCGCGGAGGCTCCATAACAATATTAATAATAATAATAAGAAGAAGAATATCCAAGCATGTAGTTGTACGTGTTTGGTGATAGAGTGGTCATAGTCGTAGAATTTATAGTTCCATGAACCCAAACGATCTGACCTTTCGTTTCAAAAATCCATAACAGCCTCTTGGTTCGAGAATGCTGAATGGCTTCTCAATGTCAAAAAGCTTCATATTTAACACAGGCTATAAAAGTGAGTTGAAGCCGGTCCCCTTGAAGATGACTTCAATCCGTTTACCCTCCAGGGTTGGTTTTACCCTCGGACTCAGCGTGGGATCCCACGTCTACCGCCTTAATGACAGTGTCCTGGAGGGTGAGACTTTGGGTCGAGGGATGAAACTGGAAAGGAAGACCAGTACCTCGCCCAGGCAGCCTCACCTGTTATGCTGAAAAGGAGCCTTGTGGGAGGATGGGAAGATTGGAAGGGATAGACAAGGAAGAGGGAAGGAAGCGGCCGTGGCCTAAGTTAGGTACCACCCCGACATTTACCTGGAGGAGAAGTGGGAGTCCACGGAAAACCACTTCGAGGATGGATGAGGAGGGAATCGAACCACCTCTATTCAGTTGACCTCCCGTGGCTGAGTAGACCCAGTTCCAACCCACGTGTCATTTTCCTAATCTCGTGGCAGGGCCGGGAATGGAACCCGGGCCTCCGGGGATGACAGCTATTCACACAACTACTACACCACAATTTGCTCTATCTGAATAAAATATATACAACAGTTCAAAAGAATCCAGTAACAACACATCGGGGTGGAATGGAATTTTTTGAGTCAGTGACATTAGACGACACCCATTTTCAATGATTCTTTTCCATTTACGAATACCATTGAGAATCTACTTTCCTTCGTCAGTCATGGGATATTTTTTTTTGCTAGGGGCTTTACGTCGCACCGACACAGATAGGTCTTATGGCGACGATGGGATGGGAAAGGCTGGGATGGGAAAGGCCTAGGAGTTGGAAGGAAGCGGCCGTGGCCTTAATTAAGGTACAGCCCCAGCATTTGCCTGGTGTGAAAATGGGAAACCACGGAAAACCATTTTCATGGCTGCCGATAGTAGGATTCGAACCTACTATCTCCCGGATGCAAGATCACAGCCGCGCGCCTCTACGCGCACGGACAACTCGCCCGGTTCATGGGATATTAATATTCCTTAAGCTTAATAAACATTTTTGTTAGAGGGTTGGGTATTTCCCTTCGATCAGTCTCTTTTCACAAAAAAAAATAAATCATAATTATTCACATCGGAGGTATATAACAACGCTGTTATGTTCCAAATAACAACAAAACTATAAACTGAAAGACTTCAATAATACACGGTTATCTTTTGACAGTAAATGATATTACATGTGATAAAATTCATTTTTGGGTTCGTATTGAAAGTAGCTTTGTTATATACCTCCGATGTGAATAATTATGATTTTTTTAGTGAAAAGAGACTGATCGAGGGGAAATACCCAACCCTCTAACAAAAACACCCATTCACAGGTGAGAGAATAATAAAAACATACTAGTGTTAGTTATACAAGTAAATGATGTTTCATCTTGATTTGTTTTCTCTCCTTCAGACTACTAGTTCCAGTTTCTATCAACCATAAATTCTGGATATAAATACCACATCTTACACCTTCCTCTATCAATAATCATAAGTAGAACCAGTACATTATATCGCTGGTCAGTATAGCAATGTCGTCTCCTCGAGAGAAATAATCCAGCTATGGGGGATCGTTGAGATACTTCCATAATTTAAACTCCTAGCATAATTGTAAGTAATAAACTATAATGAAAAGCAAACCAAGCTCCATGGCACTACAGCCCTTGAAGGGCCTTGGCCTACCAAGCGACCGCTACTCAGCCCAAAGGTCTACAGATTACGAGGTGTCGTGTGGTCAGCAGGACGAATTCTCTCGGCCGTTATTCTTGGCTTTCTAGATCGGGGCCGCTATCTCACCGTCAGATAGCTCCTCAATTATAATCACGTGGACTGAGTGGACCTCGAACCAGCCCTCAGGTCCAGGTAAAAATCCCTGACCTGGCCGGGAATCGAACCCGGGGCCTCCGGGTAAGTAGCAAGCACGCTACCCCTACACCACGGGATTAAACTGTATAAGGGGCAGTTAAATGATAACCGAACACCCACCACATTCAGCGCGAAAGGTGGCAACACTGTTGTTACGTAGACATACTGCCATCGCTGTGGTAGAAGAACTACATAGTGAAAACTCACAGGTGCACGCAGTTATATAAAGTATATGAAATAGAAATATAAACTATTTTAAATGTGTGTCGTTATATAAATTTTACCTAGTGTGTGTATACTGTATCGCCGTCCCCGTGGTGTAGGGGTAGCGTGCCTGCTACTTACCCGGAGGCCCCGGGTTCGATTCCCAGCCAGGACAGGGATTTTTACCTGGATCTGAGGGCTGGTTCGAGGTCCACTCAGCCTACGAGATTAGAATTGAGGAGTTATCTGACGGTGAGATAGCGGCCCCGGTCTAGAAAGCCAAGAATAATGGCCGAGTGGATTCGTCGTGCTGACCACACGATACCTCGTAATCTGCAAGCCTTCGGGCTGAGCAGCGGTCGCTTGGTAGGCCAAGGCCCTTCAAGGGCTGTAGTACCATGGGGGATGGGGGGTGTGTATACTGTTGCTATATGTGAATTTCTCTTACTTGGTTTTAGGAAACGCTGATGATGACATTGAAAACATGTCGAAACCGGTACCTTCATAATAATAAAACTGGCGTAGTACAGTATAACTTATGTGCAACAGTTTTGTATGTATGTATGTATGTATGTATGTATGTATGTATGTATTTTTTCATTATAAATGCATACATGACAGCATTCATGACACTAGTGCAGGTAAGCAGATAGAATCCACGCGTATGATGTGTGCACATTGCCTCAAAACCTTAAACAAAAACAAAAACAGAAGAAGCTACCTTCCCAGTCCTTGTCACCGGCATTAACAAATAGTACAGCGGAATGTACACCACCGAGCTCGGTAGCTGCGGCGCGTACCCAGTATTCGGCAGATAGTGAGTTCCAACGACACTGTCGGCAGCCCTGAAGATGGTGTTCCGTTGTTTTCCATTTTCACACCAGGCAAATTCTGGGGCTGCACCATACTTAAAGCCACAGTCGCTTCTTTCGCACTACTAGCCCTTTCCTGTCCCATCGTCGCCATAAGACCTATTTGTGTCAGTGCGACGTAAAGCAGCTTGTAGGCATAAAGAATATAGGGGCCTACACCATGAAACACAATTTATTTTATTTTTCATAAGAACATAAGTGGTCGTACTGCGTACCACAAGGATACTGACTTTTACATAAACGCCCGTAGACGTAAAGTTACAATTTGAAAGAAAATCAGGATTAAAACTCACATGGGGTGAGTACACAAAATGGGCCAGATGTCCGTCATGTTTCATACGTTTAAAAATAACTAGAGCAAATACTTTGGTCCGCCTCTGTGGTGTAGTGGTTAGTGTGATTAGCTGCCACCTCCGGAGGCCCGGGTTCAATTCCCCGCTCTGCCACGAAATTTTAAAAGTGATACGAGGGCTGGAACGGGGTCCACTCAGCCTCGGGAGGTTAGCTGAGTAGAGGTGGGTTCGATTCCAACCTCAGCCATCCTGTTTTCCGTGGTTTCCCACTTCTCCTCCAGGCCAATGCCGGGATGGTACCTAACTTAAGGCCACGGCCACTTCCTTACCTCTTCCTTGTCTATCCCTTCCAATCTTCCCATCCTCCCGCAAGGCCCCTGTTCAGCACGGCAGGTGAGGCCGCCTGGGCGAGATACTGGTCATCCTCCCCAGTTGTATCCCCCGACCCAGAGTCTGAAGCTCCAGGACACTGCCCTTGAGGCGGTAGAGGTGGGGTCACTCGCTGAGTCCGAGGGAAAAATCGACCCTGGAGGGTAAACACATAAAGAAGAAGGAGAAGAAGCAAATACTTTGAAATTTTACACCTCACAACTTCCAATGTCCGGTCGACCATTCAGAGAGGAGAAGTGACCAGTTGTAAATCCTCTAGAAACAATAATCATCACCACCACCAGAATGATTCATAAACAAACTTAATAAGTTGATGTAGGCAATTTGAAATGTATTATCCCTTCCCAGACTCTTGAGGTTGTCGAAAATGACAAAGAATATTTATCAAGTTCTTAGTGACTGTTCAAAAGACGAAAACATGTATAGAATTGGTACTTTTACAAGTATATAAAGCTAATGATTTAAGATAAAATGAATATGGAACAATTAAACTGCTGACAGGTTCTCCTGCACTCTAAAAATCATTACGGGTGGGGAACTGTCCCGGTGGGTTTTTGTCATGCGACGATTAACTGATTTTATATTTACGGTTCTTATGTTATTTATTGTGAACTGACTTATTTGGCTGATCGCCTACTGACATGGATAACTGACTGCATAGTTCGAGCAAGTGCAAATCGTACCACTCGGTGCGTTTGATTCCGTGCGGTTATAATTCGTAAAGTTGAAATCTGAGAAGAGTTATGATAGAACAGTTCAATCCTATACGAATTCCTTTTTCCAATGATACCAAACAACCCAATGCTTCAAAACATTTGATAATTTTAGAAAATGTATACGCCATGCATCTTCTGTCTTAGCATTGTCCTAAGCTTACCGCAATAGTTCTGTTGTCGGGTGTAAGGTTTTCTGTTCAATTATACACACATCAAGGCCCAAACAATTCCGGAATTGACGTTGAGAAGTCGATACTACGCAAATTAAGAAATTCTCACATGTCGACCCCCTGCTTACAGTAACTTAGTCCTTAAAGGACCATGGTACCACCATCTCGAGTACAGGAAAGGCCGAGAAAGATAGGAGACGGAATTGATATATAAGCAGTCAAATGGTCGATATTTCATATAATGTTCCAATTTCAAATTTTCTGCCCCGCCTTTGCCACTTGATTCTTGAGGGATTCGGACCGTTTTTATGAGAATGTAAGACGTCAAATACTCTGTCATACATATCTTAACCATCTTTTGGTTCCGGAGTTATGAATAGCAAACCAAATCATATACCGGGTACTTCAGAAACCTTACTTTTTAAAAGTCCCTTCGCACCCCACCTATTTAACTGTGATCCATCGAGCATCATATTTTCTCTCAAATTTTACATTTTCAATCAATTGGTACCTTAACCATTAGCATCGAATCCTTAGTTCCGGAGCTATAAGCCCAAATGTGAGCACATAATTTCGTTACACCATGGTTCGAATGTATATACGTTGAAGATGAGACCAAAATCTTTACGGATATGATTTCAGGTTTCGGGTTTCGTATGCAGATAACGTTAGAGAATCCTGTAAACAAGCTGCAGTACAGTTATGTTCAACGTGGGTGGATTTAACACTTGTACACGGAAAGACCAGACGTGCCAATCACACGGGTCAGTTGAGTGAGTCGATCCAAACAAGAAGAACACGATCGTGACTTGAATTAAACAAGTAAATGGCCTGAAGGTCTAAGATATGAAAGAGATTGATGTGCTGAGCTTCTCATAAGAAATATGATCTTCTCCTAATAAAGCATTATTTATTTACGCCATAAAAACGGATCTCACTAAAACCTAATAAACCGGTGTAGACATAAAAAGAACGTTCACGAAAACAAAAATTGGTGACGTAATGTAATAAACATATAACTACAGACGTCAAGATCACAATATGCCTGAAAACAACTTTAACATCACCAATGACGGAACGTCAATAGGAACTAATGATGTATTTATCGATTCATGAATAATTAAAAAGCAAGTAGTACAACGTTTTATAAAATGACTAATTATTTGGCTATAATAACAAACACAGAAAATCACCAAAACACTCAAAAAATGTCAGTTTCTGAAATAAGAATTCTAAAGTTTTATAAGAAATATTATCCGAAATGTTTGTTAGCGATAGTTGTTTTAAGCTCAAGAAAAGAGTTCTATTTGACTTGGTATCAAAATTTCAATATTATACAAAATATTGATTTCCTGCTTGAGGAGAATGATTCATAAAAACGTGCAAGCCTGCAGCTTTACGTTACTGCTGCTTTCGTGGTCATAGGCGCAGGAATTCTACAGTAGATGTACGTTGAATATGTGGCTCTCCATTTTCGTCATTCCTGACATTTTCCTGGGATTTTTAACCATAGGTATCTTAGTGAGTAGACAGTGAAGACAGTCACCCTACCAAACACAAAGACTGGTTCACATGGATAGAGTAATGAGGTCGTTACTTGGCAGAGTAGAGTAACTCTAGCCGTATAAACCCTCAAAAACGTTCAGTTGAGTAAAGTAGTTATTAGCTGGTAGAGTAGAGTCACTGGCTACATAGTGACATGTGGTAACGTAACTCTACCATCTCAACCACCGTTAAGGCTGGTTTACACGGGCAGAGTACCGAGGCGAGTAGATTATATAGTAGAGTAGCTATGTTACTCTACCATTCTCCGGTAGATTTGACACTCGTATCGTTCATACAGGAGTAGAGTTAGACAGTAGAGTAGTAGCACCATGTCAAGGCGTTAGAATATCGTAAGGAGGTGTTTAAAGAAATTTGCAATATTATATTACTGCAAGAGGTTAGTGAAGCGGCGGAAAAAGAAACAAATGAGGAAAGAAGGGAATGGGTAAGAGGCTGGTTTAGTAGGAGAGATACAGTCGGGCATCAGCACTAATTACTGAGAGAACTTAAGACAGAGGATAAAGAAAAATACAGAAAGCGTATGAGGTTGACGCCTGATAACTTTCAGGCATTGTTAGATGCGATAACACCGCAAATTCAAAGACACGACACAATGATGAGAGATGCAATAACACCGAAAGTTAAGCTTGAAGTGACTCTGAACTTCTTGGCCACTGGTAATAGCTACCGTACCCTATCTCACTTTTTTAAGAGTTTCAAAGCCGGCCATATCGAAGTTTATTCCCGAAGTTTGTGATGCAATCATCAGCAGCCTGAAGGATTTCATAAAAGTACAATTCCATACAATATTCTTAAGCATGAATTATTAGAGGTATCTATTAAATCTATTTCCTAAAACATGTTTTATATCTATAGGTTGAATCACGCACCATATGACAGTAGTTGGTAAATAATTTAGGATCAAAATAATGTAAAACAAAGAAGCAAGATAATATTGACTTTATTTAAGACATTTAGTAAATTTGTAAAATGATCATCACATTGTTCACTTTTATTGCCGGACATTTCCCAAGCTTGATACAGGACGTCATTAAGTGGCACTGACAAGTGTAGCATTTGTGATGTATCAGTGACTGATTGTACTGATGAATGCAGGGAATCAGGGAGTACTGGAGTTGGGGTACGGAGTGTGGAATGCACTTAGTGGAGGTACCAGATTCATATGAACAGCTGGGAGTGGAGATATTCATGGTTTTGTCGCTTGGTAAAGGACTTGCTCCAAGTGAAAGCAGTCTGTGCCGTGTTAATATATTTTGGATATCACTTTGCGTCAAGACAGCCAGAGTGGGAGGTAATGCATATAAGGATAATGCCATAAATTTCACAAACGCGTCATTCTCATTTCTGGGAAAATCCCCCTCAGCTAGTGTCTCGTTGACACTGCGAAGTTCCTTAACAGCTATCCTTTTTTTTTTTTTTTTTTTTTTTTTTGCTAGTTGCTTTACGTCGCACCGACACAGATAGGTCTTGTGGCGACGATGGGATGGGAAAGGCCTAGGAGTTGGAAGGAAGCGGCCGTGGCCTTAATTAAGGTACAGCCCCAGCTATCCTTTAACATGGCATCCATCTTCCTAAACTACTTAAGAGAGGGAGTGTAGATGTCTGCTGCAGCACCTCCAGACTTCTTGGATTTACGAATTTTCATCAATTCTTGGTTGTAGGTACATCGTTTTTTTTTTTGTTTTTTTTTTTAATTTTCTGTTTCAGTTCCATTATGCCAAAACTCTCTTTCCCCATTTTCCTAACCAAGTCCTCTTCAAGTCCTCTTGCGATGCCCGTCTCATATTCTTGTTTCTGTAAATAATGCTGTTTCTGTTCCATAAACATTCTTTTTCACGGTACAGTTCTACAAATGTGCATGTTTTTTCTTCCATCCATTTCATATTGCCGCCAAACAAATACACAGATGCTCAATTTACTCTACTCCACGGAATATCGTCCGTACTCACATGGAAATTACGTAGTCAAATGACGCGCCAATTGAAAAATCGAGCGTCCTCGGCCTTCTCCGCCAGCTCTCAGAGTTCGGTTCTGGTGGAGGCAGATAGTGTGTGGTAGAGTCACTTTACCACAGTGGAAACCTACTCTACTCTACTGTCTACTAGCTACTCTACTCTACCTGCCAATATCTCAGTTGTTTATACGATGCTAGTAGCTCTACTACCTCCTCTACTCGCCTCGCTACTCGACCCGTGCAAACCAGCCTCTAAAGTTTGCATTCTACACCGCACTCTACCAGTGTTAACGCGCTCGGTTCAGTGGAGTAGGGTAACTACTAGCAGAGTGAGAGCGCTGTCTTTTCGTCTGGAATCATGTTGTACCAAGAGTGTGAAAATAAAATTCATGATGGATGAAACTTTATAATTTGTACAGCCGTATCGTGAATTTAATGTAACCTGAAGCTTCACACTTGGTCTTACTAAAGCCCTCATAAACGTGTTTTTCTCCTTCAATTTGGCCATTCACCATGTTCAGATTATTTTTAGATTTCACTGGGGGTAATCCTAAGATTCATTTTATATTCCATCCCATCCTGTGTCACTTACCATGAGAGCTAATATTCCGTGTGTATCAGTGGTGGTGACTTTGGGGAAGAGGGGAAAGAGTTTTCTGCGCTCCCCCTACTCAAATGATCTTAGGTGGGTGGGGCGGAGTGCCATTTTGACCCCCAAAAATTCTCCTCTTAGATGTTAGGTCCCCTTAAAATATGGAGTTTGTTTTCGTCTTCGGAGGCTGCTAAGGCGTTGAATCTGGAGAAGGTGGTAGATAGTTTTATATCAAGAAAGAGGACATTCCTTCAGAGAATTGCATTTCCCAATTGAGACTGTTCGGACGGCACATCTGGTGATAGAACTTTTCACATTTCGTATCAAAAAATAAACAACATCGAGTAATAGTACATTTATTGAAAATGTATTTAGAAGCAAGTTCTACTTTTTTTACCTGTGATTAATATTTATACCTTTGTACATAAATTATTCCCTTAATTTATTAATTTAAGAATCACGTTCTATTTTTCTATTTACTTGTGAATATTATTGAAAACTGCGTACACGAGACTCATTCAAGCATGTATTTGGGAAACAAGCTCCTTTACTGTTCTGCTTTTATTTTCTGTTTGTTTGTGAATATTGTTATTGTATATCAATGTTTGCATTAATGTTGTTCCTCATTTCACATGCCTGTGTTCATGTTAATCATGCCCCCCTCTCCCCCCCCCCAATAATTACCCGAAGTCAGCGCGCTTGGTGTGTATACTTTTCTTTCCTTATTTGCCACTCAATTCTTTGTCTGTTCACCTCCTTATCAGTAGCTTCAGTGACTTCTCTAACAAGTACATTTCAAAATCTAGCTAAACAATTTTGAGGGCCGATGACCTAGATGTTAGGCCCCTTTAAACAACAAGCAAGCAAAAACAATTTTGAATAAACTTTATTTTCCTTACGTAATTCATTTTCACCAAACATCGTACTACAATAGCGTCAGTTCTTTGCTGCGCGTAAATGGTCCACGAGCTGACAAGGTAGAGTGCACACTTATTGCTAGTCAACTCTACCTGCAACCATCCTCGTATGGACAATCGTTAAGAGCTCACTGAAATTAAATGATTGAAGATAATCTGCTCTTTACATTTAAATTTCACCGCCATATCCTGTGTCCGTAAACAATACAGCAAACGAAAGACGATAGCATACTGCTGGAGACTAAAGTGTAGGGGAACTGTTTGCAAGAGAGAGGGCAATTCTCCCCAAACCTCTCCTGAACCCTAGAAGAGAGCAGATTGCATTCTATGGTGCTCGTCGAACCTAGGCATGACACTCTACCAGTATTCTTACATAACTACCGAGTTCGTTAAGTTTAATGTCCTTATTGTTTTCTAGAAGCAAGCGTTTTAAGACAACGCCTATGAATATCGTAATAGAATTTCCGCGGTATTATAGAACGTGCTATGAAGGGAGACATTTCCATTCAGTTCAAGGTAGGTAAGGTGCACAAAGTCCCCAGCCTTCTACACGTGATCTACAGACTCGTGACAAGGACGGTCCTGGATCCTTTTACTTGATCACCTAGCAATCAAATATCAGTGTTAAATTCGCTCTGCAGAGTCGCATCGCCTTTAATGGATTTGTTAAAGCATCAAATTGGATCTGAAGATTGTGATCACAGAGTTGATATTGAGAAAGATAAGTAATAAAGCTACGAAGTAAAATATCAAAATATACTGAGCCTGGTGCCAACTCCGGTGCCGCGAAAAAATTGACAATATTCCTCCTCCCCCTCCTCATGGAAATATTGAACCCTTGAACTTACCGCTTCATCGTTGGTCGTCTGCCTCGTACTCTTGGATCTTGGGGTCGTTGCGAATTGTTTTTCTGTCACTTCACCGACCAAACGATAGGGTATATCTGCTTCAAATGAGGAGCAAAAATGTGTTTCTAAAATATTTATTCAGTGTAAATCACAATAATTTGTTTATTAAATATACAAGAAAAGTCAGTTAAATTTTTCACATGTTATCACGCAGTCACAATGCATAACGTGAGTGGTAAAGTTATATTGAAATTGTTTATAATTGTCTTCCAAAGAACGAAAACGCAGTGTAAAATTCGTGGTCAGCAAAAAGCAGAAAAAGAATAGAAAATCTGAAAATCGAGCACCATTGATCCAAACGATAACTGAGAGTTAACCCACACGAGCCGTGGAAAATCTGACCTTCAACAAGTAGAATTCCAGATTTACATGTAATTAAAGTTATCCACCAGTCAACTATCCTATCGGATATTGGAACATCCCCCGAATGGATCCTTAATCGAACCAAATCGACTATCAGTTGCTTTGGATAGGTTGCGAAATATTACTTGAAAGAATAGTGTTCATTACAAGATAACAGCAATTGTCACATCAAAAATAAAATTCCACCATGTATTATCATCTCATGACACCCTGAAGTTACAGAGGAATCCCGATGCTGAAACATGCATCACCCCAAACATATGTTGAGAAGGAACCAACAACACTTGATCCAATGTGATCTTACGTTACATCGTTCTGAAGGAACAAAATGCGAAATACAGGAAAACATTAATTCATTATGCGTTTAGAAGAAACGCCAAACACTGAAGTTAAAGAAAAGTGATCACTTGAAACTGTTGTTACTAAACAAACTTTCAGGTTATAAAGCAGTTACATTGTTAAATTCGTTAAAATACACAAGTCCACAATATAAAACAAACGACAGGAAGTCTTTCCAATTCTCTATAACTACAGCTACAATTACAAATATGTCTACCTACACTTGTCCCATTAAACCAAAGTACAAGTGATCGGTAGATCAACGTCTCACATAAATAATGTGAATAACGAAAAATGAAAATAAAATATCCTAATCAGCTGACGAATCGAAACCGCATTCGTAGTGTAAATCCTACATAAATAAACTAAGTGTCAGCACACGGCACTATCATAACATACCGGACACCCGAACAATAAATCTTAAACCGGGCGAGTTGGCCGTGCGTGTAGAGGCGCGCGGCTGTGAGCTTGCATCCGGGAGATAGTAGGTTCGAATCCCACTATCGGCAGCCCTGAAAATGGTTTTCCGTGGTTTCCCATTTTCACACCAGGCAAATGCTGCGGCTGTACCTTAATTAAGGCCACGGCCGCTTCCTTCCAACTCCTAGGCCTTTCCTATCCCATCGCCGCCATAAGACCTAACTGTGTCGGTGCGACGTAAAGCCCCTAGGAAAAAAAAATCTTAAAGTAAAGAAACAAACAAATATAAAAGAAAGTTCACCGAACTTGAACACACGCGGCTAAGCAGTAGTGATCAGTCCCCAATAGCCAGATTCCCATGAGGGACAACCCTTACAGTCATGCCGCTACTGACGCAACGCCATTATGGGAGCACCTTCCGGCTATTAAGAATTATGCCGAAACATGGCCTAAATAGTACCTGCTAATATCTTCCACATTCGTAACCACTACTGCAAACACTAACATCGCTCAAGTCGATTCGCAAAAAATGCCTTGCCTATGACTTGGCTATGTACAGATGACGTCCTAATCCTGTCGTTGAGGCAACGTTACAGTGCCTACTCATCGTTAAGTTATATCATACACGCGGCATCCTAAATCTATAGTTGAGCCAACGTTATGGTGTCTACACATCACTCATACTGCCGGGCGAAATTGAAACTTTAACACAATGTCCAGGTATTTAAATCTGATCCTCGTTGAAACTCTAACACATGAAGTGAAATTCGCTACAAAAATGAACTGGAATCTGGAAATATGACTGTGTCTATTTCCTACAAGAAAGCGTGAAATCGAAATTAAATTTGTTCGAATAGTTTAATCTATTCCTCATTACAGTTTACCTACATGCGGTGAAGTTCGCTAAATAAAAATGAATTCAGCTCTCGTTTGATATTAAGTTACGTAATATCACTGAAAACAATAATCACCACCATCACGATATTCACGACATAACTCGAGTGTGAGGCTCCAACTGACCTGCCATGTCAGCATTCCGAACATGAATATTTAATTAAAACTCTTTCTGACAAGTCGCTCTTCCTTGCGGAATGCGTCTTCGACAATGCATAACCTACACAGAGAACAAAACTTTCAGCGCGGAAATATAGAGTTTTAGTTTTGAATTTAAACTCTTCGAGCGGCAGTCTACAAATATGTCGGCTATCAGCTCCACCAGAACAACACAGTACGTAATGTATTACTGAGGACAACTGAAGTATGATATCACGGAAGCGAGGGTATATATAAAGATGTATGAGTGCACTATACCAAAGAATCAATGTAAAAACAAGTGCACGTAGGTGCGGTAATATAAACAAAGAGGGCACGTAGGTGCAATAACACGAAATTGATCATTTTCTCGTTAAATAAATCATTATTGGTTGAAGTTCCTGATATTCTTATATCTCATTGATTACTGGAGCTCTAAAGTAAACATATTAATTTTGTTCATAAATGAACATGTTCCCTTCAAAATATACAATATTTTCAATTGTATGACCTAGAGGAATTTTAACACGTCCCCAACTCACCAGAAGTTAAATACCCCCACTTTCTTAATTTTTTTCAAATAATCTTAAACAATTTTTCAAATTATTGAAATAATTATGCATAAGTATTTTATAGACAAGAATTCATGTTGCTTCAACCTTTATAATTTCTTTCTTATTCTGCTTACCCTCCAGGGTTGGTTTTTCCCTCGGACTCAGCGAGGGATCCCACCTCTACCGCCTCAAGGGCAGTGCCCTGGAGCGTGTGACATTGGGTCGGGGGATACAACAGGGGAGAATGATCAGTACCTCGTCCAGGCGGCCTCACCTGCTATGCTGAACAGGGGGCTTGCGGGAGAATGTGAAGATTGCAAGGGGTAGACAAGGAAGATAGATAGATAAATGTCTTTATTGACGTAGTTAAGGCCACTGGGCCTTCTCTTAGATTTTTTTTTTTTTTTTTGCTAGGGGCTTTACATCGCACCGACACAGATAAGTCTTGTGGCGACGATGGGATAGGAAAAGCCTAGGAGTTGGAAGGAAGCGGCCGTGGCCTTAATTAAGGTACAGCCCCAGCATTTGCCTGGTGTGAAAATGGAAAACCATGGAAAACTATTTTCAGGGCTGCCGATAGTGGGATTCGAACCTACTATCTCCCGGATGCAAGCTCACAGCCGCGCGCCTCTACGCGCACGGCCAACTCGCCCGGTCTCTTAGATTAAACCAATTAGTATACATTAAAGTCTTAAGTAATACTACCGTAATTAATACTAGAAGACACAATTAAAACACAATCAAAATACAACTGAAATAAAATTCCACCACAGTAGGACATACATACAACAGCAATAATGATAATAATAATAATAATAATAATAATAATAATAATAATAATAATAATAATAATAATAATAATAATAATAATAATAATAGCTAGTAATGATATTGTAGTAGCACGATCACTGAAAGGCCAGAAATTCACAGGTCACTCGCATCCTGTTATACCTCTTAATGCTCCTTTAAATGACACTGTAGTTGGTATTCCTCTGACGTCGTCCGGTAAACGGTTCCATTCTCGTGCGGCAGACACCGAGAAGGAGCTGTTATATACGGCAGTTCGATGGTGAGGGATGATGAGCAGGTTGGATGTTTGAGCCCTTGTACGATGTCTGTCATGAACATTTGAGAAGTAACGGAAACGTGAAGAAAGGTAGGATGGGGAAGATGTAGTAAGAACTCGATGGAGGAGAGACAAAGTATGATGGTTACGACGAACATGGAGTCGTGACCACTCTAATTTTAGGAAAGATGGTGACACGTGGTCATATTTTCTTAAATTGGATATATATCTCACACATACATTTTGAGCGCTGTAGCCTTAGGGAAAATTGCGGCCTGACGTCGTTGAAAACAACATCACAATAGTCAAAATGTGGCATTACAAGGGCTTCAGTTAATTTCTTTTTAAGCTTTATTGGGTATATATGTTTATATTTATATAAAGAATGTAAAGGTGAGTAAACTTTTTGACAGATATGTAAGACATGTGCAGACCAAGTCATGCGTTCGTCCATGATAACACCGAGATTCTTCACTTGTGATACAAAAGGAATTGGAACATCCTGCAGGATTACTCTTGGCAACGGATTTCAACTGTCATTGGGACTGCCACCAATAATCCATGCGACCCCAAAAGCAGTGGATTCAACACTAATCTCGGTTATTTTAGACCATTTACTCTTAAGACCATCTCAGACCGCCGTCTCAGTGGAGGTTGAACGTGGATTTAAACGGATTTAAGCGTAACAATTAATCTCAGCGACACATAAACAAGGGATTCGACATTAATATAGGTTTTTCTACCACTTTTCCCACATCTGTGGGTTTGAGGGAGCGAACTGCGTCGTACTTGTGGATTTAGCCCTGTTTTACGACCGAATGCCCTTCGTGACACCAATCCAATATGGAGGAATATAATCACTAGTGCGTGTTCTTGTCATGGTTGGTAGTTCAGTATGTTGTCTGAATATGAATAAGTGTTGGGACGAACACAAACACTCAACCCCCGAGCCAGAATAAATAATCAGAAGCGATTAAAATCCCCTACCCGGCCGGGGATCAAACACAGGACCCACTGAACCGAAGACCCCTAGACTGAACACTCAGCCAAGGAGTCGGGCGACATTAATATAGGTTCAATTATTTTTACATGCCATCCCCTCCCATTCTCCAACCTTATCGGGGCTTGGGATGTTCTATCTTCACAGTTTTTTTTCTCCTGATGGTCATATGTACACCAAGTTTCGTTGAGAGCTATTTTTTTTTCTTGCTAGGGGCTTTACGTCGCATCGACACAGATAGGTCTTATGGCGACGATGGGATAGGAAAGGCCTAGGAGTTGGAAGGAAGCGGCCATGGCCTTAATTAAGGTACAGCCCCGGCATTTGCCTGGTGTGAAAATGGGAAACCACGGAAAACCATCTTCAGGGCTGCCGACAGTGGGATTCGAACCTACTATCTCCCGGATGCAAGCTCACAGCCGCGCGCCTCTACGCGCACGGCCAACTCGCCCGGTTGAGAACTATTGTGGAACATACATACATCGATAATCTCGGTCATTTTTACATTCATTATCACCGCTTCTCAGCCTCCAATCTGCTTACGGACTTAACCAGCATCCAGAGTGTCACAGGTCAACTCAGCGACCTCGTAAACAATCGATTCAACTTTGATATCAGTCGTCTTCGTTTATTTTTATATTTCACCTCCTCCGCTAGGAGTGTCAGGAGTGTTTTCCTCCAACAGTATTTTTTCAGATAGTAAGTCATATGTGTACCAATACTGTGTGAGGGCTATGCTGGAAGAATCATACACACATTCGTAATTTCCATAATTTTGGATATTTTCCTCCTCCCCCTTCTCATCCTAATCTTAATGCCAATGTTGGCCCAACATGGACTTCAAAGACATCCGGAGTGCCATTATTCACCTCATGGACCCCGAAAACTATGGGCTGTACATTAATATTTGTCCTTGTTTATTATTTTAATATTTCACCCTTCTTTCCGTATGTTTGTGTAATTCAACTCCGCCGCTAGCCGTGCTAGCTGAATCGTACCCCTTCCGGGTAATTCATATATGTACCACGTTTGGTGGAGAGGTATGTTAGAACATATACACATACGTCCGTAAACTCGGACACTTTTGATATTTTCTTTTCTTCACTCGTTCTTAACTCCTCTGCCGACTGGGACTGAACATTCTCTTAAACGGCATTCAGAGTGTCCCAGTTCATCTCAGCGACCCCGAAAACTATGCATTCGACTCAAATATTGGTCTTTTCTATTATTTTTACATTTCACTCCTAGCCTAGGGGGCTAGGGGTCTCTTACCCCCACAGTATTTTTTTACAGAGCTGGCAAGATGTAGTGTTCACAGTGCACTATGTCTTCTGGTATGGGCTAGAATAAAATTGTTACTTTCATTGACCTGTCTCAGTCTTATCCTTGGCTTTGATAATATGAAAGTGGCTGAGGTATGAGTGACGCTAGTAATGCCATTCCTTATGCAGCCAGTCCCTGCTATGAATGGTGTGAAAATGTCGCTCATAGGGTCGGTTGGTGCTCGCATTTCAGTGGGCTTGGCAGACTGATGTGCAATAGCAACTTCTGGCTCGGTGAGGAAAGCAACGGGAAACTACCTCACTCCTCATTTCCCTAGTACGCCTCTTCAGTGACACCTAGGCCATCTATGACAGCTAATGGTGAACCTGTTGAGGATCCAACCAGCCTTCGGGCTGAATACCCAACATACATACAAGTCATAGTTGTATCAATATTGATAGAGAGCTATGCTGGAACGTACACACATACGTTCATTATCTCAGTCATTTTTTAAAATCTTCTTTCTCATCTTTTCTCACCCACGTAGCCAAAGGGGGGTGAACTTGGACTTTTAAAAATCCAGAGTGTCACTATCATCTCAGCGAGCCCGAAAACTATGGATTTGGCACTATTTTCGATTATTCTTTTTTCTCACCTCTCACTCCCAACCAATAAGGGTGCCAGCAGTGTCTTACACCCAGGCTGTTAATCTTTTGACAGTAAGTCATATGACCGAGTTCGATAGCTGCAGTCGTTAAGTGCGGCCAGTATCCAGTAATCGGGAGATAGTGGGTTCGAGTCCCACTGTCGGCAGCCCTGAAGATGGTTTTCCGTGGTTTCCCATTTTCACACCACGCAAATGCCGGGGCTGTACCTTAATTAAGGCCACGGCTGCTTCCTTCCACTTCCTAGGCCTCTCCTATCCCATCGTCGCCATAAGACATATCTGTGTCGGTGCGACGTAAAACAAATAGCAAAAAAAAAAGTAAGCCATATGTGAACCAAGTTTGGTTTAAATCGGTCCAGTAGTCCTCAAAACTATTGATTCGACACTAATATCAGTCGTTTTTCACTCTATTTATATTTCACCTCCTCCCTTGGAGGTTTCAGGGGTGTCTTGCCCCAACAACATTTTTCACAGATAGTAAGTACTATTTGTACCAACTATGTACCAGCTGTGCTGGAAAATACACACATACATCCATAATCTCCATCATCTGGGTCATTTTATTTTTTCACCCGTTCTCTCCCCCTATGCCAAAGTGCCCTGAACGTTTATATCTCACCCCTCCCCCTCGCACCTACCCAAAATCTTGGACTTAAAAAATACGGAGTGGCACTGTTCATCTCAGCGACTACAAAAACTATGGATTCAACACTATTTTCGATTATTTTTGTATCTCACTCCCCCCTCGCCTCCACCGCAAATACGGCTGTACTTTGACTTTAAAAATTCCGGAGTGTTACTATTCATCTCAGCGACCCCGAATACTATGGATTCGATATTACGATTATTTTATACCTAACCCCTGACTCCCCACCCCTAAGGGGGCTAGAGATGGCTTACCCCCCACAGCGTCGTCTCCAGATTGCAAATAATAAGTGTTTGAAATTTGATTGAAATTACTCCAGTGGTTTAGGAGGAGATGTGTAATTTGCATAAACATAGCTTCTTTTTTTAAATGGGTTTTACGTCCCACTGACACAGATAGGCCTTATGGCGACGATGGGATCGGAAAGGGCTGGAATTGAGAAGGAAGCGGTCGTGGTCACAATTAAGGTACAGCCCCAGCATTCGCCTGGTGTGAAAATGGGGAAAGCACGGAAAACCATCTTCAGGGCTGCCGACAGTGGAGTTCGAACCTACTATCTCCCGGATGCAAGGTCACGGCTGCACGCCCCTAAACGCATGGCCAACTCGTCCGATACAAACATAGCTACTGCTGTTCGAATTGGGATATATGAGATTGGGCTACTACCAATAATTCCACAACTTTGTCTTGTCTATAATTCGTAACTCGACACATTTTTAGTGGGACACCGTGTATTATTTTGGTGTGCATACCCGTGCTCCGATTACTTCCCACATTTTTACTTTGATCTGATGTATGTCAAGGAATTACTTTAGTGCTCTAAATTGAATAAAACATGTTATTTCGTGTTTAATAACGTTTTAGTTTCAGCTTGTAAGACCATTTTTCATTTGTATCATGAATATCGATCGATATAGAAAAAAGCAATTTCTCAAGGCCATCAAACAAATCTTCTAGAATAGACAGGATATTTACACATAGGCATCGAGTAATTTGGCATCCTTCAAAAAGAATCAATACTAAATTGTCAAATATTTTAAAATGTTGTCAGAATTAATTTTTTTCGGAATCTTTCTCGGGGCGTCCTAGAGATTATGATACTTGTTAGTAAGGGAGCAAGGATGTTTCACTCTAATCTGAGAGACATTCCTTTTTTCCTCTCATAAAATGTTATTTAAAGCTCCCAGACTAACAATAATGTTTTCCAGCATGGGGAGCATAGAAATAAATTGTAACAATCAAGAGAGATAGAAGCTGTGATAGTGATTGTCTTTATTGAGTGGGCCATTCAAGAAATATAATGCTTGAGCGTAATACTATAGGTGATTTTTGTCTATTTTTACCGAACAATCGTTCCTTGCGGGATCTTGGAGCGTTACACTACGATAGTGGTCAAATTATGAACTACGTCATGAAGTAGGCCTACGTAAGAGGATCCAGCAGTCTTACGTGATTCCACAACTTGCCGCTCTAGTCCTAGCAGCACCAGGCGAGAGCATGAAACACTCAGCATTACTAACCTTCTACCTTACTCCCGCAGATGGCAGCAGCTACGTACGATTGCTTTCCAGTTTCTCACGACCGCCACTCATAATATTCGTTTTTTACAATATACTTAATTATATTTTAATTCAGCAATGATATGTACAGGAACCTCTCACACTGGTTTTGCGACACTACCTAGTTTCATTGACAATTCTCAAGATGGTGACTAAAATTCGACCGAGCTCGATAGCTGCAGTCGCTTAAGTGCAGCCAGTATCCAGTATTCGGGATTTTTTTTTTTTTTTTTTTTTTTTTTTTTTTTTTTTTTGGTATTTGCTTTACGTCGCACCGACACAGATAGGTCTTATGGCGACGATGGGATGGGAAATGCCTAGGAAGTGGAAGCATGCGGCCGTGGCCTTAATTAAGGTACAGCCCCGGCATTTGCCTGGTGTGAAAATGGGAAACCACGGAAAACCATCTTCAGGGCTGCCGACAGTGGGGCTCGAACCCACGATCTCCCGATTACTGGACACTGGCCGCAATTAAGCGACTGCAGCTATCGAGCTCGGTATATTCGGGAAATAGTGGGTTCGAAAACTAAAATTCGAACATTACATTCCGAAGTATTTTCGTGAATTTTCCTAAAATGATCGGTTTGTATCTTGCGGCATCATTTATATGATTAGTTTCGAATGTTTGGTGTCTTTACAAGATCTTATGGTTGCCCCTAAGTGAATAATTTTCTAACTTGTTTTTTAGTTCAGGTTGCATTTTGTTCCTTGTTTTTCAGATCGTTCATGACAGAATACATATATATTTTAGCCGTGTAGATTTGTAAACTTTATTTCAAACATTTTTTTAAAATTCAATTAATATTGCGTTCTTTCTTTCTTTCTTTCTTTCTTTCTTTCTTTCTTTCTTTCTTTCTTTCTTTTTGTTTTACTCCTTGATCCCGCTTGTGTGGATTTTTACTTCTGGAAGTCTTCAGTCTTGATAAAGCTTATAAAGTACTAGCATTTGTACATACCCGTTCTTCGCACGGGAATTTGCAGTGGATTACATGTTTCCTTCAGGAATTCATGCGAAGTAACGTGGCTCTATTCACACGTTTAATGCGACATGTTAAAATAACTTTTTCCTACGAGAGCCTGGGGCAGTAACGAAAATATGATGAAGCTGAACATTCGAGAGAGAATGAGGACGATTTCCGAATTTATTGTACGGTACAGTTGTACGATATTCTCCATGGTTCTCAGGTTACATGTTGTATCTCTGACCACTTGCGTGGCGCTCGTTTGTTATATACAGTCTTTTCATAGACCTAATGTCCCATGCGAATCATGTGACCTTGACGCAGTGGGGAGGCTTGCATGTCCCAATGAAGCAGATAGCCGAACCGCAGGTGCAACCATATCGGATGGGTACCTGTCGAGAGACCAGACTAACGAATGGTTCGTCGAAAGGGGGATAGCAGCCTTTCGAAAGTTACAAGGTCGCCAGTCTAGATTATTGACTGATATGGCCTTGTAATAATACTCAACATGACTTAGCTCTTTCGATACTTCTGTACGGCTGAAAACAACGGAAAACTACTGCCCTAACTAACTCTCGAGGACATGCAGTTCCCTCCGTATGCGTTGACCTAAGACGGGAAAAAATATCTGAAAACTGGAAAAAAAAATAAACGAAATTACAGACATCGGATCCCCTAGAACTCAAATAAATTATATTTTTCATTCGAAAGGCTTCGAGTCAAGAGAAACAGGATATTCCAGGTCTCATTTTTGCGGATGTCATCCTTCTGCTCACACTGACTCCCGCTAGCATTCAGGGAAGTATAAATGAAGTGGTAAATTACCGTAAAGAGTTGAATTAAAAATTAATGTGCAGAAAACCAAAAAAGGATACAAATTGTCAAAGAATGAAACATGGTGGGTGGGTGAGAAGAGATCAGGAGTTGTCAAGAAAGTAGAGTATTTGGGTATGATATTAAGTGGAAATGGAAAATGGTCAAAAAATAAAAAGAGGTAAAATTAAAGGTATGAGTTCACTGACAGCTATTAACATTTCAGATAAAAAGATGCCCAGCACTGAGTATAGAGTGTATAAAAATGTATTTAATGCATTAGTTAAATATAGGATGTTGTAGAGAGCAGAGATCTGATGAAGGGAACGTTTACACACTTGATGCAGTTCATCATCATCATCATCATCGTCTGTTTACCCTCCAGGTTCGGTTTTTCCCTCGGACTCAGCGAGGGATCCCACCTCTACCACCTCAAGGGCAGTGTCCTGGAGCTTCAGACTCTTGGTTGGGGGATACAACTGGGGAGAATGACCAGTACCTCGCCCAGGCGGCCTCACCTGCTATGCTGAAGAGGGGCCTTGTGGAGGGATGGGAAGATTGGAAGGGATAGACGAGGAAGAGGGAAGGAAGCGGCCGTGGCCTTAAGTTAGGTACCATCCCGGCATTCGCCTGGAGGAGAAGTGGGAAACCACGGAAATCCACTTCCAGGATGGTTGAGGTGGGAATCGAACCCACCTCTACTCAGTTGACCTCCCGAGGCTGAGTGGACCCCGTTCCAGCCCTCGTACCACTTTTCAAATTTCGTGGCAGAGCCGGGAATCGAACCCGGGCCTCCGGGGGTGGGAGCTAATCACGCTAACCACTACACCACAGAGGCGGACCTTGATGCAGTTACGAGTAGATTTTGCTAAAATAATTATGGGACTACCCAGTTGTACAGCTAACTGTGGAGTGAGAATGATGTGCGATGATGTATGTCTGCAGGCATATATTGTTAGAAAGATAATGAAATATTGGCTGAGACTGAAGTTGGGATCAGGTGGCGAAGTGTTGCAGATGGCCTACCAACACCAAATGAAATATCAGAATCAAGAATACTGGGTTGATGGGGGATACTACTGGGAAAGGGATTTCATAGAGCATCCAAGTATATGTTAAAACAAAAAAAACAAAAAAATTAATGATATTGAAAAGCAACAAATTGCTGCACAGTGTAAAAACAGGAGGTCACTAAAGGAATTTTGTAATGCAATTGGGAGAATTAAGATAAATATAGATAATATAACAAATAAGGAAACGAAGGGCATAATATGGTGGTTAATGAAGGTACCCAAAAATTAAGCATACAGACAAAAGAGAGATGAAAATAAATGTTGAATAACCGAGCTCGATAGCTGCAGTCGCTTAAGTGCGCCCAGTATCCAGTATTCGGGAGATAGATAGTAGGTTCGAATCCCACTGTCGGCAGCCCTGAAGATGGTTTTCCGTGGTTTCCCATTTTCACACCAGGCAAATGCTGGGGCTGTACCTTAACTAAGACCACGGCCGCTTCCTTCCCACCCCTAGCCCCAGTCCTGTCCCATCGTCGCATAAGACATATCTGTGTCGGTGGGATGTAAAGCCAATAGCAAAAAAAAAAAAATGTTGAATATATTCTGAAGAAATGGGATGTGCACACCTTATAAAAGATAGTTTAGAGACAAGGCGAGTAAGAGAAATGTATGGATGAGGAGAATATGAAAAAAATTGATAACGAAAATCAGCTGTATACGATTATAAAGTTATTGACCAAAGAGTGGAAGCATCCGGGAAGAACTGCAAAATTATTCATTATTATTAGGGGGGTGTGGAGTAGTGAACTGGTGCCAGTAAAAGAAGTGATCCGTGCTAGTTAGTAACAGAACTGTGCCTAAGGCAACCTAGAAAATATAACTCCGTTGAAATCTAGAGCAGTTAAGTACGCAGATTATAGTTATAGCAGGTTTTTGTTTTTCTTTCGATAGTCAATATTAATATTTTTTTCAGGTGTCGGACATGATATGGAGGGACTGAGGATGACTACTGTGGGGATCTCCTTGGGGAGGGGGGTTTGTTATGTTTCCGGAGTATCTGATGAACCTCGATAGCATGTCTGAAAAGTTTCATTTCTTTCTAACACACTTTTCAGGCCATTCTTTCCCTGTTCAATTCCTAAATAACTTACAAATGTTAAATTTTGATTCATGATATTTTCCGGGCGCATTATGACTTTTTTGTGTTTTTACTGTATATTTTTCATCATCATCATCATTATCATCTGTTTACCCTCCAGGTTCGGTTTTTCCCTCGGACTTAGCGAGGGATCCCACCTCTACCGCCTCAAGGGCAGTGTCCTGGAGCTTCAGACTCTTGGTCGGGGGATACAACTGGGGAGTATGACCAGTACCTCGCCCAGGCGGCCTCACCTGCTGTGCTGAACAGGGGCCTTGTGGAGGGATGGGAAGATTGGAAGGGATAGGCAAGGAAGAGGGAAGGAAGCGGCCGTAGCCTTAAGTTAGTTACCATCCCGGCATTCGCCTGTAGGAGAAGTGGGAAACCACGGAAAACCACTTCCAGGATGGCTGAGGTGGGAATCGAACCCACCTCTACTCAGTTGACCTCCCGAGGCTGAGTGGACCCCGTTCCAGCCCTCATACCACTTTTCAAATTTCGTGGCAGAGCCGGGAATCGAACCCGGACCTCCGAGGGTGGCAGCTAATCACGCTAACCACTACACCACAGAGGCGGACACTGTATATTTTTCAGTTATGCTATATTCAGTTTTGTAAACTGCATATACCGAAATAAGATTAAAATAAGCAATACCCTCTCCCGGATCTATGGTGTCCGAGATTATGGGAGATGGGTATTATCTTAATTTCCTACTAACCCTATGGCTGTGAGTTTTTCTATAACCCATCAACTACGGGTAAAACAGATAGTGTAAATATATTTAGCCTTCTAAATTTGAATATTAAAGAGTACTGCAGTTAAGAACTGTGATGTTGAATTTTATTTACAATTGAATCTCTTCACATCAGCTGAACATGCGTAATTTTGTCGATTCACCGCACGTTCCTTCTCTCTTGTCAGAAAGTGGGTAGAACTTCTACTAGGTCCATCTGTCGTACGATGAGGTTGTCTGCTTCCTTGACCTAGCGCAGAAAGCTTTCGTAGAGGTGATGGCCCCTCCCCGCCATCACCCGTGGCGACCATCCAGTAAGTCGATGCGCTTTGTCGCCCCCGGAATCCTTTCGGACGCGCACCTCATCCCACGTATTTGCTAAGATCCTCGAAGTTTCAGTCGTTTCCGACACTCGGGACTGAATCCCCAAACAGAGAAAACCCCTGTTCTGAGGAGCAGTACCTCGTGTCGAGTTCGACTGTCACCCCGACGATATTAACAAGTACAGTGGGGGAGTACCAGCTGCGATCGCAGCAGGCTTCCCCGTAGTGATGGCCCCTCCCCGCCATCACCCGTGGCAACCATCCAGAGAGTCAGCACGCTTGATTGCCCCCGGAATCCTTACGGACGCGTGCTGGGTGAACGGGGAATAGCGAAAACCTTTCTTACCCATCTTATATTAACTGAATGCGGACTGCACAGTGAGCAAGCTGTTCAACAATGGTATGTTTCCGTCGTGTCTTAGTGTTGTCTGTGCACCGAATGTGTTGTGACTATAGAGCTATTGAAGGCTTCTCCCAATCCCGTGATTTCCTTGAAATTATGTTACAGTAAGGAATAAGGTCTTGAGAAAACAGAACAGAGTTTCTCTCGTATATTATATTGCTCCCTACCGGAGGATTGTTGAATTGGGCTGTCAAACTCCTGCTCTCGCATTCTATTCTGGACACATATTACTTTAAGGATATCAAATACTGTAGTAGTGTTACTGTAGATGGTGCATCACGCTCAATGAACAGTAATTACTATGTATCGCAGGTATTACAAGCTGCCATTTCCTCATACATTAATACCTTTTCGTGACAATAATAAGTTAGTACGTTTCCTTAGAAACAAGCCCCGCATATCAAGTTTACAAAAACTGAACCGAAATATTATTTTCAGTTATTCAGAACACTTCCTTCGTGAAATAGCCTACAGGCCGTATCGAGGCTTCCATCGACCCGAGAGTCCACATGCATGTCCCGTAAAATCTAAATACTCCCGTAAATAATTACATAAAATTTTCCCCTGTCACCTTATATCAGAAGCAATCATAAATAATATGTTCAATTTAACATAATTGTAACATAATATGTACAGGCTTGAGTTCTCGCTTATTACGTTTAATTTCAATAATCATTCAGTGTCCGTAAATTAATCCATTCCTTTCGGTATGAACCTGTGAATCTTATTGTTATACAAGAGCATTAAAACCTCAGGGGCTCTTAACTTGGGAGCGTGGGTTGGCGACCATGGGGCCCGTTTGTGTCATGGCATTGTTTCTACTTACTTGTGCCAGGCTCCTCACTTTCATCTGTCCTATCCGACCTCCACTGGTCAACTCTTGGTCACTTCCAATCCCGAAGGTATTAGGTTCCCAAGGCCTATGGAGTCTTTCATTGCCTTTGTCTTTCTTTGGCCGATACCTTAATTTTTCGTGTCGGATCCCTTCCATTCTTTCTCTCTGACTAGTGTTATATTGAGGATGATTGGTTAGTTGCACTTCCTCTTAAAACAATAATCACCACCACAAGAACTTCAAAGTAACTAAAATCGTCAATATTTTCTTCCATTCTTTTGCTAGTATACCTACAACTATTCAAGATCTACAGGAAAGATTATATGTAGGGTTGGTAATATTTTTGCGTTTTGAAGCCTAAAATTTAGCATTCTTAGCGTTTATACATTTTTGAATGAACTTTGTATAGTGTTCTGAGGAAAGGCAGAAAATATGAGTTCATTCATCAAAAGGCAATATCAACGTGAAAATAAAAATTGCATTTGCATAAATCTGATAGAAAATAAGAATGAATAAAATGCAGTAGAATTGTACATTCATTTTACATTGATATAGACTAAAGCTTAACACAGGAAAAAAACGAATTTATAAATGACTAGCAAATGTACCCATGTTTTCGCTACGGTCTTATTCTATATTGTATGTGGATTTCTACGTAAACTGCTATACACGCAGTGAGACAGATTATATTAAAATGCATGTCTCTTACGTTATTCGAGAAAAACTACCGGAACGACCGCATACGTTGCTTCCAACGTACGGTGCGCGTTGGGAAGTTTTGATGATAATGGCAGGCCACGTTTCCTACTGCTGTTCCCAATCGAGTTCGGGAATTTCTACTATAACGGCAGGCTCACTTGCCTAATGCCATTCACAATGGAAATTGGGAGTCTTAGTTATAAAGA
The DNA here is from genome assembly GCF_040414725.1 of Anabrus simplex. Taxonomy (NCBI): domain Eukaryota; kingdom Metazoa; phylum Arthropoda; class Insecta; order Orthoptera; family Tettigoniidae; genus Anabrus; species Anabrus simplex. Next base: position 321,275,301 of record NC_090269.1, read on the forward strand.
GAGAAATACGCCGCAGAATGGCATCTTGGCGTCTGTCTTGCCTTCTACCCAACAAACAACCACGAGTTTACAGGAATGACGACGAAAATGGCATTACATTACTTACCTGCTGGCAAGCAGCCAGAGACGTTGCCAAGGTAACCGGTAGTTTCGCCGTCGGTCACTCAATGCAGAGCATGAAACTGTCAGAAAATAGTAATTTTCTCCGTCATTTAACGAGTAAGCAAAATTATGTACATAACAGAAGTTGTTTAAAATGAAGTTGCATTTCACATATAGTCTATGGGTTTTATATGAAATCAATGGTATGAGAGAAAATTGAAAAAAACCTGTTCAGGTCTTCCTATAAACCCTCAGTCTATTCTGTGATTTTGAAATCGTATGCATATCTATACCTGCTCCAGGATGATTACACTCCAAATATGAAGTTTGGTCGAGACATACCCAGCTGCTTCGCCGTGACGGACAAACAGAAAGGAAAGCTAAAAACTACGGGTATGGTAGCAAATACACTGACTGACAGAGCAAATGCAACACCAAGAAGGAGTGGTCAGAACTTTATGCCAATTGCAGGGTAGACTGACGTCACTGAGGTATGCTCATGATGTGAAATGCGCCGCTGTGCTGCGCACGTAGCGAACGATAAATGGGACACGGCGTTGGCGAATGGCCCACTTCGTACCGTGATTTCTCAGCCGACAGTCATTGTAGAACGTGTTGTCGTGTGCCACAGGACACGTGTATAGCTAAGAATGCCAGGCCGCCGTCAACGGAGGCATTTCCAGCAGACAGACGACTTTACGAGGGGTATGGTGATCGGGCTGAGAAGGGCAGGTTGGTCGCTTCGTCAAATCGCAGCCGATACCCATAGGGATGTGTCCACGGTGCAGCGCCTGTGGCGAAGATGGTTGGCGCAGGGACATGTGGCACGTGCGAGGGGTCCAGGCGCAGCCCGAGTGACGTCAGCACGCGAGGATCGGCGCATCCGCCGCCAAGCGGTGGCAGCCCCGCACGCCACGTCAACCGCCATTCTTCAGCATGTGCAAGACACCCTGGCTGTTCCAATATCGACCAGAACAATTTCCCGTCGATTGGTTGAAGGAGGCCTGCACTCCCGGTGTCCGCTCAGAAGACTACCATTGACTCCACAGCATAGACGTGCACGCCTGGCATGGTGCCGGGCTAGAGCGACTTGGATGAGGGAATGGCGGAACGTCGTGTTCTCCGATGAGTCACGCTTCTGTTCTGTCAGTGATAGTCACCGCAGACGAGTGTGGCGTCGGCGTGGAGAAAGGTCAAATCCGGCAGTAACTGTGGAGCGCCCTACCGCTAGACAACGCGGCATCATGGTTTGGGGCGCTATTGCGTATGATTCCCCGTCACCTCTAGTGCGTATTCAAGGCACGTTAAATGCCCACCGCTACGTGCAGCATGTGCTGCGGCCGGTGGCACTCTCGTACCTTCAGGGGCTGCTCAGTGCTCTGTTTCAGCAGGATAATGCCCGCCCACACACTGCTCGCATCTCCCAACAGGCTCTACGAGGTGTACAGATGCTTCCGTGGCCAGCGTACTCTCCGGATCTCTCATCAATCGAACACGTGTGGGATCTCATTGGACGCCGTTTGCAAACTCTGCCCCAGCCTCGTACGGACGACCAACTGTGGCAAATGGTTGACAGAGAATGGAGAACCATCCCTCAGGACACCATCCGCACTCTTATTGACTCTGTACCTCGACGTGTTTCTGCGTGCATCGCCGCTCGCGGAGGTCCTACATCCTACTGAGTCGATGCCGTGCGCATTGTGTAACCTGCATATCGGTTTGAAATAAACATCAATTATTCGTCCGTGCCGTCTCTGTTTTTTCCCCAACTTTCATCCCTTTCGAACCACTCCTTCTTGGTGTTGCATTTGCTCTGTCAGTCAGTGTATGTTGGTAGATGGTCCGCCTAGTCAAGGAGCCCGCGACAAGTAAGTGCAAGAAATGTCAGGATTCAACTAAGGGTCCCGTGGACACCAAACCACGTTCCCAAGTTAGGAACCTCCGGCGCTTCTTTAAGTCGCCTCTTACGATAGGCAAGGGATACCGAGGATGTTATTCTACCGCCCTCGCCCACAGAGGGAGTTGATAGTTTGGTTCGTGTATATGACGATGTGTGTATGGAGCGAAAATAAAACAGCTAGTTGCCGAACCAGAGGAATTAACCAGGCGTGGTTCAAATTCCCACCCCAACCTCATTATCTAGCAGAAGTAGAGTCTCTACCATGTTTCACCTTAGTATCTGGCAGAAGTGGAAATTGAGGTAGATGTGGAGGCGGCGGTGGGGTATATATAATTTCGTGTGGCTATTTCTAGTCGAGTGCAGCCCTTGTAAGGCAGACCCGCCGATGAGGGTGGGTGGCATCTGCCATGTCTAGGTAACTGCGTGTTATTGTGGTGGAGGATAGTGTTATGTGTGATGTGTGAGTTTCAGGGATGTTGGGGACAGCACAAACACCCAGCCCCAGGGCCACTGGAATTAACCAATGAAGGTTAAAATCCCCGACCCGGCCGGGAATCGAACCCGGGACCCTCTGAACCGAAGGCCGGTACGCTGACCATTCAGCCAACGAGTCGGACAATAATTTCGTGTGGCTATATCTAGCCGAGTGCAGCCCTTGTAAGGCAGACCCTCCGATGAAGGTGGGTGGCATCTGCCATGCGTAGGTAACTGCGTGTTGTTGTGGTGGAGGATAGTGTTATGTGTGGTGTGTGAGTTGCAGGGATGTTGGGGACAGCACAGACACCCAGCCCCCGGGCAATTGGAATTAACCAATGAAGGTTAAAATCCCCGACCCGGCCGGGAATCGAACCCGGGACCCTCTGAACCAAAGGTCAATACGCTGACCAATCAGCCAACGAGTCGGACGGCGGTGGGGTAGGAGAATAAGACAGGGAACTTAGCGCGGAGTCAATGCATCAAGCCTGATGCTACATCGGCACATAGCGGTTTGCATACCGAGGTCCGGATCAGAGATTTCAACCTTCATAGCTTACTTCCTCAGGCTCGGGGGCTAGGTGTTTGTACAGTCCTCAACATCAGGTTTCATCCTAGGTAAAGCCCCACTGTCACAGACGTATAACCCGCATAACCTGCACAAGGGTCTCTCCGAAGGCCACACGCCATCATTAGTCTGTACGGCTATCAGCCTAGAGGCTGGTTGGATCCTCAGATAGCACCACCAAAGGTCATGCAGGAAAAAAGCAAAAGCCTTTGGCGGCATCAAAATGAGGCGTAATAAGCAATGGGAGGAGTGACGTAGTTTGCCAGAGCCTAAATACGCTACAGCAACCCGATAGACACCAAACCCTGTAACATACCAATCCGTAAAATGTGTTAAGACACTAAAATGCTGCAGCAAGCAGATAGTAAGGCGACGTATACGTAGCATGTTAAATCCCTTAGTTATTCTATGACACCTACCCAGCTGGTTAGCTTACAGGTGTCAGCGTGTCTACTCACTTAACTACATTTCCTACTTTCCTAGACCTACAGCATTGAAGCCGAGGCCTCACTATTAAGTAGAACCCCCCTAGACGGAGGTGTTCTGTTCTGTGCGCGAACTCTTTGCTTACAGCCAGGCAGTCAGTCTTGCATTTTTCTGTTTTCATGCCAGGCCACTGTCTCTTCTCTCCTTTTGCTAGTTCTGTGTTAGCCCATCGTCACCATATCTGTGTCGGTGTAGCGTAAAACTAATTGTTTTCCTCTTACTGGGAGGCTCCCAGTTTCGATACCCGGCCACTTTGGGGATTTTACCGGGATCGGTAAGTGCTTCGCTGTCCACTTAGCCTACGTGAGGACACTTAACGACCTATCTGACGATAAGTTAGCCGACCCAGTCTAAAGAGCCACGGATAACATACAACAGCATTCGTTACGCTGACCACGCGCCACTGTGTAATCTGCAGTCTTTCAGGTTGAGCAGTAGTTCCCCATCAGTGCGAGGAAGCTTGTATATTTTACGTAGACCCTGTACAAGCAATGTGTTACCATTAGCCCCAGCCATTCGATTTCCGGATGGGTCAGGGATTTTAACTTTTAATTCTTACGGCTCGGGAGGTTGAGTGTTTGAACTGAACCCAAGTTTTTAGCGCACTATTACGTATTTAGCATGCTATTCTGCGGTCCAAGGGAAGGGATCCGGTTCGATTCCCAGTCGGGTCGGGGATTTTAACTTTCATCTGAAGCTAGACCAAACCCGCTAACTAAAGGTCAAGAGGCCAGCGCATTACCGCATAAGCTACTCAGTCTAACAGTAGAAACTAGTTCATAAATCAGAAATCTACAACCCAGTTGTAGTGCGGACATTTTTCGTTTCTGAACACAAGTGATTGACTCCCGAGTCAAGTAAAAACTACTGTACGCTACTAGAAGTCCCTACAGTTCAAATCTATAAACTCTAAATTTAAAATTAGTAACTGAGACATCCTAAATCGAACGCAAGTTCACATATAAAGACCTGAGTCTAGTAGATTTTGCTATTGACTGGAGGCTCGAACCCACGTTCTTCTCCGTGAACCGAGCGTACCCTTACCACCTCAGCTAGGCAGCCCTCAAATATTATTGGCAATGACTAACTTAATGTATCTCAACGCCACTACTAAGGACCAAGATTGAGAGTTGATACCTAGACTGAAGTAAACCGTTTTTTTTTGTTTTTGTTTTTTATTTTATTAGATTGCTACGTGCAGAACTACGTGCGTTAGCTGTCACCTCTAGATTCGTGAGACTGTGAGTCAGCAGACTGTTAAAGCTGATGAGTAATAGAGCCCTTTATACATTTAGTGCCTCTAGCCTTTTAGAGCCGTTTAGCCTATTACAGCCCTTAAGTCTAATAATAATAATAATAATAATAATAATAATAATGTTATTTGTTTTACGTCCCACTAACTTCTTTGACGGTTTTCGGAGACGCCGAGGTGCCGGAATTTAGTCCCGCAGGAGTTCTTTTACGTACCCGTAAATCTACCGACACGAGGCTGACGTATTTGAGCACCTTCAAATACCACCGGACTGAGCCAGAATCGAACCTGCCAAGTTGGGGTCAGAAGGCCAGTGCCTCAACCGTCTGAGCCACTCAGCCCGGCTCTCTTAAGTCTATTAGAGCCCTTTAACCCTTTTAGCCTAAACGAACCTGTTAGCCTGTACATGCCCTTTAGCCTATTGGCCTAGATTACCTTTAGCCCTTCAAACTATACGCGCCATTTAGCCATTTCATCATCGTGGTAATAAACTGTTTGTCAAATGACTTGGCTTTAATAACAACTTCAATTCATAGATTAATAAAGAGGATGCACTTTAAAAAGTTGGATGCAGTTTTATTCTAGAACTTCTATCTCTCCTCTCTACCATTGAATAAAATAAAATCAAACTTCTTAGTTAACTAGTAGTAAAATTAGGACTTGAAGTAGAAAAGGATTAATGAAACGAGTAAATCTGTGTCATCCTTCGATTTACTTTGCTGTCTTCGTCTTCTAATGCCTCCACCCAGCAACAGTTTCCCTTTCATTGCACCAGCAACGACAAGCGCTGCTATCTTCTCAACAACTGTCGCATTAGGCGACGTCACACGCTGCATAGATTTTATGAAGCAGATCATCAGCTACAAGTCTCAGCTCAGGTCTGTTTTCACGTTTGCTAGCACGGTAAGCAAGTTCATGCTCTTTGCAAGCATCATCTAACGTATTAATATCAGGATCACCACGTGCCAAGCGAACATCGAGACAATTGGCAGGGCCACAGATTTGGTAGCTAAGAAGATGAAGCTCAAAAGGAACAAAATCAGTTGCTTTATTCATGACCCCATGCCAAACAGTTTAATGAATATTGACACGTACGGCACTGTCTCGCAGATGAACTTGTTTGTTGATGATGGAGACTACACGTTTGAAGCTTCGACAGAACAGGATTTTGCGTCCACTCACGAGGCAATTTCTCCTAGATCTTCTTTACGGCATTCGCTGCTACATTCATTAGAAATGCCTTTGGTAATGCCATCAAATCTTCTTCAATAAACGTATTTACTTTCTTATTGAAAGCATAAATCTTTACGATCGCCTTTTCAACAGCGTTACACTTACTATCGGACAGGAATGATATGATGTCTTTACTCTACAAATGTTTATTTTTCACTGACGAGATTTGAACAATGTAATTTCCAAATGTCGCTCACCTCCCGGCATGTACTACGACTTAACCAATCAAAGAGCGTACACATGGCATGAAGATTGTTTAATCGTTTCCACACTATGCTCCTGGAGAAGAGCTTGAAACGATGGACATTCTAATTCAAGCAGATCGATAACTTCTCTTGTTGATGTTAGATGCTCAAACAACCATTCCTTCTTTTCACAACCCTTCACAAACACCAGATCTGCTCCTGACAAATACGTGTTCATGATCATAGCTAGAAAGCGGTAAGGAATATATTTTTCTTCCCACAGCAGTCCTAAATTATTTCTAATCCTTTGGGTCCACCTTTTATCTTCATCTATTTCCAAACAGTAAGGGAAAGGCTAAATAAAAAACCCTACGACTTTTGGTGCCCATAACGAAGTGCAGTCCAACACAGCTACCACTTTAAACAGGAATTTCTTTTCGTTCACTTTAAAACCTTAGATATCAACTATCAATGTTCTTGTCATGATGAAGTAAAAAGCATGCAACTTTCTAGCACAGTATCCTATCGACTAAGTAAAATGTTCCTACTCATAACATATACAAAGACTTGAGTTTACGAGAGAGAAAGCGAGCTTGATACCGAGCAAGTATAAATATGCACAACCATGTCCACGTGGTCACTGCATGTCAAAACAGCGGACCTTACATTAGTATGAAACATTGTTCAGTCCCACAATCTTGCCCACGCGTAAAAATAACTTTAGATTAAAGCTGCGAATGTGATATCCACCTCCTCCTCCACCTCCACATCCACCTCCAACTTTGGGCCTTTGAGCCTTTTAGTACTCTTTAGTACTTTAGTACCTTTCAGTAACCTTTAGCCCTTAGTGCTCGTTAACCCGTTAGTAACCATTAGAGCTCTTTACCCCTTCATCCCTTTAGCCTTAACCCCGTTAGTGTCCTTTAGCCCTTTATCGCTTCAGCTCCCATCAGAACCTTTTAGCCTTTATGCCATCTACTTAGTCCTATAACAGAAATGCAGAGTCACCATCTTGTTCAGACGTAGTAGCTCAGCTCCTAAGCCCTGAGGTAGCTCTCCAGAGTTAGGCCCATAAAAATACTGTATAGCAGCTATCTAGCCTAATAGCCCTTGCGTCAGTTCCCAAAAGTTAGGCCAATAAAATAAAAAGGTCCTATGTTACAAACTGTAAACCCCTCTAAAGTTAGGCCCATAAGAATAGTGTATAGCCACTATTATGCCCAGTTAGGTTAAGCCTGTAAGGTTAATCTTGCACTCTTACGTGTCAAACTTGGTTAAGCTTGCACTCTTCGGTATCGAACTTGGGTCTGTAAGGTTAAGTCTAGAGTTGAATCCGGGCCTGTACAAGCCTGCACACGTAGCCAGCTGCCCCATTTTTCAAATCGCCCGCGACCACATGTCAAATATCCCGCGCGTATGACGTCACAGTCACGTGATCGGCAACAGCCAAACAGCGCTTGATCTAGTTCTCTTGTTGCTTCCCTGTTAACTTGTAAAAATGAAATAAATAACACGAACAACAAGTGTATCTCTGTTATCTTTTTTCTACTTTTTGGCTAGATTTCAGCAAAAGCCTAGGCTATCTATTAAATAATGTTTCAACTGCCTTGTAACATTATTGCACTTATGTATTTTGTTGTTTTTATCGTAAATCTCAACGTTTCAAGCATTAACCTTGACTGAAATGTGCCCTATATTTATACAATTAGTCTTCTTATGTCTTTTTAGGAAGAGGTAGGGGGGGTTGGGGATTTACAGATGCTGAAAAGAATAATGGGGAGGAGGGAAGTTTTAAGTAAAAGGTATGGGTGGAGACGGGAGAGGAAACGTAAACGACATGATTGGCTAAGCGGAGTTGCCTAATTTAGCGCGTGCAGCGCCGCAGCGCCGAGGCGCGCACCCTCCACCCCTCCCCACGGTTCGTACTACGGCAAAATGTCAGAGGACCTTCTTTGTTGCAATGTGTTTCTACTTTCCGCATTTCTAGGAATTATTTCCAAAAAAATACACACAAGAGGAGGTTTTATAAAACACAATTTGGAGGTAGGGGGTTGGGGGGATTTTGGTGGGAAGTTAAACATTCGGATTCAGCGACCCTAGAAACATAAACCAAACCAAACACCATTCCGCAACAGCTCCAAAGGGTCTTCGCCTACCAAGCGACGGCTGCTCAGCCCGAAGACCTGCAGATTATGATGTGTCATGTGGTTAGCGCGACGAATCCTCTCGGCCATTATTCTTGGCTTCCTAGGCAGGGGCCGCCATCTCACCGTCAGATAGCTCCTCAATTGTAATCACGTAGGTTGAGTGGACCTCGAACCAACCCTCAAATCAAGGTAAAATTTCCTAACCTGACCGGGAATGGAACCCGGCGCCTCCGGGTAAGAGGCAGGCACGTTACCTCTTCACCGTGGGGCCGTCCCATAAAACATAACGTAAGCCAATTTACAAAACTATCATGAGTTTTTCCAGGTAAAATCCCCTATTGACTGGACTAAAGGTGCATTATCATGCTTTAAGGGCCCATCCTCCCGAGGAAAGACTATCATCATGTACGGGTGGACACGATCACCAAATCGATCCTCACAAGGATGATGCGACCTACTATAACACTGCCCCCATTGCATTGTGCTCGTCCAGCAGTGGTTGCAGGGAGTTGGCTCCCCGACGTTTATCCCCGGACACGCTGACGTCCATTCCTTCTATGAAGGTGGACACGTCACTCGAGGGAGTAATACACCTTCGAGCTTTAAAACAAAACTTGACTTCATCCAATCATTAAAAATTGAGCTAGATATATGTTAGACACTTTACAACAGAATAATGGTTATAGACAGTATAATTACCTTTATGTTTTTTTATTTTATTTTTTTTTAACTTTTAAATCCAACATATGTTTCTTTGATAATGTTCCTTTTGTCAACAGGTACACTACATTTTGAAAAAAGCTCATCCACCTATATCTCCAGTAGTGTTACGCATTTTCAGCCTTTTGGAACTTGGTTCACCAAATATCTAAAATATAATAATTGTGTATACAGTGAAATACAAGGAAGTCGTTGTTTGAATACTTAAATGTAAATAAAAATCACCCAAAACTGTGTAAAACATGGTTTCTGTGGCCAAATACACTGTAATTATCAATAGGCTTAACCTAACCCCATGGCACTGCAGCTTTGAAGAGCCTTGGCCCACCAAGCGACCACTGCTCATCCCGATGGCCTGCAGATTACGAGGTGTCGTGTGGTCAGCACGACGAATCCTTTCGTCTGTTATTCTTGGCTTTCTAGACCGGGGCTGCTATCTCACCGCCAGATAGTTCCTCAATTCTAATCACGTAGGCTGAGTGGACCTCGAACCAGCCCTCATATCCAGGTACAAATCCTGACCTGGCCGGGAATCGAACCTTGGGCCTGCGGGTAAGAGGCAGGCACGCTACCTACACACCGCGGAGCTGGCTATCAATAGGCCTACAACACTCAAAATTAATTGCATTGCCCTAAGTTACCTACTAACAAAGAGCATTATCACATCTCTAGTTTCAGTGGAAATAGTATAAATATGTTACACGAGAAAATATTTCAGAACAATGTGCATACTTTAATGTATGTATGTATGTATGTATGTATGTATGTATGATTACCACCCCCCCCCCCCAATTCCCATTTCTTGCCACGGGGTCGGGGATGAGTAAAGATGATAATTTATAGCTTTTTTACGACCGGATGCTCTGACGCTGAGATCAGTTGAGGAGCTCATGAAGCTCATGAAGATAATGGTGAATGAAATTGGATAAGTAGTTAAAAGGAATCGACTGTGGCCTATGATAGGAAATGTCCCGGCATTTGGCTGGATGTGAAAGTGGGAAACCACAGAAAACGTTCTCAGGACATTCGACGCTGGGGTTCGAACTCATTCGCCTCCCGAATGCAGAGCTTCACCCCGTGGCTGCATACTGTAAAGAATCATTCTCATTTCATTTCATTATCCGTTTACCCTCCAGGGTTGCTTTTTCCCCGGACTCAGCAAGGGATCTCACCTCTACCGCCTCATGGACAGTGTCCTGAAGCGTGAGACTTTGGGTCTGGGATACAACTGGGTAGGAGGGCCAGTACCTCGCTCAGGCTACTTCACCATCTATACTAAACAGGGATTTTATGAGAGGATAGGAAGATTGGAAGATTGGAAGATTGGAAGGGAGAGGCAAGGAAGAAGAAAGACCGGGCGAGTTTGCCGTGCGGTTAAGGGCGCGCAGTTGTGAGCTTGCATATGGGAGATAGTGAGTTCGAACCCCACTGTCGGCAGCCCTGAAGATGGTTTTCCGTGGTTTCCCATTTTCGCACCAGGCAAATGCTGGGGCTACACCTCCCACTCTCAGGCCTTCCCTATCCCATCGTCGCTATAAAACCTATCTGCGTCGCTGAGACGTAAAGCAAATAGTAAAAAAAAAAAAAAAAAAGGAAGAAGGAAGGAAGCTAGAAGCTATTTTTGTTTTACGTCGCACCGACACATATATGCTTATGGCGACGATGGGATAGGAAAGGCCTAGGAATGGGAAGGAAGCGACTGTGGCCTTAATTAAGGTACAGCCCCAGCATTTGCCTGGTGTGCAAATGGAAAACCACGGAAAACCATCTTCATGGCTACCGACAGTGGGGTTCAACCCCACTATCTCCCGGATGCAAGGTCACAGCTGCGCGCTCCTAACCGCACGGCAAGGAAGGAAGCTATTTTTTAATTTATTATTTATTTACTTTTTTTCTTTTTTTTTTTTCTATTTGCTTTACGTCGCACCGACACAGATATGTCTTACGGCGTGATGGGATAGGAATGGTCTAGGAATGGGAAGGAAGCGGCCGTGGCCTTAATTAAGGTAGAGACCCAGCATTTGCCTGGTGTGAAAATGGGAAACCACCGAAAACCATCTTCAGGTCTGCCGACAGTGGAGTTCGAACCCACTATCTCAAGATTACTGTATACTGGATACTGGCCGCACTTAAGCGACTGCAGCTATCGAGCTCGATAGGAAGGAAGCGGCCGTGGCCTTAAGTTAGGTACCGTCCCGGCATTAGACTGAAGGAGAAGTGGGAAACCACGGAAAACCACTTCAAGGATGGTTGAAGTGGAAATCGAACCCCCACCCCCTCTAATCAGTTGACCTCCCGAGGCCAGATGGACCCCGTTCCAGTCCTGGTACCACGTTTCAAATTTCGTGGCAGAATCGAGAATCGAACCCGGATCCCCGGGGGTGGCAGCTAATCACACTAACCACTACACCACAAAGGCGGACGTAATGAATAATATTTAATATAAACACCCTCGAAATAGGCGCTCAACTCAAATCTTCTGCCTTTTTTAAATTCATAAAATAGTATTTCAAGTGCCATTATTTTGACTACCCTATCTAAGTATGTTTTCGAGTAGTATTATAATAATTTGCAAAGTTAAGTACTTGGCTATTTGGGAAATATTGATACGGTTTGATGATTTAAATATTTGTTGAAAATAAATAATAATAATAATAATAATAATAATAATAATAATAATAATAATAATAATAATAATAATAATAATAATAATAATAATAATACTTTTACGTCCTAGTAACTAATTGTTACAGATTTCGGAGATGTCGGGGATCCGGTATTTTATCTCAAAGGAGTTATTTTACGCGCCGGTAAATATACACTACCGCTCATTAATTTCAATACACCCAATAATTGACAACTACTTCTCTATAGATAAGATCTAATACCGTGGGTACGGTTGAGGAAGCAAAGGAATAGTACAACAGTTGTACACAGGTCATGATTTTTGTTTGTGGTCATCAAGATACACTAGTATCCAACAAACAATGTTGTGTACATAAACGTTATGTACCTGTCGGATATGTTTGTTTACCTATTTGCCGACGGACGCCGCATTTGGTGCATCTGTGTTCTTCCCTGTAGTGATGTGATATCTGCAGCGAACGGCAAGAATTGCTACGATACATAACATGTGGTTCCTGTATGTCAGTTTCTTCGTGACAGTTGAAGTGTGCACATCGCTAGTATGGCTCCACGAGTGGAGATATCCATAGAAAAACATGCTGCAATTGTAGCACTTAGCCAAGCAGGTTTATCTACACGCCAAATTGCGAAACAGTGTAGTGTGTCTATAGGGGGAGTGCAATACACCCTTCACCGCCAGAAGACAACAGGCAGCAATTTTTTAATTTCGTGTGGCTATTTCTAGCCGAGTGCAGCCCTTGTAAGGCAGACCCTCCGATGAGGGTGGGCGGCATCTGCCATGTGTAGGTAACTGCGTGTTATTGTGGTGGAGGGTAGTATTATGTGTGGTGTGTGAGTTGCAGGGATGTTGGGGACAGCACAAACACCCAGCCCCCGGGCCATTGGAATTAACTAATGAAGGTTAAAATCCCCGACCCGGCCGGGAATCGAACCCGGGACCCTCTGAACCGAAGGCCAGTACGCTGACCATTCAGCCGAGTCGGACACAGGCAGCAATAAGGACATTCCACCACCAGGACGACCTCGTAAGACATCTAAAAGCGATGATAAATATATCAGAATAATTACCAGTCAGAGAAATAGATTCAAAACAGCGCCCCAAATTCGTGCAGAATTCGTAGAAATGAACACGACAACAATATCTGTTGCAACAGTAAAAAGGAGACTGATAGAAGCCGGCTTGAAATGAAGTGTCACAGCAAGGAAACCCCTTCTAAGGCCCATGAATAAACAGAAGAGACTTCAATGGGCTAGAAAACACCGTAATTGGACATCGGAAGAGTAGACGAAGGTGTTATTCACCGATGAATCGAAGTTCGAGATTTTTGGAACCAAAAGGAGAATATTTGTTCGCCGATTTGTAGGGGAAAGGGTACCCTAGCAGTGTGTTCTACCTACAGTTAAGCACGGTGGAGGTTCTGTTATGGTTTGTGGATGTTTTGGCGGAGATAGAGTTGGCGACATTGTGAGAATAGAAGGATGTATGGATCAGAAGCAGTACCACTGCATACTCCAGTATCATGCAATACCAAGTGGATTGCGCATAATATGGAAAGGGTTCACCTTACAACAGGGTAATGACCCAAAACAGCGGTCGGCATACTGTACGAACTACATTGCATTAAAGGAAAAACAGAAAGTACTGAAATATATGGTATGGCCGTACCAACGCCCCGATTGTAATCCCATTGAAATTGTCTGGGATGAAGTGGACAGACGTATCAGGGAAGTTAATATATCCAGCAAGGAACATCTCTGGAATATTGTTAAGGATGTGTGGAATCATATAGATTCACGATACCTACAAAAACTGATTGACAGCATGCGTCGAGTTTGTGAGGTAGTCATTAAATCCAAAGGAGGATACTTTGATGAAAGTAAAATATAATGTTTGTGATTGTATTATATATGTGTAAGTTAATATAATTATCTTTTGTGAAAAATAACGTTTGATTTGTGTTGTAAATCTCAAATACCAGGGTGTATTGAAATTAATGAGCGGTAGTGTACCACTTATGTATTTGAGCGCCTTCAAATACCACCGGACTGAGCCAGAATCAAACCTGTCAACTTGGGCTGAGAAAACCAGCGCCTTAACTGTCAGAGCCACTCAGCCCGGCCATTGTTTTATGTAGGAAGATAAAAATATTAAATGGAGGGAAACAGACTTAGACCAATATCTATAGGGTAGTAATAATTCACACAAAACACAATTAGAAAACCAACAAATACTGTAATAAATTCTAACTTGCAAAATATTTGATTCTGACTTCCATCTGCTTTAACAAAATAAACAAAAAATGGATACTTAGGCCTACTAGTATGTTAATATACACCGCCTGACAAAAAAAGGTTAAGCACCCAGAAGAAGTGGTTGAAAGTGAATGAAACTACATATCCTGAAAGACCATCTGCCTTTATTGAACTGATTACAATATGGGATGAAAGAGACACGGCCGTTGGCAGTTACAGGTGGAATGTTAGCGCCAGGTCAGTAGGGTGTCGCAACCCCCACCACCCTTCGGCCGCAATCCATGCCCTTATGCGGTTTCATTCCTAAGGCAAGTTTGTCCACAGGTGTTGCATCTGTCCCTCCAGATCCCGCAGGTTGGTACTGGGACGGAGTCCACTTCCAATGTCATCCCACACGTGTTCAATGATGGAGAGGTCCGGGGATCTTGTTGGCCAAGGGAGGACCTCAACATGCTCTACGCAGTCCATAGAAACACATACTTTGTGGAGACGTGCATTATCTTGTTGGAACACTGTGCCAGGGTGCTGTACATAAAGGGTAGGGCCTGCGGACCCAAAATGTCTCTGACGTATCACTGTGCCGTCAAAACACTATTAGAGGTGACCTGAACGCATATCCTATGGCTCTCCACACCATGATGCCAGGGATTACACCTGTGTGTCTTTCCAGAATATGGGCAGGATCTGCCCTCGGCCCTCGACGCCGCCAAACGTGCACACGATGGTCAATGGAGGTTATGGAGAAGCGGACTCATCACTGAATATGATGCGACGCCAGTCGTCCTCTGTCCATGCCTCCCGAGCAAGGCACCACTCCAAACGCAGACGTTAGTCTTCTGGTGTCAGAGTCAATCGACGCATGGGGTGGTGGGATACAAATCCGGCGGATGCGAGTCGTCGAGATACTGTGCGGGAAGTGACAGGATGTCTCCAGTACATGTTCGCGGATGGCGGATGCCGAAGTTTGGGGATCCCGCAATGCTTGGCGCACCATACGACTGTCCACCCTCGGAGTGGTGTTTCTTGGTTGACTCGAACCTGCATGACGTGATTGGGTGCCCTCATGTACCCACTGAGTCCAACATCAAGCCAATGTGACGTCTGAATGGCCCGCATGCCTGGCAATTGCGCAGCTGTGAGCTCGCATCCAGGAGATAGTGCATTCGAATCCCACTGTCAGCAGCCCTGAAGATGTTTTTCCGTGGTTTCTCATTTTCACACCAGGCAAATCTGGGGCTGTACCTTAATTAAAGCCACGGCCGCTTCCTTCCCATTCCTATGCCTTTTCTGTCCTGTCGTCGCCATAAGACCTATCTGTGTCGGTGTGACGTAAAGCAAATAGCAATGATGTGACTGTCTTCTTCCTTCATTAGTGTAATGGCTTCAAGTACTGCCTTAATAAGCAAGTTAATTTGAATTTTTAATTCTAAAACTCTGATTATTATTAAAACTGCATTTAATAAGTTTACTCATAAAGAACAGAACGGTAAATTAAAAGTGGCATACATATTCTTCATTGAAAGAGACTGCCAAATGAACACAGGTTGAGAAGAGTCGAGTCACTGATGCGGAAAACCAGAAAGTACCTGCATACGCTTTTCTCAACTGTACTAATTCTTTACTGCCCACCAAGTGGCACTAATTAGACGTCGAAGTTGAAAAGTTATTAACTTGTTTTCATGAACAACATAAGTCTGTCCATGTTCAAAAGTCAGTCATTTTTTTATAAACAACATGTATGTATGTATGTATGTATGTATGTATGTATGTATGTATGTATGTATGTATGTATGTATGTATTGAAACAGGAACGCCCGTACTTCAGTTTATCGGAGAGCATGAGAAACGACAAGGCGTGTACGGCCCATGCTAAGAGAGTGAGGGAGAGAGAAGGGTAGTGAAAAACATTTTTATGATTAAGTGGACCCTTCAGTTTATTCAATAGATATGCAAAGAATTATGTCACCTTTTACAGCTGAATCGTGGAGTTGTCCTTGAAGGCGTGGAGGGGACGTCGTCCTGCGGCGGCTGCGTCGTCTTGCGGTCGGCGTCGGCGTTGTCTTCCGTCGTTGGTGTTTTCTCTGTATTAGTGTTGATGGCGACTCGAACCTGAGGCGGGAACGGGGAAATGTGGAGCTTCCACATCGGACGTCATGGGACTCTGGTGTGACACCTCTCTAAGGCGAAGCACACCGAAATAGTTCCCACAGTCAATGATGTTGAACGCACTTTAGCAGCAAGGATAAAGTCAGAGTCACAGTTCCATGAGAATAAGATGGAAGGAATTATCGTATTTGGAACAATAAACAAACGAAAACAATCTAGGACCTTCCGAGGTGCAGTGATTAAGCACTTCACAAAGAAAATTAAATTCACCGGGTACAGTCTCTGCACTGTACACCATGAGCACAATATTCACACATTTGTTGAAATAAACGACAGTCCAAGTTCTGTTACGTCGTAATTTTTAGAAGATTATCACTGGCACTTAAGATCATACGTGATTCTGAACAGGTTATGATGGGAATTGGCATGGTCCCTCGGAAAGAAATTACGATACCGTATTCCACAAGTTAATACTGTCTTTAAGAGGGAATGTTGGCACAGTTTATTACGAACACAGTTCAACGGATAGACATAGTCTTTAAATGAAATGAAGGTCGGCACAGTTTTATTACGAACAGAGTTCCGAAAAATGGATAAACACAGTCTTTAAATGAAATGAAGGTCGGCACAGTTTTATTACGAACACAGTTCAATGGATAGACACAGTCTTTAAATGAAATGCAGGCTGGCACAGTTTATGCTAGAAACACTATCGCTGTTTTCACACAGTCTTTAAATGAAATCAAGGTTGGCACAGTTTATGCTAGAAACACAGTCTTTAAATGAAATCAAGGCTGGCACAGTTTATGCTAGAAACATTCATAGTCCACAAACGAAATATAATCGCCCAGTCGTACAGACTGATAAAAACGAAATTACGTGTTTGTTCATGCACAAAGTTCAAGCCCACGGAGAAAGCTTCTAACACTAACGTTTCTGAACTCAAGTATACAGCCGGACCGAGTGACGAATTATATCGCGACGTGCTTACTTGCACACACATACTGAACTCACGGCTTACTGCCGACTCCCATCTCACTCTCTACCTACGGCACACTTCAGCTGCACACTGCCCACACTGCACACTCTCTGATTTACCCCAGGCTGGCGATTCGCTTATATTGCCGAAGGTCGGTGGGCGTGGCTACACATGTGGGCCCCAAGAAAATTTTATATCTTGGCCATCTTTACACCGATTGACATGAAATTTCGGCTAGCAGCGTTCATTATTCCTGCCTGCAAGGTGACGTTATTGAAATATTGATATCACATTTCGTTCGTGCTGCAATGCTATGGAACACGAAAGAACCTTCTGCGTGACGTCGCTTGACCTTGGCCGGTGTTCTGGAACAGCGCGAGCTTGCTTGCAGTTCCCACAATGCCTGTGCGTTCGGCGGCGCAAGTTTTAAATGCTTACGGCCGGGTGTTAGCGAGTTCCTCTTAATAAATGAATGAAACGTGAATGCTCGTAGGGCGTTCCCGTTTCAGTATGTATGTATGTATGTATGTATGTACAGTCCTCAGCCCGAAGGCTGGTTGGATCCTCAACAGCTCCACCATCAGCTGTCGTAGATGGCCTAGGCATCACTGAAGAGGCGTACAAGGGAAATGAGGAGTGATGTAATTTCCCGTTGCTTTCCTCACCGAGCCAGAAGTTGCTATTACATATCAGTCTACCAAGCCCACTGAAATGCATGCAACAACCGACCTTATGAGCAACATTTTCACGCCATTCATAGCAGGGACTGGCTGCATAAGGAATGGCATTACTAGCATTGCTCATACCTCAGTCACTTTCATATTGTCAAAGCCAAAGATAAGACTGAGACAATCAATGAAAGTAACAAAATTTCTCTAGCCTATCCCAGAAGACATAGAGCACTGTAAACACTAGGTCCCGCCATCAAAGGCCAATAAACAACATACATACATACATACATACATACATACATACATACATACATACATACATACATACATACATACATACATACATACATACATACATTATCATTATAGACTGTTATACCTTTCAGCGTTCAGTTCTGCAAGCCTCTGTGAATTTACTAAACGTCGCCACAATCCTAGATTTGCAACTAGTGTTGTGGCCTCATTTAGTTCTATACCTCTTATCTTTAAATCGTTAGAAACCGAGTCTAACCTTCGTCGCCTTGGTCTACCTCTACTTCTCTTACCCTCCATAGCAGAGTCCATTATTCTCCTAGGTAACCTATCCTCCTCCATTCGCTTCACATGACCCCACCACCGAAGCCGGTTTATGCGTACAGCTTCATCCATCGAGTTCATTCCTAAATTAGCCTTTATCTCCTCATTCCCAGTACCCTCCTGCCATTCTTCCCACCTGTTTGTACCAGCAATCATTTTTGCTACTTTCATGTCTGTTACTTCTAACTTATGAATAAGATATCCTGAGTCCACCCAGCTTTCGCTCCCGTAAAGCAAAGTTGGTCTGAAAACAGACCGATGTAAAGATAGTTTCGTCTGGGAGCTGACTTCCTTCTTACAAAATACTGTTGATCGCAGCTGCGAGCTCACTGCATTAGCTTTACGACACCTTGATTCAATCTCACCTACTATATTACCATCCTGGGAGAACACACAACCTAAATACTTGAAATTATCGACCTGTTCTAGCTTTGTATCACCAATCTGACATTCAATTCTGTTGAATTTCTTACCTACTGACATCAATTTAGTCTTCGAGAGGCTAATTTTCATACCATACTCATTGCACCTATTTTCAAGTTCCACGATATTAGACTGTAGGCTTTCGGCACAATCTGCCATTAAGACAAAGTCGTCAGCATAGGCCAGACTGCTTACTACATTTCCACCTAACTGAATCCCTTCCTGCCATTTTATACCTTTCAGCAGATGATCCGTGTAAACTACAAACAGCAAAGGTGAAAGATTACAGCCTTGTCTAACCCCTGTAAGTACCCTGAACCAAGAACTCATTCTGCCATCAATTCTCACTGAAGCCCAATTGTCAACATAAATGCCTTTGATTGCTTTTAATAATCTGCCTTTAATTCCATAGTCCCCCAGTATGGCGAACATCTTTTCCCTCGGTACCCTGTCATATGCTTTCTCTAGATCTACGAACCATAAACACAACTGCCTATTCCTCTCGTAGCATTTTTCAATTACCTGGCGCATACTGAAAATCTGATCCTGACAGCCTCTCTGTGGTCTGAAACCACACTGGTTTTCATCCAGCTTCCTCTCAACGACTGATCGCATCCTCCCTTCCAAGATACCAGTGAATACTTTGCCTGGTATACTAATCAGTGAGATACCTCGACAGTTGTTGCAATCCTTCCTGTTCCCTTGCTTATAGATAGGTGCAATTACTGCTTTTGCCCAATCTGAAGGTACCTTAGCAACACTCCATGCTAATTTTACTACTCTATGAAGCCATTTCATCCCTGTCTTCCCACTATACTTCACCATTTCAGGTCTAATTTCATCTATTCCTGCTGCCTTATGACAATGGAGTTTATTTACCATCCTTTACACTTCCTCAAGCATAATTTCACTAACTTCATTTTCCTCCTCCCCATGAGCTTGGCTGTTCACAACACCACCAGGATGATTTCCTTTTACATTGAGAAGATGTTCAAAATATTCCCTCCAACAATCAAAAAATGTCGCACAGTTACGGTCAGTATGGAAATTAGCTTTCTGTTGCACTAGTAGTTTCCACTTTAGCCACTAGATGTAACGAGTAGTAACTTAACCAGGCCGAACCTGGCGTGTCGTCTGCAGGATGCACATAGGTGCTCTGCTTAATACCAAATACAGTAGAGATAATACGCGACACTTACGGAGTTCGCCTAGCTAAAATGGGAGACAATTCGATGGTGGCGCTCCTAGTGGCTTGACCTGAACATATCGCGCTAAATTAAAATATCAATGGAAATGTATATACGGAAATGGATAAATAAATTACGTCTAGAAAGAAAGTGTTATTAAGATATTAACTTCGAAGTTGCTAAAGCAATTCTGGATAAATGAATGAGGAATTATTTACAAGGTTATTATTCAAAGACTGAAATTAGACATATAAACAAGAAGTGAAATGGACTGGTGTGAAATGGCTTGATCTTTCATTTATGCATTTATGCCTGAACTCTTACGGTTGGATTTGTCTTTTTTCTCATTTAAAAGCATTGTATCATCACATTAAGACACTTGTCAATAAAAATATCGGCACATTCCTTACACATATGATGCAATGAATTAACATTTAATAGCTGGACAATTTTCCTCTTATCATGAAGCCTACTAACAGAAAGATATTCCTACCACATATAATAATTTCGTGTGGCTATTTCTAGCCGAGTGCAGCCCTTGTAAGCCAGACCCTCCGATGAGGGTGGGCGGCATCTGCCATGTGTAAGTAACTGCGTGTTACTGTGGTGGAGGATAGTGTTATGTGTGATGTGTGAGTTGCAGGGATGTTGGGGACAGCACGAACACCCAGCCCCCGGGCCATTGGAATTAACCAATGAAGGTTAAAATCCCCGACCCGGCCGGGAATCGAACCCGGGACCCTCTGAACCGAAGGCCAGTTCGCTGACCATTCAGCCAACGAGTCGGACCCTTACACATATGATGCAATAAATTAACATTTAATAATAATAATAATAATAATAATAATAATGTTTTTTGTTTTACGTCCCCTTAACTGCTCTTTTACGGTTTTCGGAGACGCCGAGGTGCCGGAATTTAGTCCCGCAAGAGTTCTTTTACGTGCCAATAAATCTACCGACACGAGGCTGACGTATTTGAGCACCTTCAAATACCACCGGACTGAGCCAGGATCGAATCTGCCAAGCTGGGGTCAGAAGGCCAGCGCCTTAACCGCCTGAGCCACTCAGCCCGGCGAATTGACATTTAATAGCTGGACAATTTTCCTCCTAACATGAAGCCTACTAACAGAAAGATAATCTATAAAATCCCGGCTTTAATCTGAGAAGAGGGATAAAGAAAGAAAAAAGAATATTTACGTAGAATTAGAGCAAAAATGTAACATACCCTTGGCTGTACTGTCGAGGATTTCTGAAGTCGCTGGCCTGGAAATGATCTGAACAGATCTTATAATTCTTATATAAGCGTAACGTCCCTTCTTTCTTGTACACCTTATCCAAATCACTTCTGAGACATTTCAAAACGCACAGATCACACCTACAACAACACATCGGTATTGAAGGTTAACTGCTGCACTATAGAATAAAATATGCGTATTACATTTTATGCCAGTTAAAATATGGGTCGAGCAGGTCAGAAGATTATGAAGTACTATAAAAATCTCTGTCACTGGAAGAATATATATGCAAACACAATATTACTTACATGTTCTTGTCACGAGGGAACCTGAAGAACGACCGCGCATTTTTCTCTACTTCGTAATTACTGCAGCCAAACACAGCACATACCTTTCCCCTCATGTTGAGATTAGATATCAAGGAATGACACAAACTACTATTTATTCACGTCAACTCACTGAAAACGCATAAATAACACCAAAAACTTCACACAAAAATACACGTGCTCTTATGAGAGAATCAGTACTGTTCAGGTCTATCCGCTAGAGTGAGCTCCAGTAGCTATCCCTCGATATCTCGCTCAGTGTCGCGTATTATCTCTACTGTATTTGTTAATACCAAATACAGTATTTGTTAGTACTTCCGATGTAACCTATACAACCTTACTTTTGTCTTCATCAATGGTCTACAAGTCTATACCAAAACTTTATCATGCACACATACAGTATGTTGCTTTTATTTTTGACGAATTAACATGGACCTTTTATATTTGGGAATAACCACCGATACTTAGGCTACTTGTAGGAAATGGACCCAAATTTTAATTTTTGAATGATCCAGGGTTGTATTTTTGTTAATGACCCCAGACTTTAATTTTTGTGAATGCTCCAGATTTTTTAGTTTGGTGAATTCTAGTCCAGCAAATCAATAGCCGATTTTACCTGGAACAAACATGGTTCTGGAAATTGGCTAACTTTGTTCTTTAGGTCACTGAATCCGATTTTTCAACTTCCCACTAAACATTCACCCCGCAACCATCCCCCTCCTCCAAACCAAATTGAGAAAAAACCTCAAAATGCAATTTTTCAGTATCTCCTTTTGTGTGTATTTTTGGGAACTAATACCTTGAAATACGGGAAGTAGGAAAACTTTACAACTAAACAGGTCCTATGATATTTTGACAGCACGGAGTGGGGGTGCGTGCGCGCCTCGGAATATGGGTCTGGGGCCTGGGCGCTGCGGGGCTGCGTGCGCCAAGTTACACAACTCCGCTTAAAAAAAATCACGTCGTTTACACTACGTTCGCTCTCCCATCTCTACCCTCCAGTTTTTTATTCAAAACTCTCATCCTTTTCCCCCTCCTCCTCCTGGTTCTTCTTTTCAGCATATGTAATTCCCCGACTCCCTACCTCTTCCTAAAAAAACATAAAGAAGACGAATTTTGAAACCTTGGACCTTTTTCAGTCAAGGTTAATGGTTGAATGTTTGAAATTTACGATGAAAACCGAGAAAATACATGCAATAATGTTACAAGGTAGTTGAAACATGATTTAATAGTACAGAGCCTAGGTGTGTTTGCTCAAGTCTAGCCGAAAAGGAGAAGAAAAAAAAGAGAATAGAAATGCACTTGTTGTTCGTATTGTTCATTCCATGTGTACCTGACTCGTTGAATGAACGGTCAGTGTACTGGCCTTCGGTTCAGAGGGCCCCGGGTTCGATTCAGGGGGTCGGGGATTTTAACCTCCATTGGTTAATTCCAATGGCCCGGGGACTGGGTGTTAGTGCTGTCCCCAACATCCCTGCAACTCACACATAACACTATTCTCCACCGAAATAACACGCAGTTTTCGTGGAAACTGAAAAATTATTATCTATACTATTATAAAGAGGAAAAATGTGTATGTTTGTTTGTAACGAATAGAGTCAAAAAATACTGAACCGATTTTAAAAATTACTTCACCTGCAGAAAGCTACATTGACAGTGAGTAAAATGGGCTGTATTTTATTTTCAAAAGATTTTGAGGTGGGGGGCACGGGAGGGAGATATAAAAATAATGGGCTCATATAGGCAAAATATCGATTTTGTCGTAGAAGGACGAGAGAACAAAACTCGGTAAGCCCTACGGGCCCGAAGACCATGTTTTAAGGCCCTAAAACCAACCGTTACGGAGATATTGGCACCACACTACCCCTGCTCTAGGAATCGGATAAAGTAATGAACTGGCGTAACCATGGCAACATCAGCTCCAGGATTCTACAGCAGCGAAATTATCTACAATATATCACAAAAACCTAACATGTTACAGACATGAATATTGGTATTTGGAATCCTTTTTAAAAATAAAAGAACACAAATATTCGTTTTCAGAAAATCCACTTAATTGGGGGGGGGGGGCGGGTGAAAAGAAGTGAGGAAGGAGTTCAATTATTTATATGAGAGTACATATATCTCAGAATGAAGTGTTACAGACGTTAAAATTGGTACTTGGTATCTCCTTTAAAACTGAACACACGTTTCTTTTTTTTGAGGGGGGGGGGGGAGGAAATCCACTTACGGGGGTGAAAAGAATATTAAAAAGCGAGTGAATTCTTAAAATGAGTATCTTCTTCTTGTACCGCTTTACCCACACCTGTGGGGCTGCGGGTGCGAAATGTGTCGCAAAGTGAATTTGACCCTGTTTTACAGCTGGATACCCTTCCTGACGGTAACCGTATGCGTAGGGATATAATTACTATTGCGTGTTCTTGTTGTGGTTGGTAATGTAGTGTGTTGAGTGAATATAAAGAGGAGAATGTTGGGAAAAACACAAACAACTTGTCCCCGAGCCAGAAGTATTAATCTCACGCGATTAAAAACCCCGACCTAGACCGTAATCGAAGCATTAACTCTGTGAGCCGAAGACCTCAACGCTGACCACTCAGCCAAGGAGTGGAGCAGGTTTTGTAATTAGTATATCTACATTATATCTCATAAACGTAACATGATACAGACGTGAAAATGGGTATATGTAGTCTCCTTTAAAAATAAAGAAATATGTCCTTTTTGTTTTCGGAAAATCAACTTAAGCTGGAGATCGAAAATAAGTTAAGGAGGAGTTGAATTCTCTTTATGAGGATACCTATATCTCAAAAACTAAGATGTTACAGACGTGAAATTTGGTATTTGGACTCTCCTTAAGAAACAAAGAAAACTTTTTTTTCGACATAAAAGAGGACTATTTCTCGAAAGGCAATACCTCAAACGTGGTTTACAAAGAGGTTCTGGGATAAATGAAATGCAATTTTTCGGTGAGTTTTTATACTTTAGGGATTTACAGATAATGTCTTGGTGTAGTACCGAGGAACAAGTAATTTTTATCAAATTACGAAATCCTCGCGAGCGAAGCCGTGGGTAACAGCTAGTGAATTAAATAATACGAACAACAAATGCATAGCTGTTCTCTTTTCGGCTAGACTTGAACAAAAACCTAGGCACTGTACTATTAAATCATGTTTAATATTAATAATATTATTTGCTTTACGTCCCATTAACTACTTTTCGTAGACACCTAGGTGCCGGAATTAGTCCCACAGAAGTTCTTTTACGTGTCAGTAAATCTACCGACACGAGGCTGACATATTTGAGCACCTTCAAATACCACCGGACTGAGCCAGGATCGAACCTACCAAGCTGGGGTCACAAGGCCAGTGCGTCAATGATCTGAGCCACTCAACTCGGCAAATCATGTTTCAACTGCTTTGTAACATGATTGCACGTATGTATTTTGTTGGTTTTTATCGTAAATTTCAAATTTTCAGCCATTAACTTTGACTGAAGAAAGTCCTAGGTTTCCAAATCCGTCTTCGCGTGTCTTTGTTTAGGAAGAGGTGGGGGATTTACAGATGCTGAAAAGAAGAATGAGGAGAGGGGGTGGCGGGAGGAGAATTTTGAAGTAAAATTTGGTGAGGATGGACGGGAGAGCAAACGTAAACAACGTGCGTGGTTAAGCAGAGTTGCGTAATTTAGCGCAAGCAACCCCTAGCGCCGAGGCGCGCACGCAACCCCTCCCCCCTCCCAAACCCTCCCCACCCCCTCTCCCGTGCGTCAAAATATCGTAGGATCTGTTTTGTTGCAAATTTTGCCTACTTTCCGTATTTCTAGGTATTGTTTCCGAAAACTACACACAAAAATAAGTTTTTTTAAAAAAATTCACATTTTTGGGGTGTTTTCTGAAAGTTTCGTGTGGTTGTGGGATAATTTTTGGTGGAAAGTTAAAATTTCTGATTCAGTAACCCAAAAGACATAAATTAAGCCAATTTCCAAAACTACCGTGAACTTTCTAGGTAAGGTATCCTTTTTTGTGTGTTTGTTTTTTAGTATTTGTTTTACGTCGCACCGACACAGATAGGTTTTATGGCGACGATGGGATAGGAAAGGGATAGGAGTGGGAAGGAAACAACTGCGGCCTTAATTAAGGTACAGCCCCAGCATTTGCCTTGTGTGAAAATGGGAAATCACGGAAAACCATCTTCAGGGCTGTCAACAGTGGGATTCGAACCCACTATTTCCCGGATGCAAGCTCACAGCTGCGCGCCCCTAACAGCACGGCCAACTCGCCCGGTAGTAAGGGCGCTATAGGGTCTCTATTGCCTGTATTACTTACCACACGTCTAGAAGAGTTTGCACGTGGCTGGAAGAGCATATCGAGGACTTCAATGTTCCTCGCTGGTCCCCCAGACAGCCCCGATTACATTCTAAATGAACATCTGTATACTTGTAGTTTGTTTGAATGTACTCGATATATCTCTTCTGCACATTGTTGTGAGTTAAATAGGCAGTATTTGTAGTTATCAAATTTTATTTGCTCCGCATTGCTTTTCTTAATTTTCTACATAGTACTTACTTTTCCTTGCAGGCATACAGTTTATTTATTTATTTATTTATTTATTTATTTATTTATTTATTTATTTATTTATTTATTTATGTATTTATTTATTTTTTATTTATTTTTATTTTAGGACAACAAACTCTATAATAGTCGGGGGGAAAAAAAAAGAAACGCAGAATGGGACAAACAGACAGATCAGTGTGGGAAGGGGAAGCAACAGAAAGAGAAGACAATGACAAACATTAAAACACAAAGAGACAACGACAAGCTCCACATCTTCACAAACCGCTGTCTTCAAACAGATGGGCTCTCTCCACATAAATCCCAGTTCTACATCCAACTCTTCTCAGTCCCCGACGAGCACGTTTTTGCCTCCCAGCTTCATCACTCATTGAGAAGCCATCTTTACAGATTTTCATTCTTGTCGCGGGAAATGTAGGATAAGAAGAAAGTCGGATAAATATTGGAAGAGGGGAGAAACACGAGATAGAGATAAGAACAACTGTAAAAAGTTTAGAAACACAGCATAAACACAAACGGAGAAAAGGATTCCAACAACATAATGTAAGTATTGGAAATGAATAAACAAGTAGAGACATAAGATAAAGATCAGTAGAGGTGGTAAAAGATTAGGAACAAAGGAAAAACAGAAAAGGAGAAAAAGAATAGTGCAAGTGGTAAAAGATTAGGAACACAGGACAAACAGAAAAGGAGAAAAAATAATAGTGCAGGTGGTAAAAGATTAAGAACACAGGACAAACAGGAAAGGAGAAAAAAGAATAGTGCAGGTGGTAAAAGATTAGAAACACAGGACAAACAGGAAAGGAGAAAAAGGAATAGCGCAGGTGGTAAAAGATTAGGAACACAGGACAAACAGAAAAGGAGAAAAAAAAGAATAGTGCAGGTGGTAAAAGATTAGGAACACATGACCAACAGAAAAGGAGAAAAAAAGAATAGTGCAGGTGATAAAAGATTAGGAACACAGGACAAACAGAAAAGGAGAAAAAATAATAGTGCAGGTGGTAAAAGATTAGGAACACAGGACAAACAGGAAAGGATAAAAAGGAATAGTGCAGGTGGTAAAAGATTAGAAACACAGGACAAACAGGAAAGGAGAAAAAGAATAGTGCAGCTGGTAAAAGATTAGGAACACAGGACAAACAGAAAAGGAGAAAAAGAATAGTGCAGCTGGTAAAAGATTAGGAACACAGGACAAACAGAAAAGGAGAAAAAGAATAGTGCAGCTGGTAAAAGATTAGGAACACAGGACAAACAGAAAAGGAGAAAAAGAATAGTGCAGCTGGTAAAAGATTAGGAACACAGGACAAACAGAAAAGGATCCAACAAAATGAGTATCGGAAAGGAAGAAATAAACCGAGTGAGTGGCTGCGCGGTTTGGGTCATGTAGCTGTCAGCTTTCATTTGGGAGATACTGGATTCGAACCCCTTTGTTAGCATCTCTGAAGATGGTTTTCTCCGGTTTCCCATTTTCACACCAGAAAAATGCTTGGCCTGGACATTAATCAGGACCACGGTCGATTCCTTTTCACTCCCAGTCTTTTCCAGTCTCATCGTCGCCTTAAGACCTACCTATATCGGATCGACGTAAAGCAAATTGTAAAAGGAACAAGCACTAAGTGACGTGAAATTGGAAGGTTGTAGGTTCGTATCCCACTGGTGTCCGATCGACCATTTTAGTTCTGAACTTAACATCTCTTCGATATGTACTGTATGTACTGAACTCGATCTAATACGTTGAACGTTTATTTCGATAACAATGTGGTCGTAATGGCTTTACAACCGTAACTTGAGGTGGGTGTCGCAGCGGTCGTTCTGGCTTGTCTCAGTTCGATTTTAACTTTGGAACGACGGTGTAAGTGAAGGGAGTATTGTATTCCTACTAAAATTCAACTTCCAGTTTTTGACGGGTCTTTATGATTCATGACCATAAGGCTACCCTCGTCTAAAACGACATTACGTTTCTTGTGACAATGTAACTTAGATGAACATTACGAGTTACAGAACTGGTTCCCATCTTCATTTTACATTGTTCTGATCTACTTTGCCACAACCCATTAATATTGGATGACATTTTTCGTACATTCTGTACTCGAGGGAGGAGCTGCATTATTTTGAAAAGTACCATCACTTCAGCGTCATGTAAATTACAGCTATATTTACAGGATAAAAATAAGTTCCAAATTTGAATCCCATAGATTAAGTCAGAAATGC
This sequence comes from Anabrus simplex, assembly GCF_040414725.1. Lineage (NCBI taxonomy): Eukaryota > Metazoa > Arthropoda > Insecta > Orthoptera > Tettigoniidae > Anabrus > Anabrus simplex. The sequence continues at coordinate 321,303,545 of NC_090269.1, forward strand.
AAGTCTCAAAATTGGTAGCATTTTCCACTGTCAACAGTTATAACTAACCGTCAATGTGGTAGGGTTGCCAAATTTTCCTATATTGGCGGAATTTTCCAATAGTTAGATGATTTGTGGCTTTTCGGCTAAAGATAAAAATATTTCCCAAGTCTTGCCCCCTTTATGACAAACTTCATAAAAACCTGACGTTCAGCACTTAATTTGGCTACGTCGCTGGAGTAATCGATTCTATGTCATAACTTCTATGTCAAAAGATATATATTTTTTTTGCTAGTTGTTTTACGTCGCACCGACACAGATAGGTCTTACGGCGACGATGGGACAGGAAAGGGCTAGGAGTGGGAAGGAAGCGGCCGTGGCCTTAATTAAGGTACAGACGCAGCATTTGCCTGGTGTGAAAATGGGAAAAACCGGGCGAGCTGGCCGTGCGCGTAGAGGCGCGCGGCTTTGAGCTTGCATCCGGGAGATAGTAGGTTCGAATCCCACTATCGGCAGCCCTGAAGATGGTTTTCCGTGGTTTCCCATTTTCACACCAGGCAAATGCTGGGGCTGTACCTTAATTAAGGCCACGGCCGCTTCCTTCCAACTCCTAGGCCTTTCCTATCCCATCGTCGCCATAAGACCTATCTGTGTCGGTGCGACGTAAAGCCCCTAGCAAAAAAATGGGAAACACGGAAAACCATTTTCAGGGCTGCCGACAGTGGGGTTCGAACCTACTATCTCCCGAATACTGGATACTGGCCGCACTTAAGCGACTGCAGCTATCGAGCTCGGTAAAAGATATTATTGCTGCTTCTTGAACTATAGTGCGAGCGTCAGTCTCGTTGCCGGTTATCCCCTCTGCCGTTCCTGGACGAGCAGATAGTGCAATAGCCGCCTGACCCATATAGCTCACCCAGTGACGCCATGATCTCCAGTAGTTCTACATCGCACAGCGTAATTGCTTCTTACACGGCAATAATTGATTGGTTTAGTGCATTTCATTGCTTCTTATTAAGTGCTGAATAGAGTATTTCCGTGTGATGTAGATTTGAAAATGCAATACGCACCAACATGTTGAAGATTCATCAGGCTGAATTGCAGAGAGTGAACCAGAATATCACACGCTACAAACGCTCGTCCACAGACTGAAGGAGAGTATTTTGAGCACTTTCTGTAATAGGTTAAGTTTTATTGTTTTTCTCTCCGATTATGGAAGTTGATGGATTTTGTGCGGCCGTTGGACATCATTGATTTGAAGATCAGATGTAATGTAGCCTAATATTAAAAATACGATTCCTTGATTTAAAAAATATTGTATCCTTCGTAGAACACAGCCAATCACCTTTTATTTCTTCAAGTGTTTTATGGATGAGGAATTTCAAATAACTTAATATCTCTTTTGGATATTTTAGTCACGGCAAGAAATTACTATTACTCTTTCAGAACCCCTGTGGCGACTCATTTTATATGAGCTAATGTCATTTCCGTAGATAAATAGTATCGATTTCCGTACTTTTGGCCAAGTACCGTAACTTTCCCTATATCTTATGAAAAATATCTGTCAATTCTGCAGTCGGGTAATATAATGTGCAAAAAATTCACAAAAAAGTGCTATTAAAATATGTTTTATTTGTACAATTATACAATATAAATACTACGATAATATTTATAGACATTTCAAAATACATTACAGTAATAAATTACACTCATACAAAAATGCAATGGCAGTTGATAAAAAAGGTCGTAGATTTGTTACACTCCATTCAATAACTTGTCGCTTTAAGTGGCATAAAATGGGTCAAGATACCTTACAGAGAAGGCTTTAAACTACGAACAAGTTTAAGTAAATTAACGCTCACTTCCAGAAAACTGGAAACATCGTACTTAGTGAAGAATTCCCTGAATGAATCATCAGGTAAATAACCCTTTCTGGGACTGTATTGCTGAATATTCATTATTAAGGATGCCACACTTACGTCGCAAAGAAATTTAGCCTGCCTTGCCACTTTAAAAAATATTATTCTTTCAATCACTATCAGGAGTTTGTTTGCAGCTTGTACGCGTTTAGAACATAGACATGAGAATAATAAATCTTGTGTTTGTGCATTCATTCTCTTACAACTAATGCTATCCGATACGGAATGCAAAGGTAACCAATGATAATATGAGCACTAATGAAAGTGAAATGTATAATCTCTCAGAAGTTCAAGTCATTAATACGGTATGCGAACAGCTGTTAGAGCCCTAAAGCTGTTCCAACCTAAAAATATATACGTATATATAATCAGTACGATTTCAAAAAATGTTAAATATTTCCTTATTCGTTTTTTATATTTTCCTTAGTTAATCCCTCTTAGAACTTTAAATAATTTTAATCTCTTACTTCGTAGTCAGTAGGACAAATTGAGATAATTCGCTGCGTCAACAGATCACATTACTAATATTGTTGATTATCGTGGATTCTCACTTGCCAACATGTTTTTGAATTATTAGTATTTCAAGTATAACATTATAATCAATACAAATTTCAATGATGCATTAGTGTTTTACATGAGCACATTTATTTTAGAATGTTTTCATATACGAAGCATTAAACAATGCACTCTCGTTATTTTTCCTAAAATCAGTTACTTTATTAACTTGCTAGTCCGGAGTGAATTGCTTTGTGAGAAAACTAACCTGTTGCATACAATATCAGTGAAATATTGTAAACAGAAAGCCAATTAGTTATAAAAACTTTCGGCTGATATCTATGTTGTGCTTCATTCTCAGTACCAGTGGTCGGTTCTATTTCCTTTCGAAATAAGAATGCTATGATCGAACAAACTTTATTCGGTGGTGCAGCGTTTGAATAGAAGCACCCACGCCTGATGAGAATAACCAATTATTAGAACCAATATTGCTAGACAAGGTTCAAAAAGAAATATTTAACATTTCAACGCTTAACTTTCTTCATCGCCCCTAAACTTAATAGAATAGATACAATGACTCAGTGTATTTCCATCAAGTACATTCGTCTATAAAGTCGCATTTTATTACCGCGATGAGATTTTTATCGAGGTCTTTTTGAGTTTACTTAGAAATTATCTAGCCAGGTATTTATGCTTACGGGACTACCCCAAACGATTGAAGAAGTGTCTAATAAATATGTAAGAAATTTAATGAGGTTTCGGCGATAATGCGATGCTAAATGTCGTGTGTTGCTGTATAGTGAGGACGCCCTGGGAATTCGTTACTTAGATGAGATTTCCGTCTTGATCCTTATAGAGGTCGTCGTTGATACTGTAGCGATCAGGTGAAGAAGCACAGTCCACGTTGTAATACCAATCACATACTCGCACGTTCTGGTTGAAGACAGTGCCATTGGGACACAGAAAGCTGTACTTCTGACCATTGGGGAGACACCAGTGCCAAACCTGAAACAATAATTGACTGTAAGAATAATAAGAATAAGAATAAGAATAAGAATAAGAATAAGAATACATTTCTTGTTAAGTGCGGCCAGTATCCATTATTCGGGAGATAGTGGGTTCGAACCCCACTGTCGGCAGCCCTGAAGATGGTTTTCCGTGGTTTCCCATTTTCACACCAAGCAAATGCTGGGGATGTACCCTAATTAAGGCCACGGCCACTTCCTTCCCATTCCTAGCTCTTTCCTGTCCCATCGTCGCCTTAAGACCTATCTGTGTCGGTGCGACGTAAAGCAACTTGCAAAAAAAAAAAAAAAAAAATTCTTGTCCGGCTCCTTGGGTGAATATTCAGTGTACTGGCCTTCGGTTCAGACGGCCCTGACTTCGGTTCCCAGCTGGACAGAGGATTTTAACAGCGTATGGTTAATGCGTAAAAAATGAAAATAAATTCCAAAAAATTTAAAGGAGTGTAGTCGAACGTTGTAAGGTGATGCGAGAAATATTAGACTAGGAAATAAAATCTTAAAAGGAAGTAGAAGAATATTATTACTTGAGTAGTAGAATAACTAACTGTGGCAGAAGTATGGTGGACATAAAATGCAGACTAACACGCGTAAGGAAGGCCTCTCTTAAGGAAAATGTGCTTACTTCGACCGTTGATACAGGAAATAGAAAGATGCTCTTGAGTACTTTCTTCTGGAGCGGGGCATTGCATGGCCAATAACTAGCTCAGAAAGAAAGAGAGTAGAAACTTCTGAACTGTGGAGTTACAGAGGAATGCTGAAGGTGAGATGGGTGGATAAAATCACGAATGAAGAGATACTGAAGCGAATTGGTGAGCAAAGAACGATTTGGCGAAATTTGACCAGAAAGAGAGATAGAATGATAGTACACAACTTAAGACAACCAGGACTAATCTGGCTATTTTGAGGAAGTGTAGGTGGTAAGAACGGTAGCGGTAGACCATGACATGGAAAAGACAAACAGATTAGAATAGATGCAGGATGTAGTAGTAACTTAGAAATAAAAAGGTTAGCGTAGTTTAGAGTGGAATGGAGGGCTGCATCAAACTAGTCTATGGAATGATAACCTAAACAACAACAGAATTAACGGCAACTATGTTAATTCATTATTGGTTTAGGGCTCTGTCTGTGTGTGTGTGTGTGTGTGTGTGTGTGTGTGTGTGTGTGTGTGTGTGTGTGTGTGTGTGTGTGTGTGTGTGTGTGTGTGTGTGTGTGTGTGTGTGTGTTCGTCCCAATACACTTCTCTTCATATAAACACATCACTATGAACCACCTCAGAAACATTCAGTTCATATTCATATACACTGTAATTAGCCGTAAGGGCGATTTAAAAGGAATGGAAAATATTTTCTTCTCGGTTGCTACAGATTCTCTTTATTTATTTATTTATTTATTTATTTATTTATTTATTTATTTATTTATTTATTTATTTATTTATTTATTAAAATGAGTAAAATGCGATATTCCGTTTAAGGAGATTCATCGGCGGTAACAGCAGCACTAGAGGAATAGTTAGTATCTCCAGTAGCGGCAGAGTGAGGCTGGTGTATGACAGTGGGTCCGGCGAGGATACGTAGCGAGGAAGTGTACCGATAGGTGGACCTACTTCTCTTGCTGTATTGCCTCTGTCAATAAATGTACTTGAACGTAATATTGCACTAGACTAATATGAGGCCGCTCTATCGACTGGGTATATAAAAGTACACTTTAAACAACATTTCGTTTTCAGTGAGTAACGCACTGACGTGTTCCGTTAACACTGGACGTCGCATGACGTACTTCATCACCATTCATTGTTTGGGCTTATCATACCTAAACATTAAAAAAAGAAATAGAAATAGAAAATATCCCCGAAACACCAGAGAAGTCCGCCTCTGTGGTGTAGTGGTTAGTGTGATTAGTTGCCACTCCCGGAGGTCCGGGTTGGATTCCCGGCTCTGCCACGAAATTTGAAAAGTGGTACGAGGGCTGCAACGGGGTCCACTCGGCCTCGGGAGATCAACTGGGTAGAGGTGGTTTCGAATCCTACCTCAGCCATCCTGGAAGTGGTTTTCCGTGGTTTCCCACTTCTCCTCCAGGCAAATGCCGGGGTAGAATCTAACCGGGAGATCAACTGAGTAGAGGTGGTTTCGAATCCTACCTCAGCCATCCTGGAAGTGGTTTTCCGTGGTTTCCCACTTCTCCTCCAGGCAAATGCCGGGGTAGAACCTAACTTAAGGCCATGGTCGCTTCCTTCCCTCTTCCTTATCTATCCCTTCCAATCTTCCCATCCCTCGCAAGGCCCCAGCATAGCAGGTGTGGCCGCCTGGGCGAGGTACTGGTCATCCTCCCCAGTTGTATCCTCCGACCCAGAGTCTGAAGCTCCAGGACACTGCCCTTGAGGCGGTAGAGGTGGGATCCCTCGCTGAGTCCGAGGGAGAAACCGACCCTGGAGGGTAAACAGATAAAGAAAAAGAAGAATGCCAGAGAAAAGGTGTCTGACGACTCGTAACTGAAACATTCGTATGTGACTGATATTGAAATGCGTTTTCGTAGAGAGCGTTTTAACTGAGTTTCACTGGGCTATGTTAGAACGAAATTGTCACCAAAGCGCATCGAATGGTATAATCATGAGAATTTCTGACCCTTGCCATCAAACCTTTACCGAACCCTATGCTAATAATTCTCTGTTGTATGATTCTGAGTGGCAAAATTGACGTCTCTACACGATTACTTTTTTTTAAGAACGTATGTATAACCCTCCTCAACGGTAACATGTAACTAATAATATACCTGGGAGTGTACAATAAAAATATTCAATTCTGAAATAAGTTTTGGGAGCAATATAACCCACATCTATTAAAATGTGACTATATTCCGACAGATCGTCCTTTTATGATAGTTGTCATAATACAAACAAAAATATATCACACTCAAAACGAGAGTATGTATCTGTTTTTGACATCGTAACATCGATATGTACTTTTTAAAATGTTAAACATCCATAATTCTGTTAAAATGTAACGAGATGTGACCTACTGAATAGTTATGAGGAATAATTTTTGTTTAGATGTTTATAAGATAGGGGGAAACGAAGAGGATGCTGTAGTTTTGTGCGACTAAAGCCCATGGGCGGACAATTTTTTTAAAAAAATATTTGCGTTACGATATACGATTTCACTGGGAATCAATTTGATTTTAAATGTTTTCCGTTCCATTTTTATATGTCCAGAAAATCAAACAAGTTTTAAAATAATATTACAGTGAAGTTCTCTTCGCCGTTCCGTAACCCTACATCCTCTAAGTCTTATATGATGTAAAATGCATGAGTTACCATGAGTTACCATTCATTCTTAGAAAGGTACTTTCACTTCTTACTCGTCGTGAATTCTTTGGCATTAGAGCACTTTCAAATTATATATATATATTACCTTACATTATTATATCGAAGCTAATGCAAGACTCACCTGGCATTGGGCCTCAGGATCAGCGTAATATCCAGGCCCGCGTCCCTGACAGGTGAAACTGAGTCCGGGAGGGACGGTGTCGTACGTGGGGTAGTTCACGCCACCACCTAGGTCTTGCTAAAACATCACAGAAAAGAAAAATGAATGCTGGCAAGTAGTTCAAATAGTTTAAAAGATTTATATGAGCCAAAAATCGTAATCATAGACTACATCCGACATAAAAGCTGTAAATGTCGATAAATTGCAGCTTAGTTGAAGAATCTTTAGATTTTAAGAAAGCTACGTTCTTTATTTTAACAAGTATAAGAAATCGACTTCCTGGAGATAGGACGAATTCACCACAATGAGATATCCTAACACACTCATTCAGTTCTATCGTATTTCGTGATGTCAGAGAAAGAAATCTTAGTTAGAAAGCACTAAAGTAAGGAGACCCGCTGACTAAAGTAGCTTACTGATCAATTTCCAAAGATAAGAGTTAGTGCTGAGGAGAGCTGGAAGAAAGGTAGTAGGGAGAAAAAAAATTGAGTTAAATTTGTTTCACTTATTCTTCGTCAATCGTACATTTTCGTAACTAACAGAGTTTCAAACCAATAATACACAGATGAAAAACCACACTATAACCATACATAAGCTATGAAGAGGCCTGAAACGAAGAAGAGTAAAAGGATGAAGAATTACAGAATAACAGGAAAAAGTGAAAAAGTAACTTTACCCATTACGAAAAAATCAATTGAATTTCAAGCAACCGAAAACGACGGGTCATGTGATGCCCCATAACCGGTAACTATGTCCATATTCTAAACACAGCTTGGGTACACATCAGTCACCTAGAACATTGAGAAGTCTTCCGTACTTTTAATTTTATGGTACAGACTGTGATACAGCCGGCTCCGTGGTGTAGGGGTAGCGTGCCTGCCTCTCGCCCGGAGGCCCCGAGTTCGATTCCCGGCCAGGTCAGGGATTTTTCTCTCGACCTGATGGCTGGTTCGAGGTCCACTCAGCCTACTTGATTAGAATATCTGACGGTGAGATGGTGGCCCTGGTCTCGAAAGCCCAGAATAACGGCCGAGAAGATGCATCGTGCTGACCACACGACCCCTCGTAATCTACAGGCCTTCGGGCTGAACAGCGGTCGCTGGGCAGGCCAAGGCCCTTTCAAGGGCGTTAAGTGCCGTAGGGTTTGGTTTTTTGGTTTTTAGACTGCGATACATAGAGTGACTACCTACCGTGCCATATTGGAATATGTGTATGTGCGTGACCTATTAGTTCCCTTGACACTCGCACAGAGAAAGTATGGTCCATCTGTTACATCGTTAGATAATACCGAGGGGGAGATGGGTCGACTTTCACAGCAAATTGGAATCCATTAGCACAAGATGCTATTCCAGTACAATGAGTGCTTCTTACTCAAGAGGAAGCGCATCATTATTTTTAAGGTCGCACGACCCAGCCGCCTTTTCGTAATGATGTAATGATATGTATCTCTCAGATTTGTTGCGTACGAACCAACTGAAGAGGAACGTACGCCGTAAATCACGAAACTAGGATCACTCCACTGCATGTCACATTCATTCATTATACTGAAAGTAATTCTCTCTCCTTCGTGCAAGTCAGATTGTAATTAACCAGACGTTAATAGTCGGTTAAGAAGCGAACTTGTTTCATATAGAACATGGAAGTTAGATATCCCAATATTTATCCCTTTCTTCCTTGTTTATCATCATCATATTATGCCTCCGGTGCTTTCCCCCATAGCGTGGTGGGTTCGTCGAATTGAACTGTATCGCACATGTGGACTTAGCTCTGTTCTACTGACGGATGACTTTCCTTGTGCCAACTCTACTGGATGGATATATTTAGTATTGCGTGGCGTAGGAAGATGAGTTTTTGTTATGTATATGAAGAGGCGTGTATTGGTAAAAACACAAACATCAAATCCCCGAGTCTGTAGAATTAATCAGATTATTATTATTATTATTATTATTATTATTATTATTATTATTATTATTATTATTATTATTATTATTATTATTATTATTATTATTATTTATTTTCCACTAATTGTAGTTACAATTTAGGGATGGTGAATGGAGATGCGGCTAAAATCCCCGAACTGGTCGGGAATCGAATCCAGGCCACTCTGAACCGAAAATATGAACGCTGACCATTCAGCCAAGGAGACGGACAGGTTTAATCCCTTTCAATATTCTTATTTTTCTTATTTTTATCTTTCTTGGCCTTTTCCCCAGTTATGTGGGGTGATAGGTGACCTCCGGAGAGGACTGGTGCAGGTCTTTATACTTGACTCCCATGGGCTACCTGCGCGCCTGGGTCGTCGTCGAAACGTTTTCATTCCCCCACCCTGATGGGATGGGACGGGCCACCTAGAGGGTAACGCCCTCTCTCTGGCCTGCGCCTGGGTGTGGTGGTGGTGGTGGTGGTGGTGGTGGTGATGAGGAGGAGGAGGAGGAGGTAAGGAGAGAGTGAAACCCGGTGTCGAGACAGAGCCTTTTCCTGTCGAATAACACCAAGGAGTCTCCTGAATACTTTTAATGTCACCATTCGACGGACAAATCACCATCAACAGCGGCATATGAATAGTGAGGAGAGGTTTGGGATCGAATCCACGCTTTTGGTACCCTGCCAGCGAACATTCTGGTGGTGAATTTTTTCTCACGAGCGGGACTCGAACCGGCTAATCACAGTGACAGACCATAAAAGCTTAGCGCATTAATGATCATGGCCACGGGGTCAGCAATAATGTGGATTAAGCCTAGTTTTACGACCGGATGCCCTTCTTGACATCAACCCCAAGTGAAGGGAGATACTCGCTACTGAATGTTTTTGTGGTGGTTAATATTTTGATGTATTGTTGTAAATTAAGATACTGTAAGTATTCAGACGATCACAAGCACCCAGCTTCCGAGCTACAAGAATTCGCAAAATATGGTGAAATTCCTCGACCTGGTCGGGAATTGAACCCAGAAGCGTAGGAATCGAAGGCCACTACACTGACCATTTAGTAAATGAGCGGAACAACCCCTTTCTACCGTAGGAATCGAAGGCCACTACACTGACCATTTAGTCAATGAGCAGAACAACCCCTTTCTATAGACTATCTATTTATCTAATATTCAAAGTTTGTCTGTTATTTGCGCATTCATTCCGTATTTAGCGGTCTTTTTTTTAACAAGTTGCAGGCCGTTTTAGGACTAATGCGAGAAAAAATAAAATTTTGTTTGCCTATGGTCTATGTATATGTCTGTTTGTACGTATCTAACGAGAACTGGAGGTATTTCAACCAAAATTTACATTTAGAATGGTGAATTCCATTTCAAAATTTGTACTGCGAGTTTGCGGGAAATATGAAACAAAAACTTACACATATTTCCACTGATGTTGAGTTTACGAAGAAATATTACAGATTTATAACAATCTGTTTAATGTAAGTTGTGTAACCGGAGGCCCTAGATTCGATTCCCGGCCAGTTCAGGAATTTTTATTTCTGGGATGAGGGCTGGAACAGCCTCCACACAGCCTAGTGAGACCAACTTAGGAGCTGTTTAACTGATACGAAAGGCAGTGGTCCCGGTCAAGAAAGACAAGCAATACAGCTGAGGATGTTGTTATGTTGTTACGCTGCCCACGTGCCTTCCAGTACCTGCAGGTCATCTGGCTAGGCAGCAGTTGTCTTGACAGGCCAAGGTCGTAATGGGTTATTACGCCACGGGTTTGTTGTCTTTGTTGTGCTAGCTATCGCACCTCCTTTCGACAGGTAAACTTCCCATTCCTATCAATGCCTTCAAGGTATGCATGAAACAGCTCGAATGAAAACCCACAGCCTGTTTCCAGTCATTCGACCAGGTCAGGAATGGAATGAATGAAGCTCCATCTAGCGGTGAGGATAGGAATTGTGCCGGCTGCCGTAGACTGTCGCACTTCTCTGGGGAGATAATTAATGAATGATAGATGAAATTATATGATTTGCCAGGAGAAAAGCCTGTCCCACCTCTGCCTTGTCCAGCACAAATCTCACTTGGATTGATCGGGATTTGAACCATGGAATCCAGTGGTGAGAGACCGGCGCGCTGAAGCCATGAGCCATGAGGCCATGGATGATGAGATAAAGGTTATCTAACTCCCCAGCTATCCCCGCTAATATTCAAAGAGTGAGTGTCTGTTCCACTCGGCTATATAACTCCCTTAGATTGGGTGTCACGTTGCAGCCTACTTCGGAACAAACAATACCTGCACGATAGATTCAAGTATCAGGACAGTAAAATTTCTACTCGGATAAAAATGTATCAGGCGTGGAAGATCATGGAAGATATCCCTCCTTTGTTACAAAGGATCATTCGGTACGATTAATATTAACAACGGTAGGACACAGAAAATAAATACAAAATGGTATATATTTCCTGTGTTATTCAGCGTAGAATCAATTTGTACTGCGCATAAGATCGTAAATTTCATTTCCTACAACTCTTGTTGTGTAGCATTTATCGGTAATAACAGTATAAACGCAGGTATTGGAGAACTATTTCCTAGACGTTAGCACAAACTACTGTTTCAACCAACGTGAATAAAATTATTTATAGCCTAGATTGTAGTGCCTTCTCCCTTGGCCTTCAATAGCGATTTTCGTGAAATTCTATTCCGTCGTTTTCTAGTGATGAGCACACATACCTGAAGAAAATTTAAAAATTACATTTCGTACTTATTCTGGACATGACCAACACATAAAAACCCTTTTTAAATGTATTTATATAAACTAAACCAAACACCATGGCGCAACAGCTCCGAAGGGCCATGGCCTACCAAGCGACCACTGCCCAACCCGAAGGCCAGCAGATTAAGAGATGTCGTGTGGTCAGGATGACGAATCCTCTGGGCCGTTATTCTGGATTTCCTAGACCGGAGCCGCTATCTCACAGTCAGATAGCTCCTTAATTGTAATCCCGTAGGCTGAGTGGACCTCAAACCAGCCCTCAGATCCAGGCAAAAATCCCTGACCTGGCCGGGAATCGAACGCGGGACCGGCCGTATTTATATAGATATGGGTATGTCATTATGCATGTTTGTGCTGCAGCTGCTTGTTTGACACAGATGACAACGCTTGACAATAAATCAACCGCTCTACTTTCCTGCGCTGGGAAATAGTCGTCATTATCGTCGAGTATGCAACTCTTCGCCCGAATACTGTAGTCCTAGAGTTTATCCTTAGTAAGCGGAGTACTTTCTGAAAGCGTAAATGATGTTTCATCGTGCAAAATTACTGAACACCTGTATACTGTATGTGATGTCCTCGTACTATACCCATACTGTACTGCTATTGATTGGCAGTACAAAGCACCAGAGCGGAAGTTCCGGCAGTCCAGCATTTCCGGTAAGAGAGACACCGATTTTATTTTTTATTTCACCTTATTAACCTTGGGGCATTGTGTCCAGTACAGCCAGGATACAGTACTCCGCCCTTACTGCGTTTTATAGAACGCTCATACATATGTCAAACTTCTAATAATTATTGTAAAGCTAAAGTGTGAACCTGAATTTCACAAAATACGATTTATAGTTTTAAATGAAATCTAGCAAATATTGTTTTCTTATTTATTTATTTATTTATTTATTTATTTATGTATGTATTTATTTATTTATTTATTTATTTATTTATTTATTTATTTATTTATTTATTTATTTATTTATTTATTTATTTTATCTAGAATAAAAGCTACCCAGTGGCGTGAACGCGCGTGTTAACGCGCTATGGCTATGGAGACAAGCTTTGCATTCGGGAGGCGACTGGGTTCGAACCTCACCGTCGCCTGTGCTGGTTTTCCGAGGTTTTCCATTTTCACTTCCAAGCAAATGCCGGGACATTTCCGATCCATAGGCGACAGTCGATTCCTTTTGCCCCCTTACCCAATTTAATTCACCATAATTCAACTTCATTCGCTCCTCAAGTGAGGTTGGCACCGGGAAGGGCATCCAGCCGTAATAAAATGCCATATAATTTCATCTCACCTCATCCCCGATTCCGTATCGGTAAACGGGGCTGACGAAGAGGCCACATGCCAGTATTATTATTATTATTATTATTATTATTATTATTATTATTATTATTATTATTATTATTATTATTATTATTATTATTATTATTATTATTATTATTGCTGCGCCACCTCGGGACGATATGAATTCCATCCGGCTCCGTTGATAACTGGTTAGCATGCTTGCCTTTGATCCAAGGGGTTCTACTTAACCATCACTGGTTACTTTAGCTCAGGGACTGGGTGTTTGTGCCGTCTTCAACGTTAGATTTCATCCCATCCTCAAAGACGAGCAGGCCATTATGAGTGTCAACTTGACCTGCAGCAGGCTTCTGCGGAGGTCGCACGTCATTAAATATTAATTCATCAGAATTGTTATGGTTTATTCATTTAAGGAGATATGTGACTTCATCATTCTGATTGTTTACTCAGTTTCCAGCATTATGGTTTCTTTAGTACAAAGTCTGAAGAATTTACCATTTTATTTTATTATTTTGTTATTTTAACTGAATCTACAGATGATCTGGAGGAATTGCTGAATGCTATGGAGAAGTACAAGAAGAAAAATAAATAAGTCCAAAACAAAAGTAATGGGGTGCAGTCCAACGAAATCAGGTGATACAGGAAATATTAGATTAGGAAATGAAAGGGTCTGCCTCTGTGGTGTAGTGGTTAGTGTGATTAACTGCCACCCCCGGAGGCCCGGGTTCGATCCCCGGCTCTGCAACGAAATTTGAAAAGTGGCACGAGGGCTGGAACGGGGCCCACTCAGCCTCGTGATTTCCACTAAGACGATATTATGAGATGCAGCGAATTCGGTCAAGAAAGCTGGGCGATACGGCTATAGGATTTTCATCCGCTCAGCATTCGCCGGACACCCTGCTTTTATATCATTTGTCCGTCACTCTGACAGCAATATACACATTTATTTTAAATTTCCGGCATCAACTAGTAATGTTCGCGTTTGTTGTGCGTTTAATAAAGTTCAAAATGTTAAATTAACACCTTTCTTTTGCTTGTGGTCGCTTGGAACGTTTACAGCGACGTAATAATAGGAAGGAAGCAGCCGTAGGCATAATCAAGATACAGCCCCAACATCAACCTGATGTGAAAATGGGAAACCACGGAAGATCATCTTCACGACTACCAATGGTGGACATCGAACCCACCATTTGCTGCATGCAAGGCCACAATTACGTGATCCCAATCTAGCAGCGCACTCCCTCCGTAATAACAAAAGAATTATTGAACTGATCATAACACGTGAATCTTCACCCAACTGCCAACTACGCAGCATGGCGGGGAATTCCCGCTTGATGATTAATCGTCACCTCGATCTCTTGATTCATGATTTATCAGAGTGTTCGCAATTAATTAAATTTCCAAATAAGACATGCATTTTGATCAAATCCTCCCTACTCTGGAGTATCTGTAAAGCGAAGATGTGATCATAGACGAGTCTAAACGTTTCGATCAGTACGTTAGCATTTCTAGTGTAGATCAACATTTAACTCTTGACCAGTTGTGGTGTCGATTTGTTTCAAAACAAAGTAACAATAATATTTAGTCATCTAGTGAACTTAAAATTTGTTGGTTGCGTTTTGTGATTTCAAGCAGTAATACAAGGACTGAAAAGGTGTCCTTTATCGACGCTCGTTAGTCAAGAGAAAGAACTCATTTGTTGCCACAATCAGTAAATGGGATCATCGCAATAAAATACAATTAAAATATCATGATTTATGAGGAATTTTAAAAATACCTGTTTGCAAGAACTTAATACATGTCTTCTCCCAAAAGTAGACCAAGTCCTGTGGACAAGTGGTCATTCTGTAAACAACACAGCTTTTTATTTTTTTTTGCTAGGGGCTTTACGTCGCACCGACACAGATAGGTCTTATGGCGACGATACACATCTTTAACATTGTCCGTACAAAATTAAGGTAACCTCGTTTGAAAATTGTAAATATTAATCTACATAATTTGTTCCGATAATTTAATAAAATATACTTTTTTTAAGAAGGAGTTGCGTGGCTGAGTCGGTAAAGGCGTGCTCGGTTCACCCGAAAGGACGTGGTTTCGATTCCCCGTCACGAAGTCGAAAACTTTAAGAAACGAGATGTCTACTTCCGGAGGTGCAAATGGCCCTGAGGTTCACTCAGCCTACATCAAAAATGAGTACCAGGTTAATTCCTAGGGCCAAAGGTGGTCGGGCGTAGAGCTATCCATTCTACCCCATCAAGTGCCGAGGTTACGAATAGTGAATGCCTTGACTTGACTATTTTTAAAGCATGTTTATCATTTGAAACTCTTGACATTGTAAACCTATAGGGCTTATCTGGCTAAAAGAAGCGAAATGAGGAGGCCCAAAGCCGTTCATAATCTGTATAGGCCACTGGTTTAGTTTATTTCCAGTTCTTTAGGCTTGATCCACTAAAATAATCTTAATTTTTGAGTCTTTAAATTTATATAATACATCATATCTAATGTCACCATGAGAAGCCTAGGAGACTATATGATTCGGACAGTAATGAAAAACATAACTCAACCGTGGAAGACCTCGTCAAAATTCGATGTTCATTATAATAAAAACTTAGGGGAAGTCCAACTAAATATAACAGGAGGGACTAGCGAATTCAAACTGTGAGAACCAACCTCAAATGAAATGGAACGAAGACCAAAACAAAGAAAGAGATCCGACACATCACATCTTCTTTCATATCTGTACCACGCAAAAAATCCTAGTAGTTTTGAATAATTACTTTTAGATATTTGTATTTTAATGAAGAGATATGTATACTCTAGTCAGAATACCGAGCGCGGCATATGACCTAACACTGCTCTGTAGCTCGCACGACCTTTGTTGTATGAGTTGCACTACTTTACTCTCTTAGTCAATGAATGAACAGGAAAAAAAGCTATTCTTTGACCTCGCATTTCTTAACTTTATTGCATGGTTCACTTAATATTTTGCAGAATTCTTGAATTCTTGAAATCTGGCTCACCTGTTCTCAAGGATGAATCAAAATGGTCACGTTAAATTGAAGACCGAAGGCATAACATGCCTAAAGCCACCAGAAAAGTATAGTTTTTTCAAAAACGAACATTTCAATGTTTCTAAAATCTGTATAAATGTAATTTTTGTTCTCATGGTGGTCCATTGTCTAGAAGACAATCTCTACCATCAATAAGAGTGATATGTTTCCCATTTTTGCTTTACTTTTGGAGATACTCAGTTTTTTGAAAAACAGGAACGAAATTTTGAAAAGCCATTTATAACCATTCACAGCAAGAAATGTCTCCTTTCACGCTGCTCAAAACCCTCAATAATAATGTGCATATAGGCCATATTTCAAATCCTGGGGGTAGTTGCAGGTAGTTGCAAGTGTATGAGTCCCATTAGCGGAGAGCCATAACTCTGAGTGGCCAGAGACACTGTAGACACTAAATGATTATGGGAACTGACTTGGTATTGATGGGCGTCCATTGCTCGTTAAGCATGAGAGAGATACTAGTGAAAGAACTAATTCGGACGATTTTAATTACGCGGCTTCAGACACTTTATCTCGCCAATTATTTCAAAGTTTAATAATACAGCGAGAGGAATAATAATATTAATAAGTAGCTATGCAATGGTCAGTCGCGTGCGAACCTTCGCACTGCTGTTCGAGTTACGCTATCTTCACACAGCTGATGGGAACTTGTCAACTTATTACTCAAGTTACGTTGACACACTGCACTTTCTCACTTCACTACAATGAGTGTTCTTATGAAATGGGCGGGGAAAACTGTGCGACAACAAAGATTATGATAAGCATTTGAGAACATCGAACTTGTAATCTCCTCCGCATTCCCTGAGGCTCTGCATTATTGTGAGACTGGCTGATATTTCTCAATGCACAGCTTTGGAAGTGCAAGTCGAATGAATTGCAACTTACAAGATGTGATAAAATCATGAGGGGGGTCCCCCAACGTAATATTATAGGACCTTTATGTTTTCTTATATATAACAATGTTATGAGTAAAGACCTGGAATACCATATAAGGCTTTCTGTGAATGATTGTGTATTGTGCGAGTATAGAGCAATAAATAAGTTCGAGGACTGGGAGCGATTACAAACAGGTCCTCGACTATGTAGTGAGATGAAATGAAATGGCGTATGGCTTTTAGTGCCGGGATGTGTCCGAGGACTTCAGCTTGCCAGGTGCAGGTCTTTTGATTTGACTCCCGTAGGCGACCTGCGCGTCGTGATGAGGATGAAATGATGATGAAGACGACACATACACCCAGTCTCCGTGCCTGGAGAATTAACCAATTATGGTTAAAATTCCAGACTCTGCCGGGAATTGAACCCGGGACCCCTGTGACCAAAGGCCAGCACGCTAACCATTTAGCCATGGAGCCGGACTGTAGTGAGATGAAAAGGAGGCAATTGTCTGATGTTAAACATGGTAAAAAATCAGGTTGTGTGTCCTCTCAGTTTTAATTACTGTGTTGATGGGGTGAAAGTACCTCACAAACCTGTAACTTATTTCTCTATAGACTATAACATCATCCCCAAAAAATCTTACCTCTGATTCCAGTTCTTTAATCGCGTCATACATGTATATATAGGCCTAATAAGAAATAAATGTCCGATAACACTGCCTTTTCCTCAAAGTAGTTGTTATTTTGTGGACAACCGGAAGGAGAGTCGCTCCTTTAGTGATTTCATTTCACTGTTTATGTTGTTATATTTATTGCTGTTCCTTTATTTCGTAAATGTAGATTTCTTGGTCAACAATTTCACGTAGTTGCGTCTGTAAAGTTGATCTCATAATGTACGTTATTATGGATTTTACAGCAGTGGCAGAATTCATATTGAGATGGGATAGCTGATCTGGGACTGCCCAATCGAGAAGTTGAAGTGTCTAAGTTCATTCGGAAGGAAGTGAATTCGATTCCCCATCAGGAAATCAAGAAATTTAGAATTGAGATTTCCTCTTCTAGAGACAGTCAGGCAACGTGGTTCACTTATCCAGCCGCGAAAAGGAGTACCAGGTTAAATACTTGGGGAAAATGTTGCCAAACATGGAGCTAATTACTCTATACCATTTAGTGCCGAGGCCATGAATAATGTAAGTTTTTACCTTTCACAGTTCTAAGGACCTTCATGGCGTGTATGGAGACTGCTTTCTATTTTTGTAATCTAATATAAGCACATATCTTGCACTTGTTCATCCGTCTCCTACGATAAGCTCATTGTCTCTTTAGTTCATGTATTTGTAACGAAAATACTATCAGTTTTGCATGATTTGCTGCTCACCATAACAGTAATCTGTTCTGGATTACATGGCAGGGTGAGGTAGCGACAGCGGCTGTCAGCGGAGCCCAAGTCGCCCTACTTAGGCTTATTTTCTTCATCTTTATTTTTGAACCTTCCCTGGTCAACTATTTTTCTCTTCCGACCTGACTAGCTGTTATACAATTGTATGTCTACCCTTAATCCTGTTTCCTGAGGTAGGACAAAATTACATGACATATTTTTTACGATCAGATACCCTTCCTGACGCCAACCTCAGTTCAGGAGGTAATGAAGATGAAATGAATGATGGTGAATGAAACTGGACAAGGAGAAGGGAGGAATCGGCATTGGCCTATGAATAGGTATCTCCCGGCAGTTGCCTGAAAGTGAAAATGTGAAACCACAGAAAACCGTTCTAGGACAGCCAACGATGGGACTCGAACCCCCTCGTATCCCAAATGGAGAGCTTGGCTCATTAACATGCGCGGCTACTCTGCTCCGTCAACTGGCTGCTATACCAATAAACGGAATTCGAAGTATAGAGATGTATGAAGATAGATATATTAAAGAGAAAAGAGACTTGAATTAATGAAGAACTTCCAAACACCCTAGAAACTTAAAACTTGTTAGGAGAGAACCTCACACTCTCGAGATCCCTAAAAAAATCTTAAAAGAGGCAAACAGCGTAAGTACTTAAGCCTAAGAGTTATTTCACCTAGTGAGAATTATTTTCTCCAAAAGTAGTACATATTACATTAATTATATAGGAAATAAATAGGTCTGCTTATGGATATCTTGTGAGAAGCGACGAGCACTCAGTGGCGAAATAGGCTCTCTAGCACAATGCAAGAGGAATTCGGTCCCATGATCATCCGAAGAAACATGAACATGTCCACTCAAGACATCGTTCCTGACGATGCCCTCAAGAGCAAAAAGCGAAGGAAGAAGTGGAAATAAGCATATCCTGCACAGCTGCGGAAAAAATGAAGAGTAAAGTGTTGGGACAAACACAAAGGCCCAGTTCCTGAGCCAGAAAAATTAATCAGACGCGATTAGAATCCCTGTCGGGGATCGAAACCGGGACCCTCTGAACCGAATGCCTCAACGCTGACACTACCAACCACCACAGAAACACGCGTCATTAATGATTACATTTCTCCATAGCCTATAAGGTTGGCGTCAGGAAGGGAACCCGGGTGTAAAACTGGGCAAGATCCACATGCACTATACACTTCACGCCTCCATGTTCCTCGTTTTTAATATTTGATTCAGATATAATCGTAACTATTATCAAAATATATTTCACTTCTCGTGAAGAACTGGATTCACACAAACATGTAACGGCGAAAGGAAGAAGTTGCAGGAAAAGCGGCAGAAGAAAAGAATAAAATTAATCCTCGGCAATGAGCTTGCATTCGGGAACTGGTGAGTTCGAATCCCACCGTCGGCAGCCCTGAACATGGTTTCCCGTGGTTTCTCATTTTCACACCAGGCAAATGCTTGGGCTGTACCTTAATTATGGCCACGGCCGCTTCCTTCCCAATCCTAGCCCTTTCTCATCCTTGCGTCGGCGAAAATTTCATCGTGTTAGTGCGTTAAACCACTAACAAAGAAAAAAGAAAAAGAAAGAAAGTTTCCAGAGACTGCAATACGACAACAATCCCTTCGCAATGCTGCTATGAACACGTCAACATACTCCAATGCTTAGGAGGAAGAAAAACGCGATTGTAGAGCCCCTCGTCAGATTATTCCACACATTGTAAGGGAGAGTCAACTTCGGGCTTGTCCAGGTAGCTGGAAAGAGTTCCTACTGGCAACAAAAGAAGTAGTACAGTGGATTGAGAAGCGGAATATTCAGCCATTATATCATGCTAATTAAAAACTATAGCACTACATCATTTATAGGCCTTGGCCTGGCAAGTAATCGCTGCTCAGCCCGAAGACCTGCAGATTACGAGGTGACGCGTGGTCAGTGTGATTCATTTCGGACGTTATTCTTGGCTTCCTAAACCTCCATCACCATCAGGTAGCTCCTCAACTGTAATCACGTAGGCTGAGTGGACCTCTAACCAGTCTTCAAATCCAGGTAACAACCCTCACCTGTCCGACAATCGAGGGCTTCCAGGTGAGAAGCAGGATCGCTACCCCTAAACCAAGAGGCCGGCGATGCCATACCAATACCTGATGTGAAGTCATGTCGTTTTATATTGTTTATATACTTTCCTTTCTATGCGTAAAATAATAATAAATGGATTCCTGTTTAATTCCTATGACTATTGTATCCGCCATTTAACTAATCTTTTTATCCCACTTAGTGTCAAAGCTACGGATAACTGAAAACTTTGCATTTCACTTCTCTCGGGACCTACATAGCCTGCACAGGTTTTTTTAATTCATTAATATTTTACAACGCCTCTGTGGTTTAGTGGTTAGTGTGATTAGCCATCTCCGGAGGCCCGGGTTCGATTCCCTGTTCTGCCACGAAACTTGAAAAGTGGTGCGAGGGCAGGAGCGGGGTCCATACATTCTTCAGGACAACCGAGTAGAGGTGGGGGGGGGGGGGGGGAAATTGATTCCCATCTCAGCCATTCTCGAAGTGGTTTTCCGTGGTTTCCCACTTCTCCTCCGAACAAATGCCGAGATGGCACCTAACTTAAGGCCACGGCTACATCCTTCCCTCTTCCTTATCGATCCCTTCCGACATCCCCATCCCCTCACCAGGCCCCTGTTCAGCATAGCAGGTGAGGCTGCCTGTGCGAGGCACTGGTCATCCTGCTCAGTTGTATCCCCCGACCCAAAGTCTCACTCTCCAAGACACTGCCTTTGAGGCGGTAGAGGTGGGATCTCTTGCTAAGTCCGAAGGAAAAACCAACCCTGGAGGGTAACAGGATTAAGAAAGAAAAATAAAGATATTTTACAATCCAAATCTCCATCCAGAAATTACTGCGTAAAGCGCTAAATAATGCTAACTTGATTTTTAAATGTTGAATTCTAACTTCAAGATACTTAATCTACTGTATCTGTTGATGAATGGTACTCACAGCGAGGACCAGTAGTGTGGTCGCCAGCACCACCAGGAGCACTGAGCATGATAGGTGTCGACAGCACATCATCTGAAACAGAAGAATAGGGACAGCGATCTCAAGGATTTGTTGAGTAAGAACTCTAGATTTACGAACAGAACTGAGGTTTGTTAATCGTATGTAGACTCTGGTGAAACGCAAGATAAATTGAGCACCGTCATTGTTGTTCTTTCCTTTTATTGGTATTACGGGATGGAGTGTGCAGGTTGCCATTGACAGCAGAAGAAAGTGCTTGCAGCAATGAAGATAGTTCCGCACTCTTGATTCCGGGAGCAGTCTTCTCATAAACAATGATTCACGCCTTGAAACTTTAGAATGTGTAATAATTATTTGGAGAGGTTGGTGTCAAGGTCCAGCAGAATATTCTGAGAAAACTCCTGAAGCGAAAGTTGTTATAAATACTGTATACCATTACACGCAATGAGTTGTCTGTCGGCATTGAATACAATTTGAAGTTTCTCTGCTAAGGAAGGAAGATTTCTACCAACTGATTATGTTTCACAGCCTACATGAAAAATTACCCAATTTATAGCTGGAAGTACAGTAGAACTTGGTTAGAACGGATACAAGGGACCTGAAAAGCGGTATCGTTTTAACAAGTGTCGTTGTAATAACCCAGTTGAGTGAAATGGAAAATAATACAACATATTTTAATTGGGCTTACCTTGGGTTGTACAAATTCACAAAAAAGCTTGACATTAACGTAAATAATTGAAGCAGACCTACCTAACCGTACAAACCGTAAAATACAGTATTAAATTCCATAAAAGAATTTTAGCTCGCACAGTTTAAACTACAGTGCAGTGGGTACAGTAATCTCCAAGCTTCTTCATTGAGGAATAACTTTTTTTTTTCTAAATTATATTCTATGTTCATAATTTGCGTCGTGAATTAACTGCACCACTTAGGCAGCGCTTCATTCACGGAATACTTTCAATTCACTTTCAGCAATGCTTGGAAGCAAAGTTAAAAGTGCGTTACTTCTTCACAGTAGGGTTATTCATCTGTCATTAAGCTTCACTTGTCCGACTCCATGGCTAAATGGTTAGCGTGCTGGCCTTTGGTCACGGGATCCCGGGTTCGATTCCCGGCAGGGTCGAGAATTTTAACCATAATTGGTTAATTTCGCTGGCACGGGGGCAGGTACAGGTCGCCTACCTGCATCTGGCGAGCCGAACATGTCCTCGGACACTCTCGGCACTGAAAGCCATCCGCCATTTCACTTCATTTCAAGCTTCACTTAATGGCTTTGCAATGTAGTGGTGCCGTTCCTTGCGCTGTTTAAGTCTGTTATCTTGTAGAGAACAACGCAGTGAGCACTGTTTTGGTACCCCTTCCATTAGGGTGGGACTCTTCTGAGCTCAAGTTGACAGGTTCCATGGCTCAGTCTCGTGGTATTTGAGGGTGCTCAAATATGTCAGCCTCGTGTCGGTACATTTACCGACACGAGAAGAACACCTGCAGGACGGC
The DNA here is from genome assembly GCF_040414725.1 of Anabrus simplex. Taxonomy (NCBI): domain Eukaryota; kingdom Metazoa; phylum Arthropoda; class Insecta; order Orthoptera; family Tettigoniidae; genus Anabrus; species Anabrus simplex. The sequence continues at coordinate 321,326,291 of NC_090269.1, forward strand.
ATTTCGGCACCTCAGGGTCTCGGAAAGCCGTAAATGTAGTTAATAAGACGTAAATTATTATTATTATTATTATTATTATTATTATTATTATTATTATTATTATTATTATTATTAGAAAATGTTGCTAGTCATTCCTATTAAGTTCTGTGTGATTATAATAGGTGTTAAACGAAAACGCACTATCTTTGCAGGCAGATAATAAATCTTAAGGAAGCATGATGAAAATAGCGTTCTTAACCACAACTCGCTGATTCATTAGCCATCCCATCGTCAAAATTAGGAACGATAATAAAGAATCGTCATTCAAAATCAACAATGGCGTTATAGATAAGGATGTAGTGTAAGAAAGTAGTAGAATACGGGAAACACGAAGATTTGGAGAAGATGGCTTCATCAGATCACGAACTCAACAATACTCTTTGTATATCTGTCATAATGTACTAACAGTTCGTTGTCGTCCGCTTAATACGCGTTTCCGGTTAATTCGCGGTTAACACGCGATCCCTAGCTGAGCGTTTTACCGGAGTTTTACTGTACTTCCTATAACTTCACATTACTCTCATATATTCGATTTACCGAGCTCGATAGCTGCAGTCGCTTAAGTGCGGCCAGTATCCAGTATTCGGGAGATAGTGGGTTCGAACCCCACCCTGAAGATGCTTTTCCGTGGTTTCCCATTTTCACACCAGGCAAATGCTGGGGCTGTACCTTAATTAAGGCTACGGCCGCTTCCTTCCCACTCCTAGCCCTTTCCTGTCCCATCGTCGCCATAAGACCTATATGTGAAAGCAATTTGCATATTTATATTCAATTTACACTTTTTCAATTGTTTCGATCCTTTTATTTTTGTAACAATTAGTGAAATGAAATGGCGTATGGCTTTTAGTGCCGGGAGTGTCCAAGGACATGTTCGGCTCGCCAGGTGCAGGTCTTTTGATTTGACTCCTGTAGGCGACCTGCGCGTCGTGATGAGGCTGAAATGATGATGAAGACAGCACATATACCCAGCCCCCGTGCCAGAGAAATTAACCAATGATAGTTAAAATTCCCGATCCTGCTGGAAATCGAACCCGAGACCCTCTGAACCGAAGGCCAGTATGCTGACCATTCAGCCAACGAGTCGGACGTAACAATTAGTAATACATGATTTTGAAATGTTTTATTCAACAGTAATATCAAATCATGTTTTTACCTTCCAGAATCATATACATTCACCGAAATATTAGTTCGAAGCTAATTGTTGTACGTTTACGTAAGAAGTATTGAAATAACAATATCGAAGAATTTGATATAGGCCCACTCATGTAAAGCGGTTTACGTGAACTTTTGCAATGCAGTGTTAGAGTACAAATGCATGTGTTAAACTTCCTCAATTACCTATGCAGCCGTAAGTTGCCCGTACAACATTCTGAAATAATTTGTTTTCATTGTCATGAAGAAAATATGCTTCATTTTCATAGTAACTGTCAGCTGACAAACAAATTTGCATGAATTACCTAACAATAAAGATGTATTTAAAATTGTAGAGTCTCCGTGGCTCAGGCGGCAGTGCGCCGGCCTCTCACCGCTGGGTTCCGAGGTTCAAATCCCGGTCACTCCATGTAAGATTTGTGCTGGACAAAGCGGAGGCGGGGCAGGTTTTCTTCGGATACTCCGCTTTTCCCTGTCATATTTCATTCCAGCAACACTCTCCAATGTCATTTCATTTCATCTGTCATTCATTAATCATTACCCCAGAGGAGTGCAGCAAGCTTCGGTAGCCGGCACAATTTCTATCCTCGCCACTAGATGGAGACTTCATTCATCCAATTCCTGGCCCGGTCGAATGACTGGAAACAGGCTGTGGATTTTCATTTTTCTAGGACGAATGTTTCATTGTGAACAGTAAGTGAAAAGGTAAGGATTTGAAAATTCTAATAATCTGTGTAACAAAATCCTTAGTATGAAAATACATTAAAATGGTTATTCACACCGAAGGGGTTCGCTTTTGATTTAGACGGAGTTACATTTTTGTGATCAGTCCAGTGACTTCATTCGCTGTTCATAGTGCAAATTAAAGGCCAAAATTAGGCCTCTCCACAAACTTGTGTAAGAGAGGCGAGTACCTAAATTCTCAGACGAGGGATTCTGTTGAAGTAGAGAAAGAATTTCATCTGATTATTGATTGATTATAAGTATAGAAATGATAAAAATATTGACAGGTTATGAATAGATTAATTAATTAATTAATTAATTAAATAAACAATGACATTATTTAACGTTACCCTTTAGAAGCATGACCATAATGCTACCGACGGGAGGGCAGTGATGGAAAAACAGCAGGAAGTTGTAAAACAGAAAAATCTCAAAAAATGTCCTTTTGTAAGGTTGTTAAAATTGGTTGTACTGCCAGTGAAGTTACCATCATGAAAACAAAAATGTGGGAATCGTAATTCTGTATAATGCTCGAAATCAAATTTATGGATCCGATATAAAAATTAAAATCGTTCCATTCACATATTGTACATTACATGTTCATAATGTTACTTGTCCAACGTTCTTTCTACCTATTGATGCTCTTAAGAGACTTCAGGGATTGCTGTTGTGCATCCACCAAGTGCTCCGGAATGCGTACACCAACCCAACCTGAAAGCAACGTACACACACTTCTTCACAGAAAGGGCTGCAGGAGAAATTGTGTTACAGTGCTACCATTGCTCATATCACTTCTACTTTCGTATTGTCGAAGTCAAGGATGAGACTGAGACAGATAAATGAAAGTAATAAACTAGCTCTGGCCCACAGCAGATGAGAGAGTGGACTGTAAACATTATACATCACCACGGATGGATCTAGACATAAGGTCCTGTTAGTTGTGTAACTGTGCTCTCTCTTCGTGAACAAATAGGCTCGTGGGTGTCATGTACTTCTTACGTTTATCACACTGTACCTCGATGTCCACTTCCTTCTCTAGCCTGTAATAAGACTAATTAACCGTGACAGAAGTTAAATAAGGATGAAACAGAAAAGCACCAACAGACTTGTCCTTCTTAATTTCCTAATCATAAGCTCAGAGTCCGGCTCCACGGCTAAATGGTTAGTGTGCTGACCTTTGGTCTCAGGGGTTCCAGGTTCGATTCCCGGCCGGGTCGGGAATTTTAACCATCATTGGTTAATTTCGCTGGCACGGGGGCTGGGTGTATGTGTCGTCTTCATCATCATTTCATCCTCATCACGACACGCAGGTCGCATATGGGTGTCAAATCAAAAGACCTACACCTGGCGAGTCGAACATGTCCTCGGACACTCCCGGCACTAAAAGCCATTCGCCATTTCATAAGCTCAGAAAACTTCAAAAAAATCCCTCTTATTTCATTTTGAATGAAACGTCGACATTAACAACCTGGCATATTTGCAATCTAGTCCATTAGCAACACAATTAAGTTTAGAAAGAGCAAAGCAAAGTCACCTCCGTACAGGCTATGAAGGCCCTTGGAGGAGTGGAAGGTAAAGGCTTCCACCATTGTTAACCTCGGCACGTGATGGGGTAGAGTGGTTAGCTCTACGCCCGGCCGCCTTTGCCCCCTGGAATTAACCTGGTACTCATTCTTGGTGTAGGCTGAGTGAACTGCAGGGCCATATGCATCCCCGGAAGTGGAAATCTCGTTTCGTAAATTTGTACGACTTCCTGACGGGTATTCGAACCCACGTCCTTCCGGGCGAACCGAGCACGCCTTTACCGCCTCGGCCAGGCAGCCCCTTGTTTAAAAAGAGCGATCAACAATATATTTAATAGCTCAGGGTTGTTGCTGGTATTGGCTCTGCGTGAGGATATTCTTGCGGAGTGCCTAAATGCGAAAGACTCATGTCAGTAGGTTTACCGACACGTTAAAGAAGTTCACTTTAGAGCAAAATTCCGGCAGTTTCGTATCTTAAGTTTAAGGGATAATAACCTTCTCGTTCGAAGAAGTCTCATTTGAGGTCTGAAATATATACATATTTTGAAACGGAGCATCAACTTATTTTCCTCGATTTCAGATACGTTCACCTGTAAGGTCCGTGCGTTGTTTGGGGAACATGGGAGCAAAGATGCATGCTCCATATTTCCGTTTCACTGCCATGAACTGGTATAGGTCAGGCACTCAAATGGAAATTAGATGCCAATAAAGGGTTGCACGGTCAGTAACCTCGAATTGAAAGGCTCTGCTTCTCATCAAGGTTCAGTTAGGTCATAAACTCTGGTGACCGGTACACATACACATCCTAATTGTGAGTGCCTGTCCCAAACAGGCTGTTTCAGCCTACTTCGCACTGATACCAAAAGTTACTAGCGTACTAGGTTTTCTTGTTAACGTAAAACCCGGAAGATTTAGTAGGCGGTATGCAAATAACAGACAAGTAGAAGACTTTTATTGTTAGAAGCTTGAAATACTTTCAATAATTATATTTATTAAGTCTTTCTGATAATCTGTGTTAACCTGGCGGCTGTACTAGCGAGTGCCTTTGTAACATCAATCGCCAGGCTGCATAGTGTTGTTCGAAAGCCGCCCATCTTCTACACTATGTTAAGAGGTTTGAGGTGGAATCCTGGCGCAGTCATTTTGTATTCAATGTATTTAAATGCATATTAATAATAACTGATGTTAAAAGTTCAACAGGCAGCAGAAGTGAGGTTATGACTGAGATTTGTAATCCAAGTTCTGTCATACAGTACACGATGGAGTTGGTATTTAAGAGTGCTTAAATATAAGAGGCCAATTTCAATAGATTTACCGACACGTTAAAGAACACATTTTCAAAACATAACACTGGTATCTGAAACCTCTCAAGTACGACAGTAGTTTAAGGGCCTCCTTTGAAGGCTGACAAATATGGATTTTAAAATTAGGCTCTACTTTCCTTCCGGTATGTTTAGGCAAGTTTTCATGACTATGTATAGACGTCAACAGAGATAGTATATTTACCGGTTTGATCTCAGGTGACAGGTTCGATTCCGAATAATACCAAGGGGTCTGTTCAAGGCTTAAAGTCCCCACCCGATGGACGAATCGTCATCAACAGCGGCATGTGATCTCATTCCAATTTTTTTTTTTTTTTTTTTGCTAATGGCTTTACGTCGCACCAACACAGATAGGTCTTATGGCGACGATGGGATGGGAAAGGCCTAGGAGTTGGAAGGAAGCGGCCGTGGCCTTAATTAAGGTACAGTCCCAGCATTTGCCTGGTGTGAAAATGGGAAACCACGGAAAACCATCTTCAGGGCTGCCGATAGTGAGATTCGAACCTACTATATCCCGGATGCAAGCTCACAGCCGCGCGCCTCTACGCGCACGGCCAACTCGCCCGGTTCATTCCAAATGAACAGTGTGGAGAGGTTTGGGATTGAATCCAGAGCTATTAGAAATTGTATACTACCACTTCTCCCACCCTGCCGATTAACATTTTACTGGTGATTGTTTTTCCCACCAACGGGGCTCGAAGCGACAAAATGCAGTGACAGACCATGGCCTTAACGATCATTGTCACCAGACGGGCTCCAACACTGAAATAAACATCTTCAAGTCCAGAGTAGTTTTCACGATCTTTTAGGCCTAGACATGATCCCTTTTTGCACAGTTACGACACCACTGCCCTTGCAACTAGATACTCAGACACATTTTCGTAGATGAAAATAGCGTATGCCTTTTAGTGCTACGAGTATCCAAGGACAAGTTTGGCTTGCCCGGTGCAGTCTGTTAAATTGACTCCCATAGGCGACCTCCGCGTCGTGATGAGGATGAAATGATGATGAAGACGACTCATACAGCCGTGCCAATGGAATTAATCAATAATTATGGTTAAAATTACCAACCCTGCCGGGAATCAAACCCGGGACCCCTGTGACCAAAAGCTAGCACGCTAACCATTTAGCCATGGAGTCGGACAATGATGAGGTCATTCTGCACGATAGGATTAAACGATTGTTTATTTTTATTTGTTCTACGTCGCACCGACGCAGATAGGTCTTGCGACGACGATGGGATAAGAAAGAGAGAAGGAAGCGACTGTGGCCTTAATTAAGATACAGCCAAGGTCTGGTGTGAAAATGGCAAACCAGGAAAGCATATTCAGGACTGCTGACGGTGGGGTAGAAACCCACTATCTCCCGAATGGAAGTTGTTAGCTACGCGAGTCAAGCCGTGCAGCCACTTCTTTGGTAGGATTAAAGTACTGTAGAATTCGGAGGTCTGGGATTCGGATCTCGGAAGTGACAACGGCTATCCTCCCAGTTTAATCCTCACTCACTTCAGGCAAATTCGGTACATTATCTCCAGTTCACGGGCACCTGCATCAACAAAATGCCCTTACTCCGATCCCTCAAGAACAGATTGAATACACTTGGACACGAAGCTGAGGACCAAAGATTCCGTCAGGTCTCTGAAATTAACAATGATATTTCATCGATGAAGCTCTGCAAATAAAGTAAACCGAAACTGTCTATACACAATTCAAAAACTTCGAATTAACTGTCTAAAGAGTGAAATACGGCTAAGTGTAATAATGCTATTTCAGATTAAAGTTCTGTTCGAATCACATTTTTGAAGGTAGAGGATTTTATACAATCAACAATTTTAAAACAGAAACGTTCTGTAATATGTAAGACAAGTAAGGTGGAGTAAGGTACCGTTTATATGTGTAAGTAATCAAGTGTTACCGAAGTATATCTAACCTTTAGAATGGTATTTTTTTCTCGATTATCAAATAACTATGCACAGCCATGAAATGTTTATGCTGCTGTTACCAATTGTACAGAAGAACCTGGAAATGAACTATGAAATTTCCAACGTTATTATTATTATTAACATTATTTTTAATTAAATATGTAAACACAAGGAGATACTGTAGTGACATGTCCTACGCTACTGCGACCAACTCTATACGAGTATGTTCCTGGAAACGAACTGTGAAATTCTCATTATTATTATTATTATTATTATTATTATTATTATTATTATTATTATTATTATTATTATTATTAAATAAGTAGATAAAAGAAGATGTCAGTGACATGTCCTACTGTTTCATTCTAAAAATGCTGTCCTCCGAGGTCCGGGCTCAATTCCTGGTACCGCCAGAATGTTTTAAAATGGCAGGAGTGCTGGTACGTGGTTAAAATGGTTCGTGCAGCTCACGTATATTGGGGTGAGCCTGAAAAGAGCTGCACCACCTCGGGACGGAACACGAGTTTACTTGGCTTTATTCTAAAAGAATAATTACCTACTTTGAATTTTAAATATTTAGATATTATTCTTGATAATTCACAACTGAAAGAATGTTTTGGTTTTCTACATAATCATTTTATATTAATCATCGTCCACAAAACAACAGTCAAAATATTATTAAATATTTCCAGTTTTTCAAGAAAATATTAACACAACAATTTCATCTGGAACAATCAAGTGAAGAATGTTCTCTTTACCTTAAAATGATCAAACACCTTGGAACGTGAGTGGCATTTGTTGTGACAATGAATTCGAAAAAATTTTGGAACATGCTTTGACGATAATTGTTCTTCTAAGTAATTTTACCACTTTCTTACAGAACTAAAACAACAGACAATAGTTTTTAAGTAATGAAAACAACACTCGTTGAGGTGGAAGGACTTACCTTTGATCGTAGAGCACGCGGTGAGAGTGTACGGAGCGAACGGCAAGTAGCATCTTATATACCGCGCTGGACCACGTGGAGGGGGCCGCCACTCTCCCATCTTCCTAAATGTTGCAGACATGCCGCGAGGAGAAACGTCAGGACTCCGTACCACGATATTACCACAGATAAAACTATATGGTTGACAGTTGCGTTTTTCGTGTGATCTGCGGGATCCACGTACAGGTTCAGAAATGTCTAAAAAATGTAAATATACAGTGCGATTTCTTTTTCCGTTTTAGGACAAGAGGGGCTACCGTAGCGATCTAGCCAGATGACTCCTAATGGTATCGCGTTCAAATCCCGGTGACTTCAGGTGGAATTTTCACTCAGACCCGTCTAATTGAGTGGCTCAGACGGTATAGCGCTGACCTTTTGAGTCCAAGGTGGTGGGTTCGATCCCAGCCCTTTCCAGTAATATGTATTTGAAAGTGTTTAAATAAGACAGCCGAGTATTGGTAGTTTTACCGGTACGTAAAATAATTCCTATGGGACTAAATTCCGGCACCTCGGCGTCTCCTAATACCGTAGAAGTAGTTAGTGAGACGTAAAGTCTATACATTAATTACTCATGTTCCATGTCAACAAGAAGAACATCTGGTCTTAAACCCTTGGCCAATCCTAAATTCAACCTGTAGTTTTACCTGATTGTTGATACGATAGCCACGGAACTTCCAGTTTTACGCACAATCCAGACTGCAGGGACGTTACTTTTCTTAGATAAAGTCTACATGCATTGGCAGGGGTTTGAATCACGGTTGGTTTAGTGAGAATCCAGTGATGATGCCACACGGCCATTGTGCAACTGCAAAATTACCTGGATAATATTGTGAGATGGACACCAGGCAACAGTATGATGATAAACGGGGTTAAAAATCAGGTTGGGAGTTTCACAAATAGGAAAGTCCTCTCAGTTTTAATTACTGCGTTGATGGGGTGAAAGTTCCTTTTTTTGTAACATTGTAGGTACCTTGGTGTTAATATAAGGAAAAATTTTCATTGGCGTAATCACATAAATGGGACTGTAAATAAAGAGTACAGATCGCTGCACATAGTTATGAGGATATTTAGGGGTTGTAAAGGAGAGAGCATATAAGTCTCTGGTAAGACCCCAAATAGAGTATGGTTCCAGTGTATGAGACCCTCACCAGGATTACTTGATTCAAGAACTGGAAAAAATCCAAAGAAAAGCAGCTCGATTTGTTCTGGGTGATTTCCGACAAGAGAGTGACGTTACAAAAATGTTGCAAAGTTTGGGCTGGGAAGACTTGGGAGAAAGGAGACGAGCTGCTCGACTAAGGGGTATGTTCCGAGGCGTCAGTAGAAAGATGGCGTGAAATGACATTAGTAGACGAATAAGTTTCAGTGGTGTCTTTAAAAGTAGGAAAGATCACAATATGAAGATAAAGTTTGAATTCAAGAGGACAAATTGGGGCAAATATTCGTTTATAGGAAGGGGAGTTAGGAATTGGAATGACTTACAAAGGAGGATGTTTAAATTTCCAATTTATTTGAAATCGTTTTAGAAAAGGCTAGGAAAACAACAGATAGGGAATGTGCCACCTGAGCGACTGCCCTAAATGCAGATCAGTAGTGATTGATTGTGCCCTTCTGTCATTCACTTCAGCTCTTATTCTCTCCAGAATCAATTCCTGTAAGAACTGGGTACTCTTGAATTTTTTTTTTTTTTTTTTTTTTTTTTTTTTTGCTATTGGCTTTACGTTGCACCGACACAGATATGTCTTATGGCGACGATGAGATAGGAAAGGCCTAGGAATGGGAAGGAAGCGGCCGTGGTCTTAATTAAGGTACAGCCCCAGCATTTGCCTAGTGTGAACATGGGCAACCACGGAAAACCATCTTCAGGGCTGCCGACAGTGGGGTTCGAACTCACTATCTCCCGATTACTGGATACTGGCCGCACTTAAACGACTGCAGCTATCGAGCTCGGTACTTTTGAATCTTGCTATGTTTACACCCTTATGACGTTGGTAATATATCGAACATTTTCCTTGGTAAATTATTATTATGTCCGTCTCTGTGATGTAGTGGTTAGCGTGATTAGCTGCCACCCCCGAAGGGCCGGGTTCGATTCCCGGCTCTGCCACGAAATTTTAAAAGTGGTACGAGGGCTCGAACGGGGTCCACTCAGCCTCGCAAGGTCAAATGAGTAGAGGTGGATTAGATTCTCCACAAGGCCCCTGTTCAGCATAGCGGGTGAGGCTGCCTGGGCGAGGTACTGATCCTCCTCCCCAGTTTTATCCCTCAACCCAAAGTTTCACGCTCCAGGACACTGCCCTTGAGGCGGTAGAGGTGGGATTCCTCGCTGAGTCCGAGGGAAAAGCAACCCTGGATGGTAAACAGATTAAGAAAGAAAGAAAGAAAGAAAGAAAGAAAGAAAGAAAGAAAGAAAGAAAGAAAGAAAGAAAGAAATTATTATTATTATTATTATTATTATTATTATTATTATTATTATTATTATTACTGTCCGGCTCCTCGGCTGAATGGTCATATCAGAGGGCCCCAGGTTCGATTACCGACCAGGTCGAGGATTATTTTAACTATGTATGGTTAATTTCTCCGACTCGGTGACTGGGAATTTGTATTTGGCATAATGCATTTCTATTCATCTACACAGAACCCACCACATACCAATCAACACAGATATACGCAATAGTTGATACTTCCCTTCACATAGCGTTGGCGCCAGGTAGGGCATCTGACCGTAAAAGTGGGCCAAATCCACATCAAGTACTGACTTCAAGAAATTGTGAAGGAACTTAAGGAATTATTATTATTATTATTATTATTATTATTACTATTATTATTATTATTATTATTATTATTATTATTATTATTATTATTATTATTATTATTATTATTATTCCTTCCATATTAAGGGTGCGGTGTACACATGTTCATAAACAAATTGGTACCCTCTACACTACCGCACAGGACCGTTAGGCCGGAAATGCAAGATTACGTAAACCGAGCGAGTTAGCCACGCGGTATGGATCATGTGCCCCTAAGCTTACATTCGGAAATCCTCACCAGCGTCAGCCGTGGTTTCCCATCTTCACATCGGGCATACGCCGGGATGAACCTTAGTAAAGAGTACGGTCGGTCCCTTCCCAGACCCAGCTCGCACTGTTCCCGGCACTGCCGAATACCTTCAGAGGTTAGAGAGACGTTAAGATGCTACTACTGTCTTCTTTCTTTTTCTGGTGCCTTCTCGTCACACGAAGGTGTTGATACCAAAGACTTTAATATTACTTATCTAGACTCACAGAGCACGCTGATGTTATGCGGAATATTGCACACTTTCGCGCATCGCCATGTTGCGGGCGCTTCAGCTACGAATGCATGGCTAGCACGTGGTAATGTTTACAGACCCTTGTGTGTTTTCGATTTGAATCATGCCTGTTAGTGGATTTGTTTTAGTATTATATGTGACGGAGTGATAATATATTGTCAAATATTTTCAAGGAATGTGGGAGCTGATGCATTACGGAAGTTAAATTGATCGGCAATATTAGGCCTAAAGTTAGGCCTTATCTGTGGAATAGAAAGATATTCACGAGAGTGAATTCGTGTGCAGCCTTCATTTGTACAGATTGCTATCAGAAGGGATCTGGTATTTCTTTTCACATGTGAGTAAGAATTAAACTCTTATGAAATAACTTTCATTTACCATAATCGAGAACTAAACAGGTTACAGGATGACTGATTCAGAGAAAGCATGGACATGAAATTTAGAATATTTAGGATTCTTTTTCTTGTTTTCCTTTTTCCAATTCATCGGGGATAATTGTTTAGAACTAAACAGCTGGTTTAAAAATGACTACATATTTTTCATACAAACTGTGTAGCGGTATTACAAATTTGATGAACCTGGGCCTAGAATCCGAAACATATGATTGATACAACTTGATAAAACCTTTTAATATTAGGGCAAGGTATTGCTTCAAATTATCAATTACCTGAAAAATGATTTATTAGTATCGCATGTCTTAATTTCTCCAATTTTTCCCACTTGCTTTATAATAAAAGAATACAATTGTTAATACTGACACTATAAAGTCTAAATAAAGCTCATTACAATCTTGTCAATCCTAGTCTGCAGCAGAAAACACTAATCAAATTAACTCTTCACTATGATATTAATCTTTTTGTTTGCAAGTGCTTTACTTTCGGTTTCATTTTATTTTCTTTCTGGTGTAAATCATTGTGCTCATATTAGGGAAAAATCACGTAGGCTGAGTGGACCTCGAAAAATTAGAACGCACTTTCAACTTTTATGTGCTCAAATAATGTTAATTCAGAATGAGTTTGTAAAAGCAGTAATATTTAAGATAATAATATGAGGAGGGTTTTTGCATCTTAAATGACAACATTCTTACTTAAGCCTAACCGGGCGAGTTGGCCATGCGGTTAGGGGCGCGCGGCTGTGAGCTTACATCCGGGATGTAGTGGGTTCGAACCCCACTGTCGGCAACCCTGAAGATGGTTTTCCGTGGTTTCCCATTTTCACACCAGGCTGTAATTTAATTAAGGCCACGGGCTCTTCCTTCCCTATCCTATCATCGCCATAAGACCTATCCGTGTCGGTGCGACGTAAAGCAAATTGTAAAAAAAAAAAAAAAACCTTAAGCCTAAACCACGCAGAGAAGCTCAAACTAACCCTAGACAATCATTTCATTATAAGAAATACACAATAGAAGATAGCCCCAGTTTAACGAATGTCAGGCAGCATTTACCGAAATCCAAATCACACAAAACTGATAATTTAACTTCTACTCATCCAATTACGTTATTTCATATCCAAACCAAACCAAGTCCCCATGACACAACAGGCCCGAAAGGCCATGGCATACCAAGCGACCGCTGCTCGAATGCCTGCAGATTACGAGGGGTCATGTGATCAGCACGGCGAATCCTCTCGGCCGTTATATCTCCGTCAGATAGCTCCTCAATTGTAATCACGTAGGCTGAGTGGACCTCGAACCAGCACTCAGATCCAGGTACAAATCTCTGACCTGGCCGGGGATTGAACCCGGGGCTTGCGGGTAAGATGTAGACACGCTACCCCCTACACCGCAGAGCCGGCATTTCATATTCAGAAAATGATAAAACACGTATCCGATTGTTTTAGAAAGATTTCTGCAGTAGAATTAGAATGTCGTATGGCTTTTAGTGCCGGGATATCCCAGGACGGGTTCGGCTCGCCAGGTGCAGGTCTTTCTACTTGACGCCCGCAGGCGACCCGCGCGTCGTGATGAGGATGAAATGACGATGAAGACAACACACACACATCCAGCCCCCGTGCCATTGGAATTAACCAATTAAGGTTAAAATCCCCGACCCGGCCGGGAATCGAACCCGGGACCCTCTGAACCGAAGGCCAGTACCCTGACCGTTCAGCCAACGAGTCGGACATTTCTGCAGTCATGTAGTTTTTAAACAATTTGTTCAGATAATTAAGTAAAATTTGCTGTAATGACTTATCTGAGAGGAATCATAAGCTATGTACCTTTCATAGAAATATTTTATTTCACAGGTTTCCTTTTTTTAAATATATATATATATATATATTGAAGATTATTGTTATCGGTACAGGAGTTTATAAATATTTAATATATGTGTTCTCCGGTTTGCTGAGAGACAGGCAGTTTTTATCTCACGATATGTAATCTTAAGTTGTAGACTGCTTTTTGAACATGCCTTCATATTTTCAATAAAGCTAAATTGTAGAGCCCAGGTTTCTCAAGAGACAGATTATCACGTGATTCTCGTCCTTTGAGTCTGGCCTTCTTGCCATACGTACAATTTTCAAACACATCAGTTACACACATGACCCTTATATTAAAGAGAGGGACATGATCATTTTCGAGGTACCGCTAATTTATTTTTGTAGTAGTAATATTTTTCAGTATTATTCAGTCTGCTAAAGGTTTTTTTAGGTGCGCCACCTACGGGCTACCCAAAGGATTTCTGTAGATTATTCAGTTTTTATACAAAAGTATATTTTATTACCACAGTCTTGATATTATGTATACTTATTGTGTGTAGTCGGTGTAGGCTGTCATTAATTTTATAGGGCGGATGTTTTCATGTGTGCGAAATGTAAGTTAAAGCATGAATTCCATACGATCTCCACGTCAAGCTGAGGAGCGCCCGCAACATGGCGGTCTGCGCATGGACATGTCTTCCCCAGTCACACGCTTCTGCGCAGCCAGCGGTGTGGGGCCTTGGTTGATACAAGCCTGATGAACATCATGTCCTGGGTTGGGTAGCTCAGACGGCCGAGCGCTCTCCTTCTGAATCCAACTTCGCAAGTTTTTTTTTTTTTTTTTTTTTTGCGTCGCACCGACACAGATAGCTCTTATGGCGACGATGTGAGAGGAAAGGGCTAGGAGTGGGAAGGAAGTGGCAGTGGCCTTAATTAAGGTGTGAAAATAAGAAACCACGGAAAACCATCTTCAGGGCTGCCGACGTTGGGAATCGAACCCACTATCTCCCGGATGCAAGCTCGCAGCTGCACGCCCCTAACCGCACGGCCAATTCGCCCGGTGTTGTGTTCGCAGGTTCGATCTGGGCTCAGCCCAGTGGTATTTGAGGTGTTCTTCTCCGTAGAATTACTGGCATATGAAAGAACGACACCTGGGCGTCTCCGAAAACCGTAAAAATAGTAACTGACGGGACGTAAAATTAATAACATTAGTGAACATCATGAAGTTGATGCAGTCAGAACTGTTCCGGGCAGATCTTAATAGGGTAACTTCCGCCGGTGATGACGCAGGGAGAAACACTGGAAAACACACGTCCTTGGACCTTGTCAGTTCGGCAATGTACTGAGGAGCTCACACCACCCTCAAATCAGGTCCTTCATTGCTGAAGAACTTCGTTGGAAAGATTTTAATGTGCTTGAAAATGTCCGCGGCATATCATGTAATGGCAGCTCCAGGTGAATAGGCATGACTGCCTGCAAGAAGAAACAAGACTACATAATAAACCCGATTATCAGGTTTGAACATCATCTGGACCAGCCTGAAGAAGATTTTCTTTTTACACACTAACACATCGAAGGTTTTCAGTGACTGAAGGATGGGAAAGGGCTAGAAACAATCTTGAGTCCTGTCTACGGTGGGATTCGAACCCACCAACTCCCGAATGCAAGCTTACAGCTATGCGACTCTAACCGTGTGGCCAACTCGCTCGATTTTGAAGATCTGAAAACGGAGAAAGGGGGACATATACAACCCAACGATACCTTACCGCAAAGGAAAATATCACCTTGATGAGATCGAGATAATAGGGCTATTGCATGGACCTCGAGGTTCTGTGCCAGCCTTATTTATCAAGTTCTGGAAACGATTCAGTTCAGCGAAGGACAGGATTTCGGACCTCGTCATTTCAATAATACGCGATTCAGTGGGAATACATCTCACATCTACAACCTGTGAACATAACTCATAATCCACACTCTTGATTAGTAGCCTTCAGAAGCGTAGTCGGGGGAGGGGGGGGGGTATTGTGGCTTAGAACCCGCCCCCATGGTAAGTTTACAAAAGAAAATAATAGAGACTAACAACGAACATGTGAAAGTCGTCTCAATGGATTGGCTCTTTTGAGCATTCACAGACACATAATTGTAAAACCAATAGATCTTTTGAATCTATTTTCTAAGAAGCCTGAAAAATCGGGTTTTATTCGTATATTATAATGTGAACATACCATTCGCTGTAAAACGGTTGACCTTGATCATATTGTTCTTGTTCTGTATTTATCAACATAGTTTACTTATAACAGTCCTTATAATGACCAGTCGCGCATGCGCGCACAAGCACATTCATTATGTTCTATCGTCGTATAGTAACCAAAACCCCACCCCATCGGTAGCCTGCCTTCAATCAGCCTACTGATGAAGCATTTATTTCCCAGCCTTGTGGCCTTTACGTTTTTCATTTGCCTATAGTGCATTATGTCCATTGTTGGCAGACCACACGTACGTTAAGTTGATGGTTTAATAAATTAGTCTATATTTATATTTTTCTCTTCCTGTATGAAGATTGCATTATCGTGGATGATGAAACACTGTCGAAGATTCCACTCATGTCCACGTTTACCTTCTATGATCAGGTTCATCGTGCTACATTTGTAATTTCAGAATAATTATGTGACCGAAGAAGTATGGTTTCCTAGCATCAGAGTACCTCCTTGTTAGTCCCGCGTTCTTTCTTTCTTTCTTTCTTAATCTGTTTACCCTCCAGGGTCGATTTTTCCCTCGGACTCAGCGAGGGGATCCCACCTCCACCACCTCAAATACAGTGCCCTGGAGCGTAAGGCATTGGGTCTGGGGATACAACTGGGGAGAATGACCAGTGCCTCGCCTGCTATTCAAACAGGGGCCTTGTGGGGGGGGGGGGCAGATTGGAAGAGATAGACAAGGAAGCAGCCGTTGTCTTAAGTTAGGTACCATCCCGGCATTTGCCTGGAGGAGAAGTTGGAAACCACGGAAAACCATTTCCAGGATGGCTGAGGTGGGAATCGAACCCACCTCTACTCAGTTGACCTCCCGAGACTGAGTGGACCCCGTTCCAGCCCTCGTATCACTTTTCAAATTTTGTGGCAGAGCCAGGAATCGAACCCGGCCCTCCGGGGGTGGCAGCTAATCAGACTAACCACTACACAACAGAGGCGGACAGTCGCATGTTCTACCTAAGAAAACTTCAATATTCTGGGATACTCCACATTTCAAAAGCCTGCAGACGCCTCGTTGACAAAGTTATGCCTTCCACACCGTAAAGCTAGCACCTATGCATATAGCATAACATGCCTACCCTGTGACTGCTACGAAATTCGTGATCGGCAATTCAACACTCTTTAACAATGTTAATAGGAGACAAGAGCTTGACATAGCATCAAATAAAAGCATATTCGAGGGGGGTGTAAACAGTATCTTAAAGATGAGTTGATGTGAAGGGATTACGCCGTCGTCTTGACCTACGACGACTTGGCTAAGAACATGGACATTCTTATGGTTTTCAATTTGGACAGTTGCTATTAGTAGGCTGTGTACCTGATATTGTTATATTTTGATATGTTTGTTATATTTTATTGTGAAAGTTTACATGTGTTAATTAGTCTGTTGACAGTGTAAGTGAAATTTGCTCAGTGTAGCTGTATCTTGTGCTTCGTGAATAAATAAATAAATAAATAAATAAATAAATAAATAAATAAATAAATAAATAAATAAATAAATAAATAAATAAATAAATAAATAAATAAATAAATAAATAAATAAATAAGCACGACCGGAACAAGTGAAAGCTTTGAATATAGCGAAAATAGAGCTTAAAGGTATCTGTACCCCCTTGTCCCATTTCTTGATAAGGCATGTTTTACGGCCGGATGCCCTTCCTGACGCGAATTTCAGTTGAGAAGCTAATGAAGATTAAATAAATGATGTTCAATGAAACTGGATAAGGAGGGAGAAGGAATCGGGCTGTGGGTAAGAACTGTTCCGGCATTTGCCTGGAAGTGAAAATGGGAAACGACAGAAAACCATTCTCAGGACAACCGACGGTGGGGTTCGAACCCACGCGTCTCACGAATGCAGAGCTTAGCTCCATAGCCGTAAAATGTTAGCATTCGCGACCACTACACTCAGTCAACATAGCTCTTCAATGGGCTGAAGAAAACAGTCAAGACAGTGGCTGTAATTATGTTGCTGTGGCCTATACGAGATTGTGCATTCTGTCAAAAGCTGAATAGCAGTGTTGTAATAAGAAAACAGTAAAAGGACAGAGTGGTGTGTTGCGTGTTCTTTGTCATACATACGCCTACACGTTTAGTGTACACTGTGGACATAATATACATTTTTTTATTTCGTTATGAGAGGTTTTTCATTTAAAAAGTAACTCGTTAATCGTAATACGAACGGCCCCTTTTCCAAATCTGCACACTTATCAAGTACCTACTGTAGCGCCATCGTTTACTCGACAGTCAATGTCTCGTCTAGACGTGTTAACGCTCTTACCACGCACTAAATGCCCTTCACTACGCAACCTAGCGACCTGAGAATTTTCTTTAACTACCTTTCCAGATATCATGACACCAACACCAACCTCTTAACCCACAGATCTCTCATGTATGAAAACACCCTCACTGTTTTCACATCCCGTGAGTGGAATTGAATTCTTGATTTGATCAGGGTTATAAAAAATACAAATAAATTTAAAGCAGCTGGCGTTCTGTTCTTAATCTTTCTTTCTTTCTTTCTTAATCTGTTTATCGTCCAGGGTTGGCTTTTCCCTCGGACTTAGCAAAGGATCCCACCTCTACCGCCCCAAGGGCAGTGTCCTGGAGCTTCAGACATCGGATCGGGGGATACAACTGGGGAGAATGATCAGTACCTCGCCCAGGCGGCCTCACCTGCTATACTGAACAGGGGCCTTGGTGGGGGATGGGAAGATTGGAAGCGATAGACAAGGAAGAGGGAAGGAAGCGGCCGTGGTCTTAAGTTAGGTACCATCCCGGCATTTGCCTGGAGATGAAGTGGGATACCACGGAAAACCACTTCCAGGATGGCTGAGGTGCGAATCGAACCCACCTCTACTCAGTTGACCACCCGAGGCTGAGTGGACCCCGTTCCAGCCCTCGTATCACTTTTCAAATTTTGTGGCAGAGCCGGGAATCGAACCCGGACCTCCGGGGGCGGCAGCTAATCACACTAACCACTATACCACAGAGGCGGACTGTTCTTAATCTTGCCAGAATAAATAAAGCATCAATCAACCCTGGGACTCGTAAACCTGAAGATCATGCGGCTGTGGTCATGATATTGACGTCACGTAAAAATTTAAACTGTCGTCCTTTCTTTCTTTCTTTCTTGCCGGGCGGAGTGGCTCAGACGGTTGAAGCGCTGGCCTTCTGACCCCGACTTGGCAGGTTCGATCCTGTCTCAGTCCGGTGGTATTTGAAGGTGTTCAAATACGTCAGCCCCGTGTCGATAGATTTACTGGCACGTAAAAGAACTCTTGCGGCACAAAATTCCAGTACTTCGGCGGCTCCGAAACCGTAAAAAGTATTTAATGGGACGTAAAAGCAATAATATTATTTATTTTTTTACCGGGCGAGTTGGCAGTGCGGTTAGGGGCGCGCAGCTGTGAGCTCGCATCCGGGAGATAGTGGGTTCGAATCCCACTGTCGGCAGCCTTGAATATGTTTTTCCGTGGTTTCCCACTTTCGCACCAAGCAAATACCTTAATTAAGGCCACGGCCTCTGCCTTCACATCCCTAGGCCTTTCCTGTCCCATCGTCATCGTAAGACTTATCTGTGTCGGTGCGACGTAAAGCAAATAGAAAAAAAGAATATTTATTTATTTATTTATTTATTTATTTATTTATTTATTTATTTATTTATTTATTTATTTATTTATTTATTTATTTATTTATTTATTTCAAAAGCACTCACAAGAATGCTGACCTGGTAAGCACTTCCAAAAAATAAAATGCTTGTCCTCATTCCTGAGCCCTGTTGCAGTACTCACTCTCCGCAATCCTGGCTCCATTTCCTCTCGGGTTTGGCTGTTACTTGCAGCAGAAGCGCTCAATTACGATGTTGTAAATATGCATGCACGGACAAGAGAGCAATTAAGAGGCGGGATCTACATCCGGCGTAGTGACATGGCCTTCCTCTTGCCACCATCAAGATAACCTGGGAGGGTGAAGACTCTCCAACAAGTTCTGCGTGATCTTAAGAGGAATTCCATCTCGAGAACGAACTTGAGGCCATCGCACATCCTCGAACTCGGCAGCGCAACATTCTTAATTAAATCAGTACATCATGTCCTACTCGTTGGCTGAACGGTCAGCGTACTGGCCTTCGGTTCAGAGAGCCCCGGGTTCGATTCCCGGCCGGGTCGGGGATTTTAACCTTAATTGGTTAATTCCAATGGCACGGGGGCTGGGTGTATGTGTTGCCTTCATCATCATTTCATCCTCATCATGACGCGCAGGTCGCCTACGGGAGTCAAATAGAAAGACCTGCACCTGGCGAGCCGAACCCATCCTGGGATATCCCGGCACTAAAAGCCATACGACATTTCATTTCATTTTTTCAGTACCCATCGTGTCAGTTTTTATTAAAACATACCCGTTAACGTCTACGGGTTGTGCATAGTTTCTACGAGGTTTGCTCAGGGGCCGTAATGTTCAACGTTGTCTAACTTGATTGAAAATAGCAACTTGTGCTTTGCACATGTAGACTTGCTCCTGTTATACGACCGGATGCCCTTAATGACGCCGAACCTACATGGAGAGATGTATTCACTACTGCAAGCGTCTGTAGTGTAGTGTTTTCTGTGTATATGAAGAAGTGTGGAATGAATAAACCTACTTTTAAAGCCACCACTCAAACTTATTCGTCTACTAATGTCATTCCACGCCATCTCTCCACTGACAGCTCGGAACATACCACTTAGTCGAGCAGCTCGTCTCCTTTCTCCCAGTTCTTCCCAGCCCAAACTTTGCAACATTTTTGTAACGCTACTCTTTTGTCGAAAATCACCCAGAACAAATCGAGCTGCTTTTCTTTGGATTTTTTCCAGTTCTTGAATCAAGTAATCCTGGTGAGGGTTTCATACACTGAAACCATACTCTAGTTGGGGGTCTTACCAGAGACTTATACGCCCTCTCCTGTACATCCTTACTACAATCCCTAAACGCCCTCATAACCATATGCAGAGATCTGTAGCCTTTATTTACAATCCCATTTATGTGATTACCCCAATGAAGATCTTTCCTTATATTAACGCCTGGATACTTGCAATGATCTCCAAAAGGAACTTTCACCCCATCAACGCAGTAATTAAAACTGAGAGGACTTTACCTATTTGTGAAACTAACAACCTGACTTTTAACCCCGTTTATCATCATACCATTGTTCGACTCTTTGGCTGAAAGGTCAGCGTACTGACCTTCGGTTCAGAGGGTCCCGGGTTCGATTCCCGGCCGGGTCGGGGATTTTAAACTTAATTGGTTGATTCCAATGGCCCAGGGGCTGGGTGTATGTGTTGTCTTCATCATCATTTCATCCTCATCACGACGCGCAGGTCGCCTACAGGAGTCGAATAGAAAGACCTGCACCTGGCGAGCCGAACCCGTTCTGGGATATCCCGGCACCAAAAGCCATACGACATTTCACATTTTATCATACCATTGCCTAGGTAACCCTCCATTTGCCTCCCATAACCCCGCCACCGAAGCCGGTCTATGCGTACAGCTTCATAAATCGAGTTAATTCCTAAATTAGTGTTTATCTCCTCATTCCAAGTACCCTCTTGCCATTGTTACCACCTGTTTGTACCAGCGACCATTCTCACTACTTTCATGTCCGTTTTCTAACTTATGTACAAGATATACTGAGTCCACCAAACTTTCACTCCTGTAAAGCTAAGTTGGTCTGAAAACAGACCGGTGTAAAGGTACTTTCGTCCGAGAGCTGACTTCTTTCTTACAGAATACTGTTGATCGCAACTGCGAGCACACTGCATAGGTTTGCTGCACCTTAATTCATTCTCACTTACTATACTACCATCCTGGGAAAATACACATCCTAAATATTTAAAATGATCTACCTGTTCAAGTTTTGTTTACAGTTTACATGGATAATTTATTAAAATAAAGAAAACAGTGGCGAGGAATTCAGCAGGGTAGAAATGTAGTAAGCCGTTGGACCCATGCCGACAATTTGGTCTTAAGGGCAGACTGTTGAAATCCCGCAAGCAAAATATGTTGGAGATTGAAAAGACGGGCAGCGAGTATAATATGAAAATTAGTACACTCATGAACATAAAAAACAGAACAGCCTGAAAGACTTGAAATAGGCACTGGGTCCTCCATGGGCACTGATAACTTGTTCCATGCGTGATGGCATCGACGCTTATAAGGCCCGAATGGCGTCCTGGGGTATAGCCATCGATGCTGCGTTCACCTGGTTTCACAGTTCATCTTTGGTGGTTGGCATTGGGTTACAGCGCCGCACCCGTCGTTTCACCATATCCCACACATTTTCGATTGGCGACAAGTCAGGTGATCGGGTGGGGCAGGGCAACAGTCTGACATCCTGTGACAACAAGAAGGCACGTGTTCCTGCAGCAACATGTGGTCGCGCATTGTCCTGCTGAAATACGGCGTCTGGGGTGTCGTGCAGAAAGGGTACGGCTACGGGTCGCAGGATGTCATTTACGTAGCTCAAACTGGTCACAGTGCTCTGGACACGCACCAACTGTGATTTGTGGTTGTATCCAATAGCTCCCCAATCCATAAGGCCTTGAGCTGGCGCTGTATGTCTTGTGCGAATGCAGTCAATGTGATGCCTCTTCCCCTGCCTGCGGCGAACCAAAATGCGGCCATCATTTTTAAACAAACAGAACTTGGATTCGTCCGGAAACACTATCTGCTGCCATTCCTATCCCCAGTGACATCGTTCCATACACCATTGCAGTCTAGCATGTTTATGCAGATTAGTTAAACGTAGGCGGAGACGAGCCGGTAACCCAGTCCGTAATAAACGGCGACGGACTGTCACTCCTGGTAGCGTAAGGTGTGATGCACTGTTCCACTGTTGCGCCAGAGCCAAGGAGGACGCAGATCTGTCCTGCAATGCCATTCGGATGAGGTGTCGATCTTCTCGGGGGGTGGTCTCGGTAGTGCAACCAGACCCATCTCGTCGTGTTCTGCGGCCTTCTATGAACCATTCTGTACACACCCGCTGTACTGCCGACACACTTGGTCCCACACGAGCAGCAATTTCCCGGATGGATGCATCACGTTCTCTCATGCCAATAATGCACCCTCTTTCAAACTCACTCATGTGACGGTACGATTCTCGCATACGCCTGCGAGGCATCCTGCATGTCTGATCAAGTCACACTGATCCATTACCTTCGGTTTATAGCGACAACGAAAGCCGCAGGCACATTTTACCAGTTGATGGTTGTGCGCCGAGATATCGATGTGGACCTTGAACATGAGGGCTAACATGGTTCAAATGCTAACCATTTCTTGAGAACATACTAATGCACATGTTCTGTGAATATGAACTTCCTATCACTAATCTTCCAAGTTGTTCTGGTTTTTATGAAGATAAGTGTATTTCCGAGATTAAAATTATGTCAGTTGGGAAGAAATTTAAGAGAACAGCCTCGGGACGAGAAAATAAAACTGGAACAGTAGATCAAGTATTTAAGACGGATATTCTCCCAGGAGTGTAATATGCTATGTAAAATTGAATCAAGGTGCAGCGTGCTAATGCAGTGAACTCGTAGTTGTGGTCAGCGGTATTCAGCAAGAAAGAACTGTACTCTCGGACGTCAATAGTCTTCCCTTCGGTCTATTTTCAGACCAACTTTGCTGTACAGAAGTGAAATCTGGATGGACTCAGGATATCTTATTCATAAGTTGGTTGGATGTAACGGACAGGAAAGTACTATGAGTGATTGGTAGTGAAAGAGATGGAAACAATGGCAGGAAGGTACTCGGAATGATACAGGTACAATTCCATTAACCTGGCCGGGAATCGAAGCCGGTGTGCCAGGAAAATAATCAGGCGCGCTACCCCTACACCGCGAAACACCCTAAAGAATGATGCTCAATTGAACGTGGCTACAATAACTGCATGCTGAAGGATTTTAGTTAAACATGAACGTTTCAAAAAGATCGGCCAGCAGATGGCGTGATGCCACTCACTTCGTTGTGCCGTGTCCAGCCTCGCACAGGATGGAAGGTTGAGTACTGCTTCGGATACGGTTACGTGCCCCTGTTGTGCCATTGCGGCCGTCTGAAAGGGGTCGTATATAGGACTTCGCGAGGTGGATGGACATATCGACGGATTGCTGTTCATGTTAGTCATGATACATCCGTAGTGCTGCGATGTTGTCAACGGTGGCCAGCTGAACAGAGCCACGCCTATAGAACAGGTTCGGGATAGCCACGCAGTGCAGACGTACAACAAGATCAGCGTATTGTTAGGGCATTTCTGGCAAATCGTAATCGGATTCGCAGCAGAGATCCGAGTGAAAATGGTACTAGGGGTGGGCACGCGTACCATTGGGAGCCGCATATCAAACTTCTTATTTTGCTCGTGGTTTAACGACGCACTAACACATTGAAGGTTTAGGGAAACGCAAGGATGGAAAAGGTATAGGTTTGGAAAGGAAGCGACCGTGACCTTAATTAAGTTAAAGCCCAACCATTTGCCTGGTGTGAAAATGGGAATCCACTGCAAAACATGTTCAGTGCTGCCAACAGTGTGACAGGTGACTGATAGTAGAACCCTATACCTCCCTCTCTTCCACGGGCTTACATGGCCTACAGCATATGGAAATAACTTCGCTTTAGTGATGATGATTGTCGTATTAATTGGTACCTGTGAGTATTTGCTTGTATTTGAGGTGCAAGTGAATCATCTGACAGAGGCCGATGAAGTGCAAGTGAAATCTTCATGTGCAAATTTAAGATTGTATAGAGCAGTCCGAGGATCACGATAAGTGTGTAGAATAACACTAGGACTTCTCACTCCTTGAATAATCATGTTGTCTATATAAACTATTGTTCCTTTCACGGTCGCATTCAGAGCCCTATTTTATAAATCATCATCTGTAGCTCGCACCTTTTACGGTAATAATCTTCCTTTTTTGTGAACAGAGACAACGAAACGCTAATTTCGCAATAGACAGCCTTGAAACCTCCCAATGAATTATACGTACACATCCAGTTAATTTTATGAAGCAAAACGAAGTGATCTCTGTACTGACCATGAAGGCCCTTGGAGGGGTGGAAGGTAAAGGCTTCCACAATCCGTAACCTCGGCACTTGATGGGATAAAATGGTTATCGTCTTCTCTAGGCCACCTTTTCCCCCAGGAATTAACCTGGTACTCATTTTTGGTGTGGGCTGGGTGAACCTCGGAACCATATGCACCTCCGGAAGTGGATGTACATTTTCTTAAATATTTCGACTTCATAACTGGGAATCGAGCCCACGTCCGTCCGGTGAACCGAGCATGCCTTTACTGCCTTGGCAAGGCAGTCCCTAGTCAATTTTGCATGTAATGTATTTTTGTTCATTAACAATTCTTACGTTTGGAGTTCGTGATAAAGTTTGACTGCACGTGAAGCACACAATCAGAAATGTCCATTCTTACCACAAAATATCCATGACTAATAAGACAGAAGATAATATTATTGGGTTTTAAGTCCCATTAACTATTTTGAAGTTTTTGTTGGAGAACCAAGGTGCTAGAGTTCTTTCGCGCGCCAATAAATCAACCTACACGAAATTGCCGTATTCGGGCAGCTTTAAATACCACCGAACTGCGCTGGGATCGAACCCGCTAACTTGAACTCAGAAGGCGAGTGCTCTACTGGCTGGGCTACTCATTGACAAAATATGGATCGGATAAGTCGTAAACCTAGAACAACTCACTTCTTCCCAAGGAGTCGCCATACTAGTACAGCCACAGCTGCTTCGATTCTCCGAACAACTCGACTTAGCACGCAAGAATTGACGAGCTGATTTCTGAAAAATTTTCTCAAAAATCCCTAAGATAAATGCTTTTGGAAACGCGTTGTGGCATGCCTATGTAGATGTCCCTTTGCCTTAAAACTGAGTATTGCCAAAAAAATATATCGAATTCTGGCAGAGATATGGATGGAAGTGATCGAAAATGTTGACTTTCCGGCGAGTATTTCGTTGTTATTCTGACAGTCCAGTGGTATTTGAAGGTGTTTAAAATTATCAACACACAAATTCACTCCGAAGACCGTTAAGGTAAAATTATTATTATTATTATTATTATTATTATTATTATTATTATTATTATTATTATTATTATTATTATTATTATTATTATTATTATTATTATTATGTAACTTTTAAGGGGGTATTATGATAATCAAAAGAGCCTCCCTTGCTCAGGTGGCTGTACACCGGCTTCTCACCGCTGGGTTCCGTGGTTCAAATCCCGGTCACTCCATGTGAGATTTGTGCCTGACAAAGCGGAAGTGGAACACGTTTGTCTCCGGGTACTGCGGTTTTCCCTGTCATCATTCATTCCAGCAACACTCTCCAATATCATTTCATCTCATCTGTCAGTCATTAATCATTGGCCCAGAGGCATAAGACAGGCTTCGGCAGCCGGCAGAATTCCTATCCTCGCCGATAGATGCTGGCTTCATTCATTCCCGGTCGGATGACTGGAAACAGGCTGTGAATCTTTTAATACGGTTCCCAATGGTTCGCGTGCACAGCCCTAGTAGCACATTCACTGGGATCTCTGCTGCCCGATCCGATATTACGGTTTGTCAGAGATGCCCTAACAATACTCTCTGTGGCTATCGCTTGAAGCCAACAGCCACGCTCCCCATGGTTAGAAAAACATGGCAGTTTTTACGTTGTGGATATACTGTATACAAACTAAGACATTTTCTCGCGAGTAGGGACACTTCGAATCACACAATTATGTATAATAATTTTCAAAATAACACGGCGATTAACTGTAAAATATTTCTCTGACCAACAGGCATATTAATGATTTATTACTAAGCTGTACAGACGCATTTCTCGTCACTTGCAGGCTTAAATCCACTCTCCCTACTTTACTATGGGTATTATATAGGCCTATTGAGTACCGGTACCTTGAAAATAGGATGTGTAAATCTCCACCAGATATCGATAAAGACAAGGAGTAGGCTATTAATAACAGCATAACGCAATCCGAATGCTTGGCTGGGCTTATCAACATTGTATACTACATATTTTAGGGTGGTGGTGGTGGTGATTACTGTTTTATAAGAAGTACAACCATCAAGTAAACTATCCTCTATTAACACTAATCCGAGGGAAAAATGGAAAGGGTCCAACACTTCGAAAAATGAAGGTATTTACCAAAGAAAGACAAGGGCCACGAAAGGCGTGAAGACTCCTTAGGCCGCTACACATAATACCATCGGGATCAGAAAAGAATAAGAGTTGACCAAGGAGGTTGGGTAGGATAGATGGAAGTGAGGAACCTGACACAAGTGGAAACAATGCAGGACAGCTAAGGGCCCCGTGGCCACCAAACCACACTACCAAGTTGAGAGTTTGTTGGGCCCTTCTTAGACGCCTATTATGACAGGCTGGGGATACCTTGCGATTTTTCTACCGCCACCACACACAATGGGATACGTATTTCGGAGGTGGTAAGAAAGCCTAACCTAAAAATTCTTATGAAATGTGGACGGTGCTTATGGGACTCCGAAATATTATCACAGAAACAATGGGGGTAATATAATACACTGTACTACATAATATAAGCCATACTCAGAATCTGATCTGTGAAGTGTTATTCCAGGAATATTTTTGGTTTTCCGATTCGTGCAACCTTACGCACAACATGACATTATAATAGCTACAACACCAACTTAATATTAGTATCTCTTTTACGTTTTAGTTTGTCGTACCACATTCACTGGGATTTCTGCTGCCCGATCCGATTACGGTTTGCTAGAAATACCCTAACAATACGCCTGCACTGCGCGGCTATCCCGAACCTGTTCAGCTCTGTTCAGCTGAAAATTCACGTTCACGTCTGAAAATTCCCGCAATTACAATTTGCGTTCACCGTATTCAGTTCAATGTGCTGTGAAGGGTTTAACTGTCATAAAGTAATATGCGTTCTCGCGCGTATATTCGGCCACGCCCCCTTTCTAAAGCGTTGTCACTAGGCTTCACTCTCAGAGCTTCATGCTATCTCCCAGTATTCTTTACTCCCTGATCTGCTGGCTGATATTCTTCAGACGTTCATCAGCATGTAGTTATTGTAGCCACGTTTAATTGGACGTCATTCTTTAGGGTGTTTCGTGGTGTAGGGGAGACCCCGGGTTCGATTACCAGCCAGGTCAGGGAATTCTACCTGTATCTGAGGACTGGTTCGAGGTCCACTCAGTCTACGTGATTACAATTATTATTGAGGAGCTATCTGACTGTAGCGGCCTCGTTCGAGAATGTCAAGAATAACGGCCGAGAGGATTCGTCGTGCCGACTCCACGATACCTCGTATTCTGCAGGCTTTCGGGCTGAGCAGCGGTCGCTTGGTTGGCCATAGCCCTTCAGGGCTGTTTGCCATGGAGTTTGGTTTGGTTTGGTTTGGTTTGGTTTGGTTTGGTTTGGTTTGGTTTGGTTTGGTTTGGTTTGGTTTGGTTTGGTTTGGTTTGGTTTGGTTTGGTTTGGTTTGGCCTGTAGAGTGGTGATTTCTTTTAACCGGTAGTGTATTGCCTTTAAGGGTAACAGTATCAAATTCTCAAAATCTTAAAGATGAAGAAATGAAAGTAATTGTACCTTCAACATTTTCAGTCCCTCGCCATGCTTTTGGTGACAAACATGTTGAATGCAGACTCCAAAATTCAAAATTTTATATTTTTCCTAGTAGAGTTCCTACGTAATGCGAATGTCGCATTATTCAATATTAAATAGTTTCAACGGTTTTCATGAATGTACCGTGAGAAGAGTACTATAAGTATGAAACGGCACCAACATGTAAAATGATTTTATTTATAATGCGAGGGTTGGTACATAAGTCATGGCAATTCAACTTTTCCCACTCACATTTGCACGGTGCTATATTACAGTGGTCATATGTCCTGGAAAACATGACACTCATGGTACATGGACGCAGTAGGAGGTGGCGGTGCGTTGGACAGGTACCATGCGCAGCGCGATGAGACTGCAGTAGTGATTTAGACTACGTGCAGAATAACTCACACACCACACAAAACACTATCCTCCACCACAATAACACGCCGCCCACCCTCGTCGGAGGGTCTGCCTTACAAAGGCTGCACTCGGCTAGAAATAGCCGCACGAAATTGTTATTATACTTGCAGAATGGACGCGACGAGGCAAGACCAGAGTGGAAGTACTGAAACATCCGTCATACTAACAGGAGCAGTCTCCGTGCGATTTTGACCTCATCCCCAAAGTGAAAGAACCAGAAAGAAGGAGATTGTTGGAAAACGAGAGGACATTGATAACGCTGTGAAACATGAGATTGCAAAATTCACACATGGTGAGGCGACTGGTATCCTTGTGAGTAATCTAGGAGAATACTGTGAGGGTTTTACTCTCCAAAAATAAACATTGCATAGACAAGGATTTCATTGTCAACAGTTTCTTCGCTTTATATCCTGAACCTGGTAAACCTACTCGGCATTAATCGTACATTCCACAGCATTTTAACTCTCCACTCCCACCTGTGCATTTCGATTTGTCTGGTAGATCCCTCATTCGTGTAAAATTGCCACGAATTATGCGCAAACCTTCTTACTTTAGTCGCCCTGTGGGTAGGAGTGGTAGAATAACATCCACAGAATCCCCTGCCTGTCGCAAGAGGTGACAAAACGTTCCTCAGAGGCTCCTGACTTGGGTTGGCGACCACGGGGCCTTTAGTTGAGTCCTAGCACCGCTTCCACTTACTTGTGCCAGGCTCCTCATTTTCATTTATCCTAACAGACTTCCCTTGCTCAGCTTTTGTTCTCTTCAGACTCAAACGGTATTAGGTTTACGACGCCTAGGGAGTCTCATTGTCACGCACCTTCATTTTTCGAAATGTCAGACCCCTCTGGTTACTGTTAATAGAGGATAGTTTCTCAGTTGTACTTCCTCTTAAAACAATAACCATCGCCCCCCAAAACCCCACGGCACTTAACGCCCTTGAAAGGGCCTCGGCCTACCCAGTGACCGCTGCTCAGCCCGAAGGCCTGCAGATTACCAGGGGCCGTGTGTTTAGCACGACGCATCCTCTCGGCCGTTATTCTGTGCTTTCGAGACCGGGGCCGCTATCTCACCGTCAGATAGCTCCTCAATTCTAATCACATATGCTGAGTGGACCTCGAACCAGCCCTCAGGTCGAGAGAAAAATCCCTGACTTGGCCGGGAATCGAACCTGGGGTCTCCGGGCGAGATGCAGCCACGCTACACCTACACCACGGAGCCGGCTTAACCATCACCACTATCTAACTTTACTCAGTCCATTTTAGAGCAACTTTCACCTACCTCAAGTATCAACTAACAAGTTTGGATGTTATTGTTTTATTAATCTTACATACATATTTACAACATATTTATAATTATTACCAGTGCTTTTTCAGCCGATACGCAACGGTACACAGTTCCGGCACCTTCTTTTCCTACCTTTTTCAAAAAGAACGAGTTATTGAACAATTTATTATAACTATTCCAGCAAATGGCACAGTGTTCACGAATTGAATTTTCAATATTTATTCTCGAAAGATGGTACCATTTTTGTATGTTGCAAGTTCCATAGGGTGCACAGGTAGGTAACGCAGCCGGAACCAGGAATTTGTGTTCACTTTCCGATTGTTTCAATGTCAGACTATCAAACATTTTTAAAAATGAGTACAACAAGTAAGAGCTGTATGTAAATAAGCAAATCAGAAAGGCTGAAGAAGTAGAAATTGTCTAATATACTTGTGACGCTGTAAACCACAAAACTAGTACCGAAAATACACATGGTGAGGAGGATCAGAAAACCAAAATCGAAAATTCATTGGGTGAAAAGGAAGCAGATTCTGACAATGACTGCCCACACCGTTGGAAAATTTCGCAACAAAAATGGCATATGCGAGAGAAAGGAGTAGATAATGATGACGAGGGTATGCTGAAGTGTACGATAGAATTGTGGAACCTACTTGGTTAGTACCGGCACCTGGAAGAAAAAGAGCGCTATTTGCTATACTTGAATAGACAAGTGATATTTACCCTAACAGTGTTTAAAATGCACACATAAATAAACTAAACATATACAGTAATGTGCGTTGTAAAAAGGGTTACTTTTTGCAATCTGAAGTTGTACTTAACAACGGTTTATAGCAGCCATGAACAGGGCATAATAAATTCTATTCATGCAAGTACTGTATGGCTGTTGATAACACTGCCCGTGTGTCACTTTTAACCAAGTAGGTCATCCGGAGCAAGGTAATCTACGTTAATAGCAATTCTAAAGTATATATCTAGAACATAACATATAGGTTTAATATTTTGTGCGGATAAATTTCCAGTCGAAAAACTGTACAACCCGGCGAAAGTACGTGAGACTTCTGAAATGAACAGTCACAGCTTTGTGATTCGGATTACATGAAAAACTGGCGGTCCAGTGGCTAGGATCTCAATATTAACAGTCATGTAAAACGATAAGCTTGCTTGCTTCCGAAAAGCTATACATACAGACAATGAGAATTTTAGAACGAGTTATTATTAGTGAAGTTGTACAAACACGTGGTCGAAAATATAACCTTAGAAATACAGCAAACTGCAAGACTCGTGTGACTTTATCTCGGATTCCAACCAAGAAACTGGAGTTAGAAAGCGAGTATTGGAAAATCTTTAATCTCTCCATAGACAACCGAGAACGACGCTATATCTTGAGAAAAATACATTTCGCATATTATAGACATTTCATACATATCTCAGGTCATACTATGAGTGACATTACAACACATAACAGAACTGAACGTCCACAATTATTGAATCAATCATTTGGGGAAAAAATGGCACGAATCCACTTTTCTTCCAAAAATACTTTTCCTTATATATAATTTAAAGGTACGCGTAGATGCTTTGAGTCCTATGATAATGAGATTTCATGCATTTCTACCTAGCGAGAGAGGGATGTGAAGATTTGTGCATATTAAGGTTACTTAAATTTATCAAAACAAATTAAGTACATTGTTCAGGATTATTAAGTATTTCTTTGTTTTCTAAATGTTCTAGGTTTATTGAAAAAATAAACAAAATCAATAAGGGTGAAAAATGAGTTTAATTTCTAAGATGATGCAATTCACTTGGAAATGGGAGGCGCGTTTCCAGATAACAAAATTTTAATTTCTTGCCACTTAGGGATAATATCTGAAATTGGTTGTCTGTGCAGAGAAGATCTTTACATGTTACAGACAATGTCAAAATGTAGCTTTAATTACTTCCATTCATTCACTATTA
The DNA here is from genome assembly GCF_040414725.1 of Anabrus simplex. Lineage (NCBI taxonomy): Eukaryota > Metazoa > Arthropoda > Insecta > Orthoptera > Tettigoniidae > Anabrus > Anabrus simplex. Next base: position 321,358,016 of record NC_090269.1, read on the forward strand.
ATTCAGTTTCTTGCCTCTCCTGTTAAATTTACTTCTGCTGACACATGTTCTTTTCTAAGTGACCTTTTCAAATGAACTACTGCTGCCAAAATGTATTCAACATTAACTTCGGATACGATAAAGTGTTTCTTTTTACAACACAACGTAGCCTAGACTCTCAAGGACCTCGACATTCCATCCATAGGGAACAGCTTGGTTTCACTTGTGTGTAATCATGACAGAGAGAAATTACAACTGAAAATTATGCCATGGTTGTATAGATTATCTGATGAGAGTGTTTAGGTAGAAATGTTCGTGTAAATGATCCCTTGTCAGGGGTCAATAAGAGGAATACTTCTGCTCAACTTCTGTAACACTGTCATCATCAGATCATCAGTATGTTGCACAAATAAGGAAGAAATTATATCGAAGAAAGTGACTTGGAACAATGCGTGATAATGCAGTTCACACTGAGTGATAAGAATCACCCGTCCCCTGGCGCTGTGTGAACACAGTAGTCGGGCTGTCGCAGGCTCTTCCACTCCTCTGTGTCTTACTGACAATTACGTCATTCGCTCTTCTGCCGGGATAATCTGCTCAATTTCTCACACTGACCGTCTTCACCGCTCACTTAAGTTACTAGCTAGCAATTATGAAATTAGTTCCTGTTTGTTTTCGTGCCTGCTTTGTATCTTATCACATTGACTTCTTGCAAATTCGCTCCATCTGTAGAGCGAATTTCGGATCCTAAGATCGCGGCTCCAAATCCTACAGAGGTACAGTAGTCGGATTTTTGAAGGATACAAAGATGTAATTCCACACTGCATATCGTACGATGTCGGCCGACAAAATTAAAACTCTGCCACATTCACCCAATAGAGATCTGACCCCTCTGTCATCTGGAAAGTAAAACAGAAAGTCGAAATTGCCATGCAGGCTGGCTAAATGTTGTCAAATAAAAATACCTACAACATAGCAGCTGAGACCATATGATTATTATTTATTTATTTATTTATTTATTTATTTATTTATTTATTTATTTATTTATTTATTTATTTATTTATTTATTTATTTATTTATCGATACCGCCACCTGTGGGCCACGTTTACACAATCGTCCTTCTGTCATGCAGACTGATACCCTTCTCTTTACAATCTCGCCAAAGATTCATGAGTCTTTGACTCCTTGCTCGCTCTTCCACCGAGATGTTCCATGGCTTCGCATGTTGCTCTTCAGATGCATCCCTCATTCCCGCAACCTTCTTCCTAAATGATGTCCTTTCTTTTATATCCTCCTCCTTGATACCTATTTCTGCCAAGCCATTGTGCACCTGTGTAAGCCATCCCGGTTGCTTTTTCCACTTTTCCTGCAGAAGAAGTATCCTGTTGGCCAATCTCTCATTCTTTTGATATGCCCATAAAACGTTAGTCTCCTTTTCCTCATCACGGTCGTGATTCTTTCTACTGTCTTGTGGAGCTCCAAATTCGATCTTAACCGGAATGTGTTTGAGTCACTTGTCGACTTTCTTGGGCCTAAGATTTTTCGTAAGAATCGTATTCCTCTCTTTTCAAGGACTGGATCCTCGTCAAGGTTTCCATAAAGGCACTCCGTTCTAACCACTATGCAGTAATGTTTTAACTTGGCCTGAGTTGAGAGGAACTTGGACTTATAGGTGTCATGACGTAGTCTGAATGCCAACTCCATCCTTCTCACCCTGTCCTTTAATCCCTCCTTTTCATTTCAATTGGGGGTGAGTATTTCTCCCAGGTACTTAAATTTGTTCACACGCTGAATATCCCTATACAGTATAACAAGTCTGTCCGTGTCGTCTTTTTTTTTTTAATAGAATCCATGAATGCTGTTTTTTCGAAGGAGATTATTAACCCTGTTCTGACTGCAAAATTTTGTAGTTCTTCAACTTGTTTCTTGGCTGTTATAACTTTTTTAAATGCAATTAAATAGCAGTGGAGAAAGGCCGTCTCGTTGCCTCAAACCCGTTTTTATCTCAAACGGATTTGAGAGTTCGCCCATAAATTTGTCTTGAGAAATGGTGTTTGTAAGAGATTGTCGAATTATGGCCAGAGATTTCTCATCCACTCCAAACTCCTGCAGAACGTTCATAAGCTCTTCACGATCATATGCCTTTTCGAAATCAACGAAGGTTATGATTGTCCTCTTCTGATTTCTCATTGATCTTATTTTTATAAGTGATTTTAGAATTAAATCTGCTCAGCACATGAACGCCCTTTCCTAAACCCCGCCTGGTATTCACCAATTTGTTTATCCAGATGTGTTTCAAGCCTCTGCTGCAGTGCTTTGGATAAGATTGTTTATGCTATAGGAAGAAGGGAGATCCCTCTGTAGTTGTTGACGTTAGTTTAATCTCCGTTTTTGTGTAAGGGATGAATGAGTGCATTCTTCCAATCATTTGGTATTTCTTCTTTTTCCCAAATAGAAGCGAATAATTCCTCTAGTTTTATTATTATTATTATTGCTTGCATGTGGGAGGTGGATTGTTCGAACCTCACTTTCGGCAGACTTAAAAATGGCTTTCCGTGGTTCCCCATTTTCACACCAAACTGTACCTTAATTAACGCATTGGTTGCTTCCTTCCCAACCCTAGCTCTATTTCCGTCAACAATCCTGTCTGAGCAGATGCGACGTAATATCACTAGAAAAGAAGGACTATTGGTTACGCGGTTCGGGTCATGTAGTGGAGAGTGCAATTTGGAAGAGGAATGGGGTGATCTCTACCCCCTTCCCCTTTATTTCGAACCATCCCATACTTTGGTTATAAACGATCCACCTCGAGCAGGGAAATTATTTCCCCCCTCCCACTAGATAATTCGTGAACTACGCAATTTACTATGCATTACTCGACATACGTATTGTACTGTATTGTATAGATCTAACTACAGTATATGTAGCATATCTATAAGGCTTTTTGTATTACTAAATGAAGCTCTGGATACTGTTGAGGTCAGAATTCGACAGAGTATTGAAAGAACTAAATAGGAACAAGGCAGTAGAACTAATGATATACCCTCTTAATTACTGACTGCCTTAGGAGAAAACCGGCATGGTAAGGATCGCAATATCTCCAAACTTAACATATCGTTCCTCTGCCCATTCACCTCTTACATACTTGCACTCTGTTTCTTAAAATATCTACATCTTTTTAAATATATACATTGAAAATTGTACAGACAGTGGGCAGCCTTGTCTCACGCCTTTCTTTATCTATGCTTAATCCTCACTTCGCTTTTATACACATTAAAGATTATCTTCCTTGTTTCATTATCCAGGACACTAGTTCCAAACTGACATTATCAATATGCACAATCTGGTAAATGCATCACAGGTGGAGTTTAAGGAAGCGGAGATTGTAGCCAGTGGAATACTGTGTAGGAGGAATACTGACTGAAGATGCTCGGGGATTTAAATAAGACTACGGAGTGGGTATGTGGGAAACTGGGAGTAAGATTTATAGATCCTTATGGGTAGGAAATAGGGATCTGTTGTCATATGGTCTTCGCTTAAACCGCAGTGGTACGTGTAAGTTAGAAAGTTTGTTTAGAAGGATTATAGGTAGGTACATTAAGGGAAATGGGGTGGACTAGGGAGCGGTTATGCGGATACAGGGATATGGTAGGGATGACATACAAATGTTAGTGGTGAAATGTGGAAGAACTGTAAAGAAAGTAATAGAATTTAAAAATTTAATAGTTAAATTCTTACCAGTTATTTGCAATAGGAGCTGAATCATGGCTGAGAAATGATATAATGGATGCAGAAATGTATTCACGGAACTGGAGTGTTTATTATAGAGATAGGATAGGAACTGTGTGGGGGTGAAAGGAGAATTTGTAAGCTACGAAAAAGTTAAAGATGACAAACATCTGTAAAGATAATAGGTGACTTGGTGTTTTTGAAGTGTACAGACATGGAAATGGAAACAGAATTAGCTATGTGGGGAAACGATACGGAAAGGAACGTGATAGTAGCGGGTGATCTCAATTTACCAAATGTCAATTGGGAAGGGAATGCGAACGAAGGAAGCATGGCCAACAAATGGCGAATTAGTTAATTTGGGAAGGACTGCTGAATCAGAAAGTGATGGAACCAACTACCCACCAATTAGGATCTAGAAATACCTCGCTGATATTTTTTTTTTTTTTTTTTTTGCTAGGGGCTTTACGTCGCACCGACACAGATAGGTCTTATGGCGACGATACCTCGCTGATAAAAGCAGATAAGCTTTACAGAGAAACTGAAATAGCAGATGGTATTAATGATGACGAAACGGTGTTTGTCGTATTTAAATAAATGTGATAGAAAGGAGGGTAGTAAAAGTAGGACTATTAGGCAGTTTCATATGGCTGATAAGACAGGCGTGAGGGGGTTTTTAAAAAGTAATTATGATCGATGGAAAATGGTAAATAAAAATTTAAAACATACTGTGGGATGGGTTTGAAGCATTTTTTGAGGAAAGTGAAAACAGGTATGGCCCTTTAAAGGCGGTAGGGAATGGTAAAGACCCGCTATATCATAACAAAGAAGCAAGGAGACTAAGAAGAAGGTGCGGGTTGGAAAGAAATAGAAATGGTTGTGGAAGTAAGGAAAAATTGAAGGAACATACTAGAAAATGAAGTCTAGTGAAGAAGTCAGCTAAGCATAACATAATGGCAAGCATAATTAGCAGTCATGCAAATTCTAGTGAAAAATGGAAGGGTGTGTATAGGTACTTTAAGGCAGAAAGAAGTTCCAAGAAGGACATTCCAGGAAACATTAATGAACAAGGGCAGTGTGTATGCGAGAATCTGCAGAAGATATAAGTATTCAGTCAACACCATGTGAAGATTGTTGGTTATAAGGATAATGTCCAGGTTGAGCAGGTGACTAATACTAACTAAGTATTGAAATTTACCTCCGATAATAAAGACATTTACAATAAGATACAAAAGTTGAAAACTTGAATAGCAACTGGAATTGATAAGATTTCTGTGGAAATACAAAAGACGATGGGTCGGTATATAGTGTCATATCTGAAGTACTTATTTAATTACTGGTTGCATAGAGGAGCTATAACAAGTGAATGGAGAGATGGTGTGTATAAAGGAAAGGGTGATAAACATAAAGCTGAATACAGACCAGTTGGTTTGACCTGTGTTGCAAGTAAGATTTGGAAAAGCATTCTTTCTGTTTATATTAGACAAGTTTGCGAAATTAATAACTGGTTCGATAGAAGGCAGTTCGGCTTTAGAAAGGTTATTCCACTCAAGCTCAACTTGCAGGATTCCAGCAAGATATAGCAGATATCTTGGATTCAGGAGTCAAATGGACTGTATCGCGATTGGCCTATCGAAGGCATTAGATAAGGTAGATAATGGGAGAATACTGTCGAAAAATAGTGCAGTTGGACTAGACAAAAGAGTGACTGAATGGGTGTCTATATTACTAGAAAAGAGAACTCAGAATTAGAGTGATGAAACATTATTTGATCCTGTAATCATTGAGAGGGGAATTCCTGAAAGCAGTATTATTGGACCTTTATGTTTTCTTGTATATACACTAAATGATATGAGTAAAGAAGTGGAAATTAGAGATAACGCTTTTTGTGGATGATGTTATTCTGTACAGAGTAATAAATAAGTTAGAAGTTTGTGAGCAACTGGAAGAAGAACTCGACAATGTTGTTAGGTGGACAGCAGACAATGGTGTGAAGGAAAACGGGATTAAAAGTCAGGTTGTGAGTTTCACTAATAGGAAAAGTTCTCTCAGTTTTAATTACCGCGTGAAAGGTGGGCATCATTTAAGTACCTAAGTGTTAATGTAAGGAAATATCTTCATTGGGGTAATCACATAAACGGGAGTGTAAATAAAGGGTACAGATCTCTGCACATGGTTCTGAGGATATTTAGGGATTGTAGTAAGATGTTAAAGAGAGGATATATAAGTCTCTGGTACGACTCTAACTAGAGAATAGCTCCAGTGTATGGGACATTCACCAGCATTACTTGATTCGAGAAAAGCAGCTCTATTTCTTCTTGGTAATTTCCGACAAAAGAGTAACGTTATAAAAACGCCGAAAAGTTAAAGCTGGGAAGACTTGGGAAAAACGAGACGAGCTGCTCGACTAAGTGGTATGTCCCGAGCTGTCAAAGGAGAGATGACGTGGAATAACGTTAATAGACGAATAAGTTTGAGCGATTTTTTTAAAAGTAGGAAATATCACAATATGAAGATAAAGTTGGAATTCGAGAGTAAGAACTGGGGCAAATATTAATTTATATGAAGGAGAGTTGGGGACTGAAATAATTTACCATGGGACATGTTCATAAATTTCCAAATTCTTTGCAATTATTTAAGAAAAGACTAGTTAAACAACAGATAGGGAATCTGCAAACTTGGCGAGTGCCCTAAATGCTGATCAGTGGTGATTGATTGATTGATTGATTGATTGATTGATTGATTGATTGATTGATTGATTGATTGATTGATTGATTGATTGATTGATTGATTGATTGATTGATTGATTGATTGATTGATTGATTGATTGATTGATTGATTGATTGATTGATTGATTGATTGATTGATTGATTGATTGATTGATTGATTGATTGATTGATTGATTGATTGATTGATTGATTGATTGATTGATTGATTGATTGATTGAAGTCCATGTACAGTTGAACGTCCATAACTCGAGCACGTATAATTCGAATTTTCGCAATCTGAAAGAATTTTTCATTTCCCGAAGGAAAATTTACATATTTTATGTATTATATAATTTCTGTAACTCGAAGTTTCCTTACTCGAAAATTTCGATATCACGAGGTAAATATCAAGCCCAGATATTTAAAAAATCATGAAACTCGAAGTTTTGGTGATCATTGTGGTAATGCGTAATATGTTATCCGGATATAAAACTGGTTCCTGTATTAGAAACCTGAACTTAAGTCATCTGCTTACATAAGAAACAAGAATAAGCCTTCACTACATTTCAGTCGGAGTGTATTGTTTGATTAGCGCCATGCCTTAGCATCTTAACGGCAATGCACTTCACCGCTTAAAAGCCTATTCTAGGCTAGTCGCAACCCTCAGTAACCTGCTTACAGTACGCGGTGATGAGTTTCTGACTTGCTGGATTACTCAAGCCCTGGGCAGAACAATAATGTCACTGCAATGGGGTCCGGCTCCATGGCTAAATGGTTAGCGTGCTGGTCTTTGGTCAGAGGGGTCCCGCGTTCGACTCCCGGTAGGGTCGCGAATTTTAACCACCATTGGTTCATTTCGCTGGCACGGGGGCTGGGTGTATGTATCGTCATCATCATCATTTCACCCTCATCACGACGCCCAGGTCGCCTACGGGAGTAAAAATCAAAAGATCTGCACCTGGCGAGCCGAACATATCCTCAGATACTCACGGCACTAACAGCCATACGATAAGTAAGTACCTACTCATTGGACTGGAAGATTGAAACATTGGATTGCGAAGTGTGTGACTGGGTACAGAAGATATGGTCTTTCTATGTGACATCCATCGGCGACCTGCGCGTCTGGATGTGGGATAATGATGGTGATAATGAGGTAGGGATATGGTGAAACCCGGTGTCGGCACGAAGCCTTCTCCTGTCGTATAACACCAAACGGTATGCTCAAAGCTTTACGTCCGCATCCGACGGACGAATCGGCATCAAAGGCGTAATATGCCCTCACTCCATACGAACACTACGGAGAGGTTTGGAATTTAATCCAGGCTTTAGGCACACAATCTAGTGATTAGAAATTGTATACCACCACCTCTCCTACCCTCCCGAACAGCATTCTGATAGAGAAATATATTTTCGATGGACGAGACTCGAAACGGCTAACCACGTCGTCAGCCCATATAAACTTGACGCCCCTAACGATCGGAGCCACCGGGCGAGCTTGTTGGGTAAGTAATCATATCTACTAACATAACTCGCTTTGCACGTTTTAATTGCCACTGTTCCAGTTGAGACTCTCATGACATTTTACACATCATTTGTGAAGTTATCCCTCAGTATTACAGCAAAGGAAGTTAACAATTTTGCAGGAATTCTCAGAAGGATGGCATCAAGAGGAAGCTAATTGAACGATAATGACGAGTTCTGTAATCCTTTCTCATCACATTCAGCAGCATTAACTAAAATGTAGTAATAACCCGTCATTCAGATTCTTGGTGTGTCATTAGTAAGTGAAAGCTACTTACAACGCCCACGATACTATCCCATCCTACCATAGTTCCTTTAGTCCAATATCAGACCCAGTAAATGTCCTTCACTAAATAAAAGAATGAGTGCCTGATATTTTATAGGCCTAAATTCCTGACAGGTACACTTTTCTCAAAAATAACTGAAACAAAAGCTATAATGTTTGTTGTGGATGTCTACAGGGCTATCATCTGCACGGGAGGTGAATTATATTTTGATGAAAATGAAAATCCGCAGTCTATTTCCAGTCATTCGACCAGGTCAGGAATATCATGAATTAAGTCCCCATCTAGCGGCGAGGATAGGAACTGTGCCGGCTGCCTCAGCCTGTACCACTCCTCTAGGAAAATGATTACTGATTAACAGATGAAATGTTATTGAATGTTGCTGGAATGAAAGGTGACGCGGAAAACCGAAGTACCCGCAGGAAAAATCTGCCCCTCCGTCGCTTTGTCCATCACAAATGTCACATGGAGTCACCGGGATTTGAACCACGGAACTCAGCGGTGAGAGGCCGTCGCGCTGCCAACTAAGCCATGGAGGCTCCAGTTATATTTTGATAATTCAAATTATGTCTGATAAAGTATTAAATGTGGGAAACATACTATACCATGCCCTCTTTCTTCCTTTTTTTCTTAATCCGTTTACATTCCAGGGTTGGTTTTCCCCTCGAACTCAGCGAGGGATCCCATCTCTACCGTCTCAAGGGCAGTGTCCTGGAGCATGAGACGTTGGGTTGGGATGATACAGCTGGGGAGGAGGACCAGTACCTCACCTAGGCGGTCTCATCTGCTATGCTGAACAGGGGTCTTGTGGGAGATGTGAAGATTGGAAGAGATAGATAAGGAAGATGGAAGGAAGTGGCCGTGGCCTTAAATTTATGGACATGTCCCATGGTAAATTATTCCAATCCCCAACTCTCCTTCATATAAATTATTTGCCCCTGTTTTTCCTCTCGAATTCCAACTTTATCTTCATATTGCGATATTTCCTACTTTTAAAAAATCGCTCAAACATATTCGTCTATTAACGTTATTCCACGTCATCTTTCCACTGATAGGTCGGAACATACCACTTAGTCGAGCTGCTCGTCTCCTTTTTCTCAAGTCGGTTATGTCACTGTAATATTTGTCCTATATAGAATATAATAATTCATTTTATCAAATAAAGTGTAAAATCTGTTGTAAATTAAGAAATAGTACAAAATATTTAACTTGCAGGGAATAATATGGATACATACTTTACTATATTACAACTATTTTTTCTGCTACTTCACAGCGCTTCCGTATGTGTTTTGTTTGTCTAACACTTTCGTGTGTGTTGTCTTTGCTCACTGAAGTTGTTTGAATTAATTATGTGTCGTTTTCTTCATGTTGCTCATTCGCTTTGTGCCCTAACTCATTCATTAAATGATATATTTATTGGTCCAGGGATCACGCTATTTTCCTTTCAACAAACAAGTAATATTTATTGGTCCAGGGATCATGCTATTTTGCTGTTTGAACTGCCCGCGTTAGTCGTATGGACAAAGATAATGACAATTCACAGACATAGCACTCCCATTCGCCGATGCAAGCCCTGGACCTGAAGAAAGGAACAAAAGACGGTACGAGCAGAGGAATACAATATAAAGGAGTCCTGTCTATTGCCCGTAAGTACGTATACATATTTCTCAAGAACGACAGTATTTCTTAATTTACCGCGGAATTTTCACTTTATTGGTGTAAAAGCAATTACTATTTTCCATTTGGACAAATATTACAGTGCCATTTCGTGGATACGTTTGGTCTATATAACCTCCCAAGTCTTCCCAGCCTAAGCTTTTCGGCATTTTCATAACGCCATAGGCGTCAAATAGAAAGACTCTGTGACAACTAACCATCTCTCCCCGCATATCTGAGCTAATGTTTCCAAACCGAAACTCACAACTTGATTTACAAAATGTTACTGTTATTTTCCTCTCATCAATTCTACACAGATTTCAACGGACTTTGGAATAGCAATCCCTGTAACAAATGTTATCGATCTCGCCTCACAAATTCCCTTCAATAAAATTTTACATCGTTTAACACAACGGTGTGCCTTTATGCCAGTTCTAATTGAATATCCATAGATTACGCTTACACGAATTTCATCTTTACACCGAACAGAATGTTATGATAAATTTATGTCTTCTCTTTGGCAAACCACAAATATATAAATAAATGTACGGAAGTTATACTTTGCTTTAGACATTATATTCGTTTCTCAACCATCAAATCTACTACTATACAACATTTCACAAGCAAGTTTCACGACTTTCCCGATTATCCAAGAAACATAAAACAAATGACCTTTCGTCATATTCATCTGACATTTTTACGACATAAAAGGGTGACCAAAATGCGTCACAGTACACATATAAAATGGTGACATCATAAAATAAATAAAAGCACTTTATAAATGTGGTAATTCACATACCTGTGGTCGTACGTCGCCTCCCATCTTCACAGATTCACCAGGCACTCATTCTCTTTATCTATCCATCTCGACAGATAGTGACTTCACGAAACATATCTTTCTTTTGTTTTAATTTTATTTCCATTCGCCTGAAAATAATGACACAAACAAAAAATGCCCTTCACACGTTATCTTACTTGCGCGGACCGTAAACGTTTGTCGAACCACTGACCAGCACACGCAATACTTTAGAATACAACGACTATATTTACAGCTTCAATTGCAGGAATTGCAGGATTGCGCAATTAGAAGGACCGTCTGTAGCCTGTCCCTAAGTTTACGTGATGATTCCACATTTGGAATACTGTCGATTACCTTTATCGGGAGAACATTTTGACTGACTGTTTTATGTTATGCAACTTTTGGAAATAGCCGACCTCAATCTTACAACACAATAGTTTAAATCGTAGTTCATAGAAAGTTTGCGATTCCGTACTTTTAAAACCTATCTCCACTTGGAGATGATGTTACAGCCACCTTCGGCCAAAACCTATCTTTCAAACGCTGGCTTGTAAAATTACTCTCTGAAAAGCGTGGACTCACTGGACACAATGCGAGATTGCAAATGGCGCACCGTTCTTTTATTACATTTACTTCCCACTTTCTTGCCGCCTGTAATTACCCCCCAAAAATTTACAGACACTTTCTCTACCCCATAAATATGTACTGAAGGCAGGTCTCGATGTAACACAATGTTGTTTAGTTTAGTAGCGATGTTGATGATAAGCATTTAAGGATTTCTCTTATCCAACTGAATTGTTAAATTATCTCATAAGATAGGCACTATATTTGGTCGATGTAACAGAGTTCGAACGAACAGGCGCGTCTTTTGACAAATTTCCTTCTGGAACTGTTCAGTAGTCTAAAACCGTTATCATTAATTACCAAATTGTTTCACTTACAATTTCCTAATGTTTACTACTGCAATTTCATCGCCAAATCTTCTTAAAATGTATGGCTGATGTATTTCTTTAGCGTGGGAATGAGAAACACCACCTGTTCCTCCACGGGCCGTCTCTGGTCAGAGATAAAAAAATATAGCTAGAGCTCATGACTTTTAATTTATATGGGACCTCACGTAATGACTTTAGGACTCTGGTTCCTTATGACACAAAGGTCATGGGTTCAGTATGTATGTATGTATGTATGTATGTATGCATGTATGTATGCATGTATGTATGTATGTATGTATGTATGTATGTATGTATGTATGTATTATGTATGTATGTATGTATGTATGTATAACTGAAAGAAAGGAACAGAAAATAAGTGTTTCAACGTTGCGCCTGCAAAATCCGCCTTGTAAAATATTTGAGTTATAAACTTTGCCCGGTACGGATCCTCTAAGGTTCAATATTGGAGTAATTTCAGAGAATCCTCGTTTTTATATATGTGCTGCGGGTTAGTATTTCTCCCACAATATTATCGCATGGCGCTTATCGCAGGTGCAACTATGATTTGTTATTTGTTTTGCGTCACACCGACTCTGTCAGGTCGTATGGTGATAATGGAATAGGACACGGATAGAAGTGGGAAGGATGCTACCATGGCTTTAATTTTCCGGTGTGAAAATGAGAAAACAATCTTAGGGCTACCGACAGCTGAGTTAGAACTCATCAGCTTCCAAATGCAAGTGAAACGACGCAGCCAACTCGCTGGTTCAAAATAAATATTACTAGAGCAGTTTCTCACTCTTTTCCTAAGAGTTAAGTTGCTAAAAGTGCATTACCACAGCAGTTCTTCACTGTTATTCTAGAAGATAAGTTGTCAAAACTGTATTACCGCTGCAGTTTCTCACTGTTTTTCTGGAAGATAAGTTGTCAAAAATGTATTACCGCAGTAGTTTCTCGCTGTTTTTCTAGAAGATAAGTTGTCAAAACTGTATATCCACTTCTGTTCAGAAAGCAAGCAAACATGGAAGCAAGATTATAGTTTTTCATGTCGCTTATTGCGTGATCATAGTCACAGGATCTCCAATATTGTGCGAATTACAAATCACGGAGATGAGACACTCATCATACAAGCGTTGGTTGGGATTCGAACCGCGACCGCCTCGGTGAGTAGCCAGAGATTATGCCACAAGGCTATAACACCCTCTCTTCAAGAAGCTTCTTTTTCATCAACATATTACAAGAACTATTTTCCACTGTTCTTCAAGAACCTAATTTCTTAGAGAACTGCCCCCTAGACACCTTCTTCGGATTGTATTCCAGAATCTTGTTGAGTAACAAGGCCAAGCGCGCGGAGGAGTTCCGCAAGGCTCGTTATCGGGTTCGTCGGAACACAGGCCACGGTCATCACCTCTAACTCGTATATTAATGTGTTCTCTTTACACTTGCTTTCATTGCCTATAAATACTTTTTACATTGTTAGAACACAACGAACAATTTACATCTAAAGTTGAGTGAAGCAAAGAATAATTTCAGTTCAACTGAAAGACATCCTCATCATATACATATATCCAATCATCAGCAAGCGGGTCTATTCATTCACTTTAACAGACTTCTACTATTTCATTCTTGGCGACAGGTAAAACTTTATAGGCAACAGTTTTGTTACTATGCTGAACAGCTACAACTCTAAAAACTCACATAGCCTTCTTCAGTCAGCAGTCTAAGAAATATTGGACCCTTCGCAGTAATGACGATGTCGGATAGCCATTTTGTTTCCTAGTTTATGTTTAAGTGAATGGTTTTTCGTCCATAGGTGCGATGCGTGTGTAGATACAGAATTTGTCATGATTCCATCACTACTATCATCATCATGATGTAGTGTCCCGCCTATCGGTAGATTTCCACTTGATCGCCCTCTCTTCCCTATCTTCCGCCTTCCTCTTCATTGTTTCATAGCCTCCTTTTGCTCTGCTTATATCTCGTCTAGCATCTGGTATCTTCTTCCGCTGACTCTCATTCCCGCTACCAACCCTTTGAGTACCTCCACTAGTAAGCATCCCTTTCCTAAATTATGCTCTAACAAACTCCTTTTTTTTCTATCCTTAACGATCTGTAACATGCTTATTTTCTTCCCAAACTCTCTTTTACACATCTTTTTCCTCACTCTATTGGTCCAACTGATCTTTCCAATTGTTCACCCTATTCACATCTCAAATGCTTCTCCTCTCATCATCTTAACTCATCGTCCAGGTTTCTGACCCGTACAAAGCAACATTCCACTACAAGCTATTCGTCGGGCTTTCCTCAGTTCTTTATTCAGGCTATCTCAAAGCAGCCTCGTCTTTCTGTCCTTCGAACTAAGAATACAAGAAACAAACCCCACGGCGCAAAAGCCCCGAAGAACCATGGCCTACCAAGCGACCGCTGCTCAGCCCGAAGGCCTGCAGATTACGAGGTGTCGTGTGGTAGGCACAACGGATCCTCTCGGCCGTAATTCTTGGCTTTCTAGACCGGGGCCGATATCTCGCCGTCAGATAGCCCCTCAATTATAATCACGTAGACTTAGTGAACCTCGAACCAGCCCTCAGATGCAGGTAAAAGTCCCTCACCTGTCCGGGAATCGAAGCCGGGGCCTCCGGGTGAGAGGCAGGCACGCTACCCCTACACCACGGTGCCGACTAACTAAGAATGCAATATTAAAAATAAAGAATAGTATTTCCTTCTTCTTATTCATCTACTACCACTTTTCCTATACTCTAGTGGGGTCGCGGGTGCGAACTGCACAAGTGAACTTGGTTCTGATTTAAGGAAGGATACCCTTTCTGACAGCAAACCTATATGGAGGGATGTATTCACTATTACGCGTTTATGCGGTGTTTGGTAATGTGATGTGGTGTGTTGTGTGTGTATGAAGAGTTCAGTGTTGGGAGAAACACAAACACCCAGTCCCCGAGCCAGAAAAATTAATTAGATGCGATTAAAATCCCCGATTACAGGGCGAGTTGGCCGTGCGGTTAGGGGAGCGAGGCTGTGAGCTTGCATCCGGGAGATAGTGGATTCGAATCCCACTGTCGGCAGTTCTGAAGATGGTTTTCCGTTGTTTCCCATTTTCACACCAGGCAAATGGGGGCTGTACCTTACAATTAAGGCCACGGCCGTTTCCTTCCGATTCCTAGGCCTTTCCTATCCCATCGTCGCCATAAAACCTATCTGTGTCAGTGCAACGTAAAGCCACTAGCAACAAAAATCCCCAACCCGGCTGATGTTCGAACCCAGGACCCTCCAAAACTAAGGCCTCAACGATCTTCATTTATCTTGGGAGTCTATTTTATTTTATTTACACTACTGAAGAGATTTTTATCTGTTTGCTTTTAATACTATAATTATGTGTCTTTTAACAAAGTTAAGTTTATCAGGAAAGTAATGTTGGATCCCAACTTCGATTTGCTTCAATATTATATATTTTAGGTAGTAATAATAATAATTGTTAAATCACAAACGGTCCTATTACTATTTCCTCTTTTATCTATAGAACTTCCTGTATTTTACATTTAACCTGCAGAGACTGTGAAGAGTAAGTTTTGGCCCTAACGACCAATTCTTAAGAATCCATCTTCCGATTCTACGCTTGAAGATGATGAGTGCAGTCTAGTGATAATACTAACGATCGGAAAAGGGATGTAGAGTAAGACAGTGACACAAGTGATAATAACATTGTGCTAAAGTGCAGAAATTAACTGGATGAGAGCCTTTTACTTCCACATCGTTACATGCAGTCACACAATATTCAAATTCTAATACCAAAATCAGCTCAACTAAAAATACGCTGGATGTGTTCATTCCGATGGGTCATTTGGAGAAATGTAGATCAATGGACAAAGATCTGCTGAAAAAAATCAATGAATAGCGGAGAAGCATATGCAACACGTTCAAAGATTTAGAAAATAAGTGGACAAAGGACGATGAAGCCGCTCTATGGACAACAGTGGAAACTTAAGTGAAATATCCTCCAGATCATTCAAAGAGCATTTTAAAGTGTGGAAATGATGAGATATCACAACGAAAGGGAATGTCTGAATAACACCACCCTCCCCCCCCCCAATACAATCAATATGACCGGATCATGGACGTCTATTATAGCCTACTATCACTTTTGTTCCTATATTTTCATATATTTTGACATTTTATTTGTATTTGAAGGTTGGATTTAGATTATTTAAACCGAGCTCGATAGCTGCAGTAGCTTAAGTGCGGCCAGTATCCAGGGTTCGAGCCCCACTGTCGGCAGCCCTGAAGATAGTTTTCCGTGGTTTCCCATTTTCACACCAGGCAAATGCCGGGGCTGTACCTTAATTAAGGCCACGGCCGCTTCCTTACACTTCCTAGGCCTCTCCTATCCCATCGTCGCCATAAGACATATCTGTGTCGGTGCGACGTAAAGCAAAATAGCAAAAACAAGAAAAATAGATTATTTAAACCGCCAATTCCTCGTGAGAAAAATCACGAGTTTGTATTTTATCTTTCAATGTTTATTGTTACTTATACAAATAACTGCATTGCGGCATATACATACTAATTTAATACAGTTTTTCACTGTTAGGAATATCATATTTTTATGCCGGTCTCTTTGGTGTAGTGGTTGGTGTAATTAGCTGCCACCCTCGGAGGCCCGGGTACGATTTCCGGCTCTGTCACGAAATTTGAAATGTGATACGAGGAATAGGACGAGGTCCACTAAGCCTCGGAGGGATCCGCCATCTTCGAAGTAGTTTTCCGTAGTTTATCACTTCTCCTCCAGGCAAGTGCTGGGATGGTACCTAACTTAAGGCCACGGACGCTTACTTCCCTCTTCCTTATCTTTCCCTTCCAAACTTATCACCCCTCTCCCTCTCACAAGGCCCCTGTTCAGCATAGCAGATGAGGCCACCTCGGTGAGGTACTGGTCCTCCCTCCCCGTTGTATCCCCGACCCAAAGTTTCACGCTCCAGGACACTGCCTTTGAGGTGGTAGAGGTGGGATCTCTCGCTGCATCCGAGGGAAAAGCCAACTCTGGGCGGAAAACAGATTAAGAAGGAAAGAAGGAAAGAAATAAAGAAAGGAACATATTTTAAGTTATGTCACCTTCGAAGATGAAACTATTGTAACAAAAGTGTCACAAGTGAAAATGCTTGTAAATAAATGATTTTAAAATGCTATTATTGTTGTTCAAAATAAATAAAGACTATTAGTTTCTTCGCCCGAATATATCAACTACACATTTTGAAACCATTTCGTACTGGATTGAGAAATATATCAAATCTTTAAATTCATTTCCTGCGAAAGCATGATTTTTCAATTGTGCTGTTGTATTTAACGAGCGACATATCCGATCCTGGCTAATTCCAGTTGTATCTGACAGCATTCAAATGCGCCAGACGGTAAATCTACAGACAGGTAAAAGAACTCTTGGGGAACAAAACGTTGGCACTTCTGTGTCTCTGGAACTCTTAAAGTAAGTAGTGGAACATAAAATCAATAACTAGCCAATTCTATTTTTTTACGCCATTTCAACGTATTTCTGTGGTTGCGTAATGTGTTGTCAGTATATTAACAAAAACACAAAACCTAATCCTCGTGCCACAGAAATCAACCAAACGCGGCTAAAATCCACGCCTCGGTTGGGAATCGAACCCGGGCTCTCCTGAACCGAAGGCCACTACGCTGTCAACTCGGCCAAAGAGCCACACTGCTATAGCAACGCACATCGAAACTCTTGAAATACATCTGCTGCACAGCACATGGCAATTTTTTTAATTTATTTTTTTTATCACGGGTCCGCCTCTGTGGTGTAGTGGTTAGTGTGATTAGCTGCCACCCCCGGAGGCCCGGGTTCGATTCCCGGCTCTGCCATGAAATTCGAAAAGTGGTACGAGGGCTGGAACGGGGTCTACTCAGCCTCGGGAGGTCAACTGGGTAGAGGTGGGTTCGATTCCCACCTTAGCCATCCTGGAAGTGGTTTTCCGTGGTTTCCCACTCCTCCTTCAGGCCAATGCCGGAATGTACCTAACTTAAGTCCACGGCCGCTTCCTTTCCTCTTCCTTGTCTATCCGTTCCAGTCTTCCCATCCCCCCGCAAGGCCCCTGTTCAGCATAGCAGGTGAGGCCGCCTGGGCGAGGCACTGGTCATCCTTCCCAGTTGTATCCCCCGACCCAGAGTCTGAAGCTCCAGAACACTGCCCTTGAGGCGGTAGAGGTGGGATCCCTCGCTGAGTCCGAGGGAAAAGCCAACCCTGGAGGGTAAGCAGATTAAGAAAGAAAGAAAGAAGATTACGGACTAATTCTCCTCTGGGTAGAAATGCCGGTCAAGGAAGAACTTGGAGGACACGGGGGTGGGTAGATAGAGAAATCCTGCAGCCCTTTGAATGGAAATTAGAGTCGGGGCCTACCTTGTTACCGTTACTCGTGTTGTACAACCAACTTCCGAGGTGGCGCAATCAGCCGGACACATGCGAGGGAGAACGTAATGAGCTCTCTATAACTTGTTAGCTTCGCCAGAGGAAACTGTAGACCATTTATCAAGAGCTGGTTATCGTGCTGCTGGAGTTTTGTTCAGGGTACGGACGCACTACCAGCAGTCTCATGAACTCGCCATGAGTCAATATGTCTACAATCATGGCGTGATGTTTCATTGGTATCATCACATATTCAACCAATCATCAAAGATCTGGCTGGTTCTCACCAATACGGCCGCAATTCGATTTCCGCTCAGTCTTATGAAGGTATAACAATCTGTGCTGTAGTGGTTAGTGTGAGTAGCTGCCACCCCCCGGAGGCCCGGGTTCGATTCCCGGCTCTGCCACGAAATTTGGAAACTGGTACGAGGACTGGAACAGGACCCACTCAGCCTCGGGAGGTCAACTGAGTAGAGGTGCGGGGGGAAGGGGGGAATTTCGATTCCCACCTCAGCCATCCTCGAAGTGGTTTTCCGTGGTTTCCCACTTCTTCTCCAGGCAAATGCCGGGATGGTGCCTAACTTAAGGCCACGGCCACTTTCTTCCCTCTACCTTATCTATCCCTTCCAGTCTTCCCATCAATCACAAGGCCCCTGTTCAGGTAGCAGGTGAGGTCGCCTGGGCGAGGTACTGGTTCTCCTTCTTAGTTGTATCACCGACCCAAAGTCTCACGTTGCAAGACACTGCCCTTGAGGCGGTAGTGGTGAGTCCGGAGGGGAAAATCAACCCTGAAAGTTAAACGGGTAATGAAATTAAAATGAAATATAGGTAACCAATCCAATAACAAGTAAGTTACTTCTTGCTGTTACTTCATTCGCGGGCAGTACTCGGTTCCAACCTCTTACAAGGGAAATCATCGCTCGGGTCTTAATGAAACTCAGCAGGGGAGCAGAGAAAAGGATGCACATTGCTAAAGTGAAAACCATATCGGGCCAAATTAATTTCCGTTGACAGTATTTTCATATAAATTATGCGAAAAGCAGGCGAACGTAGCTGGGAGCTTGCATTCGAGGGAACATACTTTTGATTCCCACCGTCAGCAGACCTGAAGGTCGATTTCCGTGGTTTCCCATTTTCATACCAGGAAAATCCTGGGGCTGTACCTTGATTAAAGCCACAGTTGCTACCTTACCGGTTCGAACTCCACTGTCGGCAGCCCTGAAGATGGTTTTCCGTGGTTTCCAATTTTCACACCAGGAAAATACTGGGGCTGTGCCTTATAATTCAGACCACTATCTCTACCTTGCCAATTCTAACCCTTTCCCATCCCTCCGTTGCCGAAAGTCTTCGATGTGCTGGTGCGACGTTAAACAAGTAACAAACAAGAAACATCTCTTCAGACTACAAACGCATTTAAATTAAATTCTCAAAATGAGCTTAATGGACAAGGTGAATATTGTCGTCTCTGAAAGAACATTTGACCATTGTTTGTGATTCTGGAAAAGTTCCACTATTTCAATATTACTTTCTGAAATTCAACATCTGTATTCTAACGTGTGGACAGGTCGTAGCCAAGAGATAGAATGCAGCTACTGTTGCAACGTACCATTGTAGTTGACTTCTCAGTAGCGTCCAGATCTTCATTATGTGGACTGTTTCTACTAACTGATGGCTAAATCATTGTTTCTCTCCCCGATATCCAGAAGCCGTCCTTCCCTCATTACGAAATGTATAAAAGTCAAGGTGACAGCGATGTTTCATCATCGTTGGTGAAGATAGCTCCTGGCAAACAGTAACCATCCTGCTAATAACTGAACAAAAGTATGATTAGTAGCTCCAAGGACAGTCCTGAATGTCAAAAAGCATCATTGGTAATAATCGACGAATGTTGCGGGCCACAGAAAAATTGGCCTTGCATCGTATTCGTGTTACACGAGGCAGTCGATGTTATAGGAAACAAAATTATAAAGATAATAAAGAATTTATTTCTGAATTCTGCTTCCTCCAACCGGAAGCTGCTATGTACAAAGCTTACAAGAAAAACAGGGACATCTAAATTATTTTTAAATGTTAAATAACAGTTTTTCTAAACATAAAATTATCCATTTCCTACTGAGCGTCACAGAGATGATTTTTTTACAATTCAAAGCGGTCCTTTGAGAGTACATAGGGCTACTCGTTTGAAGAAAGAATTCTCTAATTTGCACCACCTGCAGAATTTTACAATAAACTAGGAATTGTTCCTCGGGCTCCGATCATATCCAATTACCCTGAAGTTTGTTAAACGACATTTCTCTCGATAACAGGAAACAGTCAGTTCATAAATGCAGCGATTTTCGTTGTGAACCTCGACACCCTTTTTGTTTTCTTTTGGTTAAGTGAGAATGATTATTCCTACATTCGATTACATCCTGAACAAAATTACTTTCCCATAACCTATTTTTATTCAACACTTGAACAAGGCCGTTACCAAGCTCTCAACAGAATGAGATACTAGCTGTTGGCTACTAAGGTGGAATATCAATTTGTAGATGCAGTGCTAGTATTGGTGCGGAACTTGGCATCAAGGCCGGTTGCGAAGTGTGGTGCTCTCTTAGGGCCCTTTCACACGAGCGTTTTCCTGTCATCGTTGTCGACTACAAAACTACGTTTCTTTGTCGCCGGCCCGACCACTTCTATAGTTCAGAATGACCACATCTTGTGGTTGGGCCAGCGTCGAAATATGGTGCGGCCCGGCTTCACCGCGTGTGAAGTAATTTCGTTTGGCAAGTAGAACTTCGGTCATTCACAGGACAAATTCTAAAGAGGAGGCTGTACTATTTCTGCTCAAGCGCCGATGCAGAAAACGGAGAAACACGCGGAGAACGTTGTTACAACCCATTGTAGAAGTCCGGCTACAGTTTGGGCAGTATCATTCTTTATATTACGAACTTTGCAATCATCCGGATAAGTTTTTCCAGTTTTTCAGAATGTCTAAAAGTTATTTCAATGAGTTACTACTGGAGATTTTACCTATTATTTCAAGGCCAATTACTTTGAGGAACACCATATCGGAACTTGTCATAATGTGGCTGACATGTCGCCTGTGTGAAAAAGGAAAGCGCTGCAGTTGGGCTGTGGTCGTGGACGGGATCGGCTTCAGCTAGCGACAGTGTTTCACGTGTGGTCGAGAAAGCATTCATATGAAAAGGGGAAGCATTCTTCCCATTGCATTACATGGTAACGGCAAATCGGCGACAATCGACCACGCATGAACCACTTTTTGCGGTCGACAATGATGACAGAAAAACGCTCGTGTGTAAGGGCTCTTATGACCGCTACCATGTGATAATGCATCTCGTTTAATAGTTCAGTGGGGTATTAAGGAAAATGCTGTGGACAGTGCAAGGTGCAGTGATGCGTTGTGGGCGAGGCATTATAAAGAAGATGTCAGCCGCAGGTGCTGGCGAAACGTCATTCGACACGGTCTACAACCCGAAACGCCGCGCTAAAGAGTAGACCGGGCTGAAGGGTCAGCCTTTGAACCCAGGTTGACAAGTTCGACAGTCTAGTTGTATTTAAAGGTGCTCAAATATGCCCGCCCTCGTATCGGTAGATCTATTGGCATGTAAAATAACACCTGCAAGATAGAATTCTGGAACCTCGGCATCCCCAAAAGCCGTAAAAGAAGTTAGGGGCGTAAACCTATGTATATTATTATTATTATTATTATTATTATTATTATTATTATTATTATTATTATTATTATTATTATTTGCTATTTGCTTTACGTCGCACCGACACAGATATGTCTTACGGCGACGATGGGATAGGAAAGGCCTAGGAATTGGAAGGAAGCGGCCGTGGCCTTAAGTAAGGTAGAGCCCCGGCATTTGCCTGGTGTGAAAATGGGAAACCACGGAAAATAAACCTATATTATTATTATTATTATTATTATTATTATGTCCGGCTCCATGGCTAAATGGTTAGCATGCTGGCCTACGGCCCTGGGGTTCTCGGGTTCGATTCCCGGCCATCTCAGGGATTTTAACTTTCACTGATTAATTCCGATGGTTAGGGGTTTGGATGTGTGTGTTGTCTTCATCATTAGAATTTAACATGGGTAGGGCCCCATCCTCATAGACGTGCAGGTCACCTGTAGGGAGTCACCTCGAAAGACCTGCGCCAGGCCCCTTCGGAGGCCACACACCATTATTATTATTATTATTATTATTATTATTATTATTATTATTATTATTATTATTATTATTATTATTATTATTATTATTATTATTATTATTATTATTATTATTATTATTATTAACTAAGATTAGCAGTGGATTTGCTGAGATCACAAACCATATCTCTATTATTCGAATTCAACAAGTGGAGCTGTGGTCATTATATTAACGGTCACGTACGACAAGCTTACTTAACGCTTGTTTCCATTAGACAATTAATCATTGAAACCAACATCGGTACATTCTTAGGATTGTTAGATCTCAGAAGAGACATCCAATGTATTAACATTAGACATCAGTTAGCATTCAACTCTTATTTGTAGTCAGTTGGTGAAAATGTAAATTCCCCCTAAACTACGCTAAGGAAATTACCACCTGGTACCAAGCACGTCTAGCAATCCGTAACGGTGCGGTAGTTCCAGAGGACCATGACGAGAACAGCGGTGGCGCGACCAGCAGTCAGCTGCCTGTCCCACGCTGATAACAGGTGAGTAGTACGCCTCCCTTTAATTGTGTGTAGGCCTATATAAAGGGACTGAATAGCATTGTCTGATAAATAGAATAGCGCCGGCTCCGTGGCTAATTGGTTAGTATACTGGCCTTTGGCCCAGGGGGTCCGGAGTTCGATTTCGAGCCGGAACATGGCTTTAACCTTCATTGGTTAACTCCTCTGGCTCGGAGGCCGGGTATGTGTGCCATCTTCAACATCATAATTCATCCTAGGTAGGGCCCCATCTGTATAGAGGTGCAGGTCACCCATGGGTGTCAACTCAAAATATCTGCACTAGGCCTTTCCTGAGGCCATACGCCATTATTAAAATAATATTATATTAGGACAGGCAGACTCCTTGGCTGAATGGTCAGCGTAGAGGTCTTCATTTCAGAGTGTCGTGAGTTCGATTTCCGACCGGATTGGGGACTTTAATCGAGTCTGATTAATTCTTCTGGCTCGGGAACTGGGTGTTTGTGTTCGTTCCAACACTTTCCTCTTCATATTCAGACACTACACTACACTACCAACCACCACAATAAGAGGCAATAGTGATTACATCCCTCCGTATAGAGTTGGCGTCAGGAAGATCATCCGGCCATAAAACACGACCAAGTCGTATAACACAGTTCGCACCCACGATCCCAAAGCTGCGAGAAAAGAGGTAGAAGAAGGAGAAGAAGAATATTACATTATGACAGGCTACTTTACCTTTTATATTAGCGGTATTCTTTTGGGTGGGGAAATCTTACGTCCTGTTCACTACCTACGATTGTAGAATCGCCGAAATTCTCGAATTTTGTTACGCAGCAGTTCTTTTCCGTGCCACTAAATCTACTGACGCTAGGAAGATAATATATTTGAGCACGTTCAATATACCGCTTGACTGAGTCGGAATCGAACCCGTCAACTTCTACTAAGAAGAACAAATTTTCAACCCAACAACGTGACGATTGGTAAAATTTATTTTCTTTAAATCATTACAAAGAAATTGTTTCTCATTTATTTGTAGTAAGTAAACTTTTAATTTGATGTGATTTTGAATCCCACGGACAAAGGTAATTCCACAGTTGACGAGACAGACTACGGCGCGTGAGTCGTATTCTTGTGGGGCGAAAGTTAGTCAGAGTAAATTGAAGTTTCTCCACTAAATGACCTCTATAAAGAAAAATGTTCGCAAATACACACAACAATTGAGATTTTTACTTAGTGAACATGTTTATACAAGAAACCGAAATGAAATATTAAGTATCAATAGCCTACATGGCAGTATGTACTTTAACATCATTCAGCTCTCTCACTATAATAATATTCTGCTTTCCTTAATATAAATTTTATCTAAGGCATGTTTAACCACGTGTACCTTCTAATTTCCCTGAGTTAGAACAGACCTCGTGAATTCCTTCTTAGTTTCCTGAAAATAAGGCTAAATATGTATTCCAATACAGAATTACTACCAGGGACATTCACTTGTCATTTATAAGTTATTTACATTAAAATGTTAGACCTTGAGACCGAGCGTGGCTGCCGCATAGGAGAATCGTGCGATTGACCATTAAATTAAACAAGAAATAAACTATTGCAGGAGTAACAACAAATCTACATGTAGGTTTCTGACTACATTTCGATTTAAGAATACATTACAGTTGTATAAATGACAAAAGCCAACTGATAGTGTGCGATAAATCGTTAAAATACACAGTTATGTCACGAACGTGCATTTCTGTAAACAATCAAAAATACACCATTTAAGTTTAAAACGATAAAAAATCAATCTAACTGAAAGCTGGACAAATAATGAAATTACGATATGAATTCATAGAAGAAGGAAACAACCGAGCAAGTTAGCCGTGCGGCTACGACCTTGCTGCTCTGAGCTTGCATTCGGGCGATGGTGCGCTCGAACCCCACTGTTGGCAGTCGTGAAGATGGTTGTCCGTGGTTTCCCATTTTTTTATAGTTGCTTTACATCGCACCGACACAGATAGGTCTTATGGCGACGATGGGACAGGGAACGGCTAGGAGTGGGAAGGAAGCGGCCGTGGCCTTAATTAAGGTACAGCCCCAGCATTTGCCTGGTATGAAAATGGGAAACCACGGAAAACCATTTTCAGGGCTGCCGACAGTGGGGTTCGAACCTACTATCTCCCGAATACTGTATACTGGCCGCACTTACGTTTCCCATTTTCACACCAGGAAAATGTCGGGGCTGTACTTAAATTAAGTCCACGGCCATTCCCTCCCACTCCTAGCCCTTTCCTATCCCATGTGTCGGTGCGACGTAGAGCAAATTGCAAATAACAAAAAAGGAAACCCACCTCACTGAACAGTTAAAATAAATACTAAATGGAGCTATATACACTGCTGTTTGTAGAAAGTGAAACACTCAGAAGCAATGGTCTGAAACACGCCAAAATCAGAGGACGTGTAGAACAGTGGAACCATAATAAGTGTTTAAAATTGCAGAGAGATGGCGTGCACGTAGGCCCAGCAGTGTCCTTCTGTGTGTGACCGGTCAGGGCAGTGTTACGCAACGCTCAGTCAGTGCGGAGCCGTCATACGAAGTGGAAACGTGTACATAAGTGTCACTATGTCTCGCCGACATCACAGAAGGGAATATCAGCATGTGAGTGCGTTCGAACGGGGCAGAATGATTGGGCTCCTGGAGATGGGTCTGTCGTACCGTGATATTGCGGCTCGTACAGGGTACGCTGCTTCAGCAGTGAGGCGTATTTGGAACCAGTGGAGAGAAGAGGGCCGTACACAATGTGACCACAGCGCGAGGTGACCGCCAACTTGTCCGCTTGGCCGTAACGGACAGAACAGCTTTGTCCACGGTGTTGGCTCGATGTTGAAGCACTGCAACGGGTGTGGCCATGTCTGCATCGACGGTTCGATGCCATCTTCTGAGGGGCTGACTGGTGGCACGCATGCCATTGCACCGGCTTCCATTGACCAGCAACGACCAACGCCATAGACTGCAATGGGCACGTGAACACCGACACTGGCGTGCTGAGTGGAAAAATGTAGTGTTTTCGGACGAGTCCCGCTTCAACTAGTCCTACAGTGATGGTCGCATACGCGTTAGTCGCCGCCGTGGTGAATGCCAGCAGGTAGACTGTATTGTTGAGCGGCACAGCGGACAAACGCCAAGTGTGATGTTTTGGGGCGCAATTGCTTATAACATGCAATCTCGCCTCCTACGTCTTGAGGGCAATCTGAACAGCTACTGCTACATCAGGGAGGTTTGACAGCCCGAGGCATTGCCCCTCCTGCAGGCCGTTCCAGACGCCATATTCCAGCATGACAATGCCCGGCCGCATGTGGCGAGGAATGTGCAAGCCTTCTTCGAAGAACGACGGATACCACTGCTTCCCTGGCCTGCCCGTTCACCGGATATGTCACCCATTGAACATGTCTGGGATATGGCCGGTCGGCACCTTGTTCGTTCAGGTCCTCCTGCAGCCACTGATGATGATTTATGGACGCGCCAACAAACCGAGTGGCAGAGTATTCCCCAGCAGCATATTCAGGTGCTGTTTGATTGCATGCCACGATGTCTAGTGGCTCTGATTGCAGCGCGTTGTGGCGCTACGCCGTACTGAATTTCCACGGTCACCGTACATGTACAGTTCTGTAATTGTAATCATTTGTGTCTTGATATGTCCCTAATATGTGGAATAAATTGCATTGTGATCACAGCTCTCAGTCTTGGTGTTTCACTTTCTACAAACAGCAGTATAATTTAACACAGCTATTGTAATGCTGTATTTATGAAAAGCAAGAGAGAAAATAATGTATCTCTGTTCTGAAAACTGTTTCGAATACCGGCAAAACAAGATGATACTCCATAGTTGATAACAATACTAATAGACTAGAACAATAAGAGAACTGAAAATTAATCACAACTACACGTTAATACTTCCTCCTCTAATCTGTATCACTAAATGCAATCTAGAACATTAATTTATAGAAGTAAAACGAACGCTACACAGAGACGCTGGGCAGTCAAATGAATTAGACATTGAAAGAATGAGTGGCTCAGATGCTTAAGACGCTGGCCTTCGGACCCCAACTTGGCAGGTTCAATCCTGGCTCAGTCCAGTGGTATTTCAAGGTGCTCAAATACGTTAGCCTCGTGTCGGTAAAATTGACTGGCACGTAAAAGAACTCCTGCGAGACTAAATTCCGGCACCTCGGCGTCTCCGAAAACCGTAAAAAATAGTTAGTGGGACGTAAATCCAAAAACATTATTATTTAGAATTGGACATTCCCTTTACCTCTCTCTTCTCTGTTATCAGACCAGCGCCATCGGCTGATTCTAACGCGCCATAGCCTGTCTTAATTCAGTTTGGTGTAATTACATCGCAACGTCATTAATATGTAACATCATAAAGCAACTAGTAAGGAGTCAGTATATTTCTTTTCCTTTAGTTTCGGTCAGAACGCTGGCGTTTCAGACTATTAACTCGCGCACTATCCTCATCATGTCAAGCGATCCAGGTCCATGTCATTCCGAAGAATGGGTTGTAGCCACTTTTACTTCTATCACTTACACGCTCACGTGACTATGTGGTTGTTAGTCAGAAATATGAATGAACATGATGGTCTACAAGCAGCAGTTGTTGTAAACATAAGCATAGCTATAATACAAGCTACTCAGTGATCCTGAAATATTGCAACGCTCGCTCAACGTCAAGTACGTAGCCATTAAGGCTCTATAAGTTTTTAGAGAGCCATGTAAACGTAATTACTCTGCTGTATCGCTGCCATTGGAGAATAACATACCTCATGGTGTGGTGAAGATAAACAGGTTCTGTTTATTCCGCTAACATTAATACCTCCTGTAATCGAAGATCTGTCGTTCGTTGACGGCAATAGCGCTCGAGTAATCATTTATTCTTCGTCTTCGTTTTCTGGCTGGCTCTTTCCCAGTTATCTAGGATCGGCTCTCTGCATATATTAAGCTTTGTTTTATGGCCGGATATTTCCTCTGACGCCAAACCTATGTAGAAGGACGTATTCACTGTTGAGTGTTTCTTTGGTGGTTTGTAGTGCGATCATGAAGATGTGTCCACAAACATCCTGTCACCGAGGCGCAGGAATTAACCAACCTTTGCTAAAATCATTGACCATAGTGGGAATCGAACACAGAACACTCTGAACCGAGTAGCACAAAGCTTACCAATCAGCGAAGGGCCCCGACTACCTCTGATTATCTCTGATCACTTGTATTAATTAAATTCCATAACCTGAACTTACAGAGACTTCAGTCTGATCGCTGAAAGGCATAACAGTCTATAATGAAGATGTATGTATGTATGTATGTATTACACCCTACCGGGCTTCGAATGGATGACCCACGCATAAGAATGCCTCCACGTAACGGGGTAAACACCCACGGATGAGATTGGATTGAAGAGCGGGTCGAATTGCTTAACGAGCTTCGAACCGCTCCCCTTCCTACTTTCTGTGCCGGCCCGGCAGCCTGAGCACTTGGGGAAGTGGTACGTTCGAAAGAAAAAAAACTAATACTTAAGATGGAGCCTTATGTCTATAATATGAAAGTAGGATCTCTGGGTTCAAATGCCTATTGGATACTGCTTAGCACTGCTACAAATGACAAGAATCATAAAATAGGGGTTACGAATACAAGTTTATTCAAATATGACAATTTAAAAAAAGTTGACGCAGCTCTGTACAATGACTCTCCACATATGGGAGGAAAAGAAAATAATAATCACTTTAAAATACGAATCGCCCATGGGCATCGTCTGCATAACGGTATGATTGAGGTTTTGCGACTTGCTACCGTTCATTTTTCCTCATTAATTCATACCGTTCATGAAATTTGTACATTATTCTGTCGATCACACCGTGAGATGACCTGATGTCCCTATTCACAAATATTACTAGCTGTTCTAAGCACGGACATAACCGGGGCCTACGCTACATAATATCATATTAAAAGACACATTTGCATAATGCACAAACAAACACAAATACCATTTTTGCTAAACCCCGGACTCCTCATCTATCACCAAGACCACACAACGTGCACATAGGTTCTGTTTGAACTCAAAAATATGTGCACATAATTACGAAACATACACAGATATATGGATATATACACTTCATGCACAAAGGAGAGCCATTCCTAGAAAAAAAACAGCATGGTTATCACTGTCTCCGGCCCAAGCCGTACGCCTGGAGCAACCCGCTCAAGGGCGCCATCATAATCCGGAGTCGAACTGGCCGACTCCCGACCGAGAGGTACTGTGGGTTTCTGTAGATCCCTAGAATAGTTACAATCTCATATCGCCGGATATCTGGGGGGATCCCTACTCATTTATTAAATACCTTTAAAAGAAATCACCGTGATATTATCATTATACAAGTATTCTTAGCTAGGCCATTTAAACCAACCGAAGGGAGCGCGAGGTTGACCCAGGGCTCCAAGTTTGTCTTAACACAATGGTTTAAAGGGACCCCTCTGTCACGAGGGCGAGAGCCTGACATTCACAACAACAACAAAAAACAAGGAAGGGAGGGCGGTCATTCACTTCGCACGGCCGTTCTGATTCTTCTCTCGCTCACACGTCTACCCCCTCATCTCGGGGACACATATCCATGGCCCGCTTCATTTGCTTATTCATATCATTATGGAATTCCCATGAAATACTCTTTTTATTCACTCCCTTCTCATTATTATCACTGAGACTGTGGGCACGATCACTTCTCAATCATCTCATCGTAAATTCCTAATCGGCCTTCTCACTACGTCTCATATCGCGTATCTTCTTCCCTTGGGCCTATGGCTCTCATGGCTCCTCGTTCATACCACATAAATACACTTATATTTAAACCTTCTGACCAAAGATTAAGGACTCCTGCCCCTGGGTCTCACCCCGGCTATAGATAAAAAAAAACTCCAAACCATTATGGCCAATTAATCAAAATCACGGGAGACTTGCACATGGTCCCTCACACTTATCTAAATCACACAATATGTACCTCTCCCGGTCGGGATTTCTTCTTTCTTGCAGTCCATGCACTGATTATATCTGTAAGCTAGGCATGCATTGTCTGACTGAC
The DNA here is from genome assembly GCF_040414725.1 of Anabrus simplex. Lineage (NCBI taxonomy): Eukaryota > Metazoa > Arthropoda > Insecta > Orthoptera > Tettigoniidae > Anabrus > Anabrus simplex. The sequence continues at coordinate 321,387,859 of NC_090269.1, forward strand.
CCATGAGTTTCCCTGGCATATTTGACAACCACGTGGGACAGTGACTACCAACATCTCGACATGTTTCCTTGCTCGTAAAATTCCATTTTTCCAACCGCCCCTACGGGAAACTCAAATATTCTCCTAACCTTGTTCCCATATTTGCTAGGACATTCTACATTTCACTAAAAATATAACCCTCACGATAAGCTAATCATTAAGAAGGAAATATGAGTCGTCCGGGAATTTAGCTCCCTTGAATTTACTTCAACATTATAAAAATCAATAAAATTTCCATATAGGACATGCATTAACTTACAACATTTTGATATTTACAAAAGAACGCTAATCCTATCCCCGGGTTATGTCATGCTTAGAAATTAAATTTGGACATCACTCATCTGTTTGGTGGCCGTTGTTTCTCCTTCCACGGGAGACCCATGGTGAAGTTCTTAGTACTCCATGACCACTCGGTAGGTGGCGGGCGTGCAGTCCTTCATCCCTGGTCCATACAAGTCCGACATCCTGGGGGACTCGTCACAGCTGAAATCTTACAGTAATCCAAGTGGGTAACACTTTACACTCGTCACACGTCCTCTATTTTTAGAGTTTACACCACGAATAAGACGGACTTTCAAATTACGGCGGGCGCGTCCACAGTAAGAATCGGGTAGCTCACGAGACTCGAGCCCCTGATTCAAAGCAACACTTTGGATGATACCAAATTATGAATTTCACTGACTCATTAAACCGGCAGTTTCTCAGCCGTATTCTGCTACTTGTTGGTAAGTTATGCTCGCGGTTTTTACTAGTTTGACACGCAGCACAGAACAATACCTAGGCTCGATTGGCCTCCCGTTCACTTCACAAAGCGTGCTGGACACAATGGCGCTTTCAGTACGCGGTCAAGGGTTTCTGACTTAAACTGGGGCACCGCGGGACATAGTGTCCTCCTCAACGATCCGTAAAAGAACAACTGTCTCTGCAATGGCCTGCCCGGCCTATATTATCTTGCCCGCCGGAAGCTTGGGGGCGTCAACGTTCACGGTTCATTAAGAACAAGAGCTCCTTTCGTACCAAGAATTGACGATATTTAAATATTGCATCTTGTAGCCCTCTGTCTCCTCTTTCATTTGAGCCAGGCGTGCTGGACCTACGATCAGCAGTTTTTATGTAATTTGCTTCCCGCCTTTGATTAATTCATTAGCGTCCCTCGGTAGGTGGAGTCAACTTTGAGCGCGACTCTTGGCTTGGGTGACGCCGCTGTATCCACATGTGTTAGCGATATGTTACATCTTGACAGCTGGTGACCTCATTTCTTCACCTGCATAAGTTATTACATATTTTTAGTCTGGGGAACGCAGAAAATTCCGCTCTATTCAATGGTGTGTCTCACATAATTTTCCTATGTCTGGATTAAAATATCATTCCATTGTTTACGCGTCAAAGTCCGACGTTGGCACCCGTGACACGTGCATAAAAAACCGGAAGTTCCTTATGTTCGTTTGGAACTCTGGGAAGCTAAGCCACACCTCGGGGCGTATCTGACTACTCCAGCATCGCGTCCCCTTCGCCCATACTGCTACCAATGACGCGACCTTTAGGAGTAATTTTAATGGAGTATAAAGGCCCATATCATTCCCATGAGCTGTACAGGACACTGTACGGTTTCAGTATGTATGTATGTATGTATGTATGTAACGTGAAATTTTCATTTGTCAGCAAGGGATATGCAGTTTCACTTCGTTAATCATCAACAACGTAGTGTAGATGTTATACTAAAGGTTCCTGGTTCGAATCCTCTTGCGATCGGTTGCATTTAAGAGTGCTTAAATGTGAGATACGCACGTTAGAAGATTTCATAGATCTTTAAGGAACACTTGTAAGAGCAAATATATTGATATAGATGGTTGCCGAAGGGAAGTTTTGTACCCAATACAAATTCATCATTCATCAGACTAATATCCTGGGCCACTTAAAGCACGCTATCTGATCAGCCAGCTCCAGAGTGCAAAGCTTAAGAACTATGATAAGGCATATGCATTATTTATTAATTTATTTATAGACCGCTTTCATAGTTTATGGGCATTTACGATACGTAAGATAAGAACGAAAGACTTTATAATACCATAATGCTCTTTACCTATCTTCTACCAAGCAGAGTAGCTCCGAATGCGATGCGAGCCCGCCTGCCAAAATAAAAATTCGAACCCCCTCAAATAAAAATGTAGGAATCTGTGAATAACTAATACACATTTGATTACAGCATGTAGACGTATTACAATATATTGTTAAGTTATATAAATAAAGGGATTATTCGTTATCGTAAGATTATTTAAAATCATCTTTAATAGGTTTTATTTGACTGCCTCCGTGGTTTAATGGCTGAGCTGCTGAACTACCAGTCATGTAGCCTATCACTTAGATGTTCGTACTTAAATTTAATTGGTTTCATTTTCAGTAACTACAGAACTATACACTGTAACCTATACCGAAGTCTCGGTTACAACACAAAAAATTATAGGGGAGACCGGGGTATTGGCGAACACTGAGGTAATGGCGAACAGGGTATTTTGCGGGCAACGGTTGGCATGCCTGTGTCTTAATTGGTGCTGCTACCTAGCGCGAATGCTCCTCTGACTTCCGCATCAGCCTAAACGCCTAAACTCCAGTTGGCCTCAAGACGCCAGTGTGAGAAGGTCAAACGTGTTTACTACGCGACTGCTTGTAACACTGTGCAGCTGTTAATTGCAAAAGTAAGTACATATTTGGCTACTTTGTATTTTCATGGATAGTACCTGTAAAATTTACCTTCATTTATACAATATCTCAACCCTACAGAACTCTTTTAAATCGTTTATTTCGTAAGTTAACAATAAGGCATTAACATGGCGTACAACGGGGCTATCGCGAACAACTTGTTCGGCATTGCCCCATGTATTTTGCGATTAATAAAACTAATTTTATTAATTTTAAAACATTCAATTTAGGGTGATATGTCTCGTTTTATGTATCACAGATATTTATTTATTTATTTATCTGTTCATTTATTCATTCATTTTATTTATTAACATATCTTAAAAACGTTTCAGATGAGGAATCCGAAGAGGAAGACAGCAATAGCGAGCTGGACAGAGGGGGACCTCGAAAGAGCCAAGAAAGTTGGAGCAGAAGGCAGACCTATACGAGAAGTAGCTAGATTATTCAATATTCCTGTTACTATTCTATATGATAGACTTAAATCTGGTAACACGGAGGTACCAAACATGGGGAGAAAACCTGTATTTTCTATAGATCAAGAAAAAGATATGGCCTGTCATGTAATTTGTTCAGCCAAAGCGTTCTATGGAATTAGTCCAAGCGAATTTGAGTTTGCAGAAAAAAAATGAAATCCCAAATAACTTCAATAAAGAGAAACGTGAAGCTGGTGACGATTGGTTAGCTGGATTCTTAAAAACAAATCCTGCCGTAAGCGTAAGGAAACCTGAGGCAACGAGTCTGAATCGCTTAACAGCGTTCAACAAAGAGGAACTGATGGCTAAATACAACTTCCCTCCATCGAAGGTATTTAATATGGACGAAAGTGGCTCAAGTTGTGTCCAGAAACCAGGTACTATTCTGGCTCCCAAAGGTCAGAAGCAGGTAGGAGCTCGTACTAGTGCAGAAAGGGGAAGAACAATCACCGTATGCTGTGTAATGAATGCTGTTGGGTCATACGTTCCCCCAATGACGATTTTTCCTGCACTGCGCCTTAAATCCGAATTTCGTCGCGGTGGACCAGAAGGAATAATCTATGCTTGCTCCAAATCGGGTTGAATCACAGAAGAGTTGTTTAACACCTGGTTGCTACATTTTGCTTCTATTGTTGGTGCCTCAAGATCAAACCCCGTTCTTCTAGTGCTGGACAATCACTCCAGCCACATTTCTTTGTCTTCATATAATTTCTGTAAGGACAATGGTATATGCATGCTATCATTACCCCCACATTCTTCTCATCGCATGCAATCCCTTGACATTACTTTCTATGGGCCTCTGAAAGCCGCTTTCAATAAAGAGTGTGATATTCACATGAGAGAGAACCCAAAGATCATCATGTCAGCTGTGCCGGTCATTTTCAAGAGAGCCTTTATCAGAGTAGCGAACATTGAGAAAGGGGTGTCCGGCTTTAGAACGGCAGGAATATACCCTCTTAACCCAGGAGTTTTCAGTTAGGAGGACTTTCTTGGTGCTACATTGAGAACTGTTCATGACAACGAGACACCTGAAGAAGGAGAACAACCAGAGGAAGAGATTAGTGAAGGAGTTGAAAGCAGACCAAATACAATTTCAGCGGATCATGTGGCTTTGCCAGTTTGTACCAATCAAAAGAGAAATGGGTACATTTCTCTTGCAGATATTTCACCAATCCCAGGCCCTTCATTAAATTCAGGGCAAAAATATCGTGGGGCAGGTGGACGAAAGAAACAACATTCGGAACATCTAACAGCAACTCCAATGAAAGAAAGACTTAAAGAAAAGGAGAAGAGAAGGAAGTTGAATGCACAGAAGAAACAGTCGGTGGTGCCCACAGTATCTAAAAAGGGTGTTGGAAGAAAAAAGAATAATATCATTGACAAGCCTTCATGCAGTAGGTCAATTCATTTTGGATCATCAGAACATGAAAATGTAAATGAAAATATTTGTGACGACACTGATGAAGAAGTTGATCTTGTCGATATATTGGACATGGATGGTGAATCCAAAACTGATTATGACGAGTTATGTTGTGTTTGTGCGGAATTTGGACGTGACAATGAGTTATGGTATAAATGTTCAAATGCATCTTGCAAGCACTGGACTCACGAAGACTGCAGTTCTTGGGAAAATAAATCTGAACGTTACTTATGTGATTTTTGCATCATAAAGTGTCAATAAGAGATTAACCTAAATCATACTGTTCAAAATATTGTAAGTTGTGCTTTAGTAGCCTAAATATAGTTTTCACATCATTTTGAACATATTATTTGCATGAGGAGTAATGGCGAACATAATGTTCGCTAGTAATGCCGAACGTTGCAGTAATTTTTTGGAGCTGATTTTTAAAATATTTCTAACTACATTTGAATATTATAATTGTGAGTGCTTGCGGGGTAAATACGATGGGTTTTACTAATCCACATTGTTTCTTCTCCAGTCTTTAAACTTTACGAAAGTAAAGCTTAGGTGTTCGGCAATACCCCGGTCTCCCCTACGAACAAAATTAAACAAAAAAAACTGTTCAAATACAGTTTGAGAAAGTATCAAATCGCACAACTGATAAGCCAAGCTCCTCACTATCATCTTTTCAATCAGACCTCCCGGGGTCACTCTTCCTCACCTCCATGTTATTATATTTGCCTAGTAGGAATTTCATTTTCACGCCTTCGTTGCCCTTACCATTTTTTCTTTTTTCTGAATCCGCCAATTTCGAAAATGTGCAACTCTTCCCGACCTTTCCTCTGATTGGTATGATTATTCCATTGCATTTGATTTTAAAACTATAATTACCTCCACCGCAGTCCGAAAGTTTGTCTATCAAATATCTCCAAATAATCAACTTACCAACTTGAAGCTAGACGTCGATTTCGTATATTAGCAGCAAATAATTATTTCCCAGACTTCTTTCAGATCTTTCTGTGTAACTGTCAAAGGAATTCTTAATTGAAAGCATATTTACTTTATGAAGGGAAATATCGCATTATTCAAAGGCAGCTGTAAAGTCGCTGAAGAAAGCATTCCGTTTCTAGCTGTCCTCGTCTGCCTTCAGGAAAGATGTCCGTTTGAACGACTGTGTCAAAGCTTTCCCAAGAAGTTCTTTATTTTTCTGATGTCTTACATATTGAAGATGTTGAACTATTCTATCTTTTATATGTTTTCTATCAACTTTAATACTGACGTGACACAAGGAACAGCGAACAGTCTTACCATCACTTTCCATGTAATCGTCCTTGAAATAACTTGGAGCCTCATTTGCCATCGTACTTAACACTCGCCATCACGGCACAAAATTCATAAATTAGTACATATAAAGGCCTAAATCTAGTAAAGAATTACTTTCTACAAATTATACCAAGTCTCTCTGTATGCTTCTGATCAGATTTCATTGATGCAACATGTGCTGTAAGTCTCACTGGACGAGTCCAACTGCGATTACGACTAACTTTCATGAACAATATTTCCGCAGGGCCTACAGCAGCCCTGTCCAGCGCGGCGCCCCTGTGTGCCATGTCGCCCACGATGCCCTTGAATGGCACCCTTCGTAATTAATTTCCAAATTAAATTTTAAGTATTATTTAAAAACAGGCCTTTTGCATTTGAATAAAGGTTCTTACTTTTCGTCTTAAAAGCACCGTCCTCAAGCTCAGAAAATTTGTCATATTCTTTCCTTAAAATATAAAGAGCTTTGAGCCCATAAAGCCATAAATATGATCTAGGCCTATCTGACTAGTGCTCGCAATTAGTGAAAGGATAATGCGATAGAGCACCCTGTTCCACTTACATACCAAATTTAACTTAACTTGCAGCGAGCGTGCAGGGCCAAATTTCACATTACATATGTGAGTAAATATTATTTCATATATTTCTTTAATTCTAGATGTATTGTTAATATTATTACTATTATTCGTAGTAGTACAATCAGCAGTAGGGTGTAGGGAATGATTGAGGGGGGGGGGCGTGATTAGCTCAGTGGTTTAGCTGCTGGTTCCACCTGCAAGGCTGAGGTTCGAATCCCTTTTCATCTCAAGAAAGGTCATCCCGTCTTAAACTCCTAGCCAGAATCAAAATGATCCTGGCTGACCCCAGCGACCTCAGAAATAACTGGGATAAGGCAGCAGTAGTGTCGAAGTAGTGCAGTCGTAAACTGGCGCCCGTGTACCCTTAGTTATCATGCGAATGTGCCCGAGTGCAAACGAACGTTGGACAGCCCAGGCCTACAGTACAGCGTGGGTGACAAGGGAATGTTCATGTGCGAACTACAGTATTTCTCTTGCTATAAGTAACAGTTCTCGTTCGCACAATTAATTTTTCGTTCATTAGGTTTAAATATTATACGCCCGATAGAGAAACAAAAAGCCTTTCCTCTTTGATTTCGGTAGGCTTCTGACATCTGTAGGAATGTAGGAACGATATTTATCGTAAGCCATTTCTTTGTTTGTCTCAAACAATCATAGGTTTTTCGAAAAATATATGACAATTAGCTAAATGTTTGCGATATTCAGTTACAACCGGACCAAAATAAGAAATATTTTAAAAATGGAATATGGACTAAGAAAAGGAGAGGAAAACGGAATTCAAAACAACTTAATTTGGTCGGTGGAAGACAGTTTGAACTCCGTAATTAACTATTTCATGTTTCGTATTGATTTTTTTTAATTCGGTCTCTAGTTATTGCTGTTACCCACATTTTTCCAGATCAGGACAGATAACAAGAAGCCGATGATTTATTACAGATTATTATGCCGTTAATTGTCTATTCTGCTAGCCTCAGTGGATGTCCAAATCGTCTCGGGTGTATAGGGCCATGGCGGAAGAAGGCTTGAATATTATTAGTTTAAAATTTCTCCTGCTGTACACAGCAACTGAAGTAACACGCAGCGATTAACATGGCATGCGAATGCTAGGTAAAGCCAGTACTTCACTATTTATTCTTACCTTTTTATTTTTTTTATTTATTTATTTTTTTATTTTTTTTTGCTATTTGCTTTACGTCGCCCCGACACAGATAGGTCTTATGGCGACGATGGGATAGGAAAGGCCTAGGACTGGGAAAGAAGCGGCCGTGGCTTTAATTAAGATACAGCATTTTCCTGGTGTGAGAATGGGAAACCACGGAAAACCATCTTCAGGGCTGCCGACAGTGGGATTCGAACCCACTACCTCCCGGATGCAAGCTCACAGCCGCGCGCCCCTAACCGCACGGCCAACTCGCCCGGTCTTACCACTTTTTTCCACCTCCATTAAGTCCTGTCATTTCTTAAACTTGAAGAGAAAATATGATTTTATCCGTTCTTAACAGTCCTTCCACCAAAACTTTCTCTTCCACCATCGACAGTGCTGACTGTCCTGTACGAGGATTCATGTTCTCTCCTTTCAGTTTTCATTGTAGAGTCGATTTTTTTTCTATTGGCTTTACGTCGCACCGACACAGATATGTCTTATGTCGACGATGGGACAGGAAAGGGCTAGGAGTGGGAAGGAAGCGGCCGTGGCCTTAATTAAGCTACAGCCCCAGCATTTGAGTTTACTTGTCAAGTCTGACCTTGACAGAATAGGTGGGGCAGAGAGACGATTCAGGAAGAATATGCCTGGAGTAGACTGGGTTCGTCCCTTCCTAAAAGGTCATCAAGGAGAACTGACTTTTAGGCTTTCAAAGAATATGAAACACAACAGAGCAACGATCTCTTCAGAGATAAAGAATACATTGATAATAAGTAGAAGTTACAATATAGGGAGTTCCAGGAGGGAATGTGATCAATAATAATGAGACCAACATGACTGACGATATTGACCGAGATAAAGCTTTGTTGAAGAGGATCTGTAAACACCCTGAGTGATTGATTTAATCTTCCAAACCACAGTATCGGTTATGATGTCTCAAGCAGTACTGGCGATATTCTTCCTGTATACGTTGTATACAAGGCTGAGCACTTGTATAAAAACTGGACTATGCATGGTTCACCAAGAGTGCTTTATATCATAAATAAGGTAGTGTGGATCGATATTAAAATTTTGAGGACTAGTTCATAAAAGTAGCTATTCTTTATTTCAGAAGTTTGGAAGAACCAGAAGGTATTTTTGGCGGCAATTTATCAAGCCAGTGTCAATAAAAAGAGATACAGACTGCAACAATCGTGGGTTTCGCTTTTGCCTGTTTCCTCCCAACTGCACTCACGTGATCACCGTAATGAAGCTAAACCTCAGAATGAGTTCGAGCTGTGCGCCTTGCTTTCGAACATGGCCAGCTTTTCTGTTGAACGAAACATGCTCCACCGGGCGAGTTGGCCGTGCGGTTAGGAGCGCGCAGCTGTGAGCTTGCATTCGGGAGATAGTGGGTTAGAATCTCACCGTCGGCAGCCCAGAAGATGCTATCCCGTGGTTTCTCATTTTCACACAGGGCAAATGCGGAGGCTGTACCTTAATTCCACAGCCGCTATCTTCCCATTCCTCTCCTTTTACCATCTTTCCGTCGTCGGAAACCATCGATCTGTCAGTGCGACTTTAAACAACTAGCAACAAACAGGTGAAATGGCGTATGGCTTTTAGTGCCGGGAGTGTCCGAGGACATGTTCGGCTCACCAGATGCAGGTCTTTTGATTTGACGCCGTAGGTGACCTGCGCGTCGTGATGAGGATGAAATGATGATGAAGACGACACATACACCCAGCCCCCGTGCCAGCAAAATTAACCAATTAAGGCTAAAATTCCCGACCCTGCCGGAAATCGAACCCGGGACCCCTGTGACCAAAGGCCAGCACGCTAACCATTTAGCCATGGAGCCGGACAACAAACAGGTAGTTCTTGTGTAAAGCTGAAGCGGGTAGCTAGTACGTCATAAATTCCAATAAGAAATATAGGAAAACAACAATGCAATGTATTTCCTTTTAAAAAAATAATGGGGAATGCACAGATCCATCTTTGAACCTTAGAAAGCAATATGGTGGTGAGCGTGATTAGCTGCCACCCCCGGAGGCCCGGGTTCGATTCCCGGCTCTGCCACGGATTTGAAAAGTGGTACGAGGGCTGGAACGGGTTCCACTCAGCCTCGGGAGGTCAACTGAGTAGAGGTGGGTTCGATTCTCACCTCAGCCATCCTGGAATTGGTTTTCCGTGGTTTTCCACTTCTCCTCCAGGCAAATACCGGAATGGTATCTAACTTAAGACCACGGCCGCTTCTTTCCCTCTTCCTTGTCTATCCCTTCCAATCTTCCCATCCCCTGCAAGGCCCCTGTTTAGCAGCAGGTGAGGCGGCCTGGGTGAGGTACTGGTCATCCCCCCCAGTTGTATTCCCAACCCAGAGTCTGAAACTCCAGGACACTGACCTTGAGGCGGTAGAGGTGGGATCCATTGCTGAGCCCGAGGTAAAAACCGACCCTGGAGCTTAACCAGATAATAAATATATAATTTCGTGTGGCTATTTCTAGCCGAGTGCAGCCCTTGTAAGGCAGACCCTCCGATGAGGGTGGGCGGCATCTGCCATGTGTAGGTAACTGCGAGTTATTGTGGTGGAGGATAGTGTTATGTGTGGTGTGTGAGTTGCAGGGATGTTGGGGACAGCACCTAGCCCCCGGGCCATTGGAATTAACCAATGAAGGTTAAAATCCCTGACCCGGCCGGGAATCGAACCCGGGACCCTCTGAACCGAAGGCCAGTACGCTGACCATTCAGCCAACGAGTCGGACGGTAACCAGATAAAGAAGAAGAAGAAGAAGTATGTAATGTATAATATTGGCATACTTAATGGTCTTGGAACGGGAATGGGTACTCAAGCGTCAGAGATGGCCTGGTATAGGGTTGCTTATTTTATATAGGCTACGACATTGGCTATAAAGACCTGCCCGTCGCGTTGCTACGTAAGCGAGAAAGCGTGTACAAAACGAACTCACTCAGCACAAGGGAATGCAGCAAACGAAAGCGTTATCTCCAGCTATTCTTGATCGTACAGTTCCATGTGTTATCATTATCAGTAGACAGTGTTATCTCGGTCAAGAGACAGGTGAGTCGTGTCTCATTAGAGAAGCTGCTTTAAGACCTACAGGTATATGCACACTTCACGTATGTTTAACTTTTACATAAATGTATAGACCGTATATTTTTACGTTAACGAGACTGTGCATGTACAGTATAATATACGAGTACATTCATTACCATTCAGGAATTTAATGCTCATGTTTTCAAAATGCCTTATACTTACCTGTAATTTTTAAACAAATTTGGATATTATTTTTTGTGACAAATGGTGTTTGCGCTATAAATAACACATTTTGTTGAATATTTAAATGATTATTTTGCTAAATGTTCGCCTCTGTGGTGTAGTGGTTAGTGCGATTAGCTGCGCCCCCCCCCCCGAAGGTCCGGGTTCCATTATCGGTTCTGCAACGAATTGTTAAGTGGTACGAGGGCTGGAACCAGGTCCACTCAGCCTCGGGAGGTCAACTGAGTAGGGGTGGGTTCGATTCCCACCTCAGCCATCCTGGAAGTGTTTTTCCGTGGTTTCCCACTTCTCCTCCAGGCAAATGGCGGGATGGTACCTAACTTAAGGCCATGGCCGCTTCCTTCCTTATTCCTTGTCTATCTCTTCCAATCTCCCCCCCCCCCACAAGGCCCCTGTTGAGCATAACAGATAAGGCTGCCTGGGCGAGGTACTGGTCCTCCTTGCCAGTTGTATCCCCGACTCCAACTCTTACGCTCCAGGACACTGCACTTGAGGCGGTAGAGGTGGGATCCCTGGCTGAGTCCGACGGAAAAACCAACCCGGGACTGTAAACCGATTAAGGAGGAAAGAAAGAAAGAAAAATTTTTTGCTAAAACTATTTAAATATTTATATCAACAACATACTAGCCTATAGAATCTCTAAGAAATTCCTTCCGTTCTTAATCATTAAGTTTCATAAATACATCAGTAATCTTTGCCCCATTCTCGCAGGTGTGCAGGTCGCCTATCAGGCGTCAACACAAAAAGACCTGCACCGGATCTATGGAGGCCACACGCCATTATTATTATTATTATTATTATTATTATTATTATTATTATTATTATTATTTAAAATTGTAAATACTTGTGAAAAAGGAAAGAGGCTAGAACATGCTGTTTGCAAAAATAAAATACTACAGCCAAATTTGAAAAGTGGTATGAGGGCTGGAACGGGGTCCACTCAACCTCGGGAGGTCAACTAAGTAGAGGTGGTCAGCCTCGGCCACTTAATTACAAATTATATTTAAATTATGGCGAACTTTTTCATGATAGAGCCTATTAAACGACTCCCAGTTCTAACGAGACTACAACACATATTTAGAAGTAGGGAAATCAGAAAAAAGTGTTCTGTAATTTATTCCGCTACAACTTTGTCTCGGCTAATATTTACTCCCTCGAAATAACGATGCATTATCCAGTGTAGAAGAAAAAAAGAAGAATGAGTTTCAAAATGGTGGTCCGCGCATTCAATCGTCTTTTGTAATCAGAACTTTTGGAGCCTGTAAGCATCCACTGACGATGTGAACACGTCTGATGTTGATGGACGACGACTCCATGTTTCGTCTTTCACAAGCGATCGACTAATTGGCTAAAACATTCTTCGTTTTGCCCTCCCTGTAGCCAACCTCAATTGAGGAGCTAATAAGATGAAATGAATGATGGTGAATGAAATTGCGTAAGGAAGTGGAAAGATTGGCAGTGGCCTATCCCGGCATTCGCCTACATAAGAAAATGGGAAACCACAGAAAATCATTCCCAAGACAGCCGAAGGCGGGGATCTAACTCAGGCGTTTTCTGAATGCAGAGCTTGGGTTCATAGCCGCCACTCCACTCGGTATAAGTAGAGGCATGATTTTTTTCGCATTAACGATAAACGCAACAAAAATTATTTTGAAGCGAATTTGAAATCTCTTAACGAATCATATACTTCTGGTTAGGAATTTAGTGATTTTTTTTCGCGAATTAGAGCGACAAGGCCAGTTTAAAGCGAAATGTACTTACTTTGCGATTAGTGCGAAAATGCAGCGAAATTCATGGAAAATGACGATCTTGAAATTGTATTCTACAGTAATGTCACCTGAGTGAAGAAAAGCAGAAAACAGAATAAGGATTTCTCATTTGGACAGATCGGTTCGTATTAATATTCTATAAAATCCCGTAATGGTTTGACCATATATGGTGAAAGTTATGGCCACGTAGGGTGAAATTATAATTTGTTATGTAATCTTGATTGGGGTTATATTATATAATAATAATATTTGTTTTACGTCCCACTAACTACTCTTTTACGGTTTTCGGAGACGCCGAGGTGCCGGAATTTAGTCCCACAGGAGTTCTTTTACGTGCCAGTAAATCTACCAACACGAGGCTGGCGTATTTGAGCACCTTCAAATTCCACCGGACTGAGCCAGGATCGAACCTGCCAAGTGGGGGTCAGAAGGCCAGCGCCTTAACCGTCTGAGCCACTCAGCCCAGCAGGGCTATATTATAGTTCTAATCAAGATTGCATAAGAATGAATAATTATCAATATTGCTTCTCTTTATCTATCTTTCACAAAAATAATTCATAACTCTCACGAATTAAACTTTCTTTTATAAATGATTTTAGGAATGGATTAAAGCAAAGCCGGCTCCGTGGTATAGGGGTAGCGTATCTGCCTCTTACCCGGTGGCCCCGGGTTCGATTCCCGATTACCTGGACCTGAAGGCTGGTTCGAGGTCCACTCAGCCTACGTGATTAGAATTGAGGAGCTATCTGATGGTGAGATAACGGCCCCGTCTAGAAAGCCAAGAATAACGGCCGAGAGGATTCGTCGAGCTGACCACACGACACCTCGTAATCTACAGGTCTTCGGGCAGAGCAGCGGTCGCTTAGCAGGTCAAGGCCCTTCAAGTGCTCTAGTGCCATGGGGTTTGGTTTGTTTTAAAGCGAAATTAAAGCGGTGGGGTCAGCCCTAATTCGCGAAATAACGCGGGAAATTGTTTCCTTTTCGCGAAATCGAACCTAATTCAGTGCGAAAATTTCATGCCTCTAAGTATAAGCATCAATGACAAAGAAAGCCTGGATGTGTCCTGACATACTGTCCTTTGATGTTTGTATGTGTTCAGTTAAGACGAACTACTTGTGTTTCTATTTAAACTACAATGCGACCCTCCAACATGAAACTTCACCGGCCATCAATGATACCGGCGTTTCTTATTTTCCAACTGAAGTTATGTATGTCAGTCTACTAGGCTAAATGAAATGCATATACCAACTCATTAGCTGCCTCGGTGGAATCAATGGTAGAGTGACGGACTCAAAATCCCAACATTCCGGCTGAGATATCTATTTTTGAAGGAAGCTCAAAAATCTTGTTGATATGTTAAAGATCTCTGCTGGCGCACTCAGTTTTACCCGACAAAACTAAATTAACTCAGCCATATTACCCGTTCCAGTATAATTTCACTTTCGTTGTTAGATAGCAGCACAATCTGAATGTCGAAATTGGTAGGCAGGCCGCCTAAATGACACCACTTCAGAAGGAATGCACCATTGTAGCTGAGGTCATACGATTATTATTATTATTATTATTATTATTATTATTATTATTATTATTATTAACCAAGTCTACGAGCGACACCTTCACATCATTCCTTAACAGGGACTGGTTGGAATTAGTAATGGTCGATGAAAGTAACAAACTTGTTCTAGCCCTTACCAGAAGATAGGATGCACTTGGATTTGGAAATAATTTTTTGCTAGTTACTTTACGTCGCACCGACACAGATAGGTCTTATGGCGATGATGGGACAGGAACGGTCTAGGAATGGGAAGGAAGCGGCCGCGGCCTTAATTAAGGTACAGCCCCAGCATTTGCCTGGTGTGAAAATGGGAAACCACGGAAAACCAACTTCAGGGTTGCCGACAGTGGGGTTCGAACCCACTATCTCCCGGATGCGAGCTCACAGCTGCGTGCTCCTAACCGCACGGCCAACTCGCCCGGTTGGAAATAATTATTGTGAGTACCGATACCTACAATAATAAAGACAGGGCGGCGCCTATAAGAAATGTCACATTCAGGAATGAATGAAAAACGAAGGAAATGTTGAAGAAGAGGAGAAAATCATGTTATTGGAAGTAAACTTGCACAGTTAAAATGAATGCTGAATGTTACACTTCCCGGACGTATGACAATAGACACGGTCATGGATTTCCCATTCTATGTAGAGTGCTTGTAGACCTTGGGGTACAATTTGGTGACGGAGTAATGCTTTTCCTAGGATACAACGTAACTAAGAATGAAAGTAATCTCACATCTCACACTATCAAACTGATTATTTAGAAATTTGAATAATTTTCAAACGTTCGTTCGCCCTATTGTGATCATTCCATCGCAATGGTACTGTTATATCGGGCGGAAGATTCAAAATGATGTTATAAATATCATTTTAACAGTTTTATCATGTATTTCTATCCATCCAGTGAACTGAAATCTAAGAGAAAACGTTGTTATTTGACTAAGTGAAGTCGATATGATCAAATAAAGAAATTCTCACAGGTTTGACCCCGCTTAAGTTTGCCCCTAAGGATTGCAGGACAACCGTTGTTGTACCATATTCTGGGGCTCAGAGAAATATTTTTATTGGTGTCTCATATGAGGGTCAGAACTAACATTTAAGTAGTCAAACTTCCGATTTGTCAAAATTTGTGTTGAATATTTGCCGTGTTCATAATTAGTTATTCACAAACTGAAATTGTATTCTCTACAACGTCACTTATATTTGTTAGCCTGTCTAGTTCGGACAAAACGAAATCTTGTAAATCGGTTTTCGTGTACTGTACTCACTCCTGGGCTCTGAGGTGTACTGAGTGGGCGTAATCGAGAGCTCACAGCAGGAATTCCCCCGCGGGGCAAGGTTACGCCGCGCTACGTTTATCATTGTGATATTTATCTGAGCCTTGAATAAGCGATATAGCAATATCGAAAGTATCACTTATAGTTTTCCAGAAACAGACTGATTTTCGTAACGCCAACTTCCTGTGTAATTATGCAGGCCGGTGGAGTGAGAGTTTATAATTTTATTAGTAAGTAAACCTGTCTTCGACAGTCGAAATGATTATTATCTAAGAAGTAATTTTAAAATTTAAATGGACTTTTAATATATCTTATGAATAAAAATTATACTTTCCAGATTTTATATGGTATTTGAATGGAATCAAAAAATTTATTATGGTATTTCCTTACAAACCATATTGGGTGTAGTTGCAGATTGGAGTTATGCTTTGACGTCTTTGGATCAGCGCACTCTTGAGGAAGCTACATACAGCTGTCCAAAATTCAAAAATGGAGAGATTTATCCCAAATTTAAAGTTTGTCAAGGTGACTTGCTCATGGAAGTCTAAATTTAATAACGAAGTTATGTATGTATGTATGTTGCATATTGGGTATTCAGCCCGAAGGCTGGTTTGATCCTCTGCAACTCCGCCAACAGCTGTCATAAATAGCTTAGGCGTCACTGAAGAGGCGTACTAGGGACATGAGGAGGGAGGTAGTTTCCCGTTGCTTTCCTCACCGAGCCAGCCGTTATATCGGCATTAAAGGTGCTAAATTCATTCTTCGAATAAAATTCTTTCTTCCTGAAACTGGGCCCGTCAAAATTTCTGCATGAACGATATTTTTGTCTAGCTGTAGTACAGTCAATCTCGTTCCGCTGCCTAAACCAGCTTTATTAACTTCATTAACATCATCGTACCCTACGGAGTCAATGCTAGTGTACGTTATTTGGTCACCTGTCAAACTATTCAGAACCTGCTGGTTGATGACATTAACTTTTTTCTAATTTTTTGGCACAAAATTGCTACTTTGTAGAAAAATTGTATTCTCACTTGGATAAAAAGAATAAACAGTGTGAATCTCGCACAATATTTTTTGAAATCTGGTTTTGTCGAATCTTGGCAATGCTATTTTTCTCAGTTCTCCGTTTCCGAGTTTTAGAAGACATTCACTGAAGTTAAATCCAAATTTTGGGCCATAGAGTAGAATATCTAAAACTTGACTGGAGAACAGCTGCTCGGTGACAGTGAGGAATTATTTCCAGGCACTGTATGCACCAAGCAAGATCACTTTTCTAGCAAAAGGTGATTTGTGTTCATTTTAAGTAACAGATTTACTGCTGAAAGAACATATTGGAGAGCCATAGTTGCCTCGTCTCATATGATTAACTTGGGTCGGTAGATGCAGTGGGTCTCGGCCCATAAGTGGCCACGGCTGGTCCGTGGTCCAACAGCTCTGCACTCTGACCGGCCAACCGAGCAGAGGAGGGCTGGCCACGGCTTTACCGCGGCTCTACGCCTCTACATTCGGGAGACGGGACAGAGCTGAGAATGGTTTTCCGTGGTTTTCCATTCTCCTGCATTAAGGCGAATGCCATGACAGCTGCTAGTATAGACCACGGCCGCCAACCCTCTCACCTTCTCCGAGCATCTCCTTCACCGTAACAAATCTCCCGGCCTGAGAGACGGCGTCACCGTCTAAGAGGCCCGCCTCCCCCTTCAGGGAAAGAATGAAAACATTTTAGTAGTAGATTAACTTAGCCTGTCTAATTTCCTTTGTATTTTCTCATATCGTTCTTATGTTAGACGTAGGGTGCTGTGAATTTAGATTAGTTACTCTCTCTTTCCTGTGATTTAACTTTACTCAAATCATGTTTCCCCAAACGTATAGTTTTAGCTTCAGTTGTTTGTCTCTGTAACTGCATATTTTAAGCGCTGCACTTTTGCCTTTGTTTACTTTTTTTGTCTTCCTCGTAGAGTTTTATTACGTTGAATGGTCAGCACATTTACAATCTGTTGATTTAACCATAGAAAATTCATACAACTTATGACGATCGAAGATTCTTTTCTAGTGAGACCTCACGCCTTCATGTACTTAATGTTCCGCCGGTGGATTTCTGTTGGAGATGGCAGATGTGGCAAAAGCGATGGCGTAAACTCCACAATCGATCATGTTAGGCTAATGATCTGCACTGTGATAAACATTGGACAGGAGTCGGGAACAGTCTGAATATAAAATCCTTTTGTCCTGGCAACAAAGTATCCGTGTATGAGGCACGGTATCGTAAATATTAATTTTTGAAATCATCATGATGAACATTACAGGGTGTCCTTAAAATGATTCCAGTATTTAAAGAAGGCACCACGCAACAAACGAAGGCAAAACGGTCCTATAAACATTGGTCACAAATCCAATATCTTCGGAGTTATGGTCCGCTACCACTACTATCAATGATCTTGATGTTCCAACAATTTATGGAGGGTAGTATGCAACAAAAGACGGAAATACGTTCCTACTTAGACATTGGTCGTGAAACTATTAGCGTTTTGTGTTGTGGTTTTACTATGATGGGGCACCGGCCCATTTTCATCACAGGGTCAGGCGACACCTAATACGGGTCTTCCACGAGCGATGGACTGCCCGTTCGCCTGACCTTAGCCCTTTAGATTTGGCTTTGGGGATATGTAAAAACTGTGGTGTATGTGGTCACCATAAACGATGTGAATGCACTACGAGAACGCGTATTCAGTGGCTATGATGCAATTCAGCAACAGCCACGGGTGTTGCAACGAATCCGTGATTCCGTGTGACGTATGGAGGAAGGGTACATTGGAATGGATGGTGGTCACATGTTGTGAGGAGTAGATCAAAGACATAGTGATCATTGATGGTTGTGGTAGCGGAGCACAACTCCGAAGATACTGGGTTTGCAATCCATGATTACAGGACATTTTTTCCTTCGTTTGTTGCGTGCTGCTTCCCCGGTAAATATTGGAACTTTTTTTTTTCAAGGACACCCTACATACAGTCCATGAGGTAATGTACGTTTTCGACATTTCTCTAATTATCTGTTTGTGTGGACTATAGTCGGTTAAACTAAGTCCTTCTATCTCGTGCTTATCGATGGAGATAATGTGTCTTCATACGTCAGAATGAAAATAAAGATCCATTCACTTCACTGAAAGAAATGTTTTCACTGAACAGTATGATGGTCAGCCTGCATTGCTGATTGCTCTTGTAATCTGTAGCTGATATCAGTTTCACGATTTACCAAACGTTCCTGTTTCCTTAATACCTATCTGTACTTCCTCTTAAAACATTAATCACCACCAAACCAAACCAAATCCCACGGAACTTAACGCCCTTGAATGGGCTCTGGCTTGCCCAGCGACCGCTGCTCAGCCCGAAGGCCTGCAGATTACGAGGGTCCGTGTGGTCAGCACGACGCATCCTCTCGGCCGTTATTCTGGGCTTTCGAGACCGGGGCCGCCATCTCAACGTCAGGTAGCTCCTCAGTTCTAATCACGTAGGTTGAGTGGAACTCGAACCAGCCCTCAGGTCGAGAGGAAAGTCCCTGACCTGGCCGGGAATCGAAGCCGGGACCTCCGGGCGAGAGGCAGGCACACTACCCCTACACCACGGGGCCGGCATTAATCACCACCGCCACCACCTTAATATATCTACGGAAGGAAACAGAAGTCAAGATGTACGTAGTTCGAGCTCATGCAGATAGATACAGCTGTGTACGTCATCATGGTGAATATGAGACATTCACTTCGGTGAAAGAAACGTATTTTTCTTTTCTTTTTTTCTTTTTTTCTTTAGTGCAGATCTTGTAGTCGTGAGAGTTTCGTTGTATTTTTCTTGTAAATAAGACATAACAATCTACAACTGGTGCCAGTTTCAGCTGTAGAAACCTCGTTTTCCCGGTATCACTGGTGAATGACACAGAATAGCCCGTAGGAGCCACATTTCAACTTTATATGGGTCGGTGGATGCAGAATGGGTCTCGACCCACAAGTGACCACGGCTGGTCCGTGGTCCGACAGCTCTGCACTCCAACCAGCCAACCGATCAGAGGAGGGGTGGATACGGCTCTACTATGGCTCTAAGCCTCTGTATTCGGGAGAAGGGACTGGGATGGGCCTCACGTCTGGCCCCAAACGTCGGCTGTCCTGAGAATCATTTTCCGTGGTTTTCCATGCTCCTGCACTAAGGCGAATGCCGGGACAGTTCCTAGTATAGGCCACGGCAGCCAACTCCTCACCTTCTCCGTGGATCTCCTTCGCAGTAACAAATCTCTCGGCCTGAGAGACGGCGTTACCGTCTAAGAGGCCCGCCTCCCCCTTCAGGGGAGGAATGAAAACGTTTAAGTAATAGCAATCAACTTTATAGTATGGACCAATCTAAACATTTCAGACAGACGCACATGTATATACAGTATACAGTATAAATTTTCCTTTCAAAAGATATCCTGTATAGTTTGAAACGGCGATGGTTAACCTCAGTCGTCGATGATTTAAACGTAAGAGGCGAGGAACTGGACGAGGGCACAGACTTAGTGCGAAGGAGCGTAGTTCCACGCCCCACTAACTACGTACAGAGTAATAAATAAGTTACAAGATTGTGAGCGGCTGCAGGATGACCTCGATAGTGTTGTGAGATGGACGGTGGACAATGGTATGGTGATAAACGGGGTTAAAAGTCAGGTTGTGAGTTTCACAAATAGGAAAAGTCCTCTCAGTTTTAATTACTGCGTTACAACAACTTGTCCTCGGATACTCCCGGCACGAAAAGCCATATGTCTTTTCATTTACATGTGGATCTGGTCAAGTTTTACGTCCAGAACTCCTTCCCAACACTAATCCTATGTGGAAGGATGTACACTGACTGACAGAGCAAATGCAACACCAAGGAGGAGTGGTTCGAAAGGGATGAAAGTTGGGGAAAAAACAGAGACGGTACGGACGAATAATTGATGTTTATTTCAAACCGATATGCAGGTTACACAATGCGCACGGCATCGACTCAGTAGGATGTAGGACCACCGCGAGCGGCGATGCACGCAGAAACACGTCGAGGTACAGAGTCAATAAGAGTGCGGATGGTGTCCTGAGGGATGGTTCTCCATTCTCTGTCAACCATTTGCCACAGTTGGTCGTCCGTACGAGGCTGGGGCAGAGTTTGCAAACGGCGTCCAATGAGATCCCACACGTGTTCGATTGGTGAGAGATCCGGAGAGTACGCTGGCCACGGAAGCATCTGTACACCTCGTAGAGCCTGTTGGGAGATGCGAGCAGTGTGTGGGCGGCCATTATCCTGCTGAAACAGAGCATTGGACAGCCCCTGAAGGTACGGGAGTGCCACCGGCCGCAGCAAATGCTGCACGTAGCGGTGGGCATTTAACGTGCCTTGAATACGCACTAGAGGTGACGTGGAATCATACGCAATAGCGCCCCAAACCATGATGCCGCGTTGTCTAGCGGTAGGGCGCTCCACAGTTACTGCCGGATTTGACCTTTCTCCTCGCCGACGCCACACTCGTCTGCGGTAACTATCACTGACAGAACAGAAGCGTGACTCATCGGAGAACACGACGTTCCGCCATTCCCTCATCCAAGTCGCTCTAGCCCGGCACCATGCCAGGCGTGCACGTCTATGCTGTGGAGTCAATGGTAGTCTTCTGAGCGGACGCCGGGAGTGCAGGCCTCCTTCAACCAATCGACGGGAAATTGTTCTGGTCGATATTGGAACAGCCAGGGTGTCTTGCACATGCTGAAGAATGGCGGTTGATGTGGCGTGCGGGGCTGCCACCGCTTGGCGGCGGATGCGCCGATCCTCGCGTGCTGACGTCACTCGGGCTGCGCCTGGACCCCTCGCACGTGCCACATGTCCCTGCGCCAACCATCTTCGCCACAGGCCCTGCACCGTGGACACATCCCTATGGGTATCGGCTGCGATTTGACGAAGCGACCAACCTGCCCTTCTCAGCCCGATCACCATACCCCTCGTAAAGTCGTCTGTCTGCTGGAAATGCCTCCGTTGACGGCGGCCTGGCATTCTTAGCTATACGCGTGTCCTGTGGCACACGACAACACGTTCTACAATGACTGTCGGCTGAGAAATCACGGTACGAAGTGAGCCATTCGCCAACGCCGTGTCCCATTTATCGTTCGCTACGTGCGCAGCACAGCGGCGCATTTCACATCATGAGCATACCTCAGTGACGTCAGTCTACCCTGCAATTGGCATAAAGTTCTGACCACTCCTTCTTGGTGTTGCATTTGCTCTGTCAGTCAGTGTATTTACTATCGCATGTATTTGTGGTGGTGGTGGTGGTGATGGTAGTGGTGGTGGTGGTGGTGGTGGTGTTGTTTGAGTCATCAGTCCATAGACTAGCTTGATGCAGCCGTCCATACCACCCTATCCTGAGCTATTCATTTCTGCGTAACTACTTATGTATTAAGGCTAACACAAACACAAACATCGTGTCTCCTAGCCAGGGGAATGAGATGCAGCTAAAACTCCGACCTGGTCGGGAATCGAGCTCGCGCTCTTTGAACCGAAGGCCGCTACACTGACTATTCAGCTAACAAATCGCATGAAAGGGACTAACAAGCTTCGAAAGAAATAAGGACTTTACCGTTTGAAGACTCTTCTCGGGGGAATATAACACTATAAATCTCGAGACCATAATTACAAGAACTACTACGAGCTGTTGTTAGCTCTTCAACCATCAGTCTCCACAGCACATACAGTGTATTTCTTGAACCTCCATCTCCAGATGACTAACACGTTATTTGTGTCTGAGTAACGAATACTTAATCACTTAAGGTAACTGAGAAGTCCATCAATAGCGGTTACACATTTTCACATCAGAGGACAGAGAGTTGCGTGCTTCACGATACCTCTAACATAATTGAGGTCACAGCGACAAGCAGAATATTTGGGAACCTAACGCAATAATGTCTAAAGTTCACGGAGCGTAGCAGAAAAAGACTCTATTAGGGAAGAAGAGTTTGGGGTCAAAACGTGAAACAAGGAGAGAGTTTTGTTTATAATTGTATTTCCAATTGTTCCTCTGTTGATACACCGTGTGCTGAGTCAGAGGCGCACTGGAAATGTGAAGGTCATAAAAACTATCTGTATTACCCGTCGTTCATGCGTTATGCCTTTGCTGACGAGACCCAGAGTTTACAGTGCACTGTGTCTTCTGGCATGTGCTAGAACAAAAGTGTTACTTTCACTGAGCCTGTATTAGACCCCGCTCTGACTTTGACAAATGGAAGTGATCGTTGTATGAGCAATACTAGTAATGCCATTCCTTGATAACCAGGCTCTGGTGTGAAAACATCGCTCGTAGGGTCGAATGGTACGTGAATTTACTGGGTTTGGCAGACTGGTATGTAATATCAACTTCTGGCTCGGTGAGGAAAGCAACGTGAAATTACCCCGCTCCTTATTTCCCAAGTATAACTCTTCCGTGATGACTTGGCCATTCATGACAGCTAATAGCAGAGGTATTGAGGATCAAACCAGCCTTCAGGTTAGTAGGAGGAACTAGTTAAATACAACTCGTTGCAAACTGATCAGTAGGGGCTGATGACCACGTGACTGTACACCTTGTAAAAACAATAACGACTACAACCACTCCTGTCAATTGATTACAACGACGACTAATTATATTATTATTATTATTATTATTATTATTATTATTATTATTATTATTATTATTATTATTATTATTGAATATCCAAAGCAGTTTGGAACCCTATTTTACATAGTATACTAGGGTTGTAGTTAAAATACATATTCACTTTTACAATGAAAATGAATTCATGTATCTAATCGACGTAAAATGAAGTGGATGAAGTTAATAAAATATTTGTAACAGCGCGGCTTCTTAAACAAATGATACAGGGGTTTTGATAATGCAGTGTTGCAATAATTCAAATGAGAGTACAAGTCATGCCTTCTTCTTTCAAATGCAGCACATTCAATTAGTAGGTGGTCCACGACTAAGTAATAGTTCAACCAACCAACCAACCAACCAACCAATCAATCAATCAATCAATCAATCAATCAATCAATCAATCAATCAATCAATCAATCAATCAATCAATCAATCAACCAATCAATCAATCAATCACCACTGATCTGCATTTAGGGCAATCACTCAGGTGGTAGATTCCCAATCAGTTATTTACGTAGTCTTTTCTTAAATAATTTCAAACAAGTTGGAAATTTATCGAATATCTCCTTTGTAAAGTACTTTATAGGGAAGGGAAGGAGTCCAGGGAGTTAAGACCCTCTTCGAAATATCCTTAGTTTTCTGGAAAGTTTGATGCTGGCCTATTTGTGAACATTTTACGTTGAAAGCTGAATTCACTACCTGATCAACGTCCACTAGAATTGACGTTGTCTGTAGAATCAAATATTATATAAATCGTTCAACCTATACAAACATTTAATTTATACAGCAATTTAGAAATTACTATAAATTTCAGAACATACCGCTTCGTCGAAAATCTCGTCTCCAGTAAGCTGGACAGGAATTGGATAGCACACCTTTCCGTTTGTTATTCAGAAATGAAAATAAGAAAAAGTATTATCGGATTAAGAAATAGTCACATTTAAATCCTTTAACGCAGAGACAAATAATAATAATAATAATAATAATAATAATAATAATAATAATAATAATAATAATAATAATAATAATAATTTGGTAGTGGTCATGCGATACTAATTTGTATGACCTACCCCCCCCCCCCTCCACCACCACCACCACCACCACCGGCCAATCTTGTCTAGCACTACCAGTACTTTAAAGACAAATATTCAGAATTCGCGAAATGTATGCGAACGAGGCCGAACATCCCCTCGAGATACATTTCTAAATACGTGCCTTCTCCCTTGGTAAATTATTCCAATGCCTAACTCCTCTTCCTATGAACGAATATTTCACCAAATTTGTCCTCTTGAATTCCAAATTTATCTCCGTACTGTGATCTTTCCTGCTTTTAAAAACACCACTTAAATGTATTCGTCTACATATGCCATTCCACGCTATCTCTCCACTGACAGCGCGGAACATACCGCTCGTCTCCTTTCTCCCAGGTCTTGGCAGTCCAAAGTTTGCAACATTTTCGTAATAATATTTTGCCGGAAATCACCAATAACAAATCATGCTGCTTTTCATTGGATTCTTCCCGTTCTTGAACCAAGTCAGCCTGGTGAGGGTCACATACCCTAATACTCTATCAATCACTCAATCACTACTGATCTGCATTTAGGGCAGTCGCCCAGGTGGCAGATTCCCTATCTATTGTTTTCCTAGCCTTTTCCTGAATGTTCGCAAAGAAATTGGAAATTTATTGAACATCTCCCTTGGTAAGTTATTCCAATCCCTAACTCCCCTTAGTATAAACGAATATTTGCCCCAATTTGTCCTCTTGAATTCCAACTTTATCTTCATATTGTGATCTTTCCTACTTTTAAAGACACCATCCAAACTTATTCGTCTACTGATGTCCTCCCACGCCATCTCTCCACTGACAGCTCAGAACATACCACTTAGTCGAGCAGCTCGTCTCCTTTCTTCCAAGTCTTCCCAGCCCAAACTTTGCAACATTTTTGTAACGCTACTCTTTTGTCGGAAATCGCCCAGAACAAATCGAGCTGCTTTTCTTTGGATTGTTTCCAATTCCTGAATCAAGTGTCCCATACACTGGAACCATACTCAAGTTGAGGTCTCACCAGAGACAAATATGCTCTCTCCTTTACATCCTTACTACAACCCCTAAATACTCTCATAACCATATGCAGAGATCTGTACCCTTTATTTACAATCATATTTATGTGATTACCCCAATGAAGATCTTTCCTTATATTTATACCTAGGTATTTACAATGATCCCCAAAGGGAACTTTCACCCCATCAACGCAGTAATTAAAACTGAGAGGACTTTTCCTATTTGTGAAACTCACAACCTGACTTTTATCCCCGTTTATCATCATACCATTGCCTACTGTCCATCTTACAACATTATCGAGGTCATTTTGCAGTTGCTCACAATCTTGTAACTTACGGGTATTTATTACGCTGTACAGAATAACATCATCTGCGAAAAGCCTTATCTCTGATTCCACTTCTTTACAGATATCATTGATGTATACAAGAAAACATAAAGGTCCAATAATACTGCCTTGAGGAATTCCCCTCTTAATTTTTACAGGGACAGATAAAGTTTTACTTACTCTAATTCTCTGAGTTCTATTTTTTAGAAACAGAGCCACCCATTCAGTCACTCTTTTGTCAAGTCCAATTGCACTCATTTTTGCCAGTAGTCTCCCATGATCTACCCTAAATGCCTTAGATAAGTCAATTGCAATACAGTCCAACTGACCTCCTGAATCCAGGATATCTGCTATATCTTGCTAGAATCCTACAAGTTCGGCTTCTGTGGAATAACCTTTCCTAAACCCAAACTGCCTTCTGTCAAACCATTTATTAATTTTGCAAACATGTTTTATATAATCAGAAAGAATGCCTTCCCAAAGCTTACATACAATTCATGTCAAACTGACTGGCCTGTAATTTTCAGCTTTATACCTATCACCCTTTCCTTTATATACAGGGGCTACTATAGCAACTCTCCATTCATTTGGTATAGCTCCTTCAACCAAACAATAATCAAATAAGTACTTCAGTTATGGTACTATATCCCAACCCATTGTCTTTAGTATATCCCCCGAAACCTTATCAATTCCAGCTGCTTTTCTAGTTTTCAACGTTTGTTTCTTACTGTAAATGTCATTGCTGTCATAGGTAAATTTTAATACTTCTTTAGCATTAGTCACCTCCTCTATCTGGACATTATCCTTGTAACCAACAATCTTTACATACTGCTGACTGAATACTTCTGCCTTTTGAAGATCCCCGCATACACACTCCCCTTGTTCATTAATTATTCCTGGAACGTCCTTCTTGGAACCTGTTTCTGCCTTAAAGCACCTATACATACTCTTCCATTTTTCACTAAAATTAGTGTGGCCACCAATTATGCTTGCCATCATGTTATCCTTAGCTGACTTCTTTGCTAGATTCAATTTCCTAGTAAGTTCCTTCAATTTTTCCTTACTTCCACAGCCATTTCTAACTCTTTATTTCTTTCCGTCCTGCACCTCCTTCTTAGTCTTTTTACTGCCCTGTTATAATATAGTGGATCTTTACCATTCCTTACCACCTTTAAAGGTACAAACCTATTTTCACATTCCTCAACAATTGCTTTAAACCCATCCCAGAGCCTGTTTACATTTTTATTTACCGTTTTCCACCGATCATATTTGCTTATTAAAAACTCCCTCATGCCTGTTTTATCAGCCATATGGTACTGCCTAACAGACCTAATTTTAATCTCTTCCTTTCTTTCACATTTATTTTTAATTACCACAAAAACAGCTTCGTGGTCACTAATACCATCTATTACTTCGGTTTCTCTATAGAGCTCATCTGGTTTTACCAGCCCCACATCCAGAATATTCTTCCCTCTAGTTGGTTCCATCACTTTCTGCATCAGGTGCCCTTCCCATATTAACCTATTTGCCATTTGTTGGTCATGCTTCCTGTCTTTCGCATTACCTTCCCAATTGACAGAGATCACCCGCTACTATCACGTTCGTTTCCTTATCGTTTCCCACATAGCTGATTATCTTATCAAATCATTCTGAATCAGCATCTGCGCTACCCTTTCCTGTTCTGTACACTCCAAAGACATCTAGTTGCCTATTATATTTAGAAATGGGCCTTACCCCTAGAATTTCGTGCTTGTCACCTTTAACTTTTTCGTAGCTTACAAATTCTTCTTTCACGAGAATGAATACTCCCCCTCCCACCATTCCTATCCTATGACACACCCTCCAGTTCCGTGAGAAAATTTCTGCATCCATTATATCATTTCTCAGCCATGATTCAACTCCTATTACAATATCTGGTAAGTATATAACTATTAAATTACTTAATTCTATTCCTTTCTTTACAATACTTCTACAGTTGAGCACTAACAGTTTTATGTCATCCCTACTTGATTTCCAGTTCCCTGTTTCCTTAACACCGCTGCCTAGCGCACCCTGTTTCCCTGAATGTACCTCCCTATTATCCTTCTAAACAAATTTCCCAACTTATATGTATCACTGCGGTTTAAGTGAAGGCCATCTGAGCGCAGATCCCTATATCCTACCCACCCATTAGGATCTAGAAATTTCACTCCCAGTTTCTTTTCTCCGGCACGTTAAAGAAATCCAACATAAAAATACTCAAAACACTCTAGTGCCTCTTAAAATCTATAGCAATTGGAGATTGTTGTTATTATTATTGTACCGGGGGTACTTCTTCTCCGGTCAGTTAAACTGTGCACCCTCTATAAGGCCATCTATGTAATCTAACTTGAACTGATGTTTTACAAGATATTTTTGTTTTCAACTGTTAGTTGCCTCTACCATAGGTTTAATTGCTCCATCTAGTGGGGTAAACTATAATCATGTCATAAAGAAATGTGTAATTGTGATGTTTGTCAACCTGGTTCTTAGGATGGTTATTATGTATCAAAGTTGTCAACACTTCAGCTGGTTAATCAACCTATCAGAAATTTGTAAATATTTTCTCTAGCCAATTAAAAGTGGGGGTGTGTACAGGAATCCAGCATATCAGTAAAGAATTCTGGAAACTTCCTCTCAAAAATATAAAATCTGGGCGCTTTACGGCCGTATTGTCTTGATTGCTCTAGTGATTTGAGAGCGGCGTATCCTAAGGGAGGTAGAGGCCGCGGGCGTCGTTCGGAAGGCCAAGCAACTCAAGGTAATGGCACAATTTTCATAAACATGTGATAGCTCCTGGGGATAGCTTGAGGGGAATTGAATTTAAATTTCTAAATTTGGTGTTCCAAATGTAGAATTTATCGCCAAGTCTCAGGACTCTGTTCTAGTCCCTATTGGGAATTACGTAATGTAAGGGAACAAAGAGTGATCAAGTTCCCATTCAACTTGGCATGAGGGGACTAAAGTCTCTAAACCCCTAAAATTGTTAACACTTATTTGGTATTTAATGTTTCTCATTTAGTCATCCCGGTGAAGAATAGGCTTAGCCTCTGTATCATCGGGGCCCACTTAGGATTTTTAACTACTCCTATAAGGAGAGCAAGTGTTTCGCCTCCTAGCCTTTTGTTATGGCCAGTCATGTTCAACCTTTTCTTTTACACAAAGGCCATTTAGTATGGGCACTCATGTCACTGTTTATTCGGTAATTGTTTCTGGTGTTAGTTCCCTTTAGGAACAGTGTGTTACAAACTGTTGAGCAACAGATAAGCCCACATCAGAGCAACGGGGAGTAAGTAGGCCCTACTTCAAGTAAGGACAATCGATAGACTGTAAGTGCACCATAAGAAAATGAATGCCTCTACGAGGCTGGGCTATGATATAGTTGGAGCGCAGACTCCCCTGTAGTGTAAAGGATAGGAGCAAATCGTGCTCTTGTAAATTTTCTATCTGCCAAGAGCGATCTAGCTCTTTTCTGTGTAAATTAGCATTTGTAATTCTCTCTCAAGTTTTTGTACCTGATATACGGACTTTTAAGCCTTTGTTACTACTAAAGCTGACAAGCTCATTATTATAGTTGTTATTCTTTCAGATTTTCTATTTATCAATGTTAAAGTAGAGAAAAAAGGGAAGAAATAAAATTTCAAAATTTAAGTTATGCTGTAGTTAATTCTTTGTCCACCCATTCAACCCTCGCGTTTTTTACACCTCTGTAATCCACGAAATTTCCTTTATTATTATTATTATTATTATTATTATTATTATTATTATTATTATTATTATTATTATTATTATTATTATTATTATTATTATTATTATTATATGGCCTATTTCCCAATTATCTGGATCGGCACTGAAGTAGATTAAGCCCAGTCGGATGCTCTTCTTATTTTCCTTAATCTGTTTACCCTCCAGGGTTGGCTTTTCCCTCCGACTCAGCGAGGGATCCCACCTCTAACGCCTCAAGGGCAGTATCCTGGAGCCTGAGACATTGGGTCGGGGATACAACTGGGGAGAATGACCAGTACCTCGCCCAGGCGGCCTCACCTGCTATGCTGAACAGGGGCCTTATGGGGGGATGGGAAGATTGGAAGGGATGGACGAGGAACAGGGAAGAAACCGGCCGTGGCCTTAAGTTAGGCACCATCCCGGCATTTGCCTGGAGGAGAAGTGGGAAACCGCGGAAAACAGGATGGCTGAGGTGGGAATCGAATCCACCTCTACTCATTTGACCTCCCGAGGCTGAGTGAACCCCGTTCCAGCCCTCGTGCCACTTTTCAAATTTCGTGGCAGAGCCGGGAATCGAACCCGGGCCTCCGGGGGTGGCAGCTAATCACACTAACCACTACACCACAGAGGCGGAGCACTATTGTTATTACCGAGCAAATTTGCCCAGTGGTTTGGGTCGCACAGCTGTGAGCTTGAATTCGGGAGATAGTGGGTTCGAACCCCACTGTCGGCAGCCGTGAAGATGTTTTCCGTGGTTTACCATTTTACACCAGACAAATGCTGGGGATGTACCTTCATTTCGGGCATGGCTGGTTCCTTCCCACTCCTAGCATTTTCCTATCCCATCGTCGCCATAAGACCTGTCGGTGCGACGTAAAGCAAATTGTAACAAAATAAAACAACTGTTGTTGTTCCTGTAGTGGTTGGCAGTGTGATGTGTTGTATGTAGATGAAGATTTATATTAAGAGGAACACAAACACCCAGCAGCCTCCGAGCTAGAAGAATTACAGTAAGTACTGTAACTGCGGCTAAAATCCCCGGCCTTGCTGGAAATCGAACGCGGGGCCCTATGAACTGAAGGCTACTATGCAGACAGTTCAGCCAAGGAGCCAGATTATTATTATTATTATTATTATTATTATTATTATTATTATTATTATTATTATTATTATTATTATTATTATTATTATTATTATTATTATTATTATTATTATATAGTTTGGGATTTAACAATCATTTGTCTGAATAATGAAGGAACCATTCCCAAGATAGCTGTGGAGATTCTCGACGTATTCTTGTAAATTTCCGAGAAAATAATGTTGCGAAAATGTTTCAGACTTTGGGATTGAAAGTAAGGAAACGAGCTGCTCGACTAAACGGTATGTTCCGAGCTGTCAGTGAAAAGATGGCGTGGAATTACATTAATAGACGAATAAGCTTGACTGGAGCTTTTGAAGATAAAAAGGTGAAATTATGAAGATAAAGATGGAATTCAAGAAGACAAATTGGGAGCAAATATGCATTTATAGGAAGAGGAATTAGTGATTGGAATAATTTATCAAGGGGAATATTCCATACATTTCTAACTTCCTTGAAATAATTTTAGTAAATTCTCGGTATACAATTGGTAAAGAACCTGCTTGCTACTCGGGCGAAAGTCCTAAATGCAGGTCAGTGATAATACTGATTGAAACTAGCCAGCTGTGACTGTACTCCTTCAGCACTACGTATCTTTACATTCAAGGCTACATAAAAAAATGGCCTTGTGTTTTAAACTGACTTAGCACCAATCATACCGTTCTCGAAGAGATACGAAATTAGTACGGTGATTTTCTTCCTCGTACGTCTACTAACCTCCTCTTTCACTTTGTCCTTGTTAGCTGATTGACATCGTCACTGGTTTTTCATCAAGACTTGATTCCTGGGCGATGCATGTGGGATTTTCGAAAGGTATGTCCAAGTGGTTTTGATTCTACGTAAGACTGAGTTACCTGTGGTAATTATCACGATATTAACAGTCACGTAAAAGAACAAGTTTTGCTTCATCTTGTCCATCCCTGACACGTGAACACTTGGTAGGTTTTTCTTTTCTCCTTACTCTTATCTAATAGGCAGTCTTGTTGGAATTAGGACTCCATCCTTATTTTCACCTAGGCTAATGAACTTCACGTTAAGCTCCGTAACTCAAACATAATCTTCTAAGCCGAATTATGATGCTAAGGCTTTAGTTACGTAATTTCGGTAACTATTAACTTCCCACCTAGTCCGGCCCCGCGGTGTAGGGGGCAACGCGTCCGCCTATCACCCGGTGGCCCCGGGTTCGATTCCCGGACGGGTCAGGGATTTTTAATTGTAAATGATTAATATCCCTGGTCTTAACGTTCCTTTCCTCACATTCAGCACTTTACACTTCCGCCATTTACAAAATACACGCAGGTTCCTCACATATGGTGCAAGTAGAAGCAAAAGATCTTTCTAGGTCGACGCCCCGAACAAATAGCATTGTAAAAAAAAAAAATCCCACCTATTTGTGCTTAACTGACAGATGTTTTGTTTAATACCTCGTTCGCTCGTAATCTGTTTACCCTCCAGGGTAGGTTTTTCCCTCGGACTCAGCGAGGAATCCCACTTCTACCGCCTCAGAGGCAGTGTCCTGGAGCTTCAAACTCTGGGTCGGGGGATACTACTGGGGAGGATGACCAGTACCTCGCCCAGGCGACCTTACCTGCTATGCTGAACAGGGGCCTTGTGGGGGGATGGGAAGTTTGGAAGGGATAGACAAGGAAGAGGGAAGGAAGTGGCCGTGGCCTTAAGTTAGGTACCATCTCGGCATTCGCCTGGAGGAGAAGTGGGAAACCACGGAAAACTACTTCCAGGATGGCTGAGGTGGGAATCGAACCCCCCTCTACTCAGTTGACCTCCCGAGCCTGAGTGGACCCCGTTCCAGCCCTCGTACCAATTTTCAAAAATTTCGTGGCACAGCCGGGAATCGAACCCGGGCCTCTGGGGGTGGTAGCTAATCACACTAACCACTACACCAAAGAGGCGGACTATTTAATACCTACTAGTTAATATTTGCAGTCTGCTGGTCAAGTTATCAGCCCAGAAGTTAGTTGGATCCTCAAATAACACCAGTGAAGGTTCTCCGATTATAGAGAAGCCGCAAAAGTCGATAGTGACACTATAATGAGGCGTACTAGGCGTGATGAGAAGTGAGATAACTTCGATTGCTTTTCACTGAGCTATAAAGTACTGTTGCAACACGATTTACTATATAAGTAACACCTTTCACAGCATTTAGAATGTAGATGCACTAGCTATGTTCTGAATTCATTACTGAGTACCATCAATAGCTCAGCAGCTTCCTTACTGTGGTACACATCCTTACGGAGTGCGTGGTCCTCTTCGATCTATGCCGTAGCTTAAAACTTCCGAGTACCGCCCGCGTCCTATCCGAGACGACGAGCAGTCAGCAGACCCCGTCATCCGTTTTGTGAGGGATAATTGCCCGTTTTCATGTATAAATATGCATTTTCTAGTTTTTATTCTATTGTTAACTACGTTTTACTCTAATGACTGTTATATTTAGAGTTTGTGTATTTTAATGTGTTACTTTAACTTTTAATTTGAATGATATTTAATTTTAAAGGCAGTTCCTTATCCTATTTCAATCGATTTTCATATAATTTTATAACGAAATAAGGTATTGCGGATTATATCCACTCATTATTGGGGGAAAGAGATTCGTTGGAAGCAACTGAAATGTTGATTTGGGGGAAAATAACGAAGATGGGCTGGACTCAATAAAAGACATATCGAGATGTTCTAAAGGAAGTCAGTGAGAAATGGGGGCTGATGAAATGAAATGGCGTATGGCTTTTAGTGCCGAGTGTGTCCGAGGACATGTTCGGCTCGCCAGGTCTTTCGATTTGACCTGCGCGTCGTGATGAGTATGAAATGATGATGAAGACAATACATACACCCAGCCTCCGAGCCAGCAAAATTAATGAGTGTTCGTTAAAATTCCCGACCCTGTCGGGAATCGAACCCGGGACCCCCGTGACCAAAGGCCAATAAGCTAACCATATAGCCATGAAGCCGGATTGGGGACTGATAATGGATATTGAAGGAAGTTAAAACTTGTATGTCATATCTTGAACCATAATGACTTCCTAATAAACGTCTTTGAAGGAAAAATACTAGGAAATAAAGGAAGAGGAAGACCAAAGAAGACATATTTCGAGGATGTGAGAAACTCAATGGGATGTAAAGACGACAAGGAAGTGAAGAGAACAGCAGGATTGAAAGGAGAATGGTTGCAACGACAAGGCTCAGCCATTAGTGAATGATGATGATTATTATTATTTTAAATTAATATTCATTCTTCATTAAATGATTTTTAAATTCTAATCATTCGTAAACTTTGAACTTTTACATTTCGTTTCATCTCATACTAGGAAGCAACAATCGATGCAATAGAAGCATAGGGGCAGCCAACCGCCCAAGAAATGTCGAACAGTGCCATCTGTAGGCAAGCGAATGGTGACAGTGTTCTGAGACACAGAGGACATCATATTCATTGACTGGCTGGAATTTGAGGCCACGATTAACAGTGCACCATATGTGGCAACCCTTAAGCGGTTATGTGGTGCCATTCAAACTAAGCGGCTAGGAAAATGGGCTAAAGGCGTGTTTCTGCAACATGATAATGCCCGGCCCCACACTATCCGAGAGACCACCGCTGCCATTGATCGAATGGGATTCACGGTGCTGCTACACCCACCATACTCTCCCGACTTGAAACCAAGTGATTATCATCTGTTCGGGAATATGAAGAAACCTCTACGTTGTTGCCGTTTTGCAGATTTTGCAGAACTGGACACAGCTGTCAAGGCATGGGTACGCACACTCCGAAAGAATGGTTTCAGGAAGGTCTGGACAGACTGACACATCGATGGCAAATGTGCATACAGTTACAAGGAGATTATATTGAGAAGGTGGATGTAACAACTCATGTGTAATGTACTTCATTTGGGTAGAAAAAATAAAGTGTGAAACAATATAGTACGACCTTCGTATCATCATCATCATCATCAGCAGCAGCAGCAGCAGGGAGCAACTTCCATACTGTCACAGACATAAATGATACTGAGACTTCAGTGGACGCTGCTCTTTTGTTCAGGCATGTGCTAAGAGATGAATACCAACATTACGGTGTATGCAACCTGACTCTATGTTAATATTTTTTATGGCAAATGTATATATGTATGTATGTATGTATGTATGTATGTATTACACCCTACCGGGCTTCGAATGGATGACCCACGCAAGAATGCCTCCACGTAACGGGGTAAACACCCACGGATGAGATTGGATTGAAGAGCGGGTCGAATTGCTTAACGAGCTTCGAACCGCTCCCCTTCCTACTTTCTGTGCCGGCCCGGCAGCCTGAGCACTTGGGGAAGCGGTACGTTCGAAAGAAAACAAAAACAACAATACTTAAGATGGAGCCTTATGTCTATAATATGAAAGTAGGATCTCTGGGTTCAAATGCCTATTGGATACTGCTTAACACTGCTACAAATGACAAGAACCATTTAATAGGGGTACGAATGCAAATTTATTCAAATATGACAATTTAACAAGGTTGATACAGCTCTATACAATGACTCTCCACATATGGGAGGAAAAGAAAATAATAATCATTTTAAAATACGAATCGCCCATGGGCGTCGTCTGCATAACGGTATGATTGAGGTTTTGCGACTTGCTATCGTTCATTTTTTTCTCATTAATTCATACCGTTCATGACATTTGTACATTATTCTGTCGATCACACCGTGAGATGAACTGATGTCCCGATACACAAATATTACTAGCTGTTCTAAGCACGAACATAACCGGGGCCTACGCTACATAATATCATATTAAAAGACACATTTGCATAATGCACAAACAAACACAAATACCCTTTTGCTAAACCCCGGACTCCTCATCTATTACCAAAACCAAACAACGTGCACATAGGTTCTGTTTGAACTCAAAAATATGTGCACATCATTACGAAACATACACAAAACATATGGATATATACACTTCATGCACTCAGGAGAACCATTCCTAGAAAGAAAACAGCATGGTTATCACTGGCTCCGGCCCACAGCGCAAGCTTGGAGCAGCTCGCCCAAGGGCGCCGTCATCATCCGGCGTCGAACTGGCAGACTCCCGACCGAGAGGTACTGTGGGTTTCTGTAGATACCGAGAATAGCTACAATCTCATCTCGCCGGATATCTGGGGGAATCCCTATTCATTTATTAAATACCTTTTAAAGGAAGTTACCGTGATATTATCATTATACAAGTATTCTTAGCTAAGCCATATAACCCAAACAAAAGAACGTGAGCAGACCAGGCTCCAAGCCCTAACACAATGCGAGACGGGACCCTTTTGTCCCGATGGCGAGAGCTAGACCTTCACAAAAAAATAAAGGAGGCCGGTCATTCACTTCGCACGGCCATTCAGATTCTTCTCTCCCTCAAACGTCACCTTCTCGTCTTAGGGACACATCCACGGCCCATTTTATTTGTTTATTCATATTATTGTGGAATTCCCATGAAATACTCTTTTATTCTCTCTCATTATTATCGCTGAGCGCCGGCTATGGGCACAATCATTTCTAACTCATTTCATCGTAAATTACTCGGGCATTCAGCCGTCCCACTATGTCTCATATCGCGTATCTTATTCCCTTGGGCCTAGGGCTCTCATGGCTCCTCGTTCATACCACATAAATACACTTATATTTAAACCTTCTGACCAAAGATTAGGGATGGGCCTCACCCCGGCTATAGATTAAAAGAAAACTCTCCAAACCATTATGGCCAATTAATCAAAATCACGGGAGACTTGCACATGGTCCCTCACACCTATCTAGATCACACAGTATGTACCTCTCCCGGTCGGGATTTTCTTCATTCTTGCTGTACATGCACGGATTATATCTGTAAGCTAGGCATGCATTATCTGACTGACCCATGAGTTTCCCTGGCATATTTGACAACCTCGTGGGACAGTGACTACCAATATTTCGACATGTTTCCCTGCTTGCCAACACTATTTTTCCAACCGCCCCTACGGGAAACTCGAATATTCTCCTAACCTTGTTCCCATATTTGCTAGGACATTCTACATTTTACTAAAAATATAACCCTCACGATAAGCTAATCATTAAGAAAGAAATATGAGTCGTCCGGGAATTTAGCCCCTTGAATTTTACTTCAACATTATAAAAATCAATAAAAATTCCATATAGGACATGCATTAACTTACAACATTTGATATTTACAAAAGAACGCTAATCCTATCCCCGGGTTATGTCATGCTTAGAAATTAAATTTGGACATCACTCATCTGTTTGGTGGCCGTTGTCTCTTCCGCCACGGGAGACCCATGGTGAAGTTCTTAGTACTCCATGACCACTCGGCAGGTGGCGGGCGTGCAGTCCTTCATCCCTGGTCCATCCAAGTCCGACATCCTGGGGAACTCGTCACAGCTGAAATCTTACAGTAATCCAATTGGGTAACACTTTTACACTCGTCACACGTCCTCTATTTCAGAGCTTACACCCGCGTTCACAGTAAGAATCGGGTAGCTCACGAGACTCGAGCCCCTGATTCGAAGTAACACTTTGGGTGACACCTAATTATGAATTTCACTGACTCATTAAACCGGCAGTTTCTCAGCCGAATTCTAATACTTGTTCGAAAATTATGCTCGCGGTTTTTACTAGTTTGACACGCAGCACAGAAACGATTCACCTAGGCTCGTTTGGCCTCCCGTTCACTACACAAAGGCTTTTGTACAAGGGTTTCTGACTGTAACTGGAGCACCGCGGGACGCAGTGTCCGCCTCACGACCCGTGAAAGAACAACTGTCTCTACAATGGCCTGCCCGGCTTATATTATCTTACCCGCCGGAAGCTCGGGGGCGTCAACGTTCACGGTTCATTAAGAACAAGAGCTCCTTTCGTACCAAGAATTGACGATATTTGAATAGTGCATCTTGTAGCCCTCTGTCTCCTCTTTCATTTGAGCCTGGCGTGCTGGACCGACGATCAGCAGTTTTTATGTAATTTGCTTCCCGCCTTTGATTAATTCATAGCGTCCTCTGGGGGGTGGAGCTACCTCCTAAGCGCGATTCTTGGCGTGGGTGACGCCGCTATGTCCACATGTGTTAGCGATATGTTACATCTTGACAGCTGGTGACCTCATTTCTTCCCCTGCATAAGTTATTACATATTTTTAGTCTGGAGAACGCAGAAAATTCCGCTCTATTCAATGGTGTGTCTCACATAATTTTCCTATGTCTGGATTAAAATATCGCCCCGTTTTACGCGACGTTGGCACCCGTGACATGTGCATAAAAAACCGGAAGTTCCTTATGTTCGTTTGGAACTCTGGGAAGCTAGGCTCCACCTCGGGGCGTATCTGACTACTCCAGCATCGCGTCCCCTTTCTATCTCTCTCTGCACGTTGAGAGCGTATTTCCGCGAGGGCTTGGCTGTTCCTTTGTCTTTCCATTGTCTGGCAAGTGCTCTTTTCGCGGGTTCCATTCTGGCATGCCGCCGCTCGATGCCCTTCGCCCATACTGCTACCTATGACGCGACCTTTAGGAGTAATTTTAATGGAGTATAAAGCCCATATCATTCCCATGGAGCTGTACAGGACACTGTACGGTTTCATTCTCCTCCTACTTCATCAAAGAAAAATCACGAACTCGGGATTTTTTTCTTTCCCTTTTAACTGTCTCGGAAAGTAGTCATTGGTGATGGTCGCGTAACTGGTGGACCTTCTCGGTCAACTCTGTGTTCTCCAGTTGTATCTGGTAGCATAGATTAATTAAAGCGTTCCTAAGACTGGTCCTCTCAAAACATTCTGGACAATCTTCACAGGCTGATGCCTCGGACTCGCTCCCTTCTTCCAAAACAATGTGATTCACGGCATCATCTTCTTCATCGGCTTCCATTTCTTCCATTGGATCCGGGTTGTCCTCGTCATCCTCGGCTTCTCCTGGTTCTTCTTCCTCCGGACCTTCTTCAGGGTGTTGTCCTGGTGCGTGGTAAAATTTGGTTATTTGCAGCGTTGTAAGTGGTCTCTGTTCTTCCGTCCATTGACTGTACTTCGTAGGGGTTATTCTCTAGGTTCCAATGTAGGGTTCCGTAAACTATGGTAATAATTCCTCGCTGTCAGACTCTTCTCGGCCTATGCCTGGACATCTTGCTCCGTTGTCTTCACACAAGTTCAGTTTACTCCTCCTGGGCTCCCGCTGATTCCACCTTGGTCTCATCTGATGCATAATTAATAATATATTCGTGCCCCCTTAAAAATATGTGGCAAAAAAAAATATTGCCCACATCTACGGTGAAATTTATTTACATAATATACAGTTTCTCATGCGACCACAATTCGCTATCAATCTTGTAGATCCTCTCTTCGCCCTCCGGGATCGCACTCTGAGACGTGGGGGTCTAATTGGATGCCCCTGCCTCTGCCTTCCTTAGGATGAGGTTCATAACTCTTCCTTTCTTTCTTCTTTCCTGCGCTAACGCTCCCGTAGCTGCACCGGTCCTCCTTCTTCCGAGCTCTATTATTACGTAAGGTACGCTGCACGGGTCGCGATCTCATGGTCCTTCCGTAGCGTCGTTCCTCTCTTCCTGACAGCAATTTTCTCCGTCTAGTGAACCATCCGTACTTGTAGCGGTATCGTCTTTTACGTCGACCTAATACATTCTTCTTCCTTCTTCTGGGCTGCGATACCCAGTTCGATTCTCCAGCTGGTTGAAACTGTTTGTTCTCCATCACCTGTTCACTTAGCTCCGTACGAGAATTAGCGCTCGCACTTACTTCTCCCATTACATTTACATTAGCGACCTTTCCTTCATTATAAGCTAGGGATACGCCTGTCGCCTCTTGTCCATTCACAATGGCCTGGGTACTTGACAATAGCTCGCCCCCTTCTTTCAGCTCTGCTCCCAAATGACCCAATGTCTTCCTTTCTTCTCTGGAGTTCACTACCTACTCCCAGCAGTTTGTGTCCCTCTGTTCCACGGCTACTGCTATGTCCATTAGCGAGTCACACTCCCTGGCTCCATTCTTTGACCTTTCCATCTCGCACTCCCCTTCGACATCTGGGGCCGCATCTCTTTCCACTAAGTCTTCTGGTTTGAGTTCGATATCTGCCTGATGTAGACGTGACTCCATATCTTCTAGTCCTGAGTTCGACTCCCTAGTATCTCCAACTGACGCTCCTATGTCCTCAGCCATTCTCGCTGTTCCTGCTCCTACCAATTCAGTTTCTACTTCTTCTCTCGCCTCCATATGGCTTATCGCGACGTCATCTTTTATCTCCATTATCTCTTCCACTCTTGAGTACACTCCGCCATCCATGTCACTCATCTCCAAGCCTGATGGTCGCCGTATGTCAGTTTCATCCATCTCGGC
This sequence comes from Anabrus simplex, assembly GCF_040414725.1. Taxonomy (NCBI): domain Eukaryota; kingdom Metazoa; phylum Arthropoda; class Insecta; order Orthoptera; family Tettigoniidae; genus Anabrus; species Anabrus simplex. The sequence goes on from NC_090269.1 coordinate 321,427,691, forward strand.
GTCACATTGGGTCTCGGATGCATTTATTTCGGTATCCCTTTTAGTGGCCACCTTCTCTACTCCGTCGTTCCCATCTGCTTTCACTATATGTTCTGTAGAAACTTTACAAATTCGCCTGACTCCCATTTCTTCGGTCATCTCCTTCCGTAGCTTCTCGACCTCATCGTACATCTGCGTCTGGACCTCCTTGAATTGGGTTGTCGCAATATCCTGCACTCGGGCTATGCTGTTCCTGAGTTCATTTGCCACTTTGTTGAGGGACTCCGTCGTCTGCGTCCTTAGTTCTCGGACTTCCGCTTTTGTATCCTGCACGTCTCTTGCAACATCCTCTACGCGGGTGCTCACCTTCTCCATCTCTTCCTCGCACGCGCTTACCCTGGTGTCCGTCAGGTCGATCTTCTTTGTCACCCGAATCTCCACTTGCTTCATTTGCTGGATGACGTCCTCTAACTTCCCCTCTATCGCCTCGGTCATCTTTGCCTCCAGCCTCGCGGCGTTCTCGTCGCTACGTTCACAACCTAATCTCACATCCTCTGCGAGCTCGTCTAACGAAGCCTTATTCGTAGCCGCCTGAGCCTGGCAAAGCTCTGCCTGCCTGTCAAACTGCGCCTTAAAGTCCGCTGCCTGCTTGCCTAGCTGATTTAATTGTTCCCTTAAAAGTTCCCTGTCTTCCTTTGCCTTTTCTTCGCGTTCTGCCAATAATTGGCGCATCATATCCCTCATGACCTCCATGTCCATATTAAATTCAATCTTGGAGAAAGCGGATCTCCCGTGGGCAGAAAATTGACCACCGGTGATCGACAGAAAACATAGATACATTCAAATATTTAATACAAATTTCAGCGTGACCTAACTTTACTCGAAATTCCAACAAATCAATCCAAACTGGGCCTACAAACGGCTTGTGTCACGCCCCCTACCATATTAATGTCATAATTCATTGTATAGGAAATTTCGTCATATCATTTGACAATAATAATAACAATAATAATACTGATTCTACGTTAGCCCTGTTATCCTGGAATACGTTTTCCGGTCACGCGCGCGCGGCCTACCGTGGGCTCGATTTTACGTATGCCGGAAACATGGCATACCCCAGTCACAAATGAATGTTATCACCTTGAGATTGGTAAGATGACGTTAGCAGACAATTACCCGTCTCAAACTGGCAACATCGCATCCGTTACTGCGCAAAAATTAGAGCTGGGGTTGAGGTACCCTGCTCTATCCGCGGTGTCTAAAGCCCTCTCGAAAAAATATTTATATTTGCCAAATTCCGTTACCTCAGCGCACAATCTTTGGCCGATACCCGTAACTGGCGAAATTTGAAGAATTTTGCCGGCCGTTTTAACCTCACACTGAGAGAACCATAACATTGTCTCCCAACGAACTGACAACTTCATAGTATGTCCCGGGTACCAATTTTAATTTATGAGCGACACTCATGCGGATTTCCACTTAAACTGGACACATGATTTTCCTGTTCTTGTCATTTTCCTATCCTATTTATTATTCACGTCGCTCCCTTTCATGGCTGATCTTGTGTGAGTTATCACGAGTTGTGACTTACGCACACCCGTACGATGACCATGACAGTCCGGCTGAGTATCACACAATCAGAACAACCCTTGCAGTATCCAATTTATAATTATGAATCTTAGCACTTCGGACATGTGCTTAACGTCTCCATCCGTTCGGTTACGTGGCGGGTACTCCATTCCAAATAATTGCCAACCCGTTCGATACCAAATGTAATCAGATTGTGGCACGAACCTGGCAATTTGACTCCATCATAGCACACTATCCTCCCTGTGGGCGGCCTATCTCTTACTCAAAATGCTCCAGCGTAAACTATAAACAATGCCCCACGTTGGGCGCCAAGTATACACCCTACCGGGCTTCGAATGGATGACCCACGCAAGAATGCCTCCACGTAACGGGGTAAACACCCACGGATGAGATTGGATTGAAGAGCGGGTCGAATTGCTTAACGAGCTTCGAACCGCTCCCCTTCCTACTTTCTGTGCCGGCCCGGCAGCCTGAGCACTTGGGGAAGCGGTACGTTCGAAAGAAAACAAAAACAACAATACTTAAGATGGAGCCTTATGTCTATAATATGAAAGTAGGATCTCTGGGTTCAAATGCCTATTGGATACTGCTTAACACTGCTACAAATGACAAGAACCATTTAATAGGGGTACGAATGCAAATTTATTCAAATATGACAATTTAACAAGGTTGATACAGCTCTATACAATGACTCTCCACATATGGGAGGAAAAGAAAATAATAATCATTTTAAAATACGAATCGCCCATGGGCGTCGTCTGCATAACGGTATGATTGAGGTTTTGCGACTTGCTATCGTTCATTTTTTTCTCATTAATTCATACCGTTCATGACATTTGTACATTATTCTGTCGATCACACCGTGAGATGAACTGATGTCCCGATACACAAATATTACTAGCTGTTCTAAGCACGAACATAACCGGGGCCTACGCTACATAATATCATATTAAAAGACACATTTGCATAATGCACAAACAAACACAAATACCCTTTTGCTAAACCCCGGACTCCTCATCTATTACCAAAACCAAACAACGTGCACATAGGTTCTGTTTGAACTCAAAAATATGTGCACATCATTACGAAACATACACAAAACATATGGATATATACACTTCATGCACTCAGGAGAACCATTCCTAGAAAGAAAACAGCATGGTTATCACTGGCTCCGGCCCACAGCGCAAGCTTGGAGCAGCTCGCCCAAGGGCGCCGTCATCATCCGGCGTCGAACTGGCAGACTCCCGACCGAGAGGTACTGTGGGTTTCTGTAGATACCGAGAATAGCTACAATCTCATCTCGCCGGATATCTGGGGGAATCCCTATTCATTTATTAAATACCTTTTAAAGGAAGTTACCGTGATATTATCATTATACAAGTATTCTTAGCTAAGCCATATAACCCAAACAAAAGAACGTGAGCAGACCAGGCTCCAAGCCCTAACACAATGCGAGACGGGACCCTTTTGTCCCGATGGCGAGAGCTAGACCTTCACAAAAAAATAAAGGAGGCCGGTCATTCACTTCGCACGGCCATTCAGATTCTTCTCTCCCTCAAACGTCACCTTCTCGTCTTAGGGACACATCCACGGCCCATTTTATTTGTTTATTCATATTATTGTGGAATTCCCATGAAATACTCTTTTATTCTCTCTCATTATTATCGCTGAGCGCCGGCTATGGGCACAATCATTTCTAACTCATTTCATCGTAAATTACTCGGGCATTCAGCCGTCCCACTATGTCTCATATCGCGTATCTTATTCCCTTGGGCCTAGGGCTCTCATGGCTCCTCGTTCATACCACATAAATACACTTATATTTAAACCTTCTGACCAAAGATTAGGGATGGGCCTCACCCCGGCTATAGATTAAAAGAAAACTCTCCAAACCATTATGGCCAATTAATCAAAATCACGGGAGACTTGCACATGGTCCCTCACACCTATCTAGATCACACAGTATGTACCTCTCCCGGTCGGGATTTTCTTCATTCTTGCTGTACATGCACGGATTATATCTGTAAGCTAGGCATGCATTATCTGACTGACCCATGAGTTTCCCTGGCATATTTGACAACCTCGTGGGACAGTGACTACCAATATTTCGACATGTTTCCCTGCTTGCCAACACTATTTTTCCAACCGCCCCTACGGGAAACTCGAATATTCTCCTAACCTTGTTCCCATATTTGCTAGGACATTCTACATTTTACTAAAAATATAACCCTCACGATAAGCTAATCATTAAGAAAGAAATATGAGTCGTCCGGGAATTTAGCCCCTTGAATTTTACTTCAACATTATAAAAATCAATAAAAATTCCATATAGGACATGCATTAACTTACAACATTTGATATTTACAAAAGAACGCTAATCCTATCCCCGGGTTATGTCATGCTTAGAAATTAAATTTGGACATCACTCATCTGTTTGGTGGCCGTTGTCTCTTCCGCCACGGGAGACCCATGGTGAAGTTCTTAGTACTCCATGACCACTCGGCAGGTGGCGGGCGTGCAGTCCTTCATCCCTGGTCCATCCAAGTCCGACATCCTGGGGAACTCGTCACAGCTGAAATCTTACAGTAATCCAATTGGGTAACACTTTTACACTCGTCACACGTCCTCTATTTCAGAGCTTACACCCGCGTTCACAGTAAGAATCGGGTAGCTCACGAGACTCGAGCCCCTGATTCGAAGTAACACTTTGGGTGACACCTAATTATGAATTTCACTGACTCATTAAACCGGCAGTTTCTCAGCCGAATTCTAATACTTGTTCGAAAATTATGCTCGCGGTTTTTACTAGTTTGACACGCAGCACAGAAACGATTCACCTAGGCTCGTTTGGCCTCCCGTTCACTACACAAAGGCTTTTGTACAAGGGTTTCTGACTGTAACTGGAGCACCGCGGGACGCAGTGTCCGCCTCACGACCCGTGAAAGAACAACTGTCTCTACAATGGCCTGCCCGGCTTATATTATCTTACCCGCCGGAAGCTCGGGGGCGTCAACGTTCACGGTTCATTAAGAACAAGAGCTCCTTTCGTACCAAGAATTGACGATATTTGAATAGTGCATCTTGTAGCCCTCTGTCTCCTCTTTCATTTGAGCCTGGCGTGCTGGACCGACGATCAGCAGTTTTTATGTAATTTGCTTCCCGCCTTTGATTAATTCATAGCGTCCTCTGGGGGGTGGAGCTACCTCCTAAGCGCGATTCTTGGCGTGGGTGACGCCGCTATGTCCACATGTGTTAGCGATATGTTACATCTTGACAGCTGGTGACCTCATTTCTTCCCCTGCATAAGTTATTACATATTTTTAGTCTGGAGAACGCAGAAAATTCCGCTCTATTCAATGGTGTGTCTCACATAATTTTCCTATGTCTGGATTAAAATATCGCCCCGTTTTACGCGACGTTGGCACCCGTGACATGTGCATAAAAAACCGGAAGTTCCTTATGTTCGTTTGGAACTCTGGGAAGCTAGGCTCCACCTCGGGGCGTATCTGACTACTCCAGCATCGCGTCCCCTTTCTATCTCTCTCTGCACGTTGAGAGCGTATTTCCGCGAGGGCTTGGCTGTTCCTTTGTCTTTCCATTGTCTGGCAAGTGCTCTTTTCGCGGGTTCCATTCTGGCATGCCGCCGCTCGATGCCCTTCGCCCATACTGCTACCTATGACGCGACCTTTAGGAGTAATTTTAATGGAGTATAAAGCCCATATCATTCCCATGGAGCTGTACAGGACACTGTACGGTTTCAGTATGTATGTATGTATGTATGTATGTATGTATGTATGTATATTCAGTACTTATCCGATCATCTTGTCCATGTGGACATGAATGTCTAATAAGATCATTACTAGCTTTTATCAAAGTGGTCATGGTTTGAATCCCGGCCAATGCATGCGGGATTTTTGAAATCAAGAGTCACGTCCCTGTCCTTTCATTCTCCACGTTCCACGTAAATCTATAAGCTTGCTTGCATTCTTTTGAAGGTGTCACTGCAATCGTGGCTAGTTGAGTTCCTTTAGTTTATTTGTTCTTTCCAATTAGCTTTTCGTCGCACCGACACAGATACGTCTTACGGTGACAATGGGATAGGAACGGACTAAGAGCGGGAAGGAAGCGACCGTGGCCTTAATTAACAGCCCCAGCATTTGCCTGGTGTGAAAATGGGGAAACTACGGAAAACCTTCCGGCAGTGGGATTCGAACCCACCGAAAGAAAAATTAATGGTACTGTACTGTGCGCTGGATATAAGCTACTGAATAGATTAAATCAAAACATTGTTATTATTTTGTGTCAGGAAGCCCCGTGAGGGGCTCTCAACTAACGAGCGTGATATATGACGGGCGGCTTCTAGCAGAGGCAACCATTGCTTTCACTTCATTGTACCAGTGTCTCCACTATGATCTTTCCTATCTGACGCCTCTTGGGCGGGCAACTCTTGCTCTCTACCGACTCGACTGAGCTCTATGAGATAGGCAGTCTTTCATTCTCATGCCCTTCTTGGCGCTTCCCTCTCTTTTGCCGATACGTTCATTTTTCGAAAGGTAGAAACTCTTTCATTGTATCCTCTAATTAGTTTTAAAGAGCGGGCAATTATTTTTTCATAATAATAATAATAATAATAAATGAATTTTTACAAGTTGTCTTTCGTCGCACCGGCACAGATACGTCTGATGGCAACTATGGGATAGTAAAGGTTTAGGGGTGGGAAGGAAGCGACCGTGGCTTTCATTACGCTCACAGTTGCGCGACACTAACTGCACGTCCAACTCGCTCGGTGACGGTTATATCGTTGTACTTCCCCTTAATTCAATAGTTACCGCCGCCGATATGCATATTCAATAGCAAATATTTGTCTGTACGCTTCCAATTTTTACCTCAAACTGTGTTTTTTCTCGGATTAGGCGAAAAGAAAAAGAAAGTTGGTTCAGTTCAGTTTTTGTCTGTCTGGGTGTGTTTGTTACATCACGGGGAAAGGGATAATCTTGAATTTCTTGAAACTCTGTATCTAAATTTAGGATATCCGGGTTCCCGGGCGAATTAGCCGTGCGGTTAGGGGCACGCAGCTGTGAGCTTGCATCCGGGAGATAGTTGGTTCGAGCCCTACTGTCGGCAGCCTTGAAGATGGTTTTCCGTGGTTTCCCATTTTCACACCAGGCAAATGTTGGGGCTGTACCTTAATTAAGGCCACGGCTGGTTCCTTCCCCATCCTAATCCTACCATATCCCATCGTCGCCGTAAGACCTGTCTGTGTCGGTGCGACGTGAAGCAAATAGTAAAAAAAAAAAAAAAAAATACATACATATAGCCTGCGCAAGGCTATATCTTATTTGATTAATATACAGTAGCGTAGTGATATAAAGGGACGTAAAAATAATATAAAACAGATATTTGTGATCATTACATTTTTCATGACCTTGATGTTAGGCCCCTTTAAACAATAAGCATCATCATCATCAACGTTTCTCATAAACGTCCTAATATCTTCGGAAATATTAGTTCTGGCTGCCAGCCCCGTGTATAGGTGCCTGCCACCTACCCGGAGGCCCCGGGATCAATTGCCGGCCAGGTCATGGGTTTTTACCTGGATCTGAGGACTGGTTCGAGGTCCATTCCACCTACTTGATTACCAGTTGAGGAGTTATTCGACGAGAGATGGCGGCCCCGGTCTAGAAACCCAAGAATAACGGCCGAGGGGATTTTTTTCTGCTGACCACACGACACCTCGTAATCTGCTGGCCTTCGGGCTAAGCAGTGGTTGCTTAGAAGGCCTTGGTGTTTTAGGACTGTAGCACAATGCGTTTTGGTTTTCTATTAGTTCTGTCTAAAAACCGTACATAACAAATTTATAATAACGGAGATATTCACGAATTTACATGTTTATTACCAAGTCCTACAGCGACAACGCAGCTGGCATGAAAACATTCAATAATCCGTCAGCGATGAGTACATCAGCTAGTTTTTTTTTGAAAGTACCATTTGTATTATTGTTAATTAAACTCTCTTTACCTTTACGCTATACTTTATTGAAAGCATTTTCTCCCCAGTAGGACAAATCCTAGAGAGCAGTTTGCGAAACACTGGTCAGGAATGTCCTTCACTTCCCCATCCCCCAGCCTTGCCCAATTATTATTATTATTATTATTAGGCCTATTATTGGCCCGCCTGGTGGCCATTATCGTTAAGGCGCTGAAGTCTAAACGGTCTGACCCCGGGGTTAGCATAATGTTGGCCGGCAGGGTAGAGGAGGTGGTGGTATACAATTTATAATCACTAGATTGCGTGCCAAAAGTCTGGATTAAATTCCAAACCTCTCCGCAGTGCTCATATGGAGTGAGGGCATATGACGCTGTTGATGGTGATTCGTCCGTCGGATGGAGACGTTAAGCCTTGAGCAGACCCCTTGGTGCTATTCGACAGGAGTAGGCTATGTGCCGACACCGGGTTCCACCCTCTCCCTACTATCATATATCACGTCATTCATTTCATCTTATTAACTCCTCTGATGAGGTTGACGTCAGGAAGGGCATCCGGTCATAAAAACCCGCCACGACAGATTCATCTCACCTCATACCCGACCCCGTAGGGAAACGGGACAAGGCCTATTATTATTATTATTATTATTATTATTATTATTATTATTATTATTATTATTATTATTATTATTATTATTATTATTGTTGTTGTTGTTGTTATTATCCAGTTGTTATTGGAAAGTGGGGCTGATTATTAACAATAATCTTCATTTTTTTCTTTCGAAGTCCCGTTGCTAGAGATAAATTGACACTCTTTACATTAACACTGTCTTCTGTTCTCAGGACCAGGATGGGGGACGAAGAGGACTACGGTTTTGTCGCCCGCGACAGTAAAATCCTACAGAAAGCACTAACGAACGAATCGAGTCCACGTCCAACAGTGGCCAGCACTACAGGAAGTGAAGGAGGGGAGGATGTACCACAGGAAGTGACAACTTCCGCTCCACCTGATCGTGTCAGCTCAACTTCATCAACAGAACGTAAAGTTAGTGTTCCAAAACAGAACAGAAAGTCATCAGCAGGAACTGAGAGCTCCCATGCAGCAGTCCCTAGCGTTAAGCGTGCCCCTAAAGTAAAGATGTCCAAGGAGCGAGATGATGCGACGGTGCCTTTGCCTCAGAGCTTTCAAGTGAAATACCTGGGTCAGCGAGACGCGAGTGGGCTATGGGGTATCAAACATACACGCAAGCCTGTGGACCAGCTGGTAACGACAGCCCGCTCTATGCCTGCAGGACAAATACTACCTATTGTTCGTCTCATTGTTTCCAAGGAAGGTGTCAGCGTGTTACCGCTGGGCAAGAGCCAGGAGCCGTTGAGATTCCACCCTATTGATACTATCTCCTACGGAGTACAGGACCTGGTGTACACGCGAGTCTTCTGCATTATAGTGGTGCGTGAGGGTGGCAATACTCACGACAAGCACCCTTTCGAGTGCCACGCCTTCGTCTGCGACAGTCGCGATGCAGCTCGAAGACTAACCTACGCCCTCTCAGCCGCCTTTAAGGAGTTCAGCAAGACGGTGAAAGCTGCAGCCGCCGAGGGCGGAACACAAAGTATAAAGAAGAAGTTCGCCATTGACCTGAGGTCACCGGAAGAGATTGCCGACGACTTACGCGCCCCTGACGACTCGGAAGCCTAACTGTGTGAGTGCTGGACAAATCTTGAAAACTTGGATGTTATAAATACCTTCGCAGTTTATACGGAGTGAAAATAAGTTAAAATAATGCACAAGACCAAATGTTTTCAAGCACTTAGTTAATCATTGCATTAGGAACGAAAAATATAGTTTTCGGCAAAGTGGCCTCTTCCTTTTCTCTTCTTGTCACGGTGCTTTTCAGTGTAGTTTTGTTTTGAAATGTGATTAAATAAAACAGTACGTGAATGTTTTATGGTTAAAACGTTATCGACTTACTACCAAAAGGTATTGAAGAATCATTACACCTGTGTATCATCAGTGCGAATATTGATAGAATGGTAAGTATATTAACGAATATAGTGGAATCTGAGATGTACTTCATAGAAATGTTAGATGTACAGCCATCTCATGTATGGCTTAAGAATTCTAAGAACTTCACAATGTAGGTAAGTAATATGTGGTTCAGTGAATAATTATGTTCTTTATTTATTCCACTTCCATTGTAGAAACTATATTGTTTTGACCTTTTTTCTAGAAGAAGTATGTTTGACCATATATTTTTTGATTGGTACTGGGAACGCGATGTTCGCTAAGTAAGGAAGATGGATCGACAAGCAGTCTCACATGTTTCATAGCAACAAACGAAAGAATACATAAACTCGGTGTATTCACTGATATTACGACGGCCTAGTTCCAATACCACGTATCTGACAATGCTATTCTTATTCATTATTTTGCTTAAGACTGGTCTCGCCTCACAGCCACATATGGATATGCAGTCCATCAGAACAATTTATGTTGTGTTCATTTCCTCTCCTGATGTGTAAAGGAAAATGAACCTTACCGTGCCGTACTGTCCTATGTGTACTTGAGTGCCGTATTTACACATTCGACAGTATGATATACTTTTTTATTTTCTCTTTTCCTTTTCACGGTGCTTTAGCGTGTAGTTTTGTTTTGAAATGTGATTAAATAAAACAGATGGGTCATTTTCCTTTACACATACACATAGGAAAATGAGCAGAACGAAAATTGTTCTGATGGACTGCATATCCACATGTGGCTAGGATGCGTGACCAGTCTTAAGGAAAATAATGGTTATGGACAGCATTGTCAGATACGTTGTATTATAACTAGGCCGTCGATTAACTGATGTAAATGTGAAGTGTTTTTCAAATACACTTTTTACTACGTGGACTGTGGCAGTGGAAAATATATTACTTGTGATGTAAGGACAATTGCTCAGTCTCGAACTCGACAGTATTGTCAGCATCGTCGTCGACTGCTAATTATCCTTTGCATCCCACATGGCAAAACTATTTATGTATTGTTTAACTACTGATACATTTTTGTTTACGTACATTTTTCTTGTCCCAAGGAAATCTTATTTCCACTTCCGGGGGTACGCTTGAGCCCTGATGTTCACTCATCTTATTATTATTAGCTTTACGTCGCTTTAGGTCTTATGGCGACGATGGGGGAGGAAAGGGCTAGGAGCGTGAAAGAAGCGCCCGTGGCCTTAATGTACAGCCCCAGTATTTGCCCGGTGTGAAAATTGGAAGCCACGGAAAACCATCTTCAGGGCGGCCGACAGTGGGGTTAGAACCCACCATCTCCAGAATTCAAGCTCACGGCCACTTGCTCGGTACCAAAATTGAATACCAGGTTAATTCCCGAGGGCAAAGGCGACCGGGCGTAGAGCTAACCACTCTACCCTAATAAGTGCCCCTCCAAGGGCTTTTATGGCCTGTACGGAGATAACTTTGCTTTGCTATGCTCAAGGAAATTTTGTACATGAGGTCTCGTTGTAATAAGAAGTAAGACTTTCTTGTATTCTTTTAACCATTTTATAACAAATTTACGGAGCTGACTCATAAACGTAAGGCAAATTGAACGACATTAATGTTTTTTAAAAATTGGCAAGGCATGCGGTGTACAACTCCGCTAGAACGTAGTAGGTAGTATGATAAATATCAAATTTCTTACGAACTTTTCTGCACTTGGTCTGTTCCCATTCACGCCATTTAATTCTAGGAAGCTCAGCACGTAGATTAATGAATTGATAACAGCAATCTATGTGTAAATTTCTCATTTATTAAAGTTTCCCTATTCGGGGAAGAGATGTTAGTCTTCAGACTTGAAAATAGATTTCACAAGAATTAGTAATAAGAACTCTCGCACAGAGAGTAAAAAAGTAATTTGCCGGGCTGAGTGGCTCAGTCCGGTGGTATTTGAATGTACTCATATACGTCAGCCTCGTGTCGGTAGAGTTACTGGCACGTAAAAAGTCTTCGTGCGGGACTAAATTCCGACACATCGGCGTCTCCGAAAACGGTAAAACTAGTTAGTGGGACGTAAAGGCAATAACATATTATTTACAAAATAGTAATGATGCTGCCTTGTGATGTATAATTATAAAGTAGCCTTTACTTTGCCACGTCGCCAACTCTTAGACGACAAGCACATTAGTGTAAAACACATCGTAGGGGATGAGCTGTCATTAATTATGTAATAATGTTATTGGCTTTACGTCCCACTAACTACTTCTCACGGCTTTCGGAGACGTCGAGGTGCCGGAATTTAGTCCCGTAGGAGTTCTTTTACGTGCCAATAAATCGACCGACACGAGGCTGACGTATTTGAGCACCTTCAAATACCACCTGACTTAGCCAGTATCGAACCTACCAAGCTGGGGTCAGAAGGCAGCCCCTCAAACTTCTGAGCCACTCAGCTCGGCTTATTATTATTATTATTATTATTATTATTATTATTATTATTATTATTATTATTATTATAACTTGGTTTCATCGCAGAGGGGTCAGTGTTTTGGACTTCGGGTCTCGAGGCCGCAGGTTTGATTCCCAACTGGGAATTTAATCGTAGTTAATTTCCTTAGCTCGAGGACTTGAAATCAATAAATAACACTTCGAAATTCCGTTATGGGACAATGTTAAGGCAAGAAAAACTGACCAGCAGGACATGTATCACTTAAAACGAAAATTAGTTGATATAGTTCATGCAATACTAAACCTTAGATGTCAGAGTTCTAAGCTGAAGTATTATCACATAGCGGATTTTTCTGGGCGCAACGACGATTTATTATCCCCAACATTCCTGCAAGTCACATACTACACACATCATTATCCCCCACTATAATAACACGCAATAACCGTATAGGGCAGAACATTATTATTATTATTATTATTATTATTATTATTATTATTATTATTATTATTATTATTATTATTATTATTATTATTATTATTATTATTTATCTGTTTACCCTCTAGGGTTGTTTTTTCCCTCAGACTCAGCGAGGGATCCCACCTCTATCGCCTCAAGGACAGTGTCCTGGAGCTTCAGACTCTGGGTCGGGATTCAACTGGGGAGGACGATCAGTACCTCGCCCAGACGGCCTCACCTGCTATGCTGAACAGGGGCCTTACGGGAGAATGGGAAGATTGGAAGGGATAGACAAGGAAGAGGGAAGGAAGCGGCCGTGGCCTTAAGTTGGGTACCATCCCGGCATTTGCCTGGAGGAGAAGTGGGAAACCACGGAAAACCACTTCCAGAATGGCTGAGGTGAGAATCGAACCCACCTCTACTCAGTTGACCTCCCGAGGCTGAGTGGACCCCGTTCCAGCCCTCGTACCACTTTTCAAATGTCGTGGCAGAGCCGGGAATCGAACTCGGGCCTCCGGGAGTGGCAGCTAATCACACTAACCACTACACTACACCACAGAGGTGGACATTATTATTATTATTATTATTATTATTATTATTATTATTATTATTATTATTATTATTATTATTATTATTATTATTATTATTATTATTGCATCTTCATTTAGGACCGCTATTTGTTGTAGGTTGATATTACATTGTTGGCCTCGTGTTGTAGGGGTAGCGTGCCCGTCTCTTACCCGGAGGCCCCGGGTTCGATTCCCGGCCAGGTCAGGGATTTTTACCTCGACCTGAGGCGGTGGTGGTGATTGTTGTTTTAAGAGGAAGTACAACTGGGTAACCATCCTCTATATTCAGAGAGAAAAATGGAAGGGATCCGACACTTCGAAAAATGAAGGTACCGAGCAAAGGAAGACAAGGGCCACGATGGGCGTAAAAATGAAAGACTCCCTAGGCCTCCATACGTAATACCGTCGAAGTCGGAAAAGAACAAGAGTTGACCAAGAGAGGTCGGATGGGAATGATGAAAGTGAGGAGCCTGGCACAAGTAAGTGGAAGCAATGCCAGGACTCAGCTAAGGGCCCCGTGGTTGCCAACCCACACCCTTAATTTCAGATCCCCTGGGGTCCCTGGATCTGAGGGCTGGTTCGAGGTCCATTCAGCGTACGTGATTAGAATTGAGGAGCTATCTGACGGTGAGATAGCGGCCCCGGTCTAGAAAGCCAAGATTAACGGCCGAGAGGATTCATGGTGCTGACCACACGACACCTCGTAATCTACAGCACTTAGGGTTGAGCAGCGGTCGCTTGGTAGGCCAAGGCCCTTCAAAGGCTGTAGTGTCATAGGGTTTGGTTTGGATATTACATTATTCGTTTTTTCCTATTTGTTTATGCATTTTTTTTAATTGTTTGTAATTTGCTTTATGTCGCACCGACGCAAATACAGTCCCAGCATTTGACTGGTGTGAAAATGGGAAACCAAGGAAAATCATCTTCAGGACTGCCGGCAGCGGGGTTCGAACCTATCGTCTCCCGAATGCAAGCTGATAGCTACGTGACCCAAACAGCACAGCCACAGCCACTTGCTCTGTATATTTGTTTATGAAAATTCCTTCTGGTGCATAGCATTGACTCTCACACGTTGTTATTTTTTCCTAGTAAAGGAAGGAGGGCATTCATGAATGCTTGGTCTATATGTAGAGCGTAAGTCACTAGCCTAGAGTTCTGAGTTAATGAATATCCCCTTATTTCTATTGTTTACTTTTAAAGTTCAGAACACTGCAGTGTTTAGGCAAACGCACTCTGATTTCTTGTGTAACTGTCGAAATCTTTACCAGCGTGTGCATGGTTGTGGTCATTATTACTAATCGAATTACTCATGAAACTCTCTCTCAAGTTGGTGGTTATCCGTGACTGGGCGACAGGATTTATTTATTTATTTATTTATTTATTTATTTACACTGACTGACAGTGACAATGCAACACCAAGGAGGAGTGGTTCGAAAGGGATGAAAGTTGGGGAAAAAACAGAGACGGCACGGACGAATAATTGATGTTTATTTCAAACCGATATGCAGGTTACACAATGCGCACGGCATCGACTCAGTAGGATGTAGGACCACCGCGAGCGGCGATGCACGCAGAAACACGTCGAGGTACAGAGTCAATAAGAGTGCGGATGGTGCCCTAAGGGATGGTTCTCCATTCTCTGTCAACCATTTGCCACAGTTGGTCGTCCGTACGAGGCTGGGGCAGAGTTTGCAAACGGCGTCCAATGAGATCCCACACGTGTTCGATTGGTGACAGATCCGGAGAGTACGCTGGCCACGGAAGCATCTGTACACCTCGTAGAGCCTGTTGGGAGATGCGAGCAGTGTGTGGGCGGGCATTATCCTGCTGAAACAGAGCATTGGGCAGCCCCTAAAGGTACGGGAGTGCCACCGGCCGCAGCACATGCTGCACGTAGCGGTGGGCATTTAACGTGCCTTGAATACGCACTAGAGGTGACGTGGAATCATACGCAATAGCGCCCCAAACCATGATGCCGCGTTGTCTAGCGGTAGGGCGCTCCACAGTTACTGCCGGATTTGACCTTTCTCCACGCCGACGCCACACTCGTCTGCGGTGACTCTCATTGACAGAACAGAAGCGTGACTCATCGGAGAACACGACGTTCCGCCATTCCCTCATCCAAGTCGCTCTAGCCCGGCACCATGCCAGGCGTGCACGTCTATGCTGTGGAGTCAATGGTAGTCTTCTGAGCGGACGCCGGGAGTGCAGGCCTCCTTCAACTAATCGACGGGAAATTGTTCTGGTCGATATTGGAACAGCCAGGGTGTCTTGCACATGCTGAAGAATGGCGGTTGACGTGGCGTGCGGGGCTGCCACCGCTTGGCGGCGGATGCGCCGATCCTCGCGTGCTGACGTCACTCGGGCTGCGCCTGGACCCCTCGCACGTGCCACATGTCCCTGCGCCAACCATCTTCGCCACAGGAGTTGCACCGTGCACACATCCCTATGGGTATCGGCTGCGATTTGACGAAGCGACCAACCTGCCCTTCTCAGCCCGATCACCATACCCCTCGTAAAGTCGTCTGTCTGCTGGAAATGCCTCCGTTGACGGCGGCCTGGCATTCGTAGCTATACACGTGTCCTGTGGCACACGACAACACGTTCTACAATGACTGTCGGCTGAGAAATCACGGTACGAAGTGGGCCATTCGCCAGCGCCGTGTCCCATTTATCGTTCGCTACGTGCGCAGCACAGCGGCGCATTTCACATCATGAGCATACCTCAGTGACGTCAGTCTACCCTGCAATTGGCATAAAGTTCTGACCACTCCTTCTTGGTGTTGTATTTGCTCTGTCAGTCAGTGTATTTATTTATTTATTTATTTATTTATTTATTTATTTATTTATTTATTTATTTATTTATTTATTTATTTATTTATTTATTTATTTATTTATTTATTTATTTATTTTTCTACAGGAACAGAGTTCATTCATCATTCATTTATACACTCACGCTTTCATCCATTCATATTCATTTCGCCCATTCAGTCATTCATCCAATCAACCACTCATTCATTAACGAATTGCTCTCTCCACAGTTGGTAACTGTAACTGGGTGTGAAGAGTGTTTATTCATTCATTCATGCACGAACACAATCATGAAATCATACATCAACCAATTCATTAAAATGTATGTTGTAATTGTAGGACTCCGTTAAAGTATGTGAAACAATACAGGCGTTAAATTCAATTTTATTCTATCACTAATCGAATCACTCATTTCTGAGTGTCGTAACCCCACTGGCTTTGTCGGTCACATCTCTGCTGCAGCGTCGCCATTACGGACGATCTTTGGTTCTGCTCCGGGCACATTGGGAAGATCAACCGGTGATAGTGTTCACTTATCCCATCCATCTGGTCACAGTCCTTCCCCGTGCTCTGTTACCCTCAACCCTCCCTTCCATGATCAACTTCTCTAGATTTTCTCCGGGACGTCTCTCAATGCGTCCAAAGAAATGAATTTTTTCCTCCATTGATACGAGAAGAAAGACGTTTTAAAATCTGCAGCTCCTTGAAGAACGGACAAAATGGTTCTTCGTGCGGTTCAAGACTCATGTGACATTCTGTGCCAGCTGAGTAATGTGTTGTAGTATTTATTGTATTTTAAGGGAAGGTACAACTAGAAAATAGAACTCTCATTAGAAGGGAAGTTCGATTATCTTAAGAATGAAGGTATCGGCTTAAGAAAAAGAAGGATTCCAAAAGGGACGTGGAAATGTAAGATTCCCTAGGCCTCAAACCTAATAGCGTTGGGTTGGAAGAAAGCAAAAGGCGAATAGAATAGAAAAGGTGAAAATGAGGAGAATGCAACATGTATGTGGAAGCAGGGACCTCGTGGTCGCTAACCACGTTCACTAATTATTGAAAATAACCCTTTCAGTCACCTCTTCTGACAAGCGTGGGGAACTGTGGATGTACTGCATTGACTGCTGTCTGCTTGTGCCCTACGATTTGAAATAGGATCTGGACAACCACTGCAAGCATTGTGACACTCGATAGCAATTGGGATTAGCGACTTCTTGACTGCAAATGGATTTTAGTTTATGTGTTTGAACGAAACTTCAAGGAAGAATAAGATAACTCTTATCAGTTCATTCCTTACCTTATCTCTTTCCTCGAACCATAAGAATTAAGTACTATCTAGATAACACCTTGCATTTAACTCAACAGAGTGAATGAGATCTTCTTTAGTAAAATCCACGAATACATTTCTTTAATTCTAGATGTCTCCACATAATATCGTCTTGACAAACGAACTGTTTAGTTGGACCTGACCGATTGCAACGAAACATCGTAGGATGATCAACTGAGACATCATAAACGTGGCGGTAATAGGCATTCTGCCGTAAAATAGAACATACTTCAAAATGGTAATTTATTGTTGTAGTGTTAAATGGAACGTGGTGTATCCGCGATATCGATTGTAATGAAACTCGGTAGGATGTTCAATTACGTCATCAGAATAACGCTGCACACCGGCCGTTGTTACATAGGCTGTCCGTAGTAGGACAGAATGAGTGATTCTGAACAGGAACTGGGCAATTTCTCCGTTTCTACTAATACAAAATCAATCAATCATCATTTATCTGCATTTAGGTCCGCCGTCGAGGTAGCGAATTCCCTTTTAAACGTCTACCTAGTCTTTTCTTAAATGATTTATAAGAACTTGAAAATGTATCGTACATCTCCCTTCCTCGTCTCAAGTATTGCTTAAGAGTCCTACTTTTAAAACCTTCGTTTAATACATTTATTTTTAACTAGTTCCTTTTAACCATTTCCTTATACCATCTATCACTTCTGTTTCTCTATACAGTTCATCTGGTTTCATCAACATCAGGTCTAGAATATTTTTCACCTCGAGTTGATTCTATCATTTTCTGATTCATTCATCCTTTCCAGATTAACTTATTTACCATTTGTTGTTCATGTTTTTTGTCATTCGCATTCTTTTTCTTAAGTATTCAATCCATGGAATGGTCTGCGGCAGTTCTCCAGTCGACTCTATTCATAGCTTTCTTCTTCATCTCTTCATAGCTTCTGCATCGTACATCAGACATGATTTCTGCTGTGTATATTGTAAGCGTGGTCTTCCTTGATATCTTTTACCTTCAATCATACCCTCCAATACCGTTTTCAACAGGCTATCGCGTCTCAAAAAAAAAACTTTCCCATAAGGTATAATTCTTTTCCTCCACCTTCTTAAACACTTCAGCATTCGTTATTTTTTCTGTCCAGCTAATCTTTAGCATTCTTCTATAATACCATTGTTCAAAAGAATTAAACTCCTTTCTTCTTCTTTTCCAATTGTCCACGTTTCGCAACCATAAAGGGCAATGCTCCAAATATACGCTTTCAGTAATATTTTTCTTGTTTTAAGATTAATAGAATTTCTAGAGAATAAACGTTTCTTTTTGTCAAATGCTAATTTGGCTTGTAAAATTCTACTTTTGATTTCCTTCTTGTTTCTTCCATCTTTGGTCATTTTGCTTCCGAGATATTTAAATTCTTTAACATTTTCCAGTGTTTTGTTGCCCACCAATATTTTCATGCCTAAGTCTGCATTTTTTATCGCAGACCATAACTTTCGTCTTTGTCTTACTTATTTTCATGTTGTATTCTTTACCTATGATTTCCTCCATTTTTACTATTATTTGTTTGAGATGTCGTTCACTGTCTGCAACTATGGCAATGTCATCTGCAAATCTAATCATATTTATTTGTTCACCCTGTATCCTTATTCCTATATTCAGATCCTCTATAACCTTATTCAATGCATCCTGGATGTAGGCATTGAAAAGCATGGGAGACAAACCACAACCTTGTCTAACCCCTTTCCTTATTTTTGCTTCCTCTTGTTCATTTCCAACTTTAATTACGGTACTGCACTTTCATTTTTGTACAAATTCCAAATTATTCTTCTATCTCGATACGGGACTCCTATGTTTGTAAGAATTTCAAACAACTTTATCCGCTGTACATTATCAAAAGCCTTTTCAATATCCACAAAGTATAAGTAAGTTATTTTGACTTTTTCTAATCTTTTTTCAAGTATAAGTCTCAATGCCAGTATAGCTTCTCTTTTACCCTTACCTTGAACAAACCCAAACTGGTCTTCAGTCAGATACTCTTCAATTTGCTGTTCAATTCGTCTTAATATTATGTTGGTGACAATTTTTGATGCATGAACGACTAAAATGATAATGCGATATTGTTCACATTGTTTTGCTGCCATTTTCTTTGGGTTAGGGATCATGACACTTTTTCAAAGTCAGCAGGTGGTTTTCCTTCCATGTAGATGTTTTGTACAAGTGTAAGTAATCTCTCCTTCATAAGAGCTCCTCTTTTCTTTAGGAGTTCAGCTTTGAGATTATCAATGCCTGGCGCCTTATTGTCCTTCAGTTTTCGTAGAGCTAATTCAAATTCCTCTCTCAGTACGTTGAAGCCTAAATTAGCTTCTGTTACTTCATCTTCTTTCCGGTCTGGAAAGCCAAGAATAACGACCGAGAGGAATCGTCGGGCTGACCACACGACACCTCGCAATCTGCAGGCCTTCGGGCTGACCAGCGGTCGCTTGGTAGGCCAAGGCCCTTCAAGGGCTGTAGTACCATGGGTTTTGGTTTGGTTTTCATCTTCTTCCTCAAGAACTTCATTTTCTTGTAGATTTACATCCTCGGGTTTCAATGTAAGTTTTCCACCTCTTTGCAATCTCACTAAGATCATCGAGAATTACTCCCTCTGCATGGGCGCCCGCAGGATCTTTTCCGGGGAGGGGGGCGCATTAACAATTTTCTTGAATATAAAAACCAATATAACGTCAGCAGCATTACATTGTTTACAGAAATTTTCAGTTATAACAGATTCTAGATGACTGTCAGTAAGTTCAGTTTATGTAATAATCTGGTTTGATATTAAATAATTGAACATCGACCTTTTTAGACTTCCAAGGGGGCAAGGACCCCCTTCCCCCCTTGCGGGCGCCCATACCCTCTGCATTACTTATGGCATTACTTTTGTTACATATCTTTCCAAAGAAAATCTTTACCATCTGATACGCAGAACCTACATGTCATTTAGTAGTTTTTCTTCTATCGTTGACCATATATCCTCTAATAATTTTCTTTGCTATCCTTGCTTTCCTGTTTATAGCATTCCGCAATCTTCTATTTGTCTTCCGATCTTGTTGAGCTCTTGAGTAACCGTCTTTTATCTATCATATCTAAAATTTCTTTAGTGATCCATTCCTTCCTAGGTGGTATTTCTGTTTTCCCTAAAATTTCATCAGCTGCCTCCGTCAGATCATTTTTTTAAAATTTGAGTCCATGAATCTTCTATAGTATTCTCTATTTCTGCTTTAGTTATCTCATCATTTTTCTGCTGGTATACCTCAGCAATATTCTCATCTTTCAATGTATTTATTTGTTAAGATTTGGTATTTGTTTTCTGTATTCTTTTAAATTTCAGCCTGCTCTTCATCATAACGAGATTGATCTGTGTCCATATCTGCACCCGGATAGCTTCTGCTATCTTTTACTTGATTCATAAATCTCTTTTTAACTATTATACAATCAATTCTATATCTATTGATATCACCTGGTGCTTTCCAAGTGTACCTTCTTCTTCTATGGTGTTTAAACCATGTATTGGTGATTACAAGTTCATTTTTAGCACAAAATTCTAATAGTCTTTCACCTCTTCCATTCCTCGTCCCCAGTCCATATTTTACTACTATGTTATCTTCCGCTTCTTCTTCGACTACAGCATTCATGTCTCCTAGTATGATAAGGTTTTCCTCGCCTTGTACTCTACTAATAGCTTTTTCTATTTCTTCATACATGTGTTCTATTTCCTGATCGTCGTGACCAGTTGTTGGCATGTAAACTTGTACTATTATTGCATCTCTTGGTTCTGTTTCTAGTCTAGCCAGTATTAATCTTTCACTTAATTGACATATCATTTCACTCTTATGCCCATTTCTTTATTTAGGACTATTCCTACTCCTGCTTGACCTGGTTTGTCAGATGATGTTCCTGAATGAATTATTCTAATATCGACACTCCAAAAGTCTCCTGCATCTGGCCACCTTACTTCTGACACTTCTAAAATGTGAATCTTCATTCTTTTCAACTCATGTTTCAAATATTCCACCTTTCCACACTTCATCATCGATTGCACATTCCATGTTGCTATTCTTTTATCTCCTCCACTGTATTTCCTTCGCTTCATCTCTTCAGTTGTCCTCGCCCGGGGATCCGAATGGAGGGCTATTCCGGAAGAATTTACTAAAGAGCCTTCCATCATACTGCCGATACTTGGGAAATCTTAATAGATCATTAATGAAGTACTTTCCCGCAACCTATACCGTTGACCAGCACTAAAGTGGCTCATCCGCCTTCAGAGGTAGTTTCCTACCTCTAGGGCAAGAGAGTGCCCTTTATCATTGCCCACTCATCCGCCTTCCCAGGAGCCCGTTGGCACTTACTCGTTAGTAATGGTGGTCTCATTATCCCGGGAGACATTCGGTCCCTGCATTCGTTAGCCCTTGAATATGACAAAAATGTATATCCAAACGTTGTCCCCTCTCTACCACGGGGAGGTGAATATCAGGAATTTCCTTTCATCGAGTTTAGGACCATAATGGCATTTCCTAAACTCTCCAGAACTTTTAGATAGGTCATTCGCATTACCTACGCAGTTAATATTTGGTAAATTGAGACCACCCGCTACAATAACGTTAACGTTCCATCCGTGTCGTTTCCCACTTAGCTGTTCATCTTATTAAATAATTCCGTATCAGTGTCCACACCTCCCTTTCCAGGTCTGTACACCCCAAAATTGTCAAGTTTCCTATTATCTTCAGAGTTCGGCCTTACACCTGAAATTCCGTGAGAAACCTTCCGCATTCTTAATATCACTTCTCTGCCACGATTCAACTCCTTTGACATCTGGTAAATATGTATCTATTACATTTATTATATTCGTTTCTTTGCATTACTTCTACTGTTTAACACTAACAACTTTATGTTATCCTTACTTGAATTCCAGTTCCCCATACTCTCATCGTCACTCCCTAGACCACCCCGTTTCATATCGTTGGCTAACAAAGGAAACACATTAAGTCAAAAATATTACTTAGAAAAATATTTCAGAAAGTTTCAGTCTTTCATTGCTCTGAGAATAAGAATAGACTAGTTTGTACCCGTGCTGTGAGTTAATGGCTCGTGTTGTGGGTTACTACAGTCACGTCCTAGTTCGTGAACCATGGACAATGGCTAAGTGCAAGGTAACTAGAGGGCTAAGTGGCCCATTAAGTGGTCCTGAGAGTGGAACTGGAGTGGGCATCTCGGACATAATTCTGTGGCTTGGTTCTAAAAGGGCCAATGTCAAAAAAACCTGTTTTTGAGCTATGAGCATTTGAAGTTTTGCTTATAGTTTTCCAATTATTTTTTTCCACAACTAACTTTAAATAACTTTATACTTTCTTTGTGGAAGTCACCTTATTAAACGCTAATTTCTTCTATCGTATTCTTTAAAAATATCCAGGTCTCTGATCTTTATTGGTAATCTAACATGATTGGCAAGGGCTTATTTAATTAAACGTTAACTGTTCGTTTAGTACTTAACAGAGACATTGGCCCTTTTAACATGTTTCAAGCCAGAATAAAACGCGTTTGTATCAGTTAATATCTCAAACGATTAAAAAAAATGACATTGACCCTTTTAGAACCAAGCCACAGAATTATTATTCGTGACCCTCCTTGAGCTTAGGCGGCTAGGACTTTACGATCGACCGATGATTCCTACCCGTTACAGGAGAGATTATCATTTGAACTACATGTGACTAAGATAGCATCCTACTTCACAGAACATTTACCGAGCACGCTGAGAATGTTTTAAGTAAGCCTCGGACCAATGGGATTGACGGAGTCACACCACCATTTCACAGACCACGGACTCTTTGGAACAACTCGGCGAATGAAATGAAGTTCGATGGTGGGCTATCAATACCAATAGGGCTTGGGGACGAAAGGAAGTGGAGACGGCTGAGTCAGCAAAAGAGGATGCGTCTGGATGTGTTAGAAGTTACTGATGCTGAGGTTAGGGCAGGTAACGAGGAAGGAGATTACAAAATCTTCTTAACAGATGTCAGAAGACGAAGGTCAGAGTACGGGGTGGGATTGTTCAGTAGAAAAACGATAGCATGCAACATACTTTCTGTTAGGCATGTAAATGAACGAATGATATGGATAGATTTAGCAGTTGGTGGAATTAGGATGAGAATCGTCTCAGTGTATTCACAGTGTAAGGCAGCAGAAGAGGAATAAGTAGACTCATATTATGAAGTATAGAGTGACATCGTAGTCAGAGTTAACAGCAAAAACTTTCTTCAGTTTATTACAGTAAATTTTTGGTCGCTGGAGCCACCTAGGTTCATTTTTGTTTTGGTAGGAGATTTAATGCCGGATGCCCTTCCTGAC
Source organism: Anabrus simplex (assembly GCF_040414725.1). Taxonomy (NCBI): domain Eukaryota; kingdom Metazoa; phylum Arthropoda; class Insecta; order Orthoptera; family Tettigoniidae; genus Anabrus; species Anabrus simplex. The sequence continues at coordinate 321,451,173 of NC_090269.1, forward strand.
GCCACGTAATATTTTGAGATGAAAATATCAACCAAGAGGAAAGGAAGATCGGTGACCATAATAACAGCCCCAGTATTTGCCTGTTCTACAAATAGGGAAACAATATCATGCTTAGCCATATCCAGTAGTGGCGATTGGTAATTAGAAGTTGCGGAAGTGGGGGGAAAATTTACAGACAACAGATGGTAATTGAAAAATGCTACGAGAGGAATAGACAGTTATATTTATTGTACCCGCTCAAAACCTGAGTCCCAACCAGCATTTATCTCAGGGAGTGTTACGGTCCGAATCCATCGCAACTAATACTCAATAAAAAAATATTTTGAGATATAAGATCTCAAACTAAATGAAAGGGCGCCATCCAATCAGTACTACAGGGTTGAACGGGACACTCTAATCTTTATCTTTAAGGCTCATCATAAAACACACAAATTATATATATTCAGATCAAAGGGAAATTATGAAGGCTCCGTCCTAGGAATGGGGACGGATATTTAAACGGTCACCAAGGGTTTACTATTCTACAAGAACAAGAACCTGGAACTGTTTCCTTGCAAATGCTAAAGGAGCATTTATTTAAGTAAACAAATGAAATTTTACACACAATCAAAATCTGTTGACCCTTGATTTGCCTGTAATTTGGCAAATTATTCCTGAAAAATGATTACATAATATTTGTCACTTTTGACCACCCTTCCATTTGGGTGGTGGAACCGTTGACGTCTGAAGGTATCAGATTTACCTTCGTTAACACCATGACCATATTTGATCATGGACCAATTACCTGTTGGCTAAGTAGGCGCGATCACATGGACCATGTTATCGCCTCCACTTTGATTGAGATGAGACCAACCCGGGAAACTACAAACTCTCCCCGGGTTCCTAACCAAGATATGCTAATCGTTAGTTGAAGGAATACGACAAAGGGACTCTAACCTAATGGTCCCGATGTAGGGATTTGCCTTCATTGTACACATATTAACTTAACTTATTATTTACAACCAATTGACATTATTACGTTAATTCGCCAGCGGACTTCCCTAGTATCATCCATCATCAGCATCCGAAATAATAAGAAAAATAAAAAAATAAAAAAATATTTTATTAAATATTATTATTATTATTATTATTATTATTATTATTATTATTATTATTATTATTATTATCATTATGTTTCGTGTAGATCACGATTATCGTAACCCGTAATCATACTCGGACTAAGATTTCAACTTTTCGCAATTTTTTTTTATTTTCATCTGAAATAAATAAAAGTACCTTCTTTGATTATTCTTCTTCTCCTTCTTCAAATATTCTCATCATTATTATTATTATTAGTTAAAATCTCAAATTTTTCATTTCAACTCCCAACATCATTATTATGTCCAAAATTTTTAAAAAAAATCTTCTTCTTCAAAAAAAAGTATTTTTAAATATTTATTATTATTATTAATTTTACAAAAAAAATATATCGCCTGTTATACGGTAGTCCACTCTTAACATGTTTAACGCATAACCCCTTTTACAACTCCGATTTATTTTGGCACTAATCAATCCAGATATGATTTACTTGGAATATTATTATTATTATTATTACTTCTTTCGAGAATCTTTAATTTTATTCCCCATCTTTATAATTTGGTCACATACGTTCTCTCCCAAACAGAAATCACCAAGATCCGAATTCACATCGGTCGGGACATAATAGTTTTCGAACCCGCAACCTTATTTTCGTACTGCCGTTAATTCATGGAGACCATATGCTCCTAAGACAATTCTCAAATCCCATAACACCTCGCAGTTGGGCAAATACCTCCAATCTCTGCAAGTGTTAAATTATTCCTTCCTTTTCCATTTTGATTCCATTTATCCATTGGAACTCTTCAAAACATTTTCACAAATTAACCCTCGGTGTGTGGACTCTATTCTGCCACTCAATACACCGGTATATAAATACAACCTCTATGTGGGCCTTAAGATCCATCTATTTCTTCATCAACATCAGTACAATTCACTTTCATTTCGGGCCGGATTTCTGTCCCACAAAACTCCAAATCTCAACTTTTGGCTCAAATCCCTCTGGATCTCAAACATAGCGTGACCATATTATAAAAGTGCCTATCTCGTTTCTACCAAATTTATTTATGATTATTATGGAGTCCAAAAACGTTAAATCAACAATTAGTGTTAAAACCGGATTCAATGCACAAATTATAATTATTCACGGCACATGTGATCTCCACATTTAAATTACTTTAATTTGCAATCATTCTATCCAACTAAGCCCGTGCCTTTATTCTCAAAGATTATTATTAAACACGCCTTTACACATTACCAAATTTTAACGTATTACTTCGACACTTGTACATATTATTATTATTATTTTGTCCACTGGCGAACTTCGCGATATTTACAAATAAATCAATGGACTTCATTCCGTCCCACAACAATTTAAATCACTTGGCAATCCTACCTCTGGATTATCTTAACAACATGCCTTAATATCTATAAAAAATTCCGATAACGGAAAAACACTTTGGAAGCACTCCTAAATGAATATTTACATTATCTTTATGTGAAACGTGCTCCATATCATAGCAAACAACTCAAGCACTTGAATGAACAACTCAACCCTACTATACTCTATTTAATAATCAAAATTATGATGAGTGCTTGATCTAATCTACATATTAATTTGTCCCTTTGTCTATCTATCTTTGAACTTATACGAGCCGTAGACGGCTCGTTTCACAATCAAGTTACCATGATAAAATAATATGATTTCCTCCCCCTAACGATAGCAATCTATAAATACATTAAAAGGTACTCAACTCTGCCATTGTAGTCTGCTAAAACCGGACGAGAAGCCATAGCCCCTCCGGTTTTTAGCAATGCATTCCACTGGTATTCATGCCAGCTTGAAGAATTAATCCTTGACCCTTTTCAACTTTACACATTTTGAATAAAAACAAATAAATTAACTGTTGCACTTTGGAATAATTTCCACCCTAAATTCTATTCACAAATTTTACACTCTCGGCCTTGTATCTAGCCCACTTAATGTAGATATACATTCTTCATTCCTTTCTCGGACACTAGGAACATGGGATACCTCGGGTTTCCCTTTACAACGGCCCGTGCGCGCACTTGAATTTCCCGTCTCACGCTCGTGTAGCTGACCAGGTATCAGTTAAGAATCGACTGTTTACTAAGTGACATAAACACTCGTGACCGTTCTCATGTAACGCACTTCCTAATCTGTTGGTAGAATCTCACACTCCGTAAGTTATGCTTTACTGAGTCCTGTCTATTTGAAACACTTCAAACTAGTATACTGCTCAAAACTGTAATATGAGCTACATCACGTCATGAATCACTGTACTATGTAACAATATAATACTTCGAACTCTACTCCACGAGTAAGTACACACTCGCACCCCTGGCGTAATCACGGCCCGAACGCTTTGTCAAAAGTAGTTACGCACCACTGGCGTAGTCACGGCTCGAACACAATATCAGAAGTACTTGCGCACCACTGGCGTAGTCACGGCTCGAACACAATATCAGAAGTACTTTCGCACCACTGGCGTGCTATCAGCTCGAACACAATATCAGAAGTACTTTTAGTCCTAGTATACGACCTCATATTTATACTTGTATCCCCTCTCTTCCGAGTTCAACGGAGGTCATCTTGGAACGCACAGTCCCGATATCTTCATACGACAGTTTGCGGTTTGGCCCGTGGCTTAAATATATGATCCAATGATGTAATTATGTTCTCAAATACTCTATACCAATTCTCAACTATTATCGTTCGCTGGTAATGGATATATTCGCGAATTTAGCTGCCGTATCCCGGCTCGGGATTTCGCGCTCTTTTGTGGCTTCCTTTGCCTTCAGCCAATCAGCGAATAGCGTCCATGAATTCTCAGAATTACACCATGCAATCTCCCGCAATTATTAACTTTATATAAGTTTTATGGTATAGTAAGGCTCCTAAATTCCACTTTATTCTGAATCGATATTTCACTTCTTCCTATCAGTTTAATCCACGGAATTAGCCTCGCTAGTGCTTCTTACAATACGAAGTTGTCGCCTTGCTTTGGTCAAGTGAATTTTTCCATAGGTCCACCTTAACCTCGTGACCAGGAAGGCTCATATTTTTTTCTTCCAGTGCCAACCCCGTTTTCCACTCCCGCTAGTTACATGGAGATACCTCGCCATCATTTCTCAGAAATTTGCACCCGGCTCCCTGCGCTGTTGCTACTACCAAGACTGCCCGGGGCTATGAAAACTTTGGCAACAAGTTACCCTCTCTCTTTCCTTCGTTGTCCCAAGTTCTGAGAAACCTAATTCTGTCCCTCATTGTGTTTGTTAATCTCACTGGAGACAACATTCTGTGGTATGGTGAAACCTGCCATCTCGGCCTGGCCTGTTCTTACTGTATGTACAGTAAGATACTATTTATTCTGAACATGAAATATATATTCCTCAATAATTCATCATAATTACAATTGCATGACGCTTATCACACCCCCACCAGGGTGCATTATGTTTCGTAGATCTAGAGAAGCCCGCCTCTGTGGTGTAGTGGTTAGTGTGATAAGCTACCACCCTCGGAGGCCCGGGTTCGATTATCGGCTCTGCCACGAAATTTGAAAAGTGGTACGAGGGCTAGAACGGGGTCCACTCAGCCTCGGGAGGTCAACTGAATAGATGTAGGTTCGATTCCCACCTCAGCTATCCTCGAAGTGGTTTTCCGTGGTTTCCCACTTCTCCATTAGGCCAATGCCGGGATGGTACCTAACTTAAGGCCACGGCCGCTTCCTTCCCTCTTCCTTGTATATACCTTCCTATCTTCCCACCCCTACAAGGCTCCTGTTCAGGTAGCAGGTGAGGCCGCCTGGGCGAGATACTGGTCATCCTTCCAAGTTGTATCCCCCAACCCAGAGTTTGAAGCTCCAGGACACTGCCCTTGAGGCGGTAGAGGTGGGATTCCTCGCTGAGTCCGAGGGAAAAAACCAACCCTGGAGGGTAAACAGATTAAGAAGAAGAAGAAGATCTAGAGAAAGCATATGACAGAGTACCGAGAGAAAATATGTTTGCCGTACTGGGGGACTATGGGATTAAGGGTAGATTATTAAAAGCAATCAAAGGCATGTATGTTTCCAATTTCAATTACAAAAAAGCACCCGGGTTTGTTAACTGTTAAGGAAAATAAAGGAACGAATTACCTGATAAGACAACAGGGCTTGTACAAATTGCTTTTTTTTAACAATTCCTATAATTCCTAGTTTCAGACGGCTAAAATTAAATAAAAATGTAATGCTTTCTCCACAAAGCGATTACCCCCCTCGCTCCCTACCACCCCAATCATCGCCATTGGCCATATTTGACTAATGTGTAGGAAGACGACAGCTGACTAACGTTTGGGGCGCGCACCGACGAATTTCATTGGTTGCGACAAGCAATGTGTTATTTCCATTTTCGAACCATTATTGAAACTTTAAACGACGTCTAGCTAAACACCGGCTGAACATTGCTTATGCAATGGAACATCGTACGTAACTTAGACATTGTCTATGTAAACGTTGTCTAAGGCGTAAAACTAGTCATCGTTTGTGCAATCGGTCCATCGTGTGGATTAGGCTCAGTTGTACGACAGGCCACCCTTCCTGACGCCAAAACTATTTAGAGGGATGTATTCACTATTACGTGGTTCTGTGGTGGTTGGTACTTATGTAGCGCGTGTAAATAAAAACACAAACACACAGTCACCAACTCGCCCGAGTGTCGAACCCGGTTCCCTCTGAACAGAAGGCCACTACGCTGACCATTCAGCCAAGGAGCCGGACAATGGTTAATTTTTCAATAATAGTGCTTTTTTCATAATTGGCTAGATAATAATAATAATAATAATAATAATAATAATAATAATAATAATAATAATAATAAATAATAATAATAATAATAATCATCATCATCATCATCATGTCCGGCTCCATGGCTAAATGATTAGCATGCTGGCCTTTGGTCATAGGGATCCCGAGTTCGATTCCCGGCAGGGTCGGGAATTTTAACCATAATTGGTTTATTCTCCTGGCACGGAGACTGGGTGTATGTGTCGTCTTCATTATCATTTAATCCTCATCACGACGCGCAGGTCGCTACGGGGGTCAAATTAAAAGACCTTCACCTGGCAAGCCGGAGTCCTCGGACACATCCCGGCACTAAAAACCATACGCCATTTCATTTCATCATCATCGTCATCTAGGATGTGCTAAGGTATTACACATTCTTCAGGAAAATGCTGAGATAGTACCTTATTACACGTTCCTGAGTATCCACCCTAACCCCAGCCCAGATAACTACAGCTGCAGTATAAATGTCGATGTGTATTGTATAGAGTTCATAGGCTTCAAGTAACGTGCAATATTATAATAATGGCGTGTGGTCTCCGAAGAGGCCTGCTGCAGGTCTTTCGAGTTGACGCCTGATAGGCGACCTGCGCGTCTGTGAGGATATGACCCTACCTATGATGAATTCTAATTATGAAGATCGCACACACACCCAGCATCTAAGCCATTGGATTTAACCAATGAAAGTTAAAATCCCCGACTTGGCCGGGAATCGAACCCGGAACCCTTTGGACCAAAGACCAGCACACTAACCATTTAGCCATGGAGCCGTTCGATGATATGTTACCAACAAAAAGCTCATCAAGAGGGTGCAGGAGAGGGGAATGAACTGATTACTTTTTGAGTTATGTGTTAACGTGTACGCCATCAACTCAGAGAGAGAGGTAATGTGATGGCGACGGCGATGATAGTTGACAAAACTAATGTATCACGGGAAGGAGAGGTGAAGTTTTCTGACCTCTCGAGAAATGAAGGTATCGACTAAAGAAAGGTAAGTAAAATATGAAAGACTCCACAGACCTAGTAAACATTTTTTATGTCTTACCGACAATGGAACAAAAAAGGGCTAGGAGTGGGAAGGAACCGACCGTGGACTTAATTACGATACAGCTCCGGCATTTGCCTAGTTTTAAAATGGGAAAACACGTAAAATCTTCTTCAGAGCTGACGACAGCGGGGTTCGAACCCAGTATCTCCTCAATGCAAGCGCACAGCTAAGTGACCCAACCAGCACAGCTACTTGCTTAGTATGCAAAAAGCTGGACTACAGGAGGAAACTGATAACCGAGTGGCAGAGTACCTTGCTTCTCCCCAAGGTGGTCGCAGTTCGAATGCCGGCCAATGCATTTGGGATTTTTGAAATGAAAAATCAGGTCCATGTGGTTCAGGTTCCATGAAAACTAGAGGTCTCGTGGCTATTATCATGAGATCGACAATCACGTAAAAACCGAAAATTTGCTTGCTCACTTTTTTTTTCAGAACTATGGTACGCTAAAGGAATTTTCATAGGAAAAATGAAAATGACCCGCCTCTGTTGTGCAGTGGTCAGTGTAATTAGCTGCCACTCCCGGATGCCCGGGTTCGATTCCCGGCTCTGCCACGAAATTTGAAAAGTGGCACGAGGACTGGAAAGGGGTACACTCAACCTCGGAAGGTCGACTGAGTAGTGGGAGTTCGATTCCCACCTCAGCCATCCTCGAAATGGATTTCTATGGTTTCTCTCTTCTTCTCCAGGCAAATGCCAGGACGGTACATAATTTAAGACCAGGACCGCTTCCTTCCCTCTTCCTTGCCTATCCCTTCCAATCTTCCCATCCCCCACAAGGCCGCTGCTCAGTATACCACGTGAGGTCACCTGAGCGAGATACTGATCCACCTGTCCAGTTGTATCACCGAGCAAATATCTCACGCTCCAAGACACTGTCCTTGAGGCGGTAGAGGTGGGATCCCTCGCAGAGTCCTGAGGAGAAACCAAACCTAAACCGTAAACTAAGTATTTATTTTTTTATAAAAAATATGTCCGCCTCTGTGGTGTGATTAGCTGCCACCCCCGGAGGCCCGGGTTCGATTCCCGCCTCTGCCACGAAATTTGAAAAGTGGTATGAGGGCTGGAACGGGGTCCACTCAGCCTCGGGAGGTCAACTGAGTAGAAGTGGGTTCGATTCCCACCTCAGCCATCCTGGAAGTGGTTTTCCGTGGTTTCCCACTTCTCCTCCAGGCGAATGCCGGGATGGTACCTAACATAAGGCCACGGCCGCTTCCTACCCTCTTCCTTGCCTATCCCTTCCAATCTTCCCATCCCTCCACAAGGCCCCTGTTCAGCATAGCAGGTGAGGCCGCCTGGGCGAGGTACTGGTCATTCTCCCCAGTTGTATCCCCGACCAAGAGTCTGAAGCTCCAGGACACTGCCCTTGAAGCGGTAGAGGTGGGATCCCTCGCTGTGTCCGAGGGAAAAGCCAACCCTGGAGGGTAAACAGATGATGATGATGATGATGATTAAAAAAAGATGAAAATGAAAAATTTGTATAAGTAGTGGAAACAAGCCTACCTAAGATGAAGAACTATTAAAAGGTAAGTGAAAATGAATGACATCCTAGTTTTCGATTAAGATACTACTGTTAGGTCGGAACAGAACAAAGAAAGGGAAGATAGGACAGGTGAAAGTCAGGAGTGTCTCCCAAGTACATCAAGTCAATGCTCGCCTCAAATGAGTCCCCATTCTCAGTACATACCTTCCAATATTTACGAGACCTTGTGGAGGAAATATATTTTACTATATACTAGGTTATGTGACAAATAAATCAAAGTAACTGATATCCTGAAGTGTTACATCATTACGTCATATTCTACCATTGCTAGTCAGAACGGTACAACAGCCAAAATATTGTCTGTACAGACAGAGGTGGCGTAGAAAATCTCTGTTATTGCGACTCCCATTACATTTTGTAACACTGTTAAACATACTGCAGTCGTTGACGTCATAACCACTGATGAAGGTAGAGTATATCCCAGCAGGTGTTCATGGTACGCCTTGTTAGCCAGCTGGTGCAGAGGAGCATCGCAGAAGGTGATTCATAACCGCCTCAAGCAACAGCTGAAATTGTTACAGGTAAGTTAGGTGGCACTATTCACTATTGATTGAAACCCAAACATACATCAACAGAAACAAAATAATTTATAACTATCGTGTTTTTGAAATAAAAAATTAGTATTTTGATGAGCAAATTTAACCTTTTGCAGCGTTTGTAATTTTGTGTTCTATAGAGTATTGATAAAACAGAATTTGAGTTAATTCTGGTAAATAGGTAATGTATTTTGATAATACTAACGTGAAATTAACAAAGCATTTGAACAGAACTAAAAGTAAGATAAAAATACATAAAGTAAAATGAAAATTCTGCATTCAATGGCGGAAAAAAATATCCAAACACCAAGAACGAGTTTTGCTAGATTAACGAACGTTGGTAGGCGTGTTTATACATCTGAAAGATGACGTTGATACAAATTTCCCGCAAATCGCATTATGCTAGTTGCGGCCCTATGACGTTGCACATCAGGTTTGCTTTATATACGGGCCGTACTGTGCGAGAGCGTTTGTTACCTGTGAGATTGGACGGAGTGACTATGACGAAGAGGCCAGTATCAACAACTCACTGCGGTTGAGCGAGGCCGTATAATAGAGCTACGTGAAGGTGGACTTCCCTTCCGCGCTATTGTAGAACGACTTGGCAGGAATATCTCCACTGTGCATGCGTGCTGGCAGCAGTAGTCAGGTGAAGGTACTCTCGCAAGAAGACCGGGCTCTGGACGTCCCCGTGGCACCACCGAGAGGGAGGACCGCCGTATGCGGCGTATGGCTTTGGCACAGCGGACTGCGTCTGCAGCAGCAATTCGAAAGACAGTTGGCACCAATTGGCACTGCAGTGAAGCAACGAACTGTTCGAAATCGGTTACTTGAAGGACAGTTCCGAGCCAGACGCCCTGCGGTGTACATTCCACTTACCCCAAACCACTGCCGTCTGCGAGAGCTCATTGGAGGATGGAGTGGAGGTCCGTTGTGTTTTCCGATGAAAGCCGGTTTTGCCTTGATGCCAGTGATGGCCGTATGTTGATTATAAGGGGACCAGGTGCGTGCCTGCATTCCATCTGTCTGCGACGTCGACGCACTGGACCTACACCGGGAATTCTGGTCTGGGGAGCAATTTCCTGTGACAGCAGGAGCACTCTGACTGCAGATGTGTACGTCTGTCTGTTGATTCGACCTGTTGTGCTGTCATTCATGAACAGCATTCCCGGGGGTGTTTTCCAACAGGATAATGCATGCCCCCATAGCGCTGCTGTAACCCACGTGCTCTACAGAGTGTCGATAGGTTACCTTGGCCTGTTCGATCCCCGATCTGTCTCCAATCGAGCACGTATGCGACATCATTGGACGACAAATCCAGAGCTAACCACAACCGGCATTAACCGTCCCTGTATTGACCGACCAAGTGCAACAGGCATGGAACTCCATCCCACAAGCTGACATCCGGCACCTGTACGACACAATGCTTGCACGTTTGCATGCCTGCATTCAACAGTCAGGCGGTTACACCGGTTATTAATGGACCAACATGTCACATTCGCGATGGCTTTTCTGGCGCGGATATTAACCTGTAGTCTTGTACCTTTAATCAATTAAATATGTTACCTCGAAAAATATATTTCCAAAATTTCCGTATTCTACATTCCTTATTCCATTGTGTTTGTATATTTTTTCCGCCAGTGCATTTTCAATCGATGTAGGAGATATGACATACAAAACAAACTTATATTGATGCAAAATCCGAATAATAAAAAGTAAGTAAAGTAACTTAAGTCATGTTCATGAATAAGTGCCACTGTTGAAGGAAATCTGAACATTTTGTCCTGTTCTGTCAACCATAATGTAATTGTATTTCTTTCTTTCTTTCTGTCTTTCTTAATCAGTTTACCCTCCAGGTCTGGTGTTTCCCTCGGACTCAACGAAGGATCCCACCTCTACCGCCTCAAGGGCAGTATGCTGGAGCGTGAGACTTTGGGTCGGGGATAAAAATGGGTAGGAGGACCAGTACCTCGCCCAGGCGGCCTCACCTGCTATGCTGATCAGAGGCCTTGGAGGGGGGATGGGAAGATCAGAAGGGATAGACAAGGAAAAGGGAAGGAAGCAGCCATGGCCTTAAGATAGGTACCATTCCGGCATTTGCCTGGAGGTGAACTGGGAAAGCACGGAAAACCACTTCGAGGATGACTGAGGTGAGAATCGAACCCACCTCTACTCATTCGATCTCCCGAGGATAGGTGGACCCCGTTTAAACCCTCGTACCACTTTCCAAATTTCGTGGCAGAGCCGGGAATCGAACCCTGGCCTCCGAGGGTATAAGCTAATCGCACTAATCACTACGCCACAGAGGCGGACGAAAATTGTATTTACTGAAATATATTTCACCATCTATATTCTCGGTAAGAGCCGAAATACATCGCAGAGGTACTTGGGTCAACTTTGGGCATTTGTGCTCAACAGCCAACAGAATCTGCAAGCAGTGTAAGGTTACACAACCCCTCTGTTTATGTTTCTAGAAGAAAACAAAAAAGAACATTTTTAAATCGTTCGTTTCGCATTAATATAGCATATTAAGTAAATTTTGCATTCCATCCCTACAACAAAGACTCACTAAACAATTGGTTTACTGTCTGACTCCTTGTCATTTAGTGGGTTTTTTTAAGGCTAAGGAAAAGTAAGAGGCTTGGTTTATCATTCCAGAAAATGTTCTCCATGTTGGTGTTTTCATTTATTTATTTTTTTGGCTTTACGTCGCACCGACACAGATAGGTCTTATGGCGATGATGGGATAGGAAAGGCTTAGGAGTAGGAAGGAATCGGCCGTGGCCTTAATTAAGGTACAGCCCCAGCATTTGCCTGGTATGAAAATGGGAAAACATGGAAAACCATCTTCAGGGCTGCCGACAGTGGGGTTCGAACCCACTATCTCCCGGATGCAAGCTCACAGCTGTGCGACCCTAACCGCACGGCCAACTCGCCCGGTCTCCATGTTGTACCAGCAATAAATGAGATTGAGGGTGTAATTGAAATACATGAAGTCCGTTGAACTGGAGGTGGAAGATCGTATTCTAAGCAAACATGTTCAAAAATTATACTCCTATCTTAATTATTGTAGAAGAAATTAAATCATAAAACTTCGGTCAATGTTTCTGAGAAGTCAGTAGGCTGGGTACTTCTCGTCAACACAGCTGATTTTCCCACGTCACCCACCCCCACCCCCCACCCCCGCCCCGTCTAGGTGAATGTGTGTCGACGTCGGTTCACTGCAGCCCCCAGGAGCCTGATAGTTGGTGCGAAGTACCAGACCAACAAGCGGCTCTCCTATTTTTTTATACGTGAGTTAACAGGGCGTTATTAGTGGGATAATACATCCACTTGAAATACTGAGATCGAGGAATAATGAATGAGATGTTGTCATGTTCTGTATCGGGGCCTATTTTAATTTGAACGCACTGTACCAACGAGTGGCCCGGGATGGTCACTTAGTTCACCTCTTGTAAATCAAGAACCTGCTTAAGAGTGCGGGATCGGTCCACATTGTGCAATTTTCTTTTGCCATTTATTCCTCAGCACAGCGATGAGCTTTATTTTCTTTTATTTCATCCCTCAACCCTCCGCATTGTGAAGAGCTTTTCGGTTGTTTTTTTTCCTAATCATTATCCATTGAATCTTGCTTTCAAATCACGGCAAGATCATGTGACATGTATGTAGGACGGGGATTGACAGATAACGCATAACCATACGTTTTCAAACATACTTTCACACCGGGGATGATTACTGAAATGATTTGTCCTTTAAAACAACAATAAATAAATAAATTAATTAATTATTGTAGAAGAAATTAAATCATAAAACTTCGGTCAATGTTTCTGAGAAGTCAGTAGGCTGGGTACTTCTCGTCAACACAGCTAATTTTCCCACGTCACCCTCCCCCCACCCCCACCCCGTCCAGGTGAATGTGTGTCGACGTCGGTCAATCAATCAATCAATCAATCAATCAATCAATCAATGACTCCCAACACTTATAGGTAGGCTACACAGTATTACCGGTCCAAATACCTGAATCCTTTCTGTGAGGTTGAAACAACAACAGCAATAACAACAATACCAGTTTCTTTACGTAGGGATTTTCCAAGATGAGCAGCGCTATTCTCATCGTGTCGTGCCATTTCGTCCAGGTGCCATTTCGTACAAATTCCACGAACAGAGGCAGGTGGCTAACTCTCTACCGGCCCACTAGTGCTATTTCGTCCAAACACCAATGATTGACAGTTTGACAAGTCTACAATAACTGTTTCATTTCATTGCGTTCCTTGTTAGAAATGAGTAATTTTTTGATTTTGTAATAATGGACGTTACTCGCTCCGCTCGTTTGCCACCAGTCAACTACATTTTACAATGAAATGCTTATAATGTAATGTAAACAACATAGTGAGAATAAAAACAAATATTTTTACAAATCAGGTGATAATTAAAATATATCCAAAGTTGCATTACTAACACATCTGTTTAAATAAATATCTTATCATATATCAAACAGGAATGTTTGTTTATTCATTAAAATTGCATGGGGAATTTGAAGAGCTTTGGGGAGGGAGCTCTAAGGGAATTTAGGGAAGTCATATCCTTTCGAGACATCTCGGGAAAGTTCCCTTTAATTTGACACCTCAATAATCAAAATCGGACTTATAATAAAAAAGTAGTTCACTGGACAAAAAATTCCTTACGGAATTAAATATAAGATAATATACTCACTATTAGCTGCGTTCCTAGAGGCTGCTATGAAATCACGTTCAGCCAATTTTCACATTACTACAAAGGTTTGATTAAAAACACGAACCAAATCTGGCAATGCAAAAGCGGCCTTTCAGCCTTGTCAAGTTTTGTGTCTATTTACAAATATATACAGTTTGTACAATGTATGCAGCAGCTAATGCGTTGTCAGTAACTTTTTTGTTCCTATTAATCCATTTTAATTATGTAGGAGACACTCCTCAAAAACTTTTCAATGTTTCGTGACTTCTTCAATTTTTCAATGGTTCTTTCTATTCTGTTGTCCATTACAATGTACTTGTTTCTCCTCTTTACACCTTCTAAATTTAGGTCAATCGTGATGATTTTGGTGTCAGAATATTCTGCTTCTTTCTTTAGTGCCATAATTATGTTTTACTAGCAAGGTACCCGTACTTCGCTACGGTATTATACTGAAATTTATAATTGAATGCTTATTGTTATTGCTTATTCGCGATTTGACTCGTTTTCTGCGAGAATCCGGCAAAATTCGCGATCTGACTCGTTTTCTAATAGATTACGGCAAGTTTCCTCCCATTTTTTAATCTTTCTTTCCAGCAATCGATTTCGTACTTCCCGGGCTAGGTCCAGGTATTCCACCCGGTCAGTTGGGTCCATAAATATTTGCCATCTTTTCCTATAAGCATTTTTAATATGGATCAAATCCTTCAGGAGATCCGGCGTGGTGTCGTCTAGGGTGCCTTGGCGGTACTGAACCCGCGGCCGGACTGCATTCTTAGTTATTACCCGTCCAGGACCCGTTTCCAGCGCGGTCCGCACATTTGACGACGGTCCAGAACATTATTATTATTATTATTATTATTATTATTATTATTATTATTATTATTATTATTATTATTATTATTATTATTATTATTATTATTATTATTATTATTAGATGTTCTGGACCCCACAGCAAGATGCAAGACCGCTACTTGGCGGTAAATTACATCTGCTGCCATTGTCATTGTTGACAAGGTGACGCGCGTAGGCAAGGGTGCGGGATTTCTGGCGATACGAATGACATACTTCCGTGCATTATTGACCGTATTATAGAGGTGAACACTTTGACGGGCAATCTCATTACTATCGTTTATTTCAAATGTCTTTCAATTTTTATTTACATGCCAGGAGAATCTACTGTAATCTAAGAACGTTCTCCGAAGGAAAATATGGCTGTTGAAAACGAACCCAGGAAAGATTAAAAATGATCGGTTTATGATCAGAATAAGTAGATCGAAAATCTACAGCCTGTTTCCAGTCATTCGACAGGGTCAGGAATGGAATGAATAAAGCTCCATCTAGCGACGACAATAGGAATTGTGTCGGCTGCCGAAGCACTCTTCTGGGGCAATGATCGATTCATGACAAATAAAATGAAATATTGGACAGTGTTGCTGGAATGAATGATGACAGGGAAAACCGGAGTATCCGGAGAAAAACCTGTCCCGCCTCCGTTTTGTCCAGCACGAATGTCACATGGAGTGACCGGGATTTGAACTACAGAACCCAGCTGTGAGAGGCAGGCGCGCTGCCGCCTGAGCAACGGGGGCTCCTTATAAGTACATTATGAACAGTATAATCAATTGGTCTCACCTCCTTTTGCACCCCACTGCCGTTAAGTTTATTTACCCCCCCCCAAAAAAAATTAAAAGTAGGCGTATTCATTTATGTTTAAAAGAGATTCCAAACACCAATGTTCACGTCTATTACTTTCAGTTTTGAGATATAAGTATCCCCATAAAAATAATTCACTTTTTTCACTTCCTTTCACACTCCCGCCCCCCCCCCCCTAAGTGAATTTTCCGGCAAAAATACTTATTTCTTTAATAGTAAAGGATCTTCTAAATACCAATTATCACGACTCTAACTTCTTCAGTTTTTTATGTATGTGTCCTTATGAAAGGAATTCAACTCCTTTTCACTCCAGCCCCCCAAGATGTTCCCCCTCCCCCAAAACGCGTTTATCTTTGTTATTAAAGGAGATCCAAATACCAATTTTCACGTCTGTAACAACTTTAATTTTTATAACATGTATGTATTCTCATACAATTAAGTCAATTAATTTTTCAATTTTTTCAACCCCCCACCCCCCTGCCTTCATTGGATTTTCCGAGAATACGTGTTTCTTTACTTTTAAAGCAGATTCCAATTATCAAATTTCACATCTGTAACATCTTCATTTTTGAGATATCTGTAGCCTAATTAAAAGAATTCAACACCATTTTCAGTCACTTTTACCACCCCCCCCCCCCCCCGTCCACCCAAGTGGTATTTCCGAAAACTAAAAATACACGTTTCTTTATTTTTATAGAGTTAAAAAATACCATTTTTCACTTCTGTAACATGTTAAGTTTTTTTAGATATACTGTAGAAAGTCTCATTTTAAAATTTCACCCCTTTTTAGTTCCACTTAATTGGAGTTTCCAAAAACAAATCACCTATGTTTCTTTACATTTACAGGAGATTCCAGATACCACTTTTACGTCTGTAACATTTTACGTTTCTCAGATATTTTATAGATATAGTCTTTCAAAAATTCACCCCAATTTGTCACTCCTGTTTAACCGCCATTAATTGTTTTTTCCAAAAACAAAAAAATACGTGCTCCTTTATTTTTAAAGGAGATCCCATATACAAATTTTCATTTCTGTAATATCTTCAGTTTCTGAGGTATCGGTATATGCATCCTCATTAAAGGCATTCAACCTATTATTCACCCTTTTACACCCCTCCTATTTGGATTTACACAAAACAAAAAATACGTGTTCCTTTATTTTTAAAGGAGATTCGAAATACCAATTTTTACAACTGTAAACTTTTAAAGTTTAAAGATTTAGACACACTCATTTTAAAAATTTAACCCCGTTTTCACCCCCCAATATTTGGATTTTACAAAAACGAAAAAATTTTAAAGTAGATCCCAACTACCAATTTTCAGGTCTGTAATATCTTCAGGTTCTGAAATATAAGTAGCCTCATTAAAGGCATTCAACCCCTTTCTCACCCTTTTCCACCCTTCCTAATGGGATTTTCCGGAAACAAAAAATACTCGTTTCTTTATTTTTAAAGGAGATTCTAAATACCAATTTTTACATCTATAAACTTTAAAAGTTTTGAGATATAGATACACTCATTTTAAAAATTCACCCCTTTTCACCACCCATCATTAATTGGATTTTCCAAAACAATATACTTCTTTATTTTTAAAGGAGATCCCAAACACCAATTGTCAGGTCTGTAATATCTTCAGTTTCTGAGATATAAGAATCCTCATTAAAGGCATTCAACCCCTTTTTCACCTTTTTTCACCCCTCCTATTGGGATTTTCTGAAAACAAAAATACGTGTTTCCTTATTTTTAAAGAAGATTCTAAATACCAATTTTTACATCTGTAAACTTTTAAAGTTTTGAGATATAGATACGCATATTTTGAAATTTCACCCGCCTTTTCACCCCTTTAGCGACGGAATATCCAAAAATCCTCTCTTAGCGAGCACCTACATTTTAATATGAATATATCCCCAAAATTTCATTCCTTTATGTCCAGTAGTTTTGGCTCGGCGATGATGAGTCAGTCAGTCAGGACAAGTTATTTTATATATATAGATTGCAGGGTATGGTTTGCCTATAATTGCATTCAAGGGGTTGTTCCATCTTCCACAGCGTTGTTGGTACGATGTCGCCTGCCAGTACAATTCCATGCATCAATTGGGAAATGAGGGTTTTCTAACCACTGGTCAATGGAATTGTCAAAAACTCATTGAGTTTCTCGTGTGCTACAGCAACACTGTGGATATGTAGCCAGCCTTCCTCCACATCTGTCGTCTTTAAAAAGGCCAGAGCAGCGCACATTCTCACGGAGTCTCATATTTCCTGGCGTGGCCCAAGGTTTTGTACATTCCTCCATAGACTTTGTGAAAAATTTAAAAAAGCAGCCATGAAATTCTGCAGCAGGAAATACAGTGTTGATTGCCTCGATCACTCCAGCTTCGAAATCTCCGTTTACTGCCTCAGAGGACCAGTCTGGAATCACCCGAAGAATGCCGTTAAACAGGCGAATGTAAGTTGACTTTCTCTTGTCAGGAAGTAATGAAAAAACTACGGGGTTTGTGTTTGTTTCTTCCACAGTGCTTCCTAAATCTACATGGATGGTGTACAACTGAGAAAATTGTTTGCTAATACTCTTAAAGGTGCCATCCATGAAAAATTATTATTTTCTCTTAATGCAGTTTTTCCTATGGAACTGGCAAATATAGGGCCTAAGTATCCGCTCACCATCACAGTCGTCAGCTAGTAAGGAATTATTTTCATCTGCCACCTTCAAACTTTCTGAATCCAACTGAACTTCATCTCGATGATTGGGTTCAACTTGAATTCCCTTCGCATCCCTTCGCTGTCTATGCAGAGTACACTTGCAGTTATATAATTGAGGAATTCTGGTAACTAGTTCAAATCCGGGTTGTAGAAGTGGTTTCAATTCGTCGTCACAAATCTGAAACCAAAAGGAACTAACTATACTATCTATATAAATAAAATAAGAGTTATGTCTGTACATTACTTGGAATAGTGAGATTTTTGCATAATTTCATGTATTATACATCGTACAAGCCGAATCGCATTTTATCTCAATTTATGTCTGTCTGTCGAGCAAGACGTCGCTCGCAGAATGTTTACTTCCTTCGGCCTTCACCCTATTTGCAAGGAGTTCAAACTCAATTTAAATTAATATATGCCCATTTAAAAGCTAGTGGGGAGGAGTCCTAGAGTCTGGGGCGTAAATATTGTCACTAATAAAAATATAAACCTACCTGTGAAATGGATTTATCAGTTTCTTCGCGGGCTCTCTTCTTTCCCTGTGCCATAGCCTTGTGGACTTCTTGCTCAGCCACATCAGAAACACACGTATTGTGGATCTGTTATTTCATAATTTCACGGTTATAGTAAACACTTTTCCACTACAAGAACGGTTAACACAACGCCACACAACTTCACCGCACTTCTCATTCTTAACCGTATAACGATACCCGTTAAGTAATAAACTAGGTTGGCCCCTTGTGGTGGTTGAAAACTCCATAATTAACAAAGATAATAATTCATAGAGATCATTCGAACGAATGAAGTCTCTGTTCATAAACAAAGATGGGGAGGGGAGGAATAGAATTTCACAGCAGGGGTGGGTGGGAAATCCCACAGCCTGTGGTTGTGCACGTAAGCACAGGGGTCATTGACCTCCGACCTGCACTGCCTCAACCCTTGTCAACATTTCGTCTGGACGAGATGGCACTCATGAGCTTGTGTAATAATTTGTAAAACCGAGCTGGACGAAATGGCACTGAACCATTCTCATCACGTGTCGTTCTCGCCCCTGCCAACAGTCAGTCATGTTTGGAGTACGCAAAAACTTTCCCTCACTGACTCTGCTTCCCACCTAGGTACGGTAGACGTACTTCGTCACTGCTGCCTGAAGAGTTACTGAAAACCTAAAATCATTGGCTTTTTATACGGTAACTTAGTTGTAAATTTAAAGGTAGATCAAAATGTTATGGCCATCATTTGCTTAGAATAGCCTAATCTACTACCAATTTAACGGACATTATTTCAATTGCACTCTGTATATAAACTCCTTCCTCCCCCAGTAAATTCATATCCTCTACCCGAGATGGTGCAATTCTTTTCAGACACAACTCCAGGCTGCATATACCATATCCACATACCAACCCTCCTGCCGTTCTTATCTCTCTGGTAATACCGGGAATCGACTCCGAGCCTCGGAGGACGCCGGTTAATAGGTTAACTGTTACGCTACGATAGAAGACCTTTCTCCTCTAGTCTGTTCCTATGGACTAATGCAAAATTATTGTATCTTTTATGAGATGACAACAGGCAAAATATTAGCTGCCACCCCCGGAGGTCCGGGTTCGATTCCCGGTTCTGCCACGAAATTTGAAAAGTGGACTGGAACGGGGTCCACTCAGCCTCGGGAGGTCAACTGAGTAGAGGTGGGTTCGATTCCCACCTCAACCATCCTGGAAGTGGTTTTCAGTGGTTTCCCACTTCTCCTCCAGGCAAATGCCGGGATGGTATCTAAAGGCCACGGCCGCTTCCTTCCATCTTTCTTGTCTATACCTTCCAATCTTCCCATCCCCCTGCAAGGCCCCTGTTCAGCATAGCAGGTGAGGCCACCTGGGCGAGGTATTGGTCATCCTCCTCGGTTGTATCCCCCGACCCAGAGTCTGAAGCTCCCGGACACTGCCCTTGAGGCGGTAGAGGTGGGATCCCTTGCTGAGTCCGAGGGGAAAACAGACCCTGGAGGATAAACAGATAAAGAAGGAGAAGAAGAAGAAGATGATGATGGTGATGATGATGATGATGATGATGATGATCTAAGACTTCATGCAAATACTCTATGGAGAATACATGCCACTTTGCGAGATATCGCAAGACGTTGATTGCCATCGCACGTAGCGAGACAGTCTTGGAACTGAGTGTAGTAGTACACCGTACATCATAAATTATGACGAAAATGTCAGGTTCCAAGTCGTCTTTAATTAGAAAGTCGTCACAGGAGTTTCCCCACTTCATATCGGATGGTAAAATTATATTCTGTGACGTCTGCAGCAAAGAGGGGAGTGAAACTTGTTTTATATTTAACCCTTACGAGTTATTATGAATTTATCAAAATAAACATGGTATTTTAATTGATGCCTATTAAAATATGTAAAATTGAAGCTGCCTAAAATTATTTTATAACCTATTTGAGTGTCTATTTTAGGCAGCTAAAATAACATGTAAGCACCTAATAATCCGAGGTCTACCGTAGTAATCACTATTGCATGCTTCTGTGGTGTTTAGAAGTGTAGTGTGTTGTCTGAATATGAAGAGAAACGTGTTGGAACAAACACTGCGTCACTCCGCTGCTATTTCGATGAATACAGTATGTGGTTGTGTCAGACCAGCCTATGTTATTCTTTTCGCATACCCACGGCAGGTTTGGGCACGATGAGCACCGACGAATAAATAACCGGAAAACACAACACATACATAGGCAGAAAAAGCCTCCGTGGCTCAAATAGCAGCGCGTCTGCCTCTCACCGCTGGATTCTGTGGTTCAAATCCCGGTCACTACATGTGAGATATGTGCTGGACAAAGCGGAGACAGGACAGGTTTTTCTCCGGGTACTCCGGTTTCCCCTATCATCTTTCATTCTAGCAACACTCTCCACTATCATTTCATCTGTCAATCATTAATCATTGTTCCAGAGGAGTGGGACAGGTCTCGGCAGCCGGCACAAATCCTATCCTCGCTGCAAGATGGGGGCTTCATTCATTCCTTCCCTGACCCGGTCATTGACTGGAAAACAGGTTGTAGGTTTTCATTTTCATACACAGGCAGAAAGATACTGAAAAATGAAAACAAAATAATCAGTGGAAGCTCAAATCGACTAGTGGTAACGGGGTGATAAATAAACAGTTACCTATCATAGTTTGCGCGGACCGGGTCGAAAATGACCAGAGATAGAAGTCATGAACTGAACTCGAGGCTATTAAACCAAAAGGGTAAAATTTAAAAGGCTACACCTCTCACTCCTACAATAATTACGCCGAGTAGGAAACCAAGAGTTTATTAAATAAACATTATATCAAAATGATATAAATGGCCACTTTGCTCTTAGGTTTAATCAAATGTCAGGTGCTATCTTCCATTTATCTATACTCATGTGACGAAAAGGCACAGAGAGGTATTCAATGTTCCAATGTAGCATAAGTGGGTCATTCGGAACTCTCCCTAGAAACAGTTCAGTCCGTGTAAATCGACTAGATTAATGGATAGCAGTGTTGAAACCTAGAATAAAAAAACACAGATAAGAATCTCAAAGGGATTGATTATTACGGTGGGATCTTTCAACCAGAGAGGTTTGGGGATGGTGAGGGCAAAGATGAATGTGCTTTATCCCCCCATATGATGCACATATTTTGAAAATTAGAACAAGTAAAACAGAGGCGTTGTCTGACACTAAAGTGTTGAGAGGGCCAAAAATTGCGAAAAGCTGCTTAGATAACATACGGATAGAGGCACTGGAGTTAATTTTTCGGACAGGAAATAGCCAAACGAATTTCGAGAAAGCATGGATGATAGATAGTATACCAATATTCCCGTCCCAGGATTTACAGTGAGTCAAAGTGAAACTCATACTCCCATGTAACTAGTATGTGTTTATGAATAAAAATGTGGACAATAATTAATGTTCGCATTTTATGTGTGGAACAATAAAGATATATCTTGAACTAGTAAGTCACCACAGGATATTTAGCGTATCCCTTAACTTAGCAAGATAAAACAGATTCTTTGTCATATGCTGCTGGGGCACGTCAAAATGAAACTCATACAGTCCTACATGGGCAGATAAGAGGGCAGTACAAATGCTTTGTATTTGTGTTTCGACACCACATTCAGTTTGTTGTGGAGAGTTGTGGAGTACAGACTATTTATTTATTTATCATAAGTCTGTACAGAGTTCTCCTCCATTTACACAGACACTATACATAGGTGTACATAAATGCATGAATGAGGTTTTTTATTTTTTTTATGATTCCATGACCGAATAATATTGTCATGCATGCATGAATAAATGAATGAACACTTCCCTCCCAGTCACGGATAGCCACCAACTGAGGAGAGAGCATTCGGTTGGCAGGATAAATGCATGGATGGGATTATGCATGACTACTGCCCGGTCGTGTTATCCACCCCTGGTGAGAAAAAGGAGCCACCTTCCCAAGGATAACACGTCCGGCCCTTTCCCTTGAGGCCCAAACAGAAGACCCCACCTGATCTAATAGCTGTCAAACACTAATTTCTCACCATTCCCTAATTTCTGCGAGGCACACATAAGCGGAAATCCCGCACCTCATGTGCCCCCTCCCTATTCTTCTTTCTCTGTTGCATTTAGATCACTCTACATATTCGATTGGGATAGGCCCGTCCTATCCCGTCCTACTTCGGTTATAGCCTTACATAAGTGTATGAATTAATTAATTAATTAATTAATTAATTGGCTATGATTCCCTATCTAAAATAGTGCCCTTTGCACAGGCGGATCGCCATTCCACATGCAAGGGCCATGCCTACGATTATCTACATGAGTGTATGGATAAATGAATTAATTGATTAATTAATTACCAATTCCCTAACTGTATTGAGAAAACTCGTATGGATGGATTTATGAATGGGTATATGGATATTCATGCATGCATGTTAGGAAAAAATACTCATCCCTCCCAGTACGGATAACCAGTAACTGGGGAGAGAGCCCTTGTTATGAATTAAATAAATGATTGAATGAATAATATGTGGAATGAGTAGTGAATGTTATCAACCTTCAGCCACGGATCGCCAGCAGCTGAGGATGAAATATTATATCCATTGGGCCCTGTCTCATTACAAACAGTTTGACAGTTGATTACGTTATGGCTTACTAACATATCGACTTTACAGTGCTACATATACTAATATTCCTTTTACTACATAGCCCTATTGGCAATTTCTTAACTAATCGGTTCGCAACACAATCATCCATCCGTAATATGACCTACCCTCATTGTAGGCTCTTTCAACACTCTTCTACATGAATTTCTAATTACAATTAACAGTTTACTGAGATTACCAGGTTTATACCATTCTTTGCTTATCATCTTAATAATCCTATAGCCATTCTCATCCTCATTTATCATATATTGTTCCTTGTTATTCAAAAATTTCCTTCTCACCACTATGGTTTCTTTACATGATTTCAACATGTGAAATTCTTCTCTGTTTTCACCACAGAGAAGGCACCTTGTTGCATCTTTCACTTTAATCCATCCCCTATTCTTGTAAATTCCCATTAACCACCATATCAAACCCCTGATTTCTCTTCTATTTACAATCACAATATTTATGTTCATATCCTGCCTTATCCTAATAAACTCTGAGAGGGTCGCCTTGCTTCTACACTCGGATACCAACCACTGTCTTTGAATATCTCTGAGTCGTCTAATGATTAGTTTATTCGTTGATCTTTCCAACCTCTCCCAATAACTTCCATATCCCAACCTATCTAATATACTTCTGATTTTCGTTAACCAATACTCTCCCTGGATATTATCTCTCTGATGTTGATATGCGATCTGCAGAAGCTCGCCACCCTCTCTTCCTTTCAGTCTCCACAGATATTTCAGAACTCTCTTAAGAACATCTACTTGGATATTTTCTTCACATATTAATCTTACTCCACAATTTGCTGTACAATTTGGTAACCCCATTACAATTTTACAGAACTTACTTATAACCTGATTCAGCATCTCACACTCTTTCTCTACACCCCATAGCTCAGCTCCATAAAGCATTCGATTTTTAACTACGGCTTGCAGGACATTTCTCTGAATCTTGTAGTCTATATTTGGGAATTTATTTTCAAGAATTCTAATTACTGATAATGCTGCAAGACCTTTCCATTTGGCTTGTTTTATTTGATGGATCCACTTCCCGTTGTTTGCTATATATATTCCCAGGTACTCTAATCTATTTGTGACCTCCACTTGACAACCGTCAATCGTCCATTGTTCATTCTTCGCTCGTTTACAGCCTTTCTTACAGATCAGAACTTTCGTCTTGGAAATGTTAATTTTTAATGACCACGTTTTAGCAAACTCTGTCACAGCATTAATGCTCTTTTGCATGCCTCCGGCCGTTAACGTCATCAGCAGGACATCGTCCGCGAAAATTAGGCCTGGTATTTCTTGATTTACTAAAACTGGACTCATCCAGTTATCACCTCCATGTCCGTTTAATATATCGTTTATAAATAACAGAAATAAAATAGGAGATAGCTTACATCCTTGTTTCAAACCCAATAAAGAATCTATTTGACCACATGCTACCCCATCACCTACCCTTATACTGCATTGCACCCTTCGGTAAACTGCCTCCAATGCTTGTACCATCTTACTAGATACCCCTAATAGGCGTAATTTTGCGAACAATGCACTCCTGCTGACTGTGTCAAAGGCCTTTTCAAAATCTATAGCCGATATATATAATTTTCCTGCTTTCGGTTTTATATACTTATCTATTATTGTTTTTACAATCATGATGTTATCTATTGTTCTTCTGCGTTTCCTAAAACCACTTTGATATTTCGAGAGGATGGAGAATTCTTCCGCCCATTTCATCAGTCTATTTGCCAGAATTCCTGTATATAATTTACTTAGGGAGTCCAATAGTGTTATACCTCTGTAGTTGTTTGGATTACTTCTCTCCCAACCCTTCTTGTAAATTGGACATATTATACCTGTCTGCCATGCCTTAGGAAACTCCAAAGAATCAAATATCCTATTGAACAATTTTACTAATATTTCCAGCATTTGTTGACTTTTTACTGCTTCTTTCCAAAATTCATTAGTTATACCACTGAAGCCCCCCGCTTTCCTACATTTGACCTTTCTAATCATTTCTAAAACCTCACATTCTGTTATTTCTTCATCTAAGCAGGGGATACAAATCTCTAAGCCCCTCGAGATATCCATACATGTTCTATTATTTATCCAAGTATCCTGTCCTCCTAGCAATTTATTAAAATAATCAATCCAGACTACATTCTCAATTTTAACATTGGCATATCCTCTCTCACCTCTACTTATTTTATTAATTCTATTCCATACCTTATCACTTTGATTATTCTTACAGTCTATGTTTATTAATTTTGCTTCCTCCTGTTGCCATATCCTCTTTTGCTCTACTAACAACACTTTATATTCTTTTCTTAGTTTACAATAGTGTGCCCGAACCTTAGGCTCCCCCTCTTTTCTATATGCCTTTAGGGCTCTAATCACCTCCATTTTTTTTGTTTTACATACATCATTGTACCATCCTTTCCTTTTATCTTTATTATTATTATTCTGTTTCCTTTTCACATGAGCTATAGTTTTAAAGGGTTTCTCTACCAGTTCTACCGCTAAGTCCACCTTACTACTCAGTAACGCAACCTCTATTCCACTCTTAATTATCTGGAATTCTTCTCCCTTTAAATATGACTCTACTCTTTTTGGGGTATTCTTGCACCACTTGTATTTATTAATTATCCTAATATTATCTTTTTCTGTTACAGTGTTACGTTCCTCCTGTTCTTTCTCATACACTTCTAGGGTAACAGATACCGGGGAATGATGTGATTCGGCCCATTCTAATATCTCTATTTCCTTTACCATCTCTAAAATATCTCCCGTACACACAACCAAATCAATTACACTACCTCCCTGCGCTGTAATATATGTTAGCTTTCCCGTTTCATCTCCCCGCCACCATCCATTTAGAATATATAAATTCTCTGCGGTACATAGTTCTAGTAGTTTATCCCCATATACATTACGTTCCTTATCCCGACTGTTTCTGCTACCTCTCATTGGCTCTATTCCTTCTTTACTATATGCGGGAATTTACTCTCCAATTCGTGCGTTCCAATCCCCCAACATAATGATTCCTGCTTCTTCATATTTACCTCTCATTAAGTTGATCTCCTCTATTAAATCCTCAAAAAAGTTCACATTGGTATATGGTGACCCCATCGGATGGTTATATATAAAGACTAAGCATATGTCTCTCTGTTTACTCCCTTCCAGTTTAAGTTTGATCCAAATTACATCTTGCATATCGTTAGGCAATTCTTCTATCTGACTACTAAACTCTTCCTTTATCAGAAGTGTTATTCCTCCCGGAATTCTCCCTCGAGTCCCTCGTTTTCTTTTTATTACACTTCTCGTAACATAGCCCTTCCATGTTAAAATCTTTCCTTCCGGCATCCATGTTTCTAAAAAAGCAAATATCTCAAAATTTTCCACAAGCTCAGACACTCCATCATTCCCCAGTTTACTTAATATGCCTTCTATATTTACAAAACCAATTTTCAATGCTAGTTATTTCACTTTCCTATTAACTGAGACACTACCTGTTTTACTACGTGTGTTTATTGTTTTATCAATTTGTACTATACTTCCATGAGAGGAACTATAAATTTCCCCTAACTTCTTTCCTTCCCGTTTATTACCTCTTCCATCTGAGAACACTCCCTTCTTAGCCCATAAGTCCTTCAAGCTCTGTCCCTGCTTCTTTTTCTTATCGTCCTCTGTCCTGCAGCTGCTTTTTTCAGCTACCGGAGTAGTACATGAGCTATTACCCGGTTCCTCATCAGGTGTTAAACATTTACTTACAGGTCGTCTCTCCTTAGTAGTGGCAACGCCCTCACTGTCAGTAGGTGTCAGCAACCTTGGCGACACGAGCTCTGCTCCTGTTTCCTGCACGTCATCATTCTTTCTTCCGTGTTGCGCCGGTACCGCACTTCCTCCTCGCGCCAGGGCTTCCAGCTGGGATGGCGTGTAGCTCTTTCTCCAACCGTCGCCTGTGATGAATAGTCTCTTGCCTCTAATAAACGCTGTAAGGCCCTCTGTTCTTGCTCTTCCCAAGTGGAATCTTAGGATTTTCATCTCTTTCCTTTCTTCAATTCCCAGGTCTCTCTGGATCCAGACTTCCGTCCCTTTTAAATTCCTGGCATTCCGGAGAATTTGGTGAGTTTTCATTCCAGATACCAATTGTACTTTAATCGGTCTGTTCCCTTGGATCCTTCCTATTCTCTGCACGTCGTCCACATCGGATTCCGTGCAATTTACTTTCACTCCTTGTGTGAACACTTCCAACACAGCATCTAGTAACGCCAGTTTGTCCTCGCTTCTATTGTCCTTAATCCCATGTATGACCAGACATCTGCTACGTTGGGCAAGCACTGATCTCCGGACCTGCATCTCCAGCTCCCGTGTGCGCTGCTCCAATACCAGTCGGTGTTCCTTAGCAATTTTCATTTCTTCCTGGTATTTATCTAGAGATTCTTTTATACCTGCCATATCGCCCCGAAGGCTGTCTTTCATATCCTGAATATCTTTGTTCTGTGCCATAATGAGCTCCCTCGTTGTGTCTGTTTGGCTGCCCTCTTTTATCACCTCCTTGATCTTAGCTATATCTTCCCAATTCAGTGGCCCAGGGTTGCTTTCCACTCCTCCAATTACTAATAATGCAGCAATCACTAACGCTGCCAGCATGATTTCAGAGTATTTTATATCACATTTTAAACCACATACCTGATATTTTATTCGATTGTTCCATCGGCCGATGACCGCTCGGTAGAGTTCTATGCTTATTCCCATTATGCTTACGCCACAACACTCAGCACTCCGCACACACGTCTGCTTCGTTTGCAGGGCTCCAATCGACTGAGTACAGACTATCATGGGGCGTAAAAAAGGACAATCTTCGAAAGAAGAAAGAAATGATGATTTTTTACCATAAGGGAGGAAAATCACTTCGAGAAATTGGTAAACTTGCAAACAGGAGACATGCAACTGTACAGTGCGTTATAAATATATATAAAAGTAGACGCAGCATTGAAAATAAATACAAGTGAAAGGAAGAAACATTTTCAACCTCAGGAAGGAACGTTGGATAATAAGACAAGTTAAGAAAAATCCAGTGATTAGTACTCCGAAACTGGCTATGATGGCTGAGGAACATAGCAAGAAGAGAGCACATCCAGAAACTATTCGACTTATCCTAAGAAAAAGTAACAGGCATGGAAAAGACCATTTGTTAGCAAGATTAATAGGAAGAAAAGGTTGAGCTTCGTTAAGGAGTGTATAGAATAAGATTTTGACTTCTGAAAGACCATTATTTTTGCAGACGAAAGTTTTCTTCGCCGGAAAATTTTAAATCCCATTTGTGAATAATGTCCAGAGCAGGACTAACGTGGGGCAACTCACCCTTTACTGAATGAGAAATGTGGTCCATCATGTTCATATTCGTATCAGAGAGAAGTTAATTACGACCATATCTAAATCCTATTTCAGCATCGCTGCGACTAGCGACAGACTGTATGGAAGCATTATTACCTACTTCCCTTTTCTTATTTAATTCAATTCTGGGAGGGTTATCGGGCATAATTTCAGTATCACCACAAGCATTCCTATCTGTTTCATTATCCACTGTTCACAGATATTACTGTATAAACTACGTAATACAGGGGGATATCTCAGGGCAAACACAAAATCGAGAATGAAAGCACAAAGTTCTACTCAAGATGGAATTAATTGCATATATAGGGAGATGATGTCGGCAGCAGAAGGTTATGGATCACTTATAATGCCGTAATATAACAACACGAGGTAAAATCATGGGGTTTAAACGAGTTCAGCTCTGCTTCACCAAAAATTATTCTTTTGATGAAACATTTCAACCAACCAACGCTCTGCTAACCAGTTGCGCCCCTCCGCTGCTATTTCGATGAATATGGTATGTGGTTGTTACCAGCCTATGTTATTCTTCTTGCACGCCCACGGCAGGGTTGGGCACGATGAGCACCGAATAATAAATAACCAGAAAACACAACACATACACAGGCAGAAAGATATCGAAAAATAAAAACCAAAATCAATGGAAGCTCAAATCAACCAGAGGTAGTGGGGTAATAAATATATACTTACCTATCATAGTTTGCGCGGATAGGGTCGAAAATCACCAGAGACAAAAGTCATGAACAGAACTCGAGTCTATTAAATCAAAAGGGTAAAATTTAAGAGGCTGCCCCTCCTACTCCTACAATAATAACGCCGAGTAGGAAACCAAGAGTTTATTAAATAAACATTAGATCAAAATAATATCGATGGCCACACGAAAATCAGAAACAAAGGTATTACTCAAGCCCGGCTGCCATCTTATTTGTAATGTTATATTAAGTGGAACAGAGGAGAGATGTGTTCATTGCGATATCTATGAACCCACCATCTCGCCCGAAGAAGTACGTTTACTTTTATAACCTAATGAAGACTGTTACACGCCATTTTCATTTCTGAGAAACTACTTGCATTCCTATTGGGTGTGAGCAAGGCATCCCCTTCTAGGCTAGTTTATGTTCTTATAAGGGAAACCTTCTTCATAGAAGACATGCGATTAAAACATTCTTTGCCAGCTACTAGATCAAGCCAGAAGCTTCAACGACAGAGAGAGGCGAAGAGAGTTATCAATCAATCACAAAAACTAGTAAAATTTAAATGCGGTTGTAAAAAAGGAGTCGTAAAATTAAAATGCGCTTAAGAAAGAACAGCTAAATAACAAAACCAAGCACAAGTTATCAATCAATCAATCAATCAATCAATCAATCAATCAATCAATCAATCAATCAATCAATCAATCAATCAATCAATACTGATCTGCATTTAGGGCAGTCGCCCAGGTGGCAGATTCCCTATCTGTTGCTTTCCTAGCCTTTGCTTTCCTAGAGAGAAGAGATAGAAGAGGAGTTCTACAGCACAAGCGCTATATGGGACAGAAACTGGACTAAAGAAGGTCAAGAGCAAAGGCATGTTATTATCAGGCTGGCCATACATGGCTTTCATCACTGTATTTGTAGGAATACGACCTTTCATAAACCAAACACTGAGTGCGTTTGCACCCTCTGTGATCAGAAGTGCAGTTTATATCATATAACGCAATGTCCGAAAAGGGTTAAATCAATTAGAGAATATAGTAGGGAAAACTCTAAAGTTTTGAACTGAGAATATAAAAATTGCTAATTTGTAAATGTTTTTACTAGGTTAAGTAATGCTCTTTCGAACGCACCTTAATAAATTATTATTCCTATTGGCCAATGTGAAGTGGCACGTGATCTCGTTCCCGCCAATAATGTTAATCATAATCCGTTACCAACCCCGACCAATGGTCTTGTCCAGGTCCTATCCTAACGATCCTAACCATCTGCACGACAAGAACCAATCCAGACCAGTCGTGTTTCCACACGAAACTAAAGGCCTAGAGGGCTGTGACGCCAAGAAAAACACAGCTAATATAAATAATGTTTCACGGATAACAACAGAACGAACAAAGACGGGCCACAAAATAAATTAATACCTACGGAGAATAAAGATATAGTATCCAACCACAATGCCACGTGGTGATATAAAACAAACATGATCCACGAGGCCAACCCCAAATAACAAGGAGAAAGAAACCGAAAAAATAAAAAATAGTAGTTAAATTACCTTAATCAGGCCATTCATAAGTGCAATAAAGCACGTTGCAAACCCCTTCGGCCAGTAGTGTTCACATCTTAAAACGTTTGAAGTAACGCTTGTAAAAACAAGCGAGAGAAACATCATGTCGCTCTCCATTACCCTTCACCAAGATAAAGCTTCTTCTTATTATTATTATTATTATTATTATTATTATTATTATTATTATTATTATTACATAATTTTAAAACAATACACATTATAACACGGTTCACTTGGTCTAAAAACATTGAAGTACCGATATTCACTCACAAACTTCTCGAGAGTAGTAACATATTCACATCACTGAGTTAGATGACCGTATATTGTTATCCCATGCAAGCGATAGCCTACATGTATATAAACAAAATACATGTGGAAGCAGGAGCAAATAGCTTACAAGGAAACAAATGCAATTGTAATGTTGACAACGTTAGGTGTGAGTCATCAAGAAAACGATTGATTATCTGAATCATTACAGGGGTGGGGTCAAGCAATATAAAAGAAACACTGGCTGGGAAAGAGGTGTTTATGCGTGCTAATCGTTCGAAAAATAATCTCCGTGCGGAAGAATAAACAGGACATTGGAAAAGTAGGTGGTTAATGTCACCATCTCGATCTCCACATATGCAGTGTGGTAGGGTGGTGAGATGAAAGCGATATTTATATTATGGGGTAAGGGCATGATTAAAGCGTAACCGGATTATGTTGGTAATGTGTCGTCTAGTGTATGAACCTTGTGTGTACCAAGACTTAGTAGGTATGTGAGGTTGAAGTTGATAATAAAATTTTCTTTAAGTCGGGCAGAGTTACCCCATTCCTGTTGCCAAGCATGATTGGCTGAGTCCTTGACAAGGTTACAATAGTCCGTAGGGGGGGGGGGGGTGACTACATTAATAGGGTCAGTCTGAAGATGGGCCGCGTATTTTGCTGCAGAATCCGCTTGTTCATTACCTATGATTCCGGAATGTCCAGGGGTCCATACTAAAGTTAAGGAAACTCCAGATTGTTCAAGTTCATAAATAAGATGCTTGACATTGTACAGGTACCAATTAAATGATTATTTACAGGACGTTAGTGATTGTAACACGCTTAATGCATCGGTACATATGGTTGCCTTCGGTAAGGAGTGGTTTTGAATATAAATTAACGCTTGACGCTTCCCGAATAATTCAGCGGAGAAGCTGGAGAAAGTTTGTGGTAAGTGATAATGCTCGGTAACAAAGGTGTTGGAAACAAAGAGTGCTGCTCCTACTCCCTGTTTAGTTTTGGATCCATCAGTGTAAATGTCAATACCACAATCCGTAAGAGGTACTTTGAGTTTTTTATACCTGGGTGTAATATTTTGTGACGAGTGAGAAAGTCCTGTAAAATTCTCCGCAGTGGGTTTTATAATGTAAGGTTTATAACAAAGACTATCATAGGCAAAGTAGGGGTTCTTAATAAGGAAGTGCGGTAGGTATGTAATTCCTTGTATGCAAAATATACTGCTGGCGCTCGCGCATTTCTAGGAGGTCTTGTATTGTAATATTCATTCAAAAGTTGTAGTTTTGGAATGAGTGGGTAATTCAAAAGGGCAAATTTTTAAGGAGATATTTTTTGGCTATCATTTGTCGTCGAATAAAAAGTGGATGTTCACCCGATTCTACAAGTAATGCTTTAGTAGGTGTAGATCGAAGGACTCCTAAGCAGATACGTATAGCTTGATATTGTAAAGTATCAAGGTGTTGTAAAGTGGAAATGGGTGCAGTTTCAATTATAGTTGCACTATAATCAAAGTATGCCCTTATGGTCGCGCGATATAAGGAAAGATCTTTTATAGGATCTGATCCCCAATTACGTCGTGTGATTTTTTTTCAATATTTTTATATACCCGTTAGCTTTTTGTCGTAAATTACTTATATCGATCTTCCAATTACGTTTATGATCAGTGGTAATGCCTAGGTAGGTATGATGGGTGGTGAAAAGGATTTCATGTCCGTCAAACGTGATAGGGGAGCGGTCATAAGAGCGTTTTGGTGTAAAAAAAGCATCGCCGCACTTTTCGTAATGGAAAGTTTTAAACCATGTAGGTTGTCAGATGAAGACTTTACTCATGACACTAGATAAATAGTTTTTACACGTATCTATACTATGATGAGAGAAATATAAAACAAAATCATCCGCATATACTAATTGTTGCGGGGTACCCGTGGACCAGCAGAGGTGAAAGAAGGTGCCGGGGTGAATGGGTCTAACTACTATGTCAAGCAAGAATTTAAACTGAAATGGAAGGTTATATTTTCAAAAAACAATAAGTTAACAAATTCTCACTTAGTGAGATAACAATGGCATAGCAATTTAGAAACAAGACTTAGAAAAATCCAAGATTTCAAGACTTTAACACTCTTGGGCTACAAGCCCCTAGTTTTACAACTTTTGAGCTTCCAGCTCAAAATTTACAGAAGGGCATAAATTTACAAAAGGGCAGAAATCCCCAAAATACCAGGAGCGCTTGCTTCCAATACACAATATCAAGCCTCCCAGAGGCACTTTTACAACACTAGAAAAGAGCAGGCTTGCTCTCAGTTTTTGAAAGCCTATGCAAGGCGATATCAGAAAATTACAATCACTTGCCATCAAGGCACAACTTACAAATTTGAAACAGGGGTATCTAGTACCCAACCTATTGGGCCGTTGCGGAAAGAAACAGGTTAAGTAAATGGTCCGAAGCACAAATTGAATGGAGGCGAGTACTTGCACCCTAAAAATGCATTCTAAAAACCTAAGGGGCACTAGGCCGATGAAACAGGGGCTATTTCCAAACTATGGAGATAACTCGTATAAGAAAGAAATTAAAAACATTACGGAGAGGAAAAAAAACATTTACAAAACGTAGTCACCTCAAACCAATATGAAGGGGAGCTCGAGAGGGTACCTCACTCTCTATCCCCGATTTACAGTTAAATATATTATGAAGTTTTTACATAAGCCGGCAGAAATTACATTTTGAGAAAGGTAGGTTACATAGTTAAAGTTTCGGACCTCCCCCTCGGGTTAAACCGCAGAGCTAGCAAGAAATAAAGATGTTAATTGGCCATTACCTTGCTGAAGAACTGCTGCCAGATGAAAGAGGCGCCTCCCGCCTCCTGCTTCACACACACACTTAGTTAGATGTTGATCAAATGGCCAAGAGACGTGAAAATCCACAGTTTATAAACCCTCGGGGAAAGTTCGAGACCTTTCATGAATAAACCAGCCACACCCTCTCACTTTTATTGGTTAACATCAAAAGTGACACTCAGAATCGAGGAAGAAGCCTGTGATAGGCTGAAAATTAATTACAGAAATTCATGATTGGCTAAATTCAAAACTGGCGGCAAGAAAAGATCAATATTGCCAACCCAAAAAAGAATGAACATAATTTAGTAACAAAAATAACTTATGAATACAAAACTTCTTCAAAAAGGGTTCTTCTACTTCGCACCAGGGTGCATGATCATAGTTTATTAGCAGTGACATCTGTTAAAAAGGTCCAAACTTCTTGATGACTGGTAAACAAAACACGTAGAAATTCATACAGCACATGAAACTTCACAATAAGAAAATTACATCCAATTACTGTAGTGACATCTTCTGAGTAAAGGTTGAAGTAGGACTAGTTTCAAGTTCACGATTTCTCCAGTAGAGGAGTTCTTTTAGGCGCTAGATTTAAATGTGCGGCGTAGAGGTGTACCTCCCGGTACACTAATAATCTAGCAGATTGTAATATAATTTGTTCGAGGTCACTTATATAAAGGGCAAAAAGTAGCCCACTTAGTATATCTCCTTGAGCGAGTCCATGTGACGATTGGCGACTGGAAATGTGGTGTGTGGGGGATTTAATTGTCAGTTTTCGATAAGTATAATTGTTTCATAAGATATATGAATTTGAGAGGGAAACCTTTTAATGCAAATTTTTCCCAAAGAAGGTGAAGGGGAACAGAGTCATTAGCTCCTTTAATGTCCAAAATTATTGCAATAGTACTGTGTTTTCGATGTCTGGCTAATAGGATGTCAAGAATAAGAGTATTTATTGGGTCTTGTGTGCTTTTCCCTTTCAGAAATGCATATTGGGTTTTAGGAAGCAGATTATACTGTTCTAAAGCCCAAATTAAGCGTTGGAGTATAATTTTTAAGGTCTTACGGATACACGACCCTAAAACAATGCCACGACAACTGGCGGGGTCAGATGATATTTTTTGGGGTTTTAAGATAGGTATTAACAAGAATTCATTCCACGAGGGGGTGTATGAGTAAGATATGATTATAGAAGGTAAGATAAACCTGTTTAGCTCGATCGGGCAATAAGCGTAGCATATTATATGTAATATAATCCGGGCCAGGTGAATAATTAGAGGCATTAGTGAGGGTCATGTATAATTCCCGTAAATTAATAGGTCGGAGTAAAGTTGTAAATTGAGGACGCGATGAAGGTTCAGTGAAGATAGAGGGTGGGACTCTGTAATCAGGAGTTAAGGAATTAAGGAATGGGGATAGAATTGAGCTGGGAACTGGTTTTGGTATCGAATGTTGTGATGCACGGATTGCATTCCACAGTTGAGTGGATGGGATATGTGTTGAAAGGGACGTAATCAACTCTCTCCAAGCTTTTCT
Source organism: Anabrus simplex (assembly GCF_040414725.1). Lineage (NCBI taxonomy): Eukaryota > Metazoa > Arthropoda > Insecta > Orthoptera > Tettigoniidae > Anabrus > Anabrus simplex. The sequence goes on from NC_090269.1 coordinate 321,486,723, forward strand.
GCGTTTAGAGTCGAAAATTTGTTTTGAATGCGCAATATGTCGTTTAAGTTTGAAATAATTGGAAGGTATTAAATCGTTTCGATATGTTCGAAATAGCGTGCGACGCGTCTGTATCAGCTGATGACACTCTCTGTCCCACCAATAAATACATTGGGAGGGGCGAGTGGTGTAGTTTGTTACCGATTTGTAGGGGTGAAAAGTATTTATATAATCGTTCAGAATTGTAATTAATGTTGAATACGTTAATGGATGATCATTTAATTGGTTGAGGTGGGTAAAGAAATAGGTGTTGTATATTCGAGGATCAAAGTTACGGTGTGTTCGGATATTGCTCACGCGTGCTGGTGCATAGGTGTGAGGAATAGGGTTGCCTATACCATATGTGATAAAAATAGGAAAATGGTCACTAGTGAAGGTATCGGATAAAGTGTTCCATGTGTTGATGGGAGCCAGAAAGCTACGACATAGCGTGAGATCAACCGCGCTTGGAGGGGAGCCGGGAGGAAATAGTCGTGTGGGGGAACCGTCATTTAAAATAATAAGATCATGTTGTTGAGAGGCTGTGAGGAGATGAGTGCCCTTAGAGGTATCTATAATACTTCCCCACATCGTATGATGACTGTTTAGGTCACCGAGGAAAATAACATGTGATAAATAATCGAATTGGGTATAAAATTGTGATTTGGAAATAAAAATATCAAGGGGGCAGCAGATATTAATAAAATGTAAGTTCTTGTACGTTATTCCTAGAGCAAAATTATTGTGGATGATATAAGAGATTGGTAGTATGCGATAAGGAAGGGTATGATGGATGAAGATCGTACACCTCCACAACCTTGACCATCCTGTCGTCGAATGTGATATCCTGAGGTATGAAAATTGACATGGGGCGAAAACCAGGTTTCTTGAATTGCGAGAATTTGCGGGGAGGTCTCTTGGATAATCAATTGCAATTCATACTTTTTATGAAGGACGCTCCTAGCGCTCCATTGTATGATGTTGATCATATATATATATTAATGATATGGGATATACAGTACGAAGTTGGTAAATTACGGAGGATATCTGGGGTTGATCCCCTAATCTTTGTAAAAGAAGCATCAATGTTTGCTGTATTTGGTTTTGTAAAAAGTCTTTGTGGTGTTGGACGGGATGCTCCGATTGGGGCAAAGGAACTCGAGGGGGCATGTCACATGCCGTGGACGTAGAGGGTGAGGATTGGGAAGAAGGTGATGGGGTAAATGGGGTCACTACTGGTTGTGATGGCGGTACATTCTGCTCTCGAAGGAGGTTCAGGTAACCTGCTCTGTCATACCCCGGGGTGGGAGTGGGTCTAGGATTTTTAAGTACGACTTGCGTAAATTTACATTTACGAGGATTTTCCTGAGGGGGTGAAGGAGGTTCGTGTGAAAGCGGAGGAAATTGTTGTGAAAACCGATCAGGATTATAGGTTGTAGGAGAAAGCTTAGATTTGGTCTCGGGGAATGGGATATTTTCGGTAACGTTATTCATTATTTTCTTGATTTGTTATTGATATTTTTGTTGGAGACATTCGGGGTAGCCGGTTGAAGGGGTCCTTTACAGTGTGCACATTGACGAAAGTTTTCGGAACACTGATTGGTTGCATGCTGTAATGTACAGGAACCACATCTATATACCTGCGCTTTACAATTTCTCTCAGTGTGCCCATACCGCTGGCATTTTTTACATATTATGGGAGAAAATATAAATGGTTCAACGTCCAAGTATACTTGAAATAATGAAACTTGTTGGGGTAAGTTCTGGGTGCGAAACACGACTTTAACGGATCCTGTGGGAATGTATTCAATATTATCATTTTGAACCACTTTCCTATTAAGCTGTTGTACGTATTTGACCGGAGCTATCGATTTCAAATTTTTGAGAATTTCAACATCCTTCAAAGACTTATCAACACCACGAATAATGCCAACACGAAGAACATTTGAACTAAGGATATATGCCTTAACTTTAAGAGTAGTAAGTAGAGGGTTACGTAAAAAATCATTTGCTTGGACCGCGTAGTTAAATGTGACCTGCAAACGATTACGCCCCTTGCGTGATATGGACTTCACATAAATATCCCTATCATAAAACATTCGACCTAAAGCCATAGGGTGCAACTGACCAATGTTTTTGTCATTGTTGGATTCAACAAATACAACAAATGGACCACAATGTGAGGCTGGATAATATTCATGATCCAAATTGGATGGGGTCTGTTGTCTATCACTGTCTCTCTGATTAGTGAGAGGTTGCACATTATCGTTTTCCCTTTGATTAATGGATGATTGAGCTTGTTCGGGTTCTCCCTGATTGAGTGGAGTTTGCACTTGGTTAGAAGTCACAGAGGGAAGATCCACGATAGTGTCTTCCTTCATATTCACTATTTCTTTATGACTTACTAGTAGATGTAACTATACAGGCGGTTTTAACCCTCCACTGGAGGCCGCCATCACTCACACGTATGTAACAGAAGGCAAGTTCATCAGAAAAGTGAACTAGATAAAGATAGAGGTGGCCAGGATATGCCAAACACAAAAGCCAGTCCCCGAACCAGAAAAATTATTTAGATGCGATTAAAATCTCCGATGCGGCCGGAAATCGAATCCGGGACCTTCTGAAACGAAGGCCTCAACACTGACCATTCAGCCTAGGATTCGGACAAACAGAAATCATTATTGAGTTCCATTATTTCTATCAGTGCAGCTTCCGTGGCTCAGACGCAAGCGCATCGGCCTCTCACCGCTGGGTTCCGTGGTTTAAATACTGGTCACTCCATGAGAGATTTGTGCTGGACAAAGCGGATGCGGGATAGGTTTTTCTCCGGGTACTCCGGTTTTCCGTGTCATCTTTCATTCCAGCAACACTCTCCACTATCATTTCATTTCATCTGTCAGTCATTTATCATTGCCCCAGAGGAGTGCGACAGGCTTCGGCAGCCGGCACAATTCATATCCTCGCCGCAAGATAGGGGCTTCATTCAATCCCTGGCCCGGTCACTGACTGGTAAATAGGTCGTAGGTTTTCATTTTAATTTTATTTCTATCAATTTTAACATGCAACTTGTGTATTCGTACTTTCAATCTTGCCGCCTGACGTTTAAGGTCGGGCCGCCAGGTGTGCCACTGTCAACATGTCTCTCAGTTCAGTACAGGAGAATACGGAAGTGTCCAGTATTGTCTATAACATAGCCGACTACAAGCCGGAGTCATGCAAGTTTGGCAACATCCAGTGGAGGCCAAGGTGAAAGCGCGGGATCTATCCGTGTATGTTGATGTCTAGTGAACTTCGTCTCGTGTTTCGTTTAATTTTTCACGGAGATAGCTTCGAGTATATGTAACAAGATAAGTGATAGAATAAGCATACGTAGAGCCTATTATCGAAATAATGTGGAGGCTAAGCAGAGCTGAGTAGTTTGGACTGTAGAGCTGGCTTTCTAAGCCTAGCTCAGGCCGCTGGTATTTGCAGGTGCTCAAACACGTCAGCCTCGTGTCGGTAGATTTACTGGCACGTTAAAGAACTCCTCCGGGACAAAATTCCGGCATCTAGGCGTCTCCCAAAAACCGTAAAAGTAGTTAGTGGGACCTTAAATCAATAACGTTATTATTTGTGAAGGTGCGGACTGAATTTGGCGTAGGCCTATTAATAAAATATTTCGTGAATTTGCAGATAGCCAGAAAATGTTGTATTTTCATGTACCGTAACAACTATAAAATTAAAAAAGGTTTTGTTACCTCGTTTAGTTTTCCTTCAGACGAGGAATTAAAACAAAAATGGATTTGTCATTTTAAACGGGATAATTGGGAACCTGGGAAGGATTCAGTCGTAAGCATAAAACATGCCACACACGAAAGTTTTTCAACAGGAGATAAAATTTGTGATAGTAAAGTCAACGTAACTATACTACCACCTAAACCTAATGAGCTTCTCCCTGGTGCATGTCCAATTATTTTCTCAAATTTGCCAAAAATATTGTCATCGAAAAGTGTTTTAAAAAAAAGATTTTGAAGGTAGGGGCTTGGAAATGTAGAGTAGGGTAAGCAAGAAGATGGATGATATGCCAAACGTAAACCATTTACTCAAAATACACCAAGATATGAATGTCACTGTATTATCTGCGCACTTTTTAGTGATAGATTTACCCTCTAGTGCTGAAGTGGTCGACTTCGGTTATCTTCGAGATTCGTATTGGCAACCTTTGAAACACAAACTAAGAATCGCTTATCATCGCTGTGCGACATCTGGCGTACACTTTAAGTACTCGTACTGTTGTTGTTTACACAGCAAAGCCAAACTATAGAATTCATGCTAGGAACACGTTTCGCAATGGGAAATGTTATATAGTATTATATATTGTGTGTGTGACACAGTTGTTTGCTTAAAATAATAAAGGTTTATAAAATTCATATCGATCGATCATATTATCGATTCAATTCAGATTTCATTTCCATTCAGTTGGCAGTATTAACGGAACCCTTCTTACTTCTCCAACGAGTACAAAAATCTATCACTAAAAAGTGCGCAGATAATACTGTATATATTAAGTTATCAGGTGTTGGTAAAATAAATGACATGTTTAGCAGATGGTAAAATATCAAAGTGGTCTCAACTAAATGCATATTTATTAAATTATATAGGAACCACTTCTTGTAGTGTTAGTATTAAATGTGTTCAAACAAATCTATTAAAATGCTTCACAATCGCATGGAGTATCGTGAGGTAAGCAGTGAAAGCACTCCCTTTGTCTTGCCTCATATTTTAAGGGAACAATTTGAACTTTGCACTAAAAGAGCTGGGCTGAGTGGCTCACCGCTGGCCTTCTGACCCCAACTTGGCAAGTTCGATTCTGGCTCAGTCCGGTAGTATTCGAAGGTGCTTAAATACGTCAGCTTCGTGTCGGTAGATTTACTGGCACGTAAAATAACTCCTGAGGGACTAAATTCTGGCACCTCGGTGTCTCCAAAAACCATAAAAGTAGTTAACATTATTATTATTATTATTATTATTATTATTATTATTATTATTATTATTATTTTCACTAAAAGGAAGAAGAGTTAGGCCCTACTCAAAAAATTTCGTTTGGAACTGGGAAAGCAAATTATTTACAGCCAAGAAAGTTTCAAAGTGATAATTTAGAAAGAAGGTATAGTCAGTACCTACAGCTTATTGGTTGTAACTACAATGTTACTGCTCTTCAAGTCCTAGAAAGTGAGATGAAAGTTAGGATTGAGGGTGTTCTAGGGTAGCGGTGGTGATGATGGTATGGAAAAGTGAGGTTTGGCTGTAGCCAATTATAAATATCTGATTCCATCAAGACAGATGTTATTGGGCTCAATAGGGACGTAATAAACAAGTTAGACTCACTTTTATCATGTGAACTTTTTGGTGGGCATTTTGAGATGTTAGCAGTAATATGCTGTACATTTCTGGGTATACACTAAGGACAATATCCAGAAGAATAAGCTGTGACACTTGTTTAGGTCTGCTGCAAAGTAATGAAACAGGTGATCCCTATTTTGAAGAACTTCAGAGGTGGGTTAGTGGTTCCATCACATTGTGTTGTGTGTGTCTGCAGAACAGTGGTATACGAAGACTGCCTGGCTTGTGAAAATTATAAAGAATTTCTGTTCCCTCTATCCTGAGCTGCTTTAGGAAGGGATGGCAATCAACAGTCCTGGTTTGAACGCTGTCATTGTGGGCGTGACAATAATGGTGCGATAGATTGTTTATTGTCTACATTTTCCAATGTCGTGTTAAATAAATGCTGAAAGCAGATGAAGAACACGAGTTATGTCAGCAGTGAGGATAATCAGTGAATGCATTTACTGATGTGTGTGTTTCTTAGTACCATTTTACAAAGAGTGTGCATTTATCATAATCATCGTGTTGGTCTAAATGTAGTGAATATGGGTGAAGTCATTCAAAATCGGACAGGCCCCCTTTTATCTCGGCCTCCGCTTGACAGATAGATACAGCGTTGCCAAGCGTAGCTTCCGGCTTTAACTGTAGATGGCTATGCCTATAGTGTATTTGCTTTATGTAAGTTCAGGTGGTGGCACCCGTGGTAGTTATTATAATATCTTAAACAGTGCATACGGAATGCCAAATGGCCTACGTTTGTAATGCGAAGGTGAGGAAGAGGCGAGTTTTCTACAGAAATGTTTAGCCTACGTCATTTGCATGATATGAGCGATGACAAGTATGAATGAAAAAAAACCTCATAGTAATGGTCTTCCGTTAATTGTTTCTTGTTCTGTTTCAGCCGTCGGGAGTATGAGGAACGCTAGTCCTGGAAAATGTATTATTTTTCTCTTTTCTTTTACAAGTTGATTTACGTCGCACCGACACAGATAGGTCTTACGGCGACAATGGGAGAGAAAAGGGCGAGGAGTGGGAGGGAAGCGGCCGTGACCTTAATTAAAGTACAGCCCCAGCATTTGCCTGGTGTGAAAATGGGAAACCACGGAATACCATCTTCAGGGCTGTTGACAGTGAGGTTCGAACCCACTATCTCCCGAACACTGGGTACTGGCCCCACTTAAGCGACTACAGCTACCGAACTCGGTTTTTCCCTTCTCCCTTCTACTGTTTGTGTACGAGGAGTTGGAAGTCTTCAATCAGTAAATAAATTAATACATGAATTAGTTAATTAATAAAATATAAAAATAAATGAACAAATTCTTCTCCCTTATTCACTCACTCCATACACAATGTAGGCCTACTGTACAGGGTAAATTTGAAATAAGTTTGGACTTTCGCGAGGTGATTGGAGATATCCTTCCCTTTGAAAATTAGGAGCAAATTTTCACATTTGTGGATTTTTTTACAAGTGGTCTTACGTCGCAGCAATACAGAAAGGTCTTATGGCGATTGGTTAGGAAAGGGCTAGGAGTGTGAAGAAAGCGGCCGTGGCCTCAATTAAGGTACAGTCCCAACATTTGCCTGGTACGAAAATGGGAAACCACGGAAAACCACCGTCAGGGCTGACGACAGTGAGGATCGAGCCCACTATCTCCCGAATGCGAGCTCACAGCTGCGCGCCCCTAATCGCACGGCCAACTCGCTCGGCCATTTGTGGATTCATTTTTGGGAAAATAATGAAATGTATCTCACTTTCCTCCATACCATTACCGAGGATTTGAATGGTTAGTAAAATTATCTCATATGGAGCACTTGGTTAAGTTTTTTAGAAATGGAACGACAAACGTTTGTCGCTTTAATTTCTAAAAGACTAGTTCTTTTGCGAAGAATTCAGGATGTGCTTATTACGCATTCTTGCGAGAGATTAAAGGGGTCAATTTATAGCTTATTTGGTATAATTATATATAATTTTTCCTCAAAACATACAAACACTTCCGTTGGACAGGGTCAGAACACACACTAAGGTAGAAATGTTAAAACAAAAAAGTCAAAATACAATACAGTCTAATGATTATCGGTCACAGTTTGAAGCAATCAGAATAGGCATGTAGGTTTAACGTGCAGTTCCGTCGACAATAATGAAAATAGGAGATGACGTCTGGGAACGTCTCCTAATATCATTGTCAGTTTTCATTATTTTTTCCATCCCACAAGGCTTTCAGAGAATTGATAAACATCTCAGTGTTCTTTTTAAAAACCCAATGGTTCAATCAATGGCTTTACTTCTAGTTTTCTACCTTGCCGACGAAGGTTCGAATTCCTGAGACTGTAAGGTTTTAACAAAAAATCTTGTGGTGTCAAAAGGGGCTCCTGAATTTAAACCCCGACGTAAATAGACTACAAAATGAGTCAATCATCATCACCATCTTCAGTCAAGGTAGCTCCAGTAACTCCAGAAATAATCGTGAGGAATAGGAAAACCTCACAAGTGTTAAGGTAGAAAGTAATGTAGTGTAATGTAGAATGTAATGTAATGTAGGCGCTTTGTTCATTCACAATACCTTATAGGTGAACGCTGAGAAGCAAAACAACACTACAATTAAAATAAGTGTATTTATGTAATAATATTATTGGCTTTACAACCCACTAACTACCCTTTTGCTGTTTTTGGAGAGGCCGAGGTGCCGAATATTTTCCCCTTAGGAGTTCTCCGCGTGCTGGTAAATCCAATGGCACGAGACTAGCGTATTTGAGCACCTTCAAATACTATCGGACCGAACCGGGATCGAACCCACCACCTCGACCTCAGAACGCATGCACTACCGTCTGAGCCACTTAGCCTGGCTATTTATTTATTTATTTATTTATTTATTTATTTATTTATTTATTTATTTATTTATTTATTTATTTATTTATTTATTTATTTATTTAGTATTTGAATCAATTATTCGGCCTTCTTTATTTCCACTGGTAGCTCGAAAACAGCATGCATGTTTGTGCGTACGGTAACTTCCAGTATTTGGGAACTCGGTGCTTAAGATCTTTAGTCCATGTTGGGAACTGTCAGAGGCGGAGCGTCGCGTTGTTACCTCACAGCCCATTAGCTCACACGAAAAGCCCTTCATTAGTTACGTGAACGCAGACAAGAAATGTCTGATATCGAAAAAAGTGAACAATTGCACATCTTCCCACGAGGACACCAAGTAGGCCAGACCAGCTCTTCCGTGAGTTATGCTCGGTCTAATTAACTCTCTTGGGAGGTAATTTCTTCCTTTCTTCGAATCTTTGTTATGAACAAATTCATTCTTATGGATTGAGATCATGGTTACCTAAACGGAAGTGTAATACTAACCGGGCTCGAGATGTAGTTTATGTTGTCTTGTTCTCATGGACATCATCTGGACAGTTCACCCGCGTACGGTGACATATGACACATCTTGACAGTTCCACTGTCCTGTGGATGCAGGAATAGAAGAAATCTACATTATATCCTACCTGTCGTAAGAGACGACTAAAAGGGGCTCTCAATTTAGGCACATGCGCTGGCGACCAAGGGACCTCTAGCTGTGTCTGACATTGCTAGCCTCTTTCCTATCCGACCTCGCTCGGTCACTTCTTCTCTTCCAAGTACGATAGTATTAGCTTTGCAAGGCCTATGGAGTCTTTCGTTTTCACACCCTTCCTTCTACCGTTGCCGGCCCCGCGGTGTAAGGGTAGTGTGCCTGCCTCTTACCCGGAGGTCCCAGGTTCGATTCCCGGTCAGGTGAGGGATTTTTACCTGGATCTGAGGGCTGGTTCGAGGTCTACTCAGCCTACGTGATTACAATTGAGGAGCCATCTGACGGTGAGATGGCGGCCCCGGTCTAGAAAGCCAACAATAACGGTCGAGAGGATTCGTCGTACTGACCACATAACACTTCATAATATGCAGGCCTTCGGGCTGAGCAGTGGTCGCTTGGTAGGCCATGGCCCTTCGGGGCTATTGCGCCAATGGGTCGGGAGGGGTATTTCACCGTAGCGTCATTCTTTGAAAGATCAGATTAGATTTAAGAGGGGATGCTTGCATGTTTGTACTTTCCCGTAAAACAATAGTCTCAGACGGTTAAGGCGCTGGCCTTCTGACCCCAACTTGGCAGGTTCGATTCTGACTCAGTGCTCAGGTGCTCAAATACGTTAGCCTCACTTCGGTGACTATTCAGCCAAGGAGATGGATAAGAAGACACTCAATTAGCTGCTGAAATTCATATGGTTTACTACTGAAAAATAATTTTGTAGTAAATGACTTAAATTGCACGGCGGTGGTGATTAGACTATTGTTTTAATATGTTGTTGTTTGAGTCATCAGTCCATAGACTTGTTTGATGCAGCTCTCCATGCCACCCTATCCTGTGCTAACCTTTTCGTTTCTACGTAACTATTGCATCCTACATCTGCTCTAATCTGCTTGTCATATTCATACCTTGGTCTACCCCTACCGTTCTTACCACTTACACTTCCTTCAAAAACCAACTGAACAAGTCCTGGGTGTCTTAAGATGTGTCCTATCATTCTATCTCTTCTTCTCGTCAAATTTAGCCAAATCGATCTCCTCTCACCAATTCGATTCAGTATCTCTTCATTCGTGATTCGATCTATCCATCTCACCTTCAGCATTCTTCTGTAACACCACATTTCAAAAGCTTCTATTCTCTTTCTTTCTGAGCTAGTTATCGTCCATGTTTCACTTCCATACAATGCCACGCTCCACACAAAAGTCTTCAAAAACATCTTTCTAATTCCGATATCAATGTTTGAAGTGAGCAAATTTCTTTTCTTAAGAAAGCTCTTCCTTACTTGTGCTAGTCTGCATTTTATGTCCTCCTTACTTCTGCCATCGTTAGTTATTTTACTACCCAAGTAACAATATTCATCTACTTCCTTTAAGACTTCATTTCCTAATCTAATATTTCCTACATCACCTGCCTTCGTTCGACTGCACTCCATTACTTTTGTTTTGGACTTATTTATTTTCATCTTGTACTCCTTACCCAAGACTTCATCCATACCAGCAACTTCTCGAGATCTTCTGCAGTCTCAGATAAAATAACATAATCTTCGGCAAATCTCAAGATTTTGATTTCCTCTCCTTGGACTGTGATTCCCTTTCCAAATTTCTCTTTGATTTCCTTTACTGCATGTTCTATGTAAACACTGAAAAGGAGAGGGGACAAACTGCAGCCTTGCCTCACTCCTTTCTGGATTGCTGCTTCTTTTTCAAAGCCCTCGATTCTTATCACTGCAGACTGATTTTTATACAGATTGTAGATAATTCTTCGTTCTCGGTATCTGATCCCTATCATCTTGAGAATCATAAATAGCTTGGTCCAATCAACATTATCGAATGCCTTTTCTAGATCTACGAATGCCATGTACGTGGGCTTGTCCTTCTTGATTCAATCCTCTAAGATCAGACGTAAAGTCAGGATTGCTTCACGTGTTCCTACATTTCTTCTGAAGCCAAATTGATCTTCTCCCAACTCAGCTTCAGCTTGTTTTTCCATTCTTCTGTAAATAATACGTGTTAAAATTTTGCAGGCATGAGATACTAAACTAATGGTGCGGTAGTTTTCACACCTGTCAGCACCGGCTTTCTTGGGAATAGGTGTTTTAATAATAAATAATAATTGTATTTGCTCTACGTCCCATTAAGTACTTTTACGGTTTTCGGAGACACCTAGGGACATGGGCGCCCATATGACAGTTTGTAGAGGGGGCCTAGACCTGGGGTTATGTAGTATTTTTAATATTTTGGAAGATGAATGGTGACTTGTATTCCGCTGTAGAAAAACACCCACGGTATCCCCTGCCTGTTGGTGGGGTGGTACTACCACTTCTACGTAATACCGACTTTTAAATCATTTTCTTAAAAGAAAAACACCTGACTACATTAGACTTTTTCCTTTCCCTGAGAGCTAGAGGGGGGCCGCGGCCCCCCTTTCCCCCGAGCATGGGCGCCCTTGCCTAGGGACCGGAATGTTATCCCGCAGTGCCAGTAAATCTACTGACACGAGGCTGACATATTTGAGCACCTATAAATATCTCCGGACTAAGCCAGGATCGAAGCTGCCAATTTGAACTCAGAAGGCCAGTTCATCTGAGCTACTCAATCTGGCCCAAGGATAGAAAACTCATAAAGTGAATGGACCACAAGTTAAGAATTTTATTAGATGTATTTTATGACTGCTTAAAGGTATTGTTAGTCGTTTACCCCTTTATAGCTTGGTGGGACATATGTGGAACATTTCCGTATTTCTGTCATAGACTCTTTGGGATCTATCTGGAACACATGAAGCTGGTGCTGCTATCTGCTGGAAGACTTGTATAATGATAACACATGGAAGTTATATTTTTTATTTTCAAAATCTTCCTCCACTTGGAGCTGCCAAAGACAAAGAATACAGAAACATTTTCATTCAAAAATAAAATAAGTAATGTCTCAATCTGGCGAGTCTCAGTCTGGCGAGTATAAGTGGTGTCTGAGTACCAAAAGAGAACTGAGCGCTTTCAGCCCCCAGTCGATGAACTCCTTGGTTCTATCGTCTAGCGTCTTCTTAGGGACTCTCCCTCTCGCACCGATCATGAGACCCCTTACTTCTATGTCATCCAGTTCGTATTTGTTCTTATAATACGGCACTGTAGGCAGGTAGATAGACTTCTTTTCTTGGTCCACTTCGTCTGGTTGGTCGGAGTGTGTTTCGAATCTTACTGAAAAATGAAATCCTACAACCTGTTTTCCAGTCATTGACCGGGTCAGGGATGTAATGAATGAAACATATATAGGCTGTTATTACAATGGTGTCGCCACTCCCAAGGTGATTTATTAATGAGTGATAAATGCTATGAAATGATAATGGAGAGTGTTGCTGGAATGGAAGATGAGAGGGAAAACCGGAGCCCGGAGAAAAACCTGTCCCGCCTCCGCTTTGTCCAGCACAAATCTCACATGGAGTCACCGGGATTTGAGCCACGATATCCAGCGGTGAGAGGCCGACGCGCTGCCGTCTGAGCCACGAAGGCTCCTCGAATCTTACTATGGGGTCTAATATAATTATATCCTTTCTTCTTTTTGATTGCGATCATATAAATCCTTCTCGTGATGCCATTTACTCCGATGCCATTCACTGTAGATCGTGGTAGTAGCGCCTGGCCTCTGTGGAACAGCAGATTCACCAGAGTATGGAGGCTACACAAGTCTGTTTTGGCGCAAATTGGTTATTATCCGGCGTTCATCGTGGATAAAGTGAGTAACTTATATTCAATATCACTGTGTTGAATTATGTTTCTGAAGTAAATTGAACCAGAGTTTGATAATCAAGTATTATATAAATTATTTCAATGGCAGTTTTTCAAGTGTTCGTTATGTGGAACACTAACCTCAATGTGAATGGACTTCTTTCCAACATCAAAATTCGCACTATAAATGAGCAAATATTATCGCAAAACTTCTTCATTTAGTAAACATGTGTTAATTTTGTTGATATATTTATGCATACAAATCAAGTAGTATTTATATTCATTCGTAAATGTAAGAAATAAGTACTGTAGTGACTTGGTAGACGAAAACAGGTGCTAACTTGATGGTGTTTATTTTCTGAACTTGCGATGTTTTCTAATGTATTTTCTTTTAAAAATGTCATTGACATTATTAATTAACTAAGAATAGTATTCAGGCGAGTATATTTCAAGAAATTTATACAAAATGCTTGCCTTCTAGAGATTACGGGAGGAAGACATTTTGCACTACCTGCATGGCTTGCCAGATGATCCAACTTCTTCTGATGTCGAAGGAGATGATTGGGACGATTCTGAAGATAATTAAACCCTATCAAGTGGCAATTCTTCCGTATTGCATGGTTTCGTTGTATCATTTGAGGCTGATGGTGAAACAGCTTGTGATGAGGCTGATGATGAAACAGTGTGTGAGTGTAGCATACCGGTACCTGAACCATTGATCTCTCTACAGGAAGTTGAGTATTGTAGTAGAGATCCAGATTTAGGCCCTGTGAATGTGAACGTATCTTGCAATAGTACCATACCGTCCCTTGAACGCACATTTTGTGATGAACAAGCCGGTTTTACTGACAGTCCAGAACCTCTAATGGTAACGACTCAAATTTCAAGAAATGTTGTACCTACTGATTGGTTTAGTAACAATATAGACTCAGACTGTGTAAATTCAAATAGCCCTACATCTACGGGCCTTGTCACAAATGGACAAAATCCTCACTAGTGACATGTTGATGGGGATTCTGTGGGAAATACACTTTTGTCAGATGAAGACAGTGATGAGGAATGGGGAGATGGTGTTGAGAGTTTAGAAAAATTAGATGAAGTTTTCGCCCATTATAGTGCAGAATCAACCTACCAGTTTACTGCTAATGATAAAGAAATCGTATGTTTTGATAAATTCCTAGGCATGGAATTTCTAAACTTGGTTTGCGATGAAACAAATAAATATACAATTCGAAATGGAAGGCTGAAGAGGGGAGACATTACAGTGGCAGAACTGAAAGCTTTTACTGGGATGAATATTATAATGGGGATACATGTTTTACCTGCTGTATCTCATTATTGGCACAGTGATCCAATGCTGCATGTTGCAGGGGTGTCAAATATTATGACAATGAACAGGTATTAGAAAATTTTACAAAATCTTCATCTAAATGACAATGAAAAACAACCTAAATTAGGTAATCCAGCATTTGATAAACTTTACAAAATTAGGCCTCTCATTGAAGAATTAGTGAAGAAATATATTTCCAATTACAGCTGTTGTGAAAATGTAGTTGTGGATGAAACCATGGTGAAATTCAAGGGGAGATCCTCCATAAAACAGTTCATGCCCCTCAAACCAGTGAAACGAGGGTACAAAGTATGGTGTTTGGCAGATGCACTTACAGGCTAAGTGTACAATTTTTAAGTGTGTTTAGGAAAATCTGATGACAACAATACTGGAAATTTTTCAATGTGCCGGAAGGTGGTTTTGAATTTGTGTAAACCTCTAATCCATACACAGTGACTGGTGGCCTTTGACAACTTCTTCACCACTTACAAACTGATGAGGAAGCTGATGTCTGATTGTCTGCACTCTTGTGGAACTGTCAGAACAAACCGAACTGGATGGGTGACAAGAAACTGAAACTGAATTGAGGAGAATTTTCATTCCAAACTAAATCTGGAGTTGCTGCAACCAGATGGAAAAATAATAGAGATGTTGTCTTGCTTTCAACACTGCACAACCCAAAAGATGTAGTTTATGTAACAAGAAAGCAGAAAGATGGTTCCAAGGAAGAAATATCTTGTCTTGTGGTTCGCATATACAACAACATAATGGGTGGAGTCAATCATTTTGATAAATTTCGAGAGCGCTATGAGTTGGGCAGGAAATCTAGAAAGTGATGGCATAGACTGTTTTATTTTCTCCTGAATTTAGCCATAATAAATTCTTTTATTTTATACAAGCTCCAGCACCCCAAAAGTACACAGCTGAATTTTAGGTTGAAGCTTGCTAGACAGCTTATTGATGACTATTCATCCAGGAAGAAAAGGGGAGTAAAATCTCAGTTTATGGTATGCAAAAAGTTTGCTCATATAGGGGTTTCTGATGAAGTTTGACTCCAAAATGTGGGCAACCATGTTTCCAAGCAATCTGAGACAAGAAGGAGGTGCAGAATGAGCAGCAAAAAAGAGAAACAGAAGGAAACTAAAATATTATGCAAAGCCTGCAATGTACCCTTGTGTGCCAGCCCATGCTTTGCACTTTTTCATAATCAGTAAGATGCCTCACTATCAAGGGCCAGGTGTATTTTCAACTTTGCTAGCCTATTACTAGGGAGGAAAGTGCTTTGTAACTTTGCAATTGTATACTCTGTATTTCTTGTATAAGGGTATTTTATAACAATGTTCCATTTGCTAGACAAATTTTGCTTCACATCCTTGTTTGCAAATTGAAGTCAGTTTTATTTGACGGTACTTAGTATTTTGTAATTTTCTTTCTTATTTTACAGCTTTTTTAACTGGTAATAAATTCATTTTGAAAGTATGATATGTTACATTGTTTATTTGAAAACTATTCTGAAAATATTTAGAACTCATAAACGACAACCATGCCTGTGTCACGTTTGGTGGGACATATGTGTCCCAATTCAAATATCTGTTGGAATTGACCATCCAAACTTTTGAAAACCATGTTTTGTCAAAAAGGACCTTCTAAGGAGCTAAAAACTGCAAAAAATATTTAATTACACCTATCATAGAATTTTAACCCTTTAAGGGTTACTGTGGACTATCCGTTTGTTGCTATTTCTTGATGGATGCAGTATTTTTGCATTTGCCTCTTGGTACAGGCTAGAACAAAATGGATCTTGCATCAAAGTCTCAATCTGTCTCAGTCTCACTTATGACTGTGACAGTACAAATGATAGCTGGAGTATGTGTAGTGCTGAATAATAACTTTTAAAACACGACTAGTGCATCTGATTGCTGTAAAAAGTGTTACTCATAGGGTCAAAACAATTGTGCTGCAATTGCTCAGTGAGGAAAGCAATAGCAAACTACCTGATACCTCATCTTGTTTAGTACGCCTCGTTACAGAGCCTCCTGTTTTCCTATAACTACACAACCTCTAGTGGTGCTGTTTGAGGATTCAACCGGCCTTCCGGCTGATAATTTTACAGACAAGCTATGAACTACCTATTAGTATCGATTAAGCTATATTTGTACGTGGCCATGATTTCATATTGAAAGCAATGAGTTATAATGTTTACCCTATTTCACTCAGATTGCTGTAAATCTATTTCTCGGATAACCAAGATCAGGAAGGTAGAATTCATTTGCTGAAATCTTTGACAATGTATGCTTTTAGTTTTTTGTTTGTTTGTTTATTTTCTAGTCAGATTACCCTCCAGGGTTGGTTTCTCCCTCGGACTCAGCGAGGTTCCCACCTCTGCCGCCTCAAGAGCAGTGTCCCGGAGCGTGAGGCATTTGGTCTGGGTTACAACCGGGGAGAGGACCAGTACCTCTGCCAAGTGGCCTCACCTGCTATGCTGAACAGGGGCCTTGTGGGGATGGGAAGATTATGAGGGATAGACATGACAGAGGGAAGGAAGTAGCCGTAGTCTTAACTTAGGTACCATTCCAGCATTTGCCGGGTGAAGAAGTGGGGAAAACACGGAAAACCATTTCGAGGATGGCTGAGGTGGGAATTGAACGCCCTCTATTCAGTTCACCTCCCGAGGCTGAGTGGACCCCGTCCCAGTCCTGGTATCTTTTCAAATTTCTGGCCTCCGGGAGTGGCAGCCAATCACACTAACCTCTACACTACAGAAGCGGACTTATTTAAAAAAAAACACACAAAATTTATCATTAACACTCATCGACAAAAAGTAGTTAAGTTCCCAGAAGGAATGGTCTAATTTGTACATAATTTGGTATCCGATAGGTTTGTAAAGGATTAGAATTGCTATGATCTGTAACGTCCAGAACGGCCATTACAGAGGCTATAAATGACGCCATCATGATTATAGCGATCGTGTCATCAGGTATGCGGATAGTCGGCCCAGTGAGGGAAGATTATGAAATACTGAGTATGGCTTGAAGCCAGCATTAGAAGCATTTGACGGAGTAAAAATAGGAGCCGAATTTTGGGTCTTCATGAGCCTGTGTGATCGTATAGGCCTAGTGATTTGCGAGGGGAGACATTCGGATGTCACAGTGCCCCAATGTTGGATAAATGAATGTGGGAAGGCACTTATACACATTGTGAAGGTTTTAGTCGACCATAACAGGCCACACCTAGGGGTGATTACCGCATTGTGCACCAACGCCGTGACACCCGTACCTACCATTTATACGCTGTTACTGGACTTCC
Source organism: Anabrus simplex (assembly GCF_040414725.1). Lineage (NCBI taxonomy): Eukaryota > Metazoa > Arthropoda > Insecta > Orthoptera > Tettigoniidae > Anabrus > Anabrus simplex. Next base: position 321,504,013 of record NC_090269.1, read on the forward strand.
TACACCACCTTGTCCTGCACGCCTTGACGACTGACATTAGCTCGACCACGGGTTCACCGTCCCATAATATGTAGGCTGCCTTTAACATATGAGAGTGGCGTAGCATCATATTTTTACACACCGGCACTGCGCCTGGCACCATGGTGTGGTGAGCTATAGAGTAATACTTCAGGTCACCCAGGGGCGTATTCTCCTTGAATGCAAGGCATTCGTTGCATGCATTATGATAACACAAAGAACTGTCTGATGTACGATTTTAGGTTGTTTCAAGTCGAATATTAACGATTTCATCTCTCAGAAGTTCAAAAGGTCCGCGCAACTGTACTGGTTCCGTTGCTTGACTACGTGTGGTGCTGGTGTAGTCTCGCCGTCTACACCACTCTAGGAAGAAAGAGACAGCGAATGGAGGAGTTAAGGATGTAAAGCATTCAATCTTAAAATTGCATTCGGTGGCAGACGTAGTTCTGAAACCCTCCGAACGATGTCGCTGCAATTGAAACTTGGTCAGACTTTGTCACCCCATACTCGTGCTACCCTCTGCCATCTGTTAGCAACTTGGAGAAAGTCGGCATCTTTACAGCGAACGTGACCCACAGATTACCCCCCAGCGAGAACCCAACGTGACGAAACTGACCAATGCCACTGGGGTGACTTACCTCCAGTACATATTCTCTTTGCCTCCAGTGCTTGAGTTGTGGCTAACTAGTGAGTTAATTCATTGTGTTTTCGGTGTTTTATAATATTTTGCGCACATGTGGTATTAACGATGGATGAGTCTAAAACGGATATAATTGTAAATCAGTTTGAAAAGCCATTTACTGGCCGTTCGTTTGATGAAAAGATTAAAATACTTAAAGCCGGGAGACCTCTACCTTCCCTCGTAAATTTCTTCTTCTTCTTCTTAATCTGCTTACCCTCCAGGGTTGGCTTTTCCCTCGGACTCAGCGAGGGATCCCTCTTCTACCTTCTCAAGGGCAGTGTACTGGAGCTTCAGACTCTGGGTCGGGGATACAACTGGGGAGGATGACCAGTACCTCGCCTCACCTGCTATGCTGAACAGGGGCCTTGCGGGGGATGGGAAGATTGGAAGGGATAGACAAGGAAGAGGGAAGGAAGCGGCCATGGCCTGAAGTTAGGTACCATCCCAGCATTTGCCTGGAGGAGAAGTGGGAAACCACGGAAAACCACTTCGAGGATGGCTGAGGTGGGAATCGAACCCACCTCTACTCAGTTGACCTGCCACTGCCTGCAGATGGGGACGGTAGAATATATCCACCTATCGTAAGAGGCGGCCGCGTGTTGGCGACCACACGATTCTTAGCTAAGTTCTGGCACTGCTTTCACCTACATGTAATTAGGCTGAGTGGACCCCGTTCCAGCCCTCGTACCACTTTTCAAATTTCGTGGCAGAGCCGGGAATCGAAACCGGGCCTCCGTGGGTGGCAGCTAATCACACTAACCACTACACCACAGAAGCAGACCCTCTTAAATTTAAAAACAGAAAACAAGAATTGTGTACGCACGTTCAATCCAGAAACTTACAGTAAAACTGTTTGGCTCGAGTTCACCTACGTGAAATTAGGGTGAGTAGAATTGAAATTTACTTAATACATTGTGTTAACTGCATGGTTACTAGTTGCACGCCTCAGTGGAGATTCCAGGATACGCCACTGACTGTCAACCACCACAAAAACACGCAATAGTGATTGCATACCTTCATATTGGTCTGGAGTCAGGAAGGGCATCCGGCCGTAAAACAGGGTCATATCTACATGTGCGACACAGTATACACCCGCGACCTCACATGTGTGGGAAAAGCGGTAGAAGAGAAGATTATTATTATTATTATTATTATTATTATTATTATTATTATTATTATTATTATTATTATTATTATTATTATTATTATTATTATTATTATTTATAAATTAACTTGCAGCATATTTGTGTTGATTTGGCTACACAGCACATGCCAAAGGGATGCTAATTACAGAACAAAAATTGACAATGGGATGCCAGTGGGAACACCACAACAACCACAACCTACAAACTTCCAAATTCGTGTTGGATGCTCAACCGATTGACCTACTCAATGTATCTACATATACTACTGTTCAATATGCATTCAACATGACTTAATAAGCTATAAGTTTATTCCAAGTACAATGTGGCCATGGAAACTGTTTGTTCACATATTATTTTATTTTTTACTCATTATGCCCAACAAAGTAGCACGTGTAAATTTATTTAGCACAACGTTTCTTCTTGTCTTCCCAAAATCTCTTCATCCTTTTGCTGTGCTTCCTTTTGCGTTCTTCCGTCCATCCTGTAGCTTGTCTTTTAGGTTGATCAGCAAATTCGTGTTTGTTTATGAGATTTCTGAATTTTTTCCGCCTTGCAAGATTTCTTCATTTATACCAATTTCCTGAAGATCTTTGTTTATTTCTGTAAGCCAATTATTGTGATTTTTTGGAGATACTGTGAGATTTAGTAATTCTTTGTTAGCCTATTGTTATCGATCCTGAGCAGGTGACCATGGAATTTTAATATTCTTTTTCTAATGGTGTCTGTGATTTTTTCTGTTGACTGGGAGAAAGGAGACGAGCTGCTTGACTGAGTGGTATGTTTCGAGCTGTCAGCAGAGAAATGGCGTGGAATGACATTAGTAGACGAATAAGTTTGAGTGGCGTCTTTAAAAGAAGGAAAGATCACAATATGAAGATAAAGTTGGAATACAAGAGGACAAATTGGGGCAAATATTCATTTTTATTTGTTATCTGCCACTAATTATCAGAGTTTCTGATGCATACCTTCTGGTTTGACAACTGTGTTGAAGTGTCGTAATTTTGCGTTTTGGGATATAGATTTTTTGTTGTGTCTGCTCCAGACAATTTTTCATGCTTTTTGTAATTTTGTAATTCTTTCTTTGTTTGCTTGCTGATTTATCCCATTTGGTTGTATAATTTCACTGAGGTATTTGAATTTATCTACTTGGGAGATTTTCCCATATCTAGTGATTAGAGGATGGTTGTTAAATCCTGATTTTGTACTTTCCATATACTTTGTCTTTTTTTATGAAATTAGCAGACCTGTTCTTGTCGCTATTTCATGAAGTTTTTCTACGGACTGGAGTGCTTCTTGTTTGTTGTTGGAGAGGATTGCCAAGTCGTCTGCCAGTTTGGGGATTTTAAGCTTAAATGATTAGTTCCCTTGACTTGGGGGCTGGGTGTTTGTATAATCTCCAATATCCAAGCATCTCACACACCATACACAGGAAATGCGAGGCAATCAAGGTGAATTTTGTTTTTGGGAAGTCTACCAATTGATGATAGATGTTTCCTAACTACATTGTAGGAATGGATAGAGAGATGGGGTTGGACTATTTCCTCAATAACTCGTCCTGTTTATATAATAGAGGGCTCTACTGTCATCCAGTGTTTGGAGGTGTCACACTCAGTTCAAAGTGTGTTTGAAAGTTGGTCTGTTTATAAGCCCTAGCTGATCATGTGGACTGAGGTAGGCAAAAGGGGAAGCAGTTGTTGTGAATGAAGCCACTCATACATTTACACTGCATCAAGAAAGCTACTCACAGAAGTACATTGCCAGAATGCTAGAGGTTGCTCAAAGTACGATTTTGCATCTGCGGAAACGTTTCCAGAAAACAAAGTGTTGCACGCACTCTGGCTACCAAAGAAAAACAACCCCAAGGCAGGATTGTTTTATGTGTCTACAAGGTCTCCAAAACTGCCAAGTTACAACACGAGCACTATATGTGGACCTACGACAGGCTTTTGAAGTACGAATTAGTGACGGGCTCTGAGAGGCCAATTTAATATCTCAATAATCTACTCTCAAGTACCTGGCACTAGACAGATGACACTGTGGCAGGACACTGCTGTTTGGTAGAGATCATCTGCACGGGCAGCTCAGATATTGGCGTCCTGTGCTATTCTCGGATGAGATCCATCCATTCTGTGTTATATCATTTAGATGATCGTCTGTGAACCTGGGAAAGATGCGGGAAGTGATTTTACCTGACAACTGTACAATCTGCCATTGTTTATGAAGGTGGATCTATTATGGTGTGAGCGGGCATAAATCTTGAAATAAGAACCTATCTCCTGATGGATCCTTAATTGTTCAACAGTATATCGACAAGATCTTAGAGCCACATGTGATTCCTCACTTGAGGCAAATTGGAGAAAATGCAGTATTCATGGAGCTAACCACTCTACCCTATCAAGTGCCGAGGTTACGGATAGTGGAAGCCTTTACCTTCAACCCCTCCAGGGGCCTTCATGGCCTGTAAGCACATGACATTTTGACATGCATGTTAATGCTAGAGTGGATGATGCAATACAGTTCGTGGATTCCTGCATGAGCATTACTTGCAATGAATGGAATGGCCATTCAGAACTTCTGTGACCAACTGGAGCAACGCATCCAAGCATGAAATTCCCAGCCCAAACACTGCAATCCCTTGAAGATGCCATTTTGAAAGAGTGGAGACCTCTGCCACGACCAAAAATCTGGTGCCCTGTTAGAAGTACGAGAAGGCATTGCGAAATGGTTTTCCATGCGAGGGATACCAATACTCCTTATTAAGATGCTTAATTTCCCTGTAGTCTTTTTGGTGCATGACCAGGGACCACTTTGATGATGGAATGACATCATATATCGAGTGTCTAAAGAATGCTTTACATTTCAATTCTAAATTGTAACAAAGAAGAAGGTTTGTTTTCATTGAGTGTCTGTTTTCATTTCAATATGTACGCATGTCATGGAGATATGAACATATAAAATAGTGATCAAATTTATTTTTTGAGCAGTGTAATACAGTATGAGAGATCATCTCAGACGTTAACTCTGACCCAGAGTCGATGTATAGGATATGAAGGGATAAGTACAGTACACCAACTGTGGGTCTTCTTGCTTCAGCAGAGGATACACTGACTACACAACTCTCTCCTGAACCAAATGAGCATACTTATCCAAACCCAAAAAATGGGATCTGCCTACTATGTTGTGCGTTTGATCTCAAATTGTAGTCATTGTGATAAAGTCACATAACACTTCAACAAACACAGTTTCTTTTCTATCACTCCTTCTAGGTATTTAACTTTTTTGTCAGTTCATGTCTAAATTCAAAAATCAATTGCCCAAAATAATTTCTTAATTACATTCATGTATTCAATAATAATGATTCAACTGATACCTCAACCAAAGATATTAGATAGATAAGTTAATATGGTATATATTATATACTGAGGGGTGAAAATTAGAAATAAAAGAGCATTAGTTTAAGTTTTCAATTAAATTACATTTCTATTTCATAGCTCATGACACCCTATATTTGAATGTGATCATAATCCAAGTAAATTTTGCAAAATAGCAAAATTCTTAAATACAGTACTGTGAGGAGAATGGAAACTTGTTTGATTATATTAAATTTCTACACCTCAGTTTCCAGTATTTCAGATACTAAAAGTTCAAATGCTCAACAAAACAGAGCATAGGTCAAGAAAAGGAAAATGTCTGTAAAATACTAAGTTGACTTGATTCCAATTTAAATTAGCATGCTTACATAGAAACTTAGGAGTCTAAATTAACAGAAGTGCCTCTGCTGTATAAACTTCTCTGATGTTAACTTATATTTCAGACAGAGGACTACAGCAATATGAAACCTCACAGCACTGAAAAACATATCCATGTCAATTTTTAGAAATAATACCAATCGCAAAAATATATACAATTGGCACTGAATCTACTCACTTTCAGTAAATAGAGAGATGGATGATTCACCTGGTCAATACTATGTGTTAACATTTTCTTCTTTTATATTTACATTTCACATTTACATGATATTTAGTACATGTTTCGAGAATATGCACATTCTCTTATTCAGTTAATTAGGTTAAAATTTGTGTATACAATAAGACCTAATGAAAATGGGGGCCCCCTTTAAGAAACCTAAAACAATGACAAGTACAATGTAACATATTAAAAATTGATGGATATAAACACAGTGGGATGATGTCTATATGGATAAAATGTTGAGCACTGAGCACTGTTGCAATGTGATGTCACTGTGTCCTTGGTGATCCAATACTCCCTTATAAAATTCAAGTAGAATGATATTAAGAATTATGTAAAATGATCTAAAACCAAGTTGTCAAGCCAATACCCTCAGTCAATAGGTGTTTATGCAGCCAGGTTGATGAACTTTATATGGTCTGTAAGAAGGAGAGGTAAAATAGAAACTGTAGGTGCAAAAGTGTAACATAAACAAAATGAGAATACAATGCGCAAAAAATTATTAAAACTCAGTGATGTTATAATACAAGTGGTGCACAAGGCTGTCAAAGGTATATAAAAGCAACTGAAGTTGATCGAGGACCGATTGCGGAGTTGCAGTGGGAGGTGCGGCGGATGGAAGGAGAGGTGGAAAATGCCATCACTTGGTGTTACCATCATCTTTCCCCCCTTACGTGCTTTCCCTTATTCTCACTTTCACACCTCTGCATGGTTCGTAGTATGGGTTATTGTAGTCATGTCCTAGTTTGTTAACCATGAGCAACAGCTGAGTGGCCTGATAAGTGATCCTGAGAATGGGAGTACCAGCTGTTGTCATAGAAGAGGAGCAAGCATCTTTGACATATCCTGAGTCTGACCCTCCTTGTGCTCAGGTGGCTAGGACATGCAATCTTTTGGCACCCATTAGGAGTCAGATTCTCACTAGGACTATGTGCAAGTTGGGTAGCATCCTACTTAAGAGTAATTACCAGCTGAGAATATTTTAAGCAAGACTGGCGCCTATGGGAGAGAAGGGACGCTACTTTCATTACATTTTCATATCATTTCATTTCAATTTTGATCATTTCATGTAAGAAAAAGTTTCATGAGAAATGCTGGTACGTTCTGTTCCTGTGTGTTTCCCATGATTAATGTACTATGTAGAGTTGAAGAAAATGAGTTCTAATATGGAAACAGAATATTTCTGGATCCATGTCCTATGTGTGAGGAATATGTCCTGAATGTTTGGCCATACCTTATTGTCACACCCCTTATAGAGTAATAAGTTACAGAATAGTGAACGACTGCAACAAGACCTCGACAGTGTTGTGAGGTGGACAACAGACAACACTATGATGGTGAATGAATGAAAATCCACAGCCTTTTTCCAGTCATTCGACCGGGTCAGGAATGGAATAAAGCCCCATCTAGCGGTAAGGATGGGAATTGTGCCGGCTGCCAAAGCCTTTCGCACTCCTCTGGGGCAATGATTAATGAATGACAGATGAAATGAAATGATATTGAAGAGTGTTGCGGGAATTAAATATGACAGGGAAACCGGAGTACCCGGAGAAAAACCTGTCCCGCCTCCACTATGTCCAGCACAAATCTCACATGGAGTGACTGAGATTTGAACCATGGATCCCAGCGGTGAGAGGCCAGCGCGCTGCCGCCTGAGCCACTGAGGCTGTACAATAGTATGATGGTAAACAGGATAAAATGGGATAGAAAAGGCCTATAAGTAGGAAGGAAGCAGCTGTGGCCTTAATTAAGGTACAGCCCCAGCATTTGTCTGGTATTAAAACAGGAAACCATGGATAACCATCTTCAGGGCTGCCGACAGTGGAGTTCAAACCCACTATCTCCCACACTTACTTTCACAAGGAGGATAGTACCTCATGGGGATCACTGTAAATACCAAGAAGTTAATATAAGGAAAGATCTTCATTGAGGTATGACATTAACAAGGTAGTGAAAAAAGTATCTCTTCATATGGGTATGAGAGTATGTAGGAGTTGTAGTATGGATATAAAGGAGAGTGTATGTAAGTCTCTGATAAGGCCCCAAATAGAGTATGGTTTCAGTCTATGGCACCCACACTAACTGGAAAAAATTGAAAGTAAATCATCACTATTTGTTCTGGGTGATTTCTGACAAAAGCATCACTATTTGTTCTGGGTGATTTCTGACAAAAGAGTAGGGTTACAAAAATGTTACAAATTTTTGGCTGGGAATACTTGGGACCAAGGAGATAAGCTGCTCAACAAAGTTTTTTTAAATTTGTTTTATGTCGCACCGACACAGAGATATCTTATGGCAACGATAGGATAAGAAATGCCTATAAGTAGGAAGGAAGCGGCTGTGGCCTTAATTAAGGTACAGACCCAGCATTTGTCTGGTATTAAAACGGATAACCATCTTCAGGGCTGCCGACAGTAGAGTTCAAACCCACTATCTCCCGCTTGACTAAGTGATACATTCTGAGCTGTCAGTGGAGAGATGGTGTAGAATGACATTAGTAGATAAATAAGCTTGAGTGAAGTTTTTAAAGGTAGGATAGATCATAATATGAAGATAAATTTGGAATCCAGGATTGGGGAAAATAATCATTTATAAGGAGGGGAATTAGGAACTGGAATAACTTATCAAGGGAAATGTTTGATGAATTTCCGAGTTCTTTGAAATCATTTAAGAAAAGAATCTGCCACCTGGGAAACAGCCCTTCCTTGCTGTCCATAGCTGGCAAACTTCTTGCAAGGATTCTACTTAGCTGTCTCCAGGTTTTCCTGAGAAGATTCTTACTGAGTCTCATTGTGGTTTCTGTGCCTCAAGAGACACAATTGAAATGATAATCTGCACATAGCATCTCCCAAAAAAAAAAAAAAAAAAAGAAAGTGCAGAAAATAACAGCACCTTTCACTTAGTGTTTTATGATTGGGGAAAGGTCTTTGATTCTGTTTCAAGGCCTACTATGTGGGCAGTGTTGAGACACTTCAGTTGCTCTGAATGCTCTCTTGGCCTGGTTTGAGTACTCCATGATGGTATGTATGATCAGTTCCACCAGGAAAACATCTCTGATATTTATTCTATCACATATGGATGAAAACAAAGATGTATACTTGCCCAGCACTTTTTGCTCTGTACCTGACTGCTATACGTTGTGATACATCATGTACCAACACCTCTGGCATTAATTTAAGGTATCACATTGATGGAAGTCTCTTCAACTTGGCGAGATTTTGTTCACGCCACATAACTCTTGCGACCAGGGTAACTGAACTGTAGTATTCTGGTGACACTACATCTCCTGCTCTTACACCTGAGGAGCTGCAGCAGTCAGCTTATAGTTTCAAAGGTGCATATGATCGTTTTTTCCCCTCACAATCAAAGCAGAAAGAGAAAACAAGATTCTTGCCCAACCTGCCCCAGGGATTAGTCTTGCAAAGTTCAATGTCTCTGTCTCAGAAGAAATTCTGGAACAGGTAGAATACTTCTCATCCCTTGGGAGCATCCTGCCTAACGTGCTGCTCATTTAGCATTTTTTTCAGCTATCTAACTCGGTCTTCAGAAACAGAGAGTTGGAAAAATGTTGGTGTAGGTACAATGGCAAAATTGTGGAAAAATGTTTTAATTGAGGAGACAGAGAAAAATCTGACAATGACAAAATTAGCACAGAAAACATGGATAATATGTTGTTTTAAATAAATCCCCTGGATTTGCAGATGTGACTGATGAAGACCACAATGAGTGGTTTGTACTTGATGACTAGCTTAAAATGATTGATGAAGACATTGTTGGCATTGTTAATAATGGTAAAACATAAACATAAGAGAAAGAACACATACTTGATGAAAATGGAGCCAAATTAATAGTCTACACAATGAAGGATTCAAAGCTCTTCAAGCAGCATTGAAATATGTGAAGCAACAGAACAAACATCTGGCAATGGAGTATTACTTTTACAGATATACATGACATGGTGGCAAGAAAAGGATACCTATTAAACAGGCAAAATTAAAGGTTATTACAAACATTTTTAACATTTAAATTTGTATCAACATCTTTTAATGCTGAAATATTTTAATTGTATTTTATAAAGAATGTAATATTAGAAAATTTGTAAGCCTTCACAATATTATTTTTTTCTCTTTCACAAACCGACATTCCTACTAATCTGACATACCGTAGATGTGCTTGCATCGGATCAATCAATCAATAACTAATGATCTGCATTTAGGGCAGTTGTCCAGGTGGCAAATTCATTATCTGTTGTTTTCCTAGCCTTTTCTTAAATGATTGCAAAGAAATTGGAAATTTATTCAACATCTCCCTTGGTAAGTTATTCCAATCCCTAACTCCCCTTCCTATAAACAGATATTTGCCCCAATTTGTCCTCTTTAATTCCAGCTTTATCTTCATATTGTGATCTTTCCTACTTTTAATGACACCACTCAAACTTATTCGTCTACTGATGTCATTCCATGCCATCTCTCCACTGACAGCTCGGAACATACCACTTAGTCGAGCAGCTTGTCTCCTTTCTCCCAAGTCTTCCCAGCCTAAATTTTGCAACATTTATATAACGCTGCTCTTTTGTCGGAAATCACCCAGAACAAATCGAACTGCTTTTCTTTGGATTTTGCTTTTCTTTGGATTTCTTCCAGTTCTTGAATCAAGTAATCCTGGTGAGGGTCCCATACACTGGAACCATACACTAGTTGGGGTCTTACCAGATACTTATATGCTCTCTCCTTTACATCCTTACTACCAAACCCAAACCCCATGGCACTACAGCCCTTGAAGGGCCTTGGCCTACCAAGCGACCGCTGCTCAGCCTGAAGGCCTACAGATTACGAGGTTGTGTATGATCAGCACGACGAATCCTCTCGGATGTTATTCTTGGGTTTCTAGACTGGGTCCGTCATCTCACCATCAGATAGTTCCTCAGTGCTAATCACATAGGCTGAGTGGACCTCGAACCAGCCCTCAGGCCCAGGTAAAAATCCCTGACCTGGCCGGGAATCAAACCCGGGGCCTCCGGGTAAGAGGCAGGCACGCTACCCCGACACCACGGCGCTGGCTTTACATCCTTATTGCAACCCCTAAATACCCTCATAACCATGTGCAGAGATCTGTACCCTTTATTTACAATCATATTTATATGAAGATCTTTTCTTATATTAACACCTAAGTACTTAAAATGATCCCGAAAAGGAACTTTCATCCCATCAACACGATAATTAAAACTGAGAAGACTTTTCACATTTGTGAAACTCACAACCTGACTTTTAACCCCATTTATCATCTTAGCATTGCCTAGGGCCTACTGTTCATCTCACAATATTATCGAGGTCATTTTGCAGTTGCTCACAATCTTGTAACTTATTTATTACTCTGCACAGAATAACATCATCTGCAAAAGGCCTTATCTCTGATTCCACTTCTTTACACATATCATTGACATATATATATATATATAAGAAAATATAGATAATATAATACTGCCTTGAGGAATTTCCCTCTTAATTATTACAGGGACAGATAAAGCTTTGCCTACTCATATTCTCTGAGTTAATTTTTCTAGATATATAGCCACCCATTCAGTCTGATATAATTATTTGTGTAATCTCTTTGACATGTCTTAATCCAGCTTTCAAGTTGCCTTATTTGTATATTTTCTCTGACACTTTCTAGTCAGATGTTAGTGTTGCCACTGAATTTGTTTATGCACCAGTTGGTCGTCTTAAGTTTAATAAAACCTTATAAAAGGTGATTACATGTTCTTTCACATCAATTTATTAAACTTAAGAAGAAAGCAAGATAATGGAAAAATTACTTCGTCCGGAACGTTTAAGCATTGACCCAGAATCCAGTAACGCTCAACAAGAATGGAAACATTGGTACAGCACGTTCAAGAACTTCATTTTGGCGTATCAAGTAAGTGACGCTGACAAATTACGCATATTGATCAACCATGTTTCACCTACCGTTTACGAATATATCAATGAAGCCAAAACTTATAATGACGCCATTAGTATCCTGGTTAGTATTTTTTCCAAGCCCGTGAACGAGATATTTGCCCGACACAAATTGGCAACTAGGAAGCAGCTATCTGGCGAAACTGTATCGATATATATACAGTCTTTAAAGCTTCTGAGCAAGGATTGTAATTTTAAAGCTGTGACGGCAGAAATGAACAGAGACGATTGTATTCGCGATGCTTTCATTGCCGGCCTTCTCGACTCAAGCATTCGTCAGAGGTTATTGGAGAATCCTAATCTTACTCTCGAGGAGGCTTCGATGAAAGCAAAGGCTTTAGAGTCGGCACTGGAACAATCTATTCAGTACCAAGGATCTGCTTTAGTCAATACTGTCCAGGAGCATCGTTTCTCTAGTTCATCTCACTCAATCGGCGAAAGACGTGAATGTAGCTCGGCGGGTAGTGAAATATCAGGTGAGGTTGTCGCCGCAACAACAAAGAAATGCTACTTCTGTGGACTTAATTATCACAATAGAAACTCTTGTCCAGCAAGGGAGGCCATTTGCCGTGCCTGCTCAAAAATCGGCCACTACGCAAAGGTGTGTAAGAGCTCAAAATCTTCAAGCTCCAACAAATCTTGCCATTGTCATACCATACTTTTAGCTTCTATTTCTCCACTGGGTTGTTTATCTAAAGCTATAATACCCATCCGTTTGAATGGAATGAAGACCAACGCTCTAGTTGATACGGGCAGTTCAACAAGTTTTATTTCCGAGAAGCTGGTCCAAAAGCTCAAAGTACCTATTTCTGCTAGCGGCCTCACTGTTACTATGGCGTCAACGTCGCTTAGCTCTCTAGTGAAAGGAGCCTGTTCTGTATATATACAAATTGAAGACCACATTTACAAGGATGTTGAACTTAACATTTTGGCAGACCTTTGCTCTGACGTCATTTTAGGACATGATATACTTGGCCGTCATTCATCTGTAGAGATTAAGTTTGGGGGTCACAGAGAACCTCTGAGTATCTGCGGATTAACAGTCGCGAAGGTCGAACTGTTCGACTTTTCGAAATATACCTCCAGGTTGCAAGCCAATCGCCATAAAGTCCCGACGCTAAACAGCAACTGATACCAAATTCATTGAACAAGAAGTTCAGCGACTTTTGAATGAGGATGTTATAGAAGAAAGCTTTTCTCCATGGCGTGCTCAGGTTCTTGTTACCCACTCAGAAAACCACAAACGCCGTATGGTAGTTGACTATTCTCGAACAATAAATCAGTATACCGAGCTAGATGCTTACCACTCCCACGTATCGAGGATATAGTCAACAAGGTAGCAAATTATGAAGTGTTCAGTTCAGTTGATTTGAAAAACGCCTATCACCAGATCCCCATCTGTGAGGAGGATCGCCTTTACACAGCATTCGAGGCATGCGGTAAACTTTGGCAGTACAAACGGATTCCATTTGGCCCCACAAATGGGGTACCTTGTTTCCAAAGAACAATAGATACGATCATCAAAAATGAAAGAATTAATGGGGTTACTGCTTACCTAGACGATATCATTGTGCGTGGCAAGACCAAGGAAGAACACGACTTCAATTTGAAGAAGTTTCTGAAAGCCGTGCAAAAGTATGAATTCACGATCAACGAGAAGAAGAGCGTTTATTCGGTCAAAACAATAAAGCTACTGGGTTATATCATCTCGAATCATTAAATTCGCCCAGATCCCGACCGATTGACACCTTTACAAGAACTCCCATTACCAACTGACACTGCTTCTCTTCGAAGAGCGATGGGCATGTTCGCTCATTTCGCCAACTTCATCCCAAGATTCTCCCAGAAAATACATAACTTTTCAAGTGGTAGTTTTCCATTAAATGACAAAGCTATTGACGCATTTAAAGCGCTGAAAGATGATGTGAAAAATGCACTAGTATCAGCTATAGATGATAAAGCTATGTTCACTGTAGAGACTGATGCTTCAGAACACACCATTGGAGCAACATTAACACAAAATGGACGCCCCATTGCGTTCTTCTCTCGCACACTAAACCGATCTGAACAACGACATTCATCCGTGGAGAAAGAAGCGCAGGCTATCATTGAATCCGTGAAAAAATGGAGACATTTCCTGCTAGGAAGACATTTTCGACTCATCACTGACCAGAAATCAGTAGCCTTTATGTTTGATACTAGACATCTTGGTAAAGTGAAGAATGAGAAGATATTGCGCTGGAGACTTGAACTCTCGTGTTTTGATTATGAAATAGTTTACAGACCAGGACAACATAACGAAGCTGCAGATGCCTTCTCCAGAGTTTGTTTGGCTATTGAGTGTTGCGGACCTAAACTGAAAATCCTCCATGAAGCTTTATGTCACCCTGGTATAACACGGCTTAATCACTTTATTAAGTCGAAGAACTTGCCTTATTCGCTAGAAGATGTAAAGAAGGTCATATCAGCTTGTAAAATTTGTGCTGAATTGAAACCTAGATTCATCAGGCATGAAGGTCATCTCCTCAAAGCTACCCGTCCCTTTGAGCGCATCAACATGGACTTTAAGGGACCTCTACCATCCAAATCTAGAAACCGTTATCTCCTCATATTAGTTGATGAATATTCCAGATTCCCCTTCGCCTTTCCTTGCCCAGATGTCACCTCGTCCACTGTCATTTCTAAACTTAAGCAACTTTTCTCCATATTTGGATTGCCTTCATATGTTCATTCCGATCGAGGCTCAGCATTCATGACCCAGGAATTGAAGACATTCTTCACGGCTGTTGGTGTGGCGACAAGCAGAACGACTCCATACAATCCAAGAGGTAATGGCCAAGCAGAAAAATATGTTGGAGTTGTGTGGAAAACTATAGAACTAGCTTTGAAATCAAGGGGAATGCATATCCAACAGTGGGAAGAAGTTGTACATGATGCCCTCCATGCCGTCAGATCACTGCTGTGTACTACTACCAATGAAACTCCCCACGAGTGGATGTTTAAGCACCAGAGAAAATCCAGTTATGGACACTCAATCCCCTCGTGGCTTCTAACTCTAGGTCCAATACTCCTAAGAAAGCATGTCAGGCAATCTAAGTACGGACCACTCGTGGAAGAAGTTACTCTTCTTGAAGCAAATCCCGAGTATGCTCATATACAATACCAAGATGGAAGGGAAACTACTGTTTCGACTAGAGACCTGGCACCATTGCCTACTTCAATAGTCATTTCTGAAGAAAGGGGAGAAGAAGATGCCGGAGGAGTAATAGATGGACAACGTTCCCATGGAAGCCCAGAACATTACCAGACCCCTGTCTCCTCACCCGGATCCTCAGATCCAGCTCCATGCGAGACGGAATCTCCTGAATCATTAAGGTTAGAAGAAAGGGGTCCAACCGCGTCTCCCACTCCTGACCAGCTACCGAGACGGAGCACAAGAATCCGTCGCTGTCCCGCCCACCTTAAGGACTATTATATAGGTGGGGGTGAATGATATAATTTATTTGTGTGATCTCTTTGACATGTCTTAATCCAGCTTTAAAGTTGCCTTATTTGTATATTTTCTCTGACACTTTCTAGTCAGATGTTACTGTTGCCACTGAATTTGTTTATACACCAGATGGTCGTCTTAAGTTTAATAAAACCTTATAAAAGGTGATTACAT
Organism: Anabrus simplex; assembly: GCF_040414725.1. NCBI lineage: Eukaryota > Metazoa > Arthropoda > Insecta > Orthoptera > Tettigoniidae > Anabrus > Anabrus simplex. The sequence goes on from NC_090269.1 coordinate 321,519,448, forward strand.
GTTCTTTCACATCACAGTCACTCTTTCTTCTAGTCCAGTTGCACTCATTTTTGCCAGTCGTCTCCCATGATCTACCCTATCAAATGCCTTAAATAGGTAAATTGCAATACAGTCCATTTGATCTCGTGAATCCAGGATTTCTGCTATATCTTACTGGAATCCTACAAGTTGACCTTCAGTGGAATAACCTTTCCTAAACCCAAACTGCCTTCTATCAAACCAGTTATTAATTTTGCAAACATGCCTAATATAATTAGAAAGAATGCTTTCCCAAAGCTTACATGTAATGCATGTCAAACTGACTGGCCTGTAATTTTCAGTTTTATGTCTATCACCCTTTCCTTTGTATACAAGGTCTACTATCGCAACTCTTCATTCATTTGGTACTTTTTATTATTTAATCGTATGGTGATTTTATACAATATATATATATATACAAGGCAAAATCAAAAACCATCCTTCTCAGTCATTCAGTTAAACCAGATGTGAGAGTGAGCAAATCGTCAGGAGTGCCAGGTTACGAATGAAGAGGACAGCATTGGACCAGGTGCTCAATGGTCTGTTCTTCCAGGTTACAATCACACATTTGTGAACTGATCCAACCCTACTTGTACCTGAAGTAACTGCAACAACCATGTCCAGTATTTAACCTGTTGATACAACACCAGAGATTCCTCGGTAGGTCAAAACCATTTGGCTTCTTTATGGGATCAGGATAGTGGACACTTGTGCCCAATGTTTTTGTTGACCACTCATGCTTCCAGCTTTCATTTAGGTCAAATCCATCTGCAATGAGTTGCCCTGCAGTGACACTTGTTGGTCTTCTTGACTGCAGTCGCTGCAGTGACAGATGACAGAATTCTTGGTGCAGTAGCAAAGAGGGTGATGCAAAGATTTTCTTGGCTTCCCATAGTAGAGCCTGCTTCCACCTTAAGTGAGGTGGAGGGATGTGACTCAGCACAGGTAACCAACAACATGGAGTTGATTTGATGGTACCTGTAATGCAACACAATATATCGTTCAATTTTGTGTCTACCTTCTTCACATGTACACTTTCCTTCCAGACAGGAGCACAGTACTCAGCAGCCGAGTAGACAAGGCTGATGCCAGTTAAGCATAGACAATCAGCAGAGGCTCCCCAGGAGGAAACACAGAGCTTATGCAGTGTGTTGTTTCTTGCAGCGACTTTATGAGAAAGCTTAGTGATGTGTTCTTTGAAGTTCAGAGTTCTATCTAAAGTGACACCAAGATATTTTGGGAAAGGATTGTACCTCAGCTTTCGTCCAATGAGCAGAACTCTTGGTTTGTAGTTTGCAGCACGATTCACTAGATGGAAACAAGAGACTTCAGTTTTTGTTGTGCTGGGGATCAATCTCCAGGTCTTAAAGAATGTTGACATCTTCTTGAGGTCCTCCGTAAGAATTTGCTCACCGTCTTCAAAGTTATTGCTCTGTGCTACCAGTGCGATGTCATCAGCATATATGAACTTAGTTGATGTTGTGGTTGGTAAATCATGAATGTACAAATTTAATAGCAATGGTGCTAAAACAGATCCCTGTGGTAGACCATTATTTAGTTTTCGTTTGTGGCTTTTAGTGTTGCCTAGAAATACTTCGAATTGTCTTTCACTGTGCATGCTAGATATTAGATTCACGATTTCTCGACTTGGTTCAACTTGCAGTAGTTTTTAGATCAGTCCCTGTTGCCAAACAGTGTCATATGCACCTGTCAAATTGATGAAAACAGCTGTTGATTTTAGTTGTCCTTGAAAACCAGCTTCGATATATGTAGTTAAGGCAAGAACTTGATCAGTGCAGCTGCGTCCATGTCTGAATCCAGCTTGTTCAGGACGAGTAACAGCCTCAATGAACGGAGCTATTCTGGTTAGGAGGATCCATTCAAGAAGTTGAATATGCAACTTAGCAGGGCTATTGGTCGATAACTTTTGGGGCTGTCCTCAGGTTTGACGGGTTTGAGAATGGCTATAACTTTAGACAGTTTGAATTGTCTGGGCAATCTGTTCTCTTGGAATATGTACGTAAGTGAAGTGAGAAGTGAGCCAGTATATACAATGTTGGCCCATGTTCTTCATAAATTCATTTTAGATATTGTTGGAACCAGCAGCCTTGCTGATTTTCAGTTGTTTAATTGCATTTTCTACTTGCACTGTGGAAAAGGGTCTGGAAAGTGGCTCATTTCTCGGGGCACTGCGCTTGAGTTTAGAACGATTACATTTTACTATTCTGGTTTGATTCTTGTCCCTCTTTGTCCTTGTCAGGTCTACGATCTTGTTGGCAATAATGTCAGGACTCAGTTTAGGATGCGGCTTTTTGAGGTATTTGCTTGCCAGTTAGCCCATTCAAGATTCTCCAAGCTTTCCTGCTTGACTTTGCGAAGTTCATTTCTTTGAGTGTAGCTTCCCATTTCTCTCGTCTGTTCTTATTTAAAGAGTGGAGTAGCTATGAGCCCTGTCTGATTTCCAGAACTTTGGTATTCTTGGTATAAAGCCTATCTTCATTCCATCCAGGTACATATTCCTTTCTGTAACCCCTAGGAATGTTGGACTTAGCAGCTTTGATAACTAGTTTAACAAATTCGTTGTAGTTATTTGCTGTCGGCTGAAGATTCTGCGCAGCTAGACTGAAGTGAACATCTTTTGTGAATCCATCCCAGTTGGCTCGTTGAAAGTTCCATCTGGGTAAGGGCATTGAGTTTACAAGGGGAATTTAAACCGATTTCCACCATAACAGGTCGGTGTTGACTGTTTGGGAAGTTGGACAGAACAGTGCGAGCGTTGTTGAGTGGTTGGTCTAGTTGAACTTTAGACACGAATGTCAAGTCTGGGTTGTAATCCTTGTTCCAGCATACGGAATGGAAAGTTCCCTTGTCTTTTACACCAAAAACCAAATGCATATTGTTAGTTTCTGCCCATAGAAGTAGAGACTCCCCATTTGCATCCACGGTGTCATACCACCAGTTTGTGTGATGGCTGTTGAAGTCTCCAGTGTATATACAAGGGTGATCAAAAGCCGGCAGTACTGTAGGAGCCCAATTCACACACGGAGGCTTGTATAGATTGACAATTTTTAAGTCATTTATCTGATTGCTATAGTGTAAATGTAGCCATCTTCAGTGCAACCAATTACTTGCACTCCATTTAAACTTGACTTCACATAAGTGGCCATTCCATATTGTGCATGGTGGATAGCTTCAACCAGTGTATAACCGGATATTCGTCCTCAATGCTGGAGATCCAATTCATCTTTGGTATGGGTTTCTTGAATGTTGAGAGCATCAATGTTAAGGTCATGCAGTTGTTTTTGCAGATACTCGCATCTGGCAGAACCTATGCCTTCAATATTAAGTTGCATAATGCGGACTGGGTGTTTCTCACCTCTAGTTTGATGGTTCTGAAAAGAACCGTTATTTGTTATGTTTCTGGGCATATTGTATATCACCTTTAACGCTGTTACTCAGTTTGCATCACCCGAGGGTCACGTGCAGGTTTTTTGGGGTAATACCTATGGACGTGAGTAACTTTCAACCCCCATTCATTTGGTATAGCTCCTTCATGCAAACAGTAATCAAATAAGTACTTCAGATATGGTACTATATACCAACCCATTGTGTTTAGCATATCCCCCAAAACCTTATCAATTCCAGCTACGTTTATAGTTTTCAACTTCTGTATCTTACTGTAAATGTCATTGTTATCATAGGTAAAATTGAATACTTTAGTATCAGTCACCTCCTCTAACTGAATACTATCCTTGTAACCAACAATCTTTACATACTGCTGACTAAATACTTCTGCCTTTTGAAGATGCTCGCATACACACTTCCCTTGTTCATTAATGATTCCTGGAATGTCCTTCTTGGAACCTGTTTCTGCCTTAAAGTACCTATACATACTCTTCCATTTTCACTAAAATATGTATGGCAGCCAATTATGCTTGCCTTCATGTTATCCTTAGCTGAGTTCTTTGCTAGATTCAATTTCCTAGTAAGTTCCTTCAATTTCTCCTTACTTCCACAGCCATTACTAACTCTATCTCTTTCCAACCTGCACATCTTTCTTAGTTTCTTTATTTCTCTGTTATAATATAGTGAATCTTTACCATTCCTTGCAAACTTTAAAGGTACAAACCTGTTTTCACATTCCTCAACAATTGCTTAAAACTAATCCTAGAGTCTGTTTACATTTTCCTTTACCGTTTTCCACCGGTCGTAGTTATTTTTTAAAAACTCCCTCATGCCTGTTTTATCAACCATGTGGTACTGCCTAATAGTCCTAAATTTAATACCTTCCTTTCTTCCACATTTATTTTTAACTATGACATAAACAGCTTTGTGATCACTAACACCGGCTGAATGAGAGACTAGTGTTGGAGTATGACCGTCCACCTTTACTCCGAGACGTCCTTAGGTAGTGTCTGTTCATATTTCTTTGTTTATCTGGGATGTTTGGCAACATTCTCTTTCACTATTCCTTGAAATACATTTTCATATTAGAGGCATTGTGAATACCTTTGTATTTTCCATCCATGTCTCTGACTTCATAGGCATTATTGTCAACCCTACACTGCATAGTGTAGCGTTTTAGCTACATAATATTCTTCTTCTTGTAGTTCAGTAATATGCTAAAAGATGGCAAACCTAGCTATGTACATAATATCTTTGAAACCTGTACTTCCAGAAATTATGCTACAGGGGGCTAAGGGCAATGATTTTCTCCATCTATGTGCTATGTTATCTTAGCCTGGGGCAGTTGGACATGTGTCATGGCGGCTGTACGTGCATGAGTAGCATTGAAATATAATTCTAGGTGATTCGCTGACGATTGAAGTTTAACAAAAATACTGCACTATCCACAATATACTTATCTTTTAGCATAAATGTTTTATTTACAATATTTATTACTAAAAAGTCATGAAATATGAGTGTAGCGTTTTTGCTACATCATGCAGCTAAGGCATTTATTTTCAGTTGCATGTTTGAAGGTTATGGGCAGCAATGACTTGAAGTACTTATGGATAGTGTTCTATTTAATGATTATTTCGTTAATGCTGCAAGAATTAAGTCCAAATAATAATAATAATAATAATAATAATAATAATAATAATAATAATAATAATAATAATAATAATAATAATAATAATAATAATAATAATAATAATAAGCATTGTAATTTATCTTGCATTTTCTCAACATGAATTTGTTTACCTTTATCAAATACATTCGTAATTCCTTTTGACATAAATGTCATATCTGGGGATCATCTGAATATATGCGGTTGCGGAAGTTAGCTTGACAAAAGTGTAACGCTAGCAACTCTGCAGGCTGTGATGTAAGGTATGGATGGATGGCCAGACAATGGCACCTAGTAACCGTGCAGGCTGTGATGTAAGGTGTGGATGGATGGCCAGACAATGTTACCTAGTAACCGTGTAGGCTGTGATGTAAGGTGTGGATTGCTGACCAGACAATGTTACCTAGGAACCGTGCAGGCAGTGATGTGAAGTATGGATGGATGGATGGCCAAGCAATGTTAACCAGCAACCATGCAATCAATGTTTCATGGCTGGTGGTCATCTGAAATTAGCAACCGTTGATGGATGGCCATGACCGAGCAGCACTCTGTTTGAAAAAGAATGCAGAATGTTTCAAAGGCTATCACATCAGTTGAACAGCGGACATGACCTACCCATTTGAGCATGCTATTATTTTACAATTCCCTCAATATAATAAATCTCTTTTAATTGTTTAAAAATAATGTTATTAGTTTTCTATGTTATTGTAAGTAATAAACAATAATTCTACTCATATACTGTACTGGGTAACATTTGTACATACGTAGCCTTTAACGCATGATGTAGCGTTTTTGCACATTCCTGAATATTTTCATTTTTGCTCCCAATATGATCAAATACATCAAAAATGTGTTGTCAGTGTGATGTTACATATCCAATCTCCCTCTAAGAGTATTTTCACGTCAGAGTCGTGGGTGTAAATAAATTCATGCAGTGTATGGTTAAATGATTTGTTTATCACAAACGGTCCGTCGAATAAATGCGTGAATTTTGAGAAAATCTTGGCCGATACGCTGGAAACTATTGGTCTTTTAATTAATATGAGATCACCTTCCTTTAGCTTAGGGTGGAATCTCTTGTGTTGAACTCTTCATAGCCTTCTTTGAGGCTGTCTGTACATCCTCTCTCTAACCAGCTGGTTGATCTCATCTTGACTTAATCTCTGATCGATGTGTGAATCAACTACCGCGTCCCATGGTCTTGTTGGGCGTATATTATGGTGTACCATGCGCGGTATCTGTCCAATGGATTCATGTATTGTATTATTGATACTATCCTCGATTATTTTAATCACGTCTATCCATTTCCTGTATCCTTGCCATACATAGGGAATCTCACTTCCTGCTTCTCCATATCTATCGTCATTCCAGTCGCCGTCATAAAATCGATTCCCAGTATTATATTATACTCAAGAATTCATAACGATAAATGGGTGTTCAAAGTTCATTTTCCCAATACTGATCTCGAGGTATGTTTGGATATCACACTCCACTGTTTTGTCTGGTATTATCCCGCGTATTTTGACATTTGATACGGGTATTATCAACAATTTCATGCTTCTATTCACATCTTGGAATAATTCTTTGGATAATACGCTGATGCTGGCACCTGAATCTACAAGACAGTGTACCCTTAACTCACCGACTCTTGCCACTATGATGGGTAAACTATTTTTTTCTTCCTAGGATTTGCTGACAAATCTTTCATTAAATCTGCTGAATCTATTTCCCATGAATCTACCTGTGCAATTAGATAACTGAGAATTTTGTGGTTTTCTGCATCGTCAACATGTTTTTATCTCTCCATCTATCCGGATATTGGCGTTTTTTACTTGTAGTCCTCTCTTCTTCCCTTCTACATTCGAATTCTTTCATTTTCGGATTGAGTCTTTGCTCCTCTTGCTTCCTTCTCTTGTTCATCTACAACTCAAGAATTTCAGCCCCCTCTACATCTGCATTAACGTCCTGATCTCGTATTGATCTTTCACATTTATCTTTGTCATCTCGGGCTTAACTCTTGAATGTACCTTCTGTTTTAATACTCTTTGTCTCGACTATCCCTGTCATTTCTTCTTTCGTACCCGGTTCTTCTAGGATTATATCTTCCTCTTCCTTCTCTACACTGATTTTTGTACTGCATATATGGTCTATGTCTTCTATTTCTGGTATATGCTTCATGGTTATAGGAATTCTTCCTGTAATTTCATCTTTCTTCTTCTCTCCATCTATCTTCAAGATTATTCCATTCCCTTTTCCTACTTATTTTCTTTTGTTCATTGGAAATATTTTTGCTCATGTCCTCTTGAATTAGCATATTAATGGTTTCCTCACCATTTACATTCCGAATTATCCTACTAGTGTGTGGTACTGTGGTCATGTCTACCTGCCTAAGAGTATCTTCCATCTTCACTGCAGTTTCTATGTTGGCAGCAGCTAACAATTTTTGAATTTCCGGTAAGAATTGTCGCTGTATTGTTTTAATGGCTTCTAGCTCGCTAGATGGCGAATCTAGATCTTGGAAACGATGGAACTGATAGGCAAAAGAGTCACTGTACCTAGTTTGACTATTTGACGCGTATTTTCTCTAATAGAGTTCTAGACGGAGGTTTTGCTGCACCTCTGAATTCCAAAATCTCCATAAGAAAGCCGTCTTAAAATCGTTATACTCGTGGAATGTATACTTAAATGCTTGGAACCATAGCTAGGATTTGAGTCTAAATGCCTCTCTACAAACTTTAGTCTTTTCTCTTCGGGAATGTTATCTTCTTTAAAACAATCCTCCATCCCCCTAAGAAATCGTTTAGGTGAGATGTTGGCCGTGTTATTAAAATGCTTTGGCCTGTCATCGTATGTTTTAATTATATTAATGATAGCAAGGCCTCCATTATTCACATTCTCTATATTTGTTTCTCCGTTACTGTGATTAGATTGTGTAATCACTGTAGGCGTAGCTTCCCTTTCGTTTATTTGCAGCTCGAGTTTTCTGCCTCTCACTGCAGGATGACATAGCTGCCTTTGCTGCTTGAGCTTCTTCTCCGATTTCTTGCAATTGTCTCTGTATTTGTTTGATTCCTTCTTCTGACTTGTCCATTCTCTGACCCATCTCTTCTTTGTTTTGCTTGATTTCGTCCCTTATCGTGCTTATCTTGCCACCGATCTGCTCACTAGCTAGCATGTATTTCGCTTCTATATTTTTATTCGTCATTTGAATTCCATCATTCAACTTATCAATCTTCTCTTCACACTGTTTCCATTTTCGTTGAGAATCAATACTTAACATCGTCATGCTGTCTGTTAATTTCTTCATTTCATCCTCTTTCAAATGCTGGAGGTAGTTCTTATTCTCTATCATTTCTCCTCTGATCTTATTTATTTCTTCCTGAATCTCTTTGTTCTTCTTTTCCATCTTTCCACTCATTTCTGCGTTTAATTCGTCCATGTTACTTTTGATTTTGTCCATATCTGGCCCTATTTTCTTGATCTCCTCCTCCATTTTTCCACTTATGTCTTCCATTCTCTTCTGGTGTTGATTCATTTCTTCCTTCATCTCTTGTTTCATCTCCTTCTGGTGTTTATTCATTTCTTAAATCATTGTCTTCTGCTTCTCTTCTTCTACTTATTTCTTCCATCATTTCCCTCTGTTTCTCATCACGCTTTCTGTTCATTTCGTCCATCATCTGTTGCAACTTCTCTAACAATCCTCCTTGATCTTCCTTCGTCTTTTGCACTTCTTCTCTATTATTCTTTATCGCTTCTTCTGTTCTTTTCCACTTCTCTTCTTGTTCTTTCTGATACTCTTCAAATTGTACTTTCATATGGCTCAATGCCGACATGTTGATCTATATATATCTTTCAAATTCTCTATTGACCTATTAATACTCTAATATCTCCACAAACTTGCTCTATATATATCAGCTCATCCAGCAATATCCTTACAACTATGTTCTATAAATGTGTACCTATATTCTGTAAATAGGCTTAACTACCTAGATAAGGTTTCACGAGTGACCTTGTCCCATTTTTTACCAAGAATCTTGAAATGTTTGACTTAACGTGATTTTAATTTTAGTTAACTCTCCATCTTGACTAAATTCAAAAGAAATTCAAACAATATGATTCCCTTAAATCTAATTCGTATATCGACATTATTTCTTATCAAAAATGTGGTTGATATATGATTATATCATTTTTAAATGAATTCCTAACTTGGTATCTTCAAAATTATGAAATCATCATATTCTATCCTATTCTCATTCATCTATCTCTTCTTTCTCCCGTTTTCCATTATATTGTCAGGCATTTACTTATTCCAGTAATCCTTCCGATAATCCTTTCTGTCTTCTCTTTAATCCCAAAATCAGTGATTCTCAGGTCATACACCCATTTCTTACTAGATCCAACTAAGTCCCGCGGCGTCCTTCTCTTCCATCGCCACGCTGAATATCAATTTCTCTCTGAGCCAGTGTCTTTCTCTTCGACTACTCCATCATTTTGCGTCAATTTCTCTATTGCGTTGCTGACCTTTTCTGACACCTTCCTGTCTTATTTAGTCCCTCGGTGTCTTTCTCTTCAAAAGACCCGCGTTGAGCCGTAAAAATTCCCTTTATGCCTGTGTCTTTCTCTTCGATTGCTCCACTGTCGGAAGCCAATTTCTCTTTGCGCCGTTCCCGTGTCCAGATCGAGTCGCATGAGATCCAGGCTAGCTCGAATATACCTTAATTTCTCCTTTCTCAAAATTTATGGGCTATGGGTTCCGCATTCGAGAAAAGATCGCTTATGCTTGCAGGAAAGACCTAATCTACGTAGTGGACGTCTCCTACCCGTAATTTGATTGGTTTCCACATTTGGCTCATGAAAATATAAAATAATCATCACTTCACATTATTCATCTCATATAACATTCTACATCACCTTAAACACATCAATTCATTTCAACCTGACGTATATTATTATGCCATCATTGACCATTCACATTGTATTCTCAATCTTGAATAAATTCATAAATATCACCACATTTTTCTATTAAGCCCTCAAAATCTTATATTCGATCTCATTTCCACTCAATTTCATGTCACATGTTCTTCTACAAACCTAGTGACTACCACAACGTCGTATATCATTCACCTAAAGGAAAAACTTAACCTCTTTTCACTTAATATTGACAGCTTTACGAACGGAATACCTAATTATCACTGGTTAACTGCTTCCTATATATGGATTTGACAGCTATGTCAGATGATTGCCTACCAACCTCTAACCTATTTATAGAAGTCGTCTTCTCATATGTTATTACTCCTAATTAATGTAGCACTTTCAAAAGAAATGAATTTAATTTACAATAATAACTCCAATGACTTATCTTTCTCTGTATTCCCTCGTTGTCATCACATGTCTCGGTGGTTAGACATGCAGGCTTGGTTCACGTCATTTCCCTCATCTATTTGGGAACTCCTGGGACAGTCTCGGTCGGTTACCGGTCATCATGGGTTGGATCTGTCATCTCGTGTCGCCATAATCTAGGTGGCTGTGCCTCCTCTTTCTTAGTGCATGATGTTCTTGGTCTCTTGCGCAATCAAAACAGAACAATACGTCAGCATGGTTAATTTCGTCATCTTATACATATAGCCTCCTATAATCGATATATTATATGGGAATACGGCTTCTTAAAAATGATCTTTGGGTTATTCTAAGACTTGTAATGTATCTACGAATATTTCAATTGAGCTCTGGTAGTAAACGTTTTTCTTCTCTCTTTCGCTATGCTGATATCACTGCTATGTGGCCTTTCAAAGTCAATTATACCGGCTAACACGTCGTTTTATAAATATATCGTGACGTAGTAGTACGGAAGTCTTTTTACTCTGTAGGGACAGTTTCAATTTTCGAAGTGAAATATTATTCAGCGCCGATATCTCGCAAAATAGTTCGTGGACAGTAACCCTTATGTATCTAATGTCTTAAACTTCGTCTGGACAATATTGTTCTTCCTCTCGAGTAGTTCTGGATCAGGTTCTCCTTCTGTACCTTCAGTGCGAATCGAATGTTATATTCCAATGATAAATTTTAACGATCATCTTGCGTCTTTCTTTACCACCGCCTTCTATGCTCCTTTCTCGCCAAGTACCTGACGAAAACAGTACTCCTTTGACATGTAGGAATATTCTGACGCTTTACCAATGACGTTCTCATGGCTCAAACTCCATTTCTGTTCCAATTAGACCTGCTTGGGAACAGTGAAATGGCACACAACTATACAGAAACTGTAGCACCATTGCAGTCACTATTGTAGAAAAATAATCGATGTAAATGGTCAGAAGCATGTGACGAAGCATTTCATATAACCAAGTTAATGCTCCGGAATAGTGTACAACTTGCCTATCCGAATTTTTAATGGCCATTCTACATTGAATGCGATGCTAGCTCCGTGGGAGTGGGTGCCGTTCTCTATCAGATAAATCCAGAAAAAGCTGACGTTAGAATATTTTGTCATTTATGAGTCGAAAGTTGATACTACACAAAAGAGCCTACACAGTAAAGGAACTTGAAGCACTTGCTGTAGTTCAGTCCCTGCTTTATTGGAGGAAGATAATCTTCGGCTACCCTGTGATAATTTATGCCGATCATAAAGCACTTAATTTCATCATGTCTTCCGACATTACCAGTGATCGAGTAACTCGTTGGACTCTCTTCATCCAACAATTTAATATCACTCTAGTTCACCGACCTGGGAAGAAAAATATCCTTGCTGATGCCCTAAGTCGCAACCCAGTCAACGCTATTACTGTTCATCCAATCGAAGTTTTAGACAATGAAGATGAAGAGTTTATTCGAAGACTCCAATATTTACCGCAAGCTCAAGCGCGAGATGTCAAAATCCGAGAACTCCTTAGATTCTTCAAGGGTTCGATTCCCGTTGATAATGACGATTATGACCGTCTCTCCCGCCTCGCACGATCTCTTTCTATCAGGATGGAGTGGTTTATAAGTACCTGGATCCAGCTAAGACTAAGCGTAAGATTTACGCTCATCCTAGACTTAGACAAGACATCGTGTGGCATTGTCATTCTCTATCTGGACATGCTGGCACTGATAAGGTGGTTGCTCTCATTGGAGAAAAATTTGTATGGGAATACATGAGGCGAGATGTTAGAGACATTATCCGCACCTGTGACGTTTGCCAACGATCAAACCTAATAATAGGTTAATGAGGGAATTTCCTAGGCCACCTACACCAGAGAGACCTGAGGAAATACTGGCTGTGGACCTGTACGGCCCTTTGCCTAAGGCAACCCGCGGCAACCGACACATCGTCGTCGTGGTAGACGTATTCTCTAAGTACACCATGCTACTTCCAATACAAAAAGCAAATGCTAAGAACATTCTCCATAAGATCAAACGGAATATTATTCCGGAAATGGGTAAGCCGGAATATTTACTTACAGATCATTGTACTCAATTTACCTCTATGGAATTTCAAGTAGCATTAGAGGACATGAACATCAAGCATATCATGAACTCGATACGTCATCCTGAGGCTAACCCCGCCGAAAGGGTCATGAGGGAAATCGCCAGACTTTGCAGACTTTACTGTGGGACTCAACACTGGAAGTGGGTCAAGGTTCTACCCATAATGCAGCAGGTTATAAACTCAACAGTTCACGAGTCTATTCGTGATATTCCCGTGAAGGTCCATAAGGATATTACACCCAATAGGCCATGCGATCAGCTGTTACCACCTCTTCAGGACATGGTAATCACCCGCTAGGCTCGCGTGGAAGCTACAAAGGAACTTCGACATGCAGCCCAGATCCGAGAGAGGAGGATGAGAAAGAGGGTTTCAACCACCACTTCGAGTGAATGACATGGTGTTAATTAGGAAACCCGCTGTCTCGCGTCCAGAACTTCGTGTATTTGCTAAATGTTGTCCCTTCTATGTAGGACCTTACAGGATTGCAGAAGTCTTTGATAATGGGGCTTATGAAGTGAGTAAGATAAATGGAAACCTGGAAGGAATTTACAACTCCGCCAATTTGAAGAAATACTATCATCGGGAACACTAGAGAAGAAAAGAAAACCCTGATCAGATTTTCTTTTTCGTGGAGAGGGGGAAATATATACCCGTAACACGGTTCTAAGTTAAAGACCCCGATATGTGTGGAGTTATGTTACCCGCCGAGCGCGCTTCTCCTGCGAGCATGTCAGCTGAGAGCAGCGGGGAAGTGAGACGTCACAACTGGAGAACTTGGTCAAGGTTGTATTACGTCAGACGACAGAATGTTCTATTCTTTTCCATCATTAATTTCTTCTAAACGAATTAAGATATGAAAGAATGAACTACATCACCGTGTAGCCTAATTTCTTATAATCATGATTCCCAAGTTTCAAGGAGATGTTGAAAATTACGGAAGATATTAACCATTACAATTTCTTGGGGATACTGAATAAATAGCAGGCATTTCGCTTGTCAAGCCAGTTCACCTTGTACCCCAGCCGAGATCGGACGGCTGGCAGTTGAATATTCTGCGGTCACGATGTAAGTCGTCAGTTCGACTCTCTACGAAAGTTTAAGTACGCGTATTACGACGCACTGCAAGACTTAGAGGATTTTCAGTGTCGTGTGTGTGGTGTTAGAAACTGCGCCTTAGTTGAAATGCGAACAGTTGAGGAGTGTTATCATTTACGAGAACAGTGTGATTGAAACTTACATTTTTAACCAATACGATATTACCTTAATATAAGTGATGTTCGTATTTGAATTAACTTAACATTGGATACTGAAGGTGTTGTTGAAACGTGATCGTCAGCGAGACGTCAAACTGTCCATGATTTTCTATTTGATCTTGACAAATGGTAAACTGTGCTAGTAGTGGAATATAATCCAATATTTTCAGACTGTTCAGGTTATTGAATTTACGGTAGTGAAGCATCACAGTGCATAGTTGTTCTACCAAAGGTGTTGGAATATTTTTCAAACTGTTCGTCTATGTTACGAACGACTGATATAACTAATCACATTTAACAGTGTCGTCGAACTTTGATTCTCTTTTTCAAATGCCCAGATTCTTAAGTGAGCATAAACTCAGTACAGTATTTAACGATCTGGTGCATTTAACATTCCATAATTATCCCGATAAGACTTGTGTCGAACCCAGGACGGTTCCAGGAAGGACAGTGTTTTCTTTTGCCATTTTAGATAGTGAACGAGACTAGATTCACGGAACTTTTTTTTTCATTTGATGTTGTATGAAGTATTAAAATGGGATACCTTGTTTTATACATCGTTATTTGAACTGTCGTAAACAAGGTTGGGTTTACACAAAGCACAACTTCTTTATTTGCTTCACATGTAAAATTACAATATTTACACTAACAAAACTGAAAGTTATCTCGAAGCAAATTGAACTATGAATTTGGAGAAAGAGTCTGTCTTTGTACACTATATACACGTTGGAGTATTCACGTTCACTACTATTTCGGAAAGATAGTCTTTGTGACATGAAAAGTTCTTGATAGTCGAAAACTATCAGAAGCACTGACGTAAACATCTCAGAGAGTCCTTCCTTGTTGAAGTGTCTGAGTTCATTAACGTAAGTTCAATGACTGAAGAGTTCCTACTTAGCGAAACTAAGTCGATAATGGGAGCTTGCATTAGCTAGGGAATGATAGTGGCATATAATGGTAAGACTGGGCATGGACAGCGGAATAGGCAAGAGGAGCGGTGACCCGAGGTGAGACCTCTTACTGCCAGAAATTCAGTCCACCTGGCCGAAGCACATTTTCAAGAGGAGTAGCCTCCGTGCTCGACGTAGGGTGTATTCTGGAGCTGGACACCGGGGTCAGTGGGCGTCTGGACAGGCTAGGAGCTCCTTTATATAGCACACACGACGTTCCAGGCACGCGCACTGAGGGCTGCAAGTCGAGGCTCGAAGAATAACACACTGGCACGCGTGTAGCTGGCTGGCGGATCGAGAAGGGAGCGGCGGACATACAACACCCTCCCCTCCTAAATACGCCGGTACGGCGTGAAACGGCGGCGGCGCTGGCGGCGGCTGCGATGCTGGGCCGGAGCTGCTGATGTCTCTGTTGTATTGTCCGGAGCTGGGAGTGGCGCTGCCTCGTCCTGAAAGGAACCCATGGTTATTAAATGGTCTAAAGCTCGTTCAGCAATAGATTTATCTGGCTTAGCAATAGCATCAATAGCTGGACATGGGCGGTAGCGCAGACGTATCTGGTCTTGATGGTGGCAGATACGTTTCTCCGTAGTCTGTATCTCGTAGAGACGATGACCCAACGATCTGCAGATGACTCCAGGTATCCAGAGTGGGTTGGACTTGAATGTCCTGGTGTAGACCTTGTCGTTGACTGAGAACTTCGGTGGTGAGGTCTGAGGCTGGGCCGGAAGAGGCTGCAACAGAGAAAGTAAAGTTCTGTGAGGTCGTCCATGGAGCTTCTGTGCAGGAGTGATATTATCAGCGCCGGGCAGAGTTCTGTAGTTGCTTAAGAGTTGGAGCAATGCTTGGTCTTTAGTTAAGCCTGAAGAGACAGCTTTTTTCATACTTCTCTTAAATGTTCGTACAAAGCGTTCAGCTTCACCATTAGATTGAGGGTGAAAAGGCGGTGCTAGGATATGACAAATGCCATTATATGTACAAAAGTTCTTAAAAGCAGTAGCTGTAAATTGAGGTCCGTTGTCCGAAATGAGTACTTGAGGTAAACCTTCTGTAGTAAATATTTTCTGAAGAGCACGAATGGTAGCTTCTGTCGTAGTAGTTGAATGCATATCCACGACATATGGAAAGTGCGATAGTGAATCGATGACTATTAACCACATGGAACTGAGGAAAGGACCTGCGAAATCGATGTGAACTCGTTCCCATGGAGTAGTAGCAGGAGGCCAAGAAGCTAGATCAGAAGACGGGGCGTTCTGATTCATTTGACATTGTTCACAATGACGGATGAGTTTTTCGATGGCGGCATCAATACCGGGCCAGTAGCAGTGTTGACGTGCTAGTTGCTTTGTTCTGGATATACCCCAGTGGCTTTGGTGTAATAATTCGAGAACTTGTTTCTGTAGGCTAAGTGGGATAACCACTCGGAAGATGGTGCCTGTTTCTAGGAGTACGACTCCAGCACGAGTCGTGAGACGATGCTGCAGACGATGATAAGGTGCAAGGTGGGCAGGAAGCTTGCTATGAAGAGGCCAACCGTTGCGGATGTAAGTACGCACAGTAGCAAGTGTACTGTCCCTATCCGTAGCTTTAGCTATGCAGGTAGCATCAATAGGAAAACTGGATACAGTATCTTCAAGTTCTATGTCCAACTGAAGACATTCAGATTCCTGAGAATCGAAGGCAGTATCAGTCCCAACTGGTAAGCGTGAGAGGGCATCAGCATTACAATGCTGGGATGTGGCTCGATAGACAATCTGATAGGAATAATCAGAAAGGAACATGGACCATCTTTGAAGCTTGCGGAGGGAATTCTCAGGGATCTTATTACCAGGGTGGAATAAGTGTACGAGAGGCTTATGATCAGTAATGATCAGGAAATGGTTGCCATAGAGATATTCATTGAAACGGCGAATACCAAAGATGATGGCTAAAGCTTCTTTCTCTATCTGTGAGTATCGACGTTGATGGTCATTAAGTGTTTTCGAAGCGAATGCGATGGGGCGTTCCTGTCCATGACGATCCTTCTGGGAGAGAACGGCACCGACACCGTAGTCTGAAGCGTCAGTAGCTAGCGTGATGAGCTTGTCGGGCTGAAAATGAGTGAGTTGTATAGCTTGAATTAAGGCGTTGTTGATGGTTTTCCATGCCAGTTGGCATTGCGGAGTCCACTGAAATTTAACACCTTTTTTACGTAGAGCGTTTAATGGAGCTGCCACTGTAGCGAAGCGGGGAATGAACTTATTATAGTAGTTCGCTTTGCCTATGAAGGACTGGAGCTGCTTGAGGTTCTGAGGTGCCGGCATGTTTACGATAGCTGAGACATTCTGTGCACTAGGGCGAATTCCAATCTTATCAAGTATATGTCCTAGGTAGTGAACTTGAGGCTGAAAGAATGTACATTTAGCAAGATTCGCTCGTAGGCCATTGTCTTTCAATTTCTGGAGAAGGAGGCGTAGATTGGTTAGATGTTCCTGATGATCTTTTCCAGTAACAATAATATCATCCAGGTAGTTAGCACAACCGGGAATGGAGGCGGTGAGTTGAGCTAAATAGCGCTGAAAAATAGCCGCTGAGGATGAAACACCGAATGGGAGCCGCTGGAGCTGGAGCAGTCCGAGAGGAGTGTTGAGTGTTAGAAATTTCTTAGATTCTTCGTCTAAAAGTAGCTGGAGATATGCTTCTTTAAGATCAACTCGAGAGAAGAATTGTCCACCAGAGAGACGACGGAATAAGTCTTCTGGACGTGGAATAGGAAAGATATCTGTGTCGATGTGTGCGTTGACGGTAGATCGAAAATCTCCACAAAGTCGAACATTACCATCAGGTTTCTTGATGACCACTAGTGGAGTAGCCCATTGACTAGAAGTAACTGGTACCACAATTCCAGTTTTTATCCATCTGTCTAATTCTTTCGTGACCTGGTCTTGAAGTGCTAGGGGTACTGGACGTGCTTTGAGGAAGCGAGGCTTAGCTCCGGATTTCAGCTGTATGTGAGCTGTATAGTCTTTTGCTGTTCCGAGCTGAAAGTCGAAGACTTCAGGAAACTGCTCTAGGAGAGCGGTAACGTCAGAAGTAGGATGCAATGTAGATACGATGTTAATGTTGTCATGTATCTGGAAACCAAATAAGTTAAATAGATCCATGCCCATAATATTGGAGGCAGTGTAGTTGTTAACTACGAGAAGAGGAATGTCCTTCTGAATTCCTTTATAACTAGCCTGAAGCTTGATTTGACCTTTAATGTCAATTTTCCTTTTGTTAAATGTCACGAGCTGGATGTCAGCTGGAGAGCATGCAGGTGAACCTAAGTCGTGGTATGTAGCCAGGTTAATAATAATAGAGACAGGTGATCCAGTGTCTAATTGAAAATCGACAGATCGATCAGAGAATGAGAGAGGAACGATGATCTTGTGAGAATTCCTGGTAGGAAGAATAAGATTGATCTGATCAACTTCCATGTCTTGGCGTGGCTGTATATGCTTCCGGCGTGCTGCAGGAGTCTTAGCAGGGCGGAGCGAACTCTGACATACAGTCTGAATGTGTCCAAGTATATTACATCGTTTACAAGTGGCTTTGAAAAAACGAGAGTCACGACGTTCATGATGCTTGAAACAGCCTCGGCAGGAAGGCAGGAGTTTCGAGTTGCTTTTAGAATTGGGCTTCCTTGTAAAATTACGAGAGGGACCCGTGCGAGAATGCTTGGTAGAGAGCGCCTTGTCTGCGCGGTTCACTGTAGCAGAGGCTTTGTGGGCCTGAGGCGAGACTTGAGCAACTTCATGTGGAGAAGCTATGGCTGCGGCAGTCTTGGTAGTAAGCTCATAAACCGTAGCAATACGCTGGACGTCTTCTAAAGAAGGGTTACTCTTCTTGACAGCGTCAAAACGTATTTTGTCCTCAGGAGTATGTAAAATTACCATGTCCCGAATGAGAGAATCAGTGTAGGGTGAACCACAACCGTCCTTGGAGCATATGAACTGGCAGGGTTTAGCTAGACCACGCAATTCAGTTATCCATTCAGTATGTGTCTGATGGGGTTGCTTTCTGCTCTGAAAAAATTTATAGCGAGCAGCCACTATGTGAGGAGCTTTGGCATAGTGTTCAGTGAGACGGGCCAAGAGCTGTGCGAATGGTACCTCAGAGAGGTTTTCTTCTGGACTTAATTTACGCAGTAATTCACACGTAGCATTGCCAACTGAACTAAGAAATAGTGCTCGGCGGCGTTGATCATCTGTGACAGAATGGCAGATGAAATGCTGTTGTAAGCGGGCTAAATAAACCGACCATTCTTCCTTAGCCGGATCAAAAGCAGAGAACGGAGGAATAGCTGATGGCTGTGTAGAGACAGAAATAGCTTGAAGAGCCTGAATTAAGGCTGTCTGTTGTTGTTGCATAAACTGTTGTTGTTGCTGCTGTAAGGCCTGGAATACTGTAGCGAGTTGCTCAGCTGTAGCCATTGCGAGATGCGTGCAATAAAGAGCAAGTATAGCTGTGTGTCAGGACTGGTTGTATGCGAGACCTTGACCGGTATAGCGGGGAGTGAGAGAGAGAGCAAGCAAACACGCTGGAGCGTGCCACACAGGTGGAGCGCACGACAGAGAACTGTGGAATGTCGGCTGACGTTCCGGAGTGTGAAGAAGTGTAATAGCTTCACTTGAGAAAAGCGAACTGCTGTGATAGGTCGTACGGGCGCCAATGTGGAATGATGATAGTTACGTAGTATAATGTCATTGTGCCCATGAGTGGACAATATCCCGCAAGAGTTTGTTGGTCTGTTGCAAATGAGTTGATAACCGAATGGACACAGGCTTGCACTTTGTTTCGACCGAGTGGGCGACACACTGAGCACTGATTGACTTCGTCGCCAATGTATAAGTGTCTGAGGGCACAGAGTTGGCTGTATCTCGGTGTGAATGAGTGGATGACGGGGCCTATAAAGTTCGTGCTGTGTCTCGTCACCACTGAGTGTCGATTGGCGCAGATGAATTGTAAGTTTGTTATCCCGTCGCCCGAGAGTTGGCGACTGGGGCCGATGAAGTGTAGTTTTTTTTTGTTTTTTTTTTTTGGTTTTACCTCGTCGCCACAGAGTTGTGTTGTAAACAAGGTTGGGTTTACACAAAGCACAACTTCTTTATTTGCTTCACATGTAAAATTACAATATTTACACTAACAAAACTGAAAGTTATCTCGAAGCAAATTGAACTATGAATTTGGAGAAAGAGTCTGTCTTTGTACACTATATACACGTTGGAGTATTCACGTTCACTACTATTTCGGAAAGATAGTCTTTGTGACATGAAAAGTTCTTGATAGTCGAAAACTATCAGAAGCACTGACGTAAACATCTCAGAGAGTCCTTCCTTGTTGAAGTGTCTGAGTTCATTAACGTAAGTTCAATGACTGAAGAGTTCCTACTTAGCGAAACTAAGTCGATAATGGGAGCTTGCATTAGCTAGGGAATGATAGTGGCATATAATGGTAAGACTGGGCATGGACAGCGGAATAGGCAAGAGGAGCGGTGACCCGAGGTGAGACCTCTTACTGCCAGAAATTCAGTCCACCTGGCCGAAGCACATTTTCAAGAGGAGTAGCCTCCGTGCTCGACGTAGGGTGTATTCTGGAGCTGGACACCGGGGTCAGTGGGCGTCTGGACAGGCTAGGAGCTCCTTTATATAGCACTCACGACGTTCCAGGCACGCGCACTGAGGGCTGCGCGTCGAGGCTCGAAGAATAACACACTGGCACGCGTGTAGCTGGCTGGCGGATCGAGAAGGGAGCGACGGACATACAACATGAACAGTATTCTCACACTTAACTTAATAAGGTGATTCTGTTTTACGTGATTAATACATCACAAGTTCAATTTTGAGTTCAATTTATTCCATCAGCAATGACTGTGTTCTTCTAACTAATTAGCGAAATCCCACTGTGAAGACAATTGAGTGCAGCTTGTGACTCAAGGATCGCTACTAACTACAATTTAATTTGTGAAGACCAATTACTTTGAATCCATTTCATGCCCCAGTGCCACGTTACAACCAAGATTACTAGTGCTCCTAGACCATCCAGACCTCCGAGATATTCGAGACCTCCCAGATATTCGAGACCGGCTCGGAAGATGGTGGCACCATAAGCAAACACTGCAACCCCGCAATGTATCAGGACCAGTTCAACCCCAAGGAGAAGTACTGATTGTAACTGCTGTGTTGAGATGATGTTAAATTCTGACTTTATTTCATGAATAAACTTTTTTTTTTTGCTAGTTGTTTTACGTCGCACCGACACAGATAGGTCTTACGGCGACGATGGGACAGGAAAGGGCTAGGAGTGGGAAGGAAGCGGCCGTGGCCTTAATTAAGGTACAGCCCCAGCATTTTCCTGGTGTCAAAATAGGAAACCACGGAAAACTATTTTCAGGGCTGCCGACAGTGGGGTTCGAACCTACTATCTCCCGAATACTGGATACTGGCCGCACTTAAGCGACTGCAGCTATCGAGCTCGGTAATAAACTTTTTAAAACAATTAGTGTTCCATTATACTTATCTTACTTCCCTCTCCTCTGTAACAATTCAGATAAGGACCGGTCATCCCTGTGCCAAGTCTGGTGTTCAGCTAGCCATCAAAACAAACTTTTACGGTTACAATATAGGAATTAGAAAGATGTTTTTGAAGACTTGTCTGGAGTGTAGCATTGTATGGAAGTGAAACATGGCGTTACAGAAGAATGGATAGATCGAATTACGAATCAAAAGATATTGAAACAGATTTGTGAGAGGAAATTGACTTGGCTAAATTTGACAAGAAGAAGAGATAGAATGATAGGACATATCTTAAAACACGCAGGACTTGTTCAGTTGGTTTTTGAGGGAAGTAAATGGGGTAAAAACGGTAGGGTTAGACCAAGATATTAATATGACAACCAGATTAGAGCAGATGTAGGATGCAGCAGTTACATAGAAATGAAAAGGTTAGCACAGGATAGTGTGGCATGGAGAGCTGCATCAAACCAGTCTGTGGACTGATGACTCAAATAACAACATTGTTGGTTATTTATTTACAGGTGAATTCCAGTTTGAAAGAGTACAACAAAGAAGATCTTACACTGTCAAGCGTTGAGCAAAGCCAAACTGCATCACTGATCGATTTCTTGTTAGTTTTCAAAGAGGAAACAGAGAAACTAGGAGATTAAAATAATTCTACTTTGGAATACTACCTTCTCAGTTATTCCAGGCTAAGAAAGCACCATCTACTTAATGGTCTTAATGATGATGGAATGCATAATCTGCAACAGAGTGCATATAATTTGATGGAACAAAAATTTACACTTGATAAAATGCACAAAATTGCAATGTTCCTCTGGCTGCAGTTCAGGAATCGGAAGATGCTGTCTGCTAATAAGCAGGAAGAGGTCTGTTATTTTTTATTGTGTTTAATTAGGCAACATTATTTTATCTCTTTTTTTCTGTTATTTATTATGACTCACCATTGCTGTTTCTCCATTAGGTGCTTAATGAAGTAAGAGCTATGTGCAAAAAGGTTGACTCAGAAAATCCACTTCTATCATCCTCCGTAAAAAGGGTGAAAGATGACGTATGAAGTCTGGTGTGAAGTTGGCAATGGAAAGGATGAAATTCAAACTTACTTCCATGGGGTTCCCGGAGACAGCTCTGACTTATATAACTGGTGGCATTAGCAGGAATGACGATTTCCTAAACTAAGATGTGTAACCCAAATAATTTTGGGTATTCCCACAACAAGTGCTCCAAGTTTAGAGAGTATTCAACAGAGCAAGATGTGTCATTTCAGCAAGATGTTCAAGTATTTCTCAAAAAACAGAAAAATCACAAACATAGGGAACATAAGGAAATAGATCTAGAAAGTAATATATAACCAATAAAGTAATATATATATAATAGGTAATTGCAAGAAATAAACTTTTCAGCCATAAAATAAATTGAGTTATTTCTCCAGTCTGGAGGATTAGTTATTTTATATATATGTTATTATCTAATGCCACTATTATATACTGTACTGTATTGGAATAATGTAATACCCCGCCCCCAAACAAGTGTTTATGGTTGCAGGAAAACCTAGAAGTCCATTAAGACCCCTTAGGCGTAGGTTATTTTTTTCACAAAAACTATTACTTTCACTCATTCATTCAATTATTTCATAACTAACTAACTCCTAACTAGGATGAAGAAATTAGCCCTCCTTTAACTTCATCATCATCATCATTATTTCCCTTTATCAAGCTCCTGCCAGGTCAGGGTATTTATGACACTTCTCCATCTTCCTCTTTCCTTCCACCATTCCCTTTCCACGATCTTGTCCCAGTCTAAATTTTGTCTTCCTATGCTGCTCTTCACTGATTCAATCCACCTTGTTCTAGGTCTTCCTCTTGCTCTCTTCCCCTTGCACTTTGCCTCCAGCATCTGTCTTGGAATTATATTCTTCTCCACCCTCTTTACATGTCCAGCCCTCCTTTAACTTCATCATCATCATCATCATCATCATCATCATCATCATCATCATCATCATTTTCCTTTATCAAGCTCCTGCCAGGTCAGGGTATTTATGGCACTTCTCCATCTTCCTCTTTCCTTCCACCATTCCCTTTCCACGATCTTGTCCCAGTCTAAATTTTGTCTTCCTATGCTGCTCTTCACTGATTCAATCCACCTTGTTCTAGGTCTTCCTCTTGCTCTCTTGCCCTTGCACTTTGCCTCCAGCATCTGTCTTGGAATTATATTCTTCTCCATCCTCTTTATATGTCCAAACCACCTTAGTTTATTCTTTTCAATTCTCTCATTTAGCTTTCCTATCCCAACTTCCTTCCTAACATCTTCATTTCTCACTCTGTCTTTCCTTGTGTTTCCTATCATACTTCTTAGGAACATCTTGCTGGCTTGAATTCTACTCTCTTGCCTGCTAGTCAAATTCGAAGTCTCAGCTGCATAAGTCAGTATTGGTGCATAGTACATTTTGTACATTATCTCTTTACTTTACCTTGGTACTTCTTTGCTCTAAACAAATAGAATGCATTGCCCTGCTGTACCCTCCTGCTAATCTCCATATCCACCCTAGCATTTTGCATTCATTCATTTCTTAAGTATTTTAAGCTCTCCATAATTTCCAGACTCTAACTTCCAATTTTCACAGTGCCCTTTCCTTGCCTTTCCCCTCTCGACATCACCATAGTCTTACTTTTATCTGTACTGATATTCATGCCATACCGGTACTTCTCAATTCTTTTATCATTACATCTAGTTGTTGTTGCACTTCTTTGCTGTTCTTGCTTCAGATCACAACATCATCTGCAAATCTTCTTCTCTTTATCTCCATAGGCTTCCTTTGTTTCCTTTACAATTTCATCCATGACCACAATAAACAAAAAAGGTGACAGCACACTCCCCTGTCTTAGTCCAGTCTTATTCCTAAACCGTTCTGTCTTTCCAACTGGGCTCAGTACCCTGCTAACACAGTTGTACATTGCTTGCACTATTTCCAACATTTCTCTTCCAAGTCTCTTTTTAACCATAGTTTCCCAAACCTTCTGTCTAGGGACACTATCATATGCCTTTTCTATACCTATGAAAGTCATGACCAGATTCTTTCCATATTCCCAATTCTTTTCCATCAGCTGTCTCATGCTAAAGATTGGGTCCACTGTAGATCTTCCCCTTCACTCCTCTTCTACATTTTCCACTTCAGTAACTGGGTTTTGTTGCTTCAATCCCTCTTGAAAATCTTCCTGTACATTTTTTTCTTTCAATTTCCATACTTTTATTTTACTTTCTCATATCTCTTTCAGTTTCTCCATTTTTCCCAATCATAATTTTGCCATCAGAACTCTATGGTCTCCATCAAATGCTTCTCCTAGTAAAGCTGTCACATCCATCAACTTCCTGCAATTTGTCCTTTCCACCAAAAAGTAGTCAATTACTGATTTTGTTCTTCTGTCACTCCTCCCATACCTCATAATTTTCCTGCTGTTTTTCTTTCAAAACCATGTATTCCCTACTATCAGTCCATTCCTTTTACAGTTCCTCTCATTCACGATTCTTTTTCCCATATCCATATGGTCCAATGACTTCTTCCTCTCCTTGTCTCTCGTTTCTGATCTGTGCATTCAGAGCTCCCATAACAACCAATTCCACACCTGAAATTTCTCTTTCTACTTTCTTTCTGTCTGTGGTGCATACACTTGTATCAAGTCCATCACTTCATTCTTTATCTTTAGTATAATCTTCGTTCT
This sequence comes from Anabrus simplex, assembly GCF_040414725.1. NCBI lineage: Eukaryota > Metazoa > Arthropoda > Insecta > Orthoptera > Tettigoniidae > Anabrus > Anabrus simplex. The sequence continues at coordinate 321,544,463 of NC_090269.1, forward strand.
TCTGTCACTCACACATTCTACCACTTCAACATACTCCTCCAATTGCTTTGAAATATTTAGTCCCACTTAGTTTATTGCCTCTTGGCCACCACTCCAGTATAATGTGTATCCTTTCCTCAGTTTCTTCCTTCCCTTACCTTTCTATTTCACTTCACTCAGCCCCATCACTTCCACCTTCTCCTTCTCCATGAAGTCTACTACTTCCTCCAGCTTTCCTGTCAGGGTCATAAGATTTACTATTCCTATCTTAATGTTGGTTACTGGTCGCCAATTTCTCACAGTTCCTCCAGTACCCTCAGAACTGCACGTCACCTGCAGGGGATGCCCTAACGTTTTCGGAGGCTGATTTTTTTTTCTTTTTCTTTTTTTGCTAGTTGCTTTATGTCGCACCGACACAGATAGGTCTTATTGCGATGATGGGACGGGAAGGGGCTAGGAGTGGGAAGGAAGCGCCCATGGCCTTAATTAAGGTACAGTCCCAGCATTTGCCTGGTGTGAAAATGGGAAACCACGGAAAAGCATCTTCAGGGCTGCCGACAGTGGGGTTCAAACCTACTATCTCCTGAATACTGGATACTGGCCGCAATTAAGCGACTGCAGCTATCGAGCTCGGTCGAGGCTGATTTACTAGTACCATATCACGTATAGACTATTATTACAATGGGGTTGTCACTCCCAAAGGCATTTTATACCTACTGCCAGGTGTTATTCTGTGCCACTCCACTGGAGTACAGACGACTTCTGCAGCCACTCCTCAGGAGTACAGATGCTACAAGTTTCCCTCTTCCACCACAGATGCCAAGCCGAAGTCCACCTTATCTGACACTGATGCTGTTAGGGTCTTCACCCATTTTCTGGGCTTGGGTCCTTCATATTTGTGACCCCTGGAGAGGGGCTGTTCCAGTATTTTAAAGACCCCAGGAACTGAGCTGCCTGTTGGTCTGCAGGTTGTATTGGGTATTTCAACCAGCCCTACTGAACTGTACAGTTCCCCTATCAGCCACCTGGGGATGCGCCTTCTAGGAGTTAACAGGCTTCTGAAACAATAATATTAACATAGCTGCAAAAAATATTTTCTAGAAAATAGTTTAAAGTGACAAGTAGAGTTTTTTATCACATGTTAAATTTGTATTTACTTTTTCAGTACCATGTTCAAATTGTGTTTTAATTTGTTTTCCAAGTAAATGTCTTTCGTCAAGATGAATATTATATTGAGTAGTACTTGAATATAATATCTGTACACTAAATTATCCTAGACTGTTCCATTTCAATCAAAGTAAAAATATGTAAATAATTTTCTAACAGAAGTATGTTTTTTGCTGTATCCATGAGATAGCATTTATCAAAATACAAGGAAAGTGCCAGCAGTTGCAAGAAAGAAAACTGCGGTTAATGATCTGGGTAGCGACATGATGCTTCGCAATGAATAACAAATAATACTGTTATTACAAGTTCCATATTGATGTTTCAACACGTAATAGTGCCGATTAAAACTGAAGATAATTAATTTACACTCAGCTCCTACTGTTAGCTTGTACTACACGGGTCACACCGTTACTTCAGAGAAGACTGTTTTTGTGGTACAACTATACGTATCATAGAGTTGGAAAGCGATAGCTCTCTTTGACCAGGGAGCGCTCGGTTGGGAGATGCTGAGCAAGTGAAGGCCAAATCCGAATGTGAGCGATTACACACAAAGAGAGTTTGTGAAAACCGATCTCCAATATCTCAATGTATCTCTCCCTTGCTGTACTCTGGTGTGAACACAGTTGGGAAATGATTGTTACCCATGTTGATAACCAGGTCAGACAGCATCCAATCCAGTCCAACATATGCTTAATGGGAAACAAGTCTAACAATCATGTCGGCTAGAGGATTTGACAAACACCTTGGAGAGTATGTTAGATTGCACAAACGCTATGTGTGTGGACATTCTCCTGTCAAAATATTACTTCTTCTTGTTGCACAAATGACAGAGAGGCACAACTGAAATTATGGCAACTCCAAGAAATATCAGAGAATAACAACAACCTTTCTCCTCAGTGTTTTGTACTCTGGAAAAGGCCTTTGTTTTGTCCAAATACCTGCTGTGTGAACAGGGTTGAGACACTTAGGTTGCCCTCTGTGATGGTATGTCTGGTCAGGTCCACCAGCTTACTGTTAGTAAATTTATTTTTAGTATTTAATGAAAATACATTAACAATGAATCCAGTCAGTTCTTCATGAAATGGAACAATGCTGCCTACTTTTTTTCAACTCAACCTCTGTTCTGAATAATATTAACTCATTTTAGTTATAATCTAGTAAAATAATGATAAATGATAAACGTACATGCAGAACACAGGTCTGAGGACAAAAATCTAATGAATTCCCTCTCTACCACAATTAGACAAAAGATTAACTGAATAATATACAGAGTTGAATTGTCAGAATGGGTGAGAACTTGATTCTTAATCAACAAAACTCCTAGTCAGACATGCTACCAGTGAGGTCAGTATAACAGAGCTCAGACTGGTGTTTCATCTTTATACATAAAGTAACTTGTCCTGACTGACTGACTGACTGACTGACTGACTGACTGACTGACTGACTGACTGACTGACTGACTGACTGACTGACTGACTGACTCATCATCTCCGAGCCAAAACTACTGGACATAAAGAAATTAAATTTTGGGGATACATTTATAATACAATCCAGGTGCTCACTAAGGGAGGATTTTTGGATATTCCATCGCTAAGCGGGTGAAAAGGGGGGTGAATTTTTAAAATGAGTGTATCTATATCTCAAAAACTGAACAGTTTAAAGACATGAAAATTGGTATTTGGAATCTCCTTTAAAAATAAAGAAACAAAATGGGCAATGATCAGCAGAGGTGTGAGACAAGGTTGTGGACTTTCTCCTTTGTTGTTCATAATCTACATGAACAACATAATACAGGAATGGAGGCATGAAAGGCATGGATCAATCCCAGTCAGCAGATATCACACACACACCTTGATGTCATACTCTTTGCTGATGATGTTGCATTGGTAGCATCATCAGAAGATGATCTACAGTGGTCAGTATTTAATCTCCAGAAAGTCTCTTCAAAATTCGACATGATCATTTCATCACGAAAGAGCAAAATAATGGCCTTTAAGGGAAAGGATCCTACTCCCAGTATAAAATCTGTTTAGATAACAAAATTTTGGAAAGAGTCAGCGAATTCAATTATCTGGGATACAATTTATCTTACCAAGGGGAAATTGATATCTCTGCAAAAATAACCAAATTTACTAGAACAACAGGACAACAGGAATCATAAATCATATCATGAAGCCATCTCTTGTCCAAAAACACACTCCCTTACACCTTCGTAACACTATAGCCAGACCAACCCTTTGCTATGGCAGTGAGGCATGGACAAAAAGAACTCAAGACATTTCCAGAATTACAGAACATGAAATGACGTTCGTGCGTAGAGCAGCAGGCTATACGAAATGGGATCATACAAGAAATGAAGATGTGTTTAAGGGACTGAATGTGAAACCAGTAATCAATTACATCTATGATTACCAAGAAAACTGGAAACGTCACGTTCAAAGGATGGAATCTGGAAGACTACCAAAGGAGATCCTATGCTATCAACCAAGAGGACAGAGATCTATAGGACGTCCAATGAAACGATGGAAAGAAAATGCAAGACCGTAGGATGATGATGATGATGATGATGATGATGATGATGACATAACCTCTCCTGCCCAAATGCGAACCTAACCTTCCTGGGATGAACAAACCTGTTCCCACAAACGAGGCCCTGTCAACCAAGTCACGGTGGTATAACCGTTACATCAATTATGGAGGAAATGCTGTAATTTCAGCTAGTCCATTAGCTGAAAGGTGGCAGCCCCACCAATGGTCTTACTTCCTTCAGGCTAGCAACCCGTCGGAAGAACATCTTATTGCTTTCAAGTCTTACAAAACGAAAAATGCAAGACCATAACGGAACACTTGGCCCAATACTTGGGAGGAAGATGATGATGATAAAATAAAGTGTTTTCAGAAAATTCCATTAACCGGGGTGAGAAAGGGGTTGAACACCTTTTATGTGGATACTTATATCTCAAAAACTGTAGATGTTACAGCCATGAAAATTGGTTATTGGAATCTCCTTTAAAAATAAAGAAACATTTTTTGTTTTGTTTTGTTTTTGTTTTTGGAAAATCAACTTAACGGATGGTGCACAGGAGTGACAAAAGGGGTGAATTATTAAAATGAGTATATCTCAAAAATGTAATGTTACAGACATGAAAATTGGTATTTGGAATCTCCCATAAAAGTAAAGGAAAATCCACTTAAGGGGAAGTATTAAAGGGGGGTAACTTTTTAAAATGAGCATATATACAGAACATATCAAAAAACTTAACACGTTACAGATGTGAAAATTGGGATTTTAATCTCTTTTAAAAATTAACACGTATTTGTTTGTTATTGGAAAAAACACTTCAGTGGGGAGGAATGAAAAAGAGGTTAAATTCTTTTATGTGGATACTGAACATGTTACAGACATAAAAATTGGAATTTCCTTCAAAAATAAAGAAACACATATTTTTTTTGTTTTTGGAAAATCCACTTAAGGGCATAGAGTGGGTGAAGAGAAGTGAACTTAGTTGAATTCTTTTTATGGGGATACTTATACATCAAATACTGAAGATATTACAGACGTGAAAATTGGTATTTGGAATCTCCTTTAAAAACAAGGAAACATGTATTTTTTTTGTTTTTGGAAGAATCCTCTAAAGGCAGTGAAAAAAGGTGAGAAAGTATTTGAATACCCTTTTGGAGATATTTATATCTCAAAAAATGAAGATATTAGAGTCAAGAAAAGTTTTTATTTGAAATCTCCTTTAAAAATAAAGAAACACGTATTTTTTTGTTTTTGGAAAACCTCCTTAAGGGAGGGGGGGCCATGCTGAACAGGACTGACAAAAGGGATAAATTTTTAAAATGAGTATATCTCAAAAATGGAACAGTTACAGATGTAAAAACTGGTATTTTGATCACTTTTACAAATAAAGTAATACATACTTTTTTATTTTCGGAAAAATCACTGGGGGGGGGGGGTAAGTTAAAAAGGACTCAAAGAAGGGTTGAATTATTTTTGTTAGAATACTGGTATTTCAAAATCTGAAGATATTACAGACATGAAAATAAGTATTTGGAATCTCCTTTAAATATAAATAAACACTTTCTTTTGTAAAATCCACTTAAATGGGGTGTAAAAAGTACTGAAAAGAGGCTGAATTATTTTTATGAGGATACTTATATCTCAAAAACTGAAGATGTTACAGACATGAAAATTTGTATTTGGAATTTTCTTTAAAAAGGAACATACATTCTTTTGTTTTCGGAAAATCCAATTAAAGGTGGATAAATGAATTGAAGAATGAGTTTAATTCTTTGTATGAAGATACTTATATCACATGAATGAAGGATGTTACGGACATAAAAATTAGTATTTGGAATCTCCTTTAAAAATAAAGAAACACACATTTTTGTTTGGGGGAGAGGGAATCAACTTAAGGGAGGTGTAAAAAGAGTTGAATTCTTTTTATGAGGATACAAATAAGAAGTGGACTTAAAACAATACACTGCTAAGGGGTTTTGACTAGGGGATGAGGAATGATGACAAAAATATGTTTATATGACACCGTTTGGATTACTCGGGTAGTGGTGGTGGTGATTATTGTTTGTTTTTTTTTTTTTTTTTTTTTTTTTGCTAGGGGCTTTACGTCGCACCGACACAGATAGGTCTTATGGCGACGATGGGATAGGAAAGGCCTAGGAGTTGGAAGGAAGCGGCCGTGGCCTTAATTAAGGTACAGCCCCAGCATTTGCCTGGTGTGAAAATGGGAAACCACGGAAAACCATTTTCAGGGCTGCCGATAGTGGGATTCGAACCTACTATCTCCCGGATGCAAGCTCACAGTCGCGCGCCTCTACGCGCACGGCCAACTCGCCCGGTGATTATTGTTTTAAGAGGAAGTACAACTGGGCAACCATCCTCTATTAACACTAATCAGAAAGAAAATATGGAAGGGATCCGACACTTCAAAAAATGAAGGTATTGGCCAAAAGAAGACAATGTCCATGAAGGACATGAAAATGAAAGACTCCCTAGGATTCTCAAACCTAATACCGTCAGGGCTGAAAGTACAAGAGGTGAACAAGGGAGGTTGGATAGGACAGATGAAAGGAGTCTGATATAAATAAGTGTAAGTAATACCAGGACTCAGCTGAGGGCCCCATGGTTGCCAACTCAGCTTCTAAGTTAAGAGCCCCTTGGGCCCCTTTTAGTCACCTCTTACGAAGGCAGAGGATACCATGGGTGTTATTCTATCTCCCCCACCCACAGGGGGAAGACAGTTCAGGTTTAAGAAAAGTTATTCCACTGAGGCTCAACTTGTAGGATACCAGTAATATATAGCCGATACCGGTATTTTAGATTCAGGAAGTCAAATGGACTAAATCGCTGTTGATCTATCCAAGGCTTTTGATAGGGTAGATTATGGAAGACTACTGACAAAAGTGAGGCCAACTAGACTAGTCAAAAGAGTGAATGGGTGGCAACATTTCTAAAAACAGAACTCAGAGAATTAGAGTAAGTGAAGCATTATCTGATCCTGAATGATTAAGACCGGAGTTCCTTAAAGCAGTATTTTTGGACCTTTATGTTTTCTTATATACAGTATATAAATTATATGAATAAAGAACTGGAATCACAGATAAGGCTTTTTTCAGATGATGTTATACTATATAGAATATCATAGTATATACCGGTAAGTTACAGGATATGAGCAACTGCAAAAAGACCTCAGCATTGTTGTGAGATGGACAGCAGACAATGGTATAATGGTGAAAGGGATAAAAAACCAGATTGTAGTTTCATGAAGAGCAATAGTCTTCTCAGTTTTAATTATTGTGTTGATGGGGTGATAGTACCTCATGGGCAATTACTGTAAATACTGTGGAGTTAATTACAAAGGTTATAACAAAACATTATTACACACCTTTTCATATGCATATGGGGATATTTAGGGGTTGCAGTAGGGATGTAAAGGGGAGGGTATATCACTGGTATGACCAAAATTAAAGTATGGCTCCTGTGTATGGAACTCTCACCAGGATTACTTGATTCGAGAATTGGAAAAAATTTGAAGAAAAGTCACAATCTTTTCTGGGTGATTTCTGACAAAAGAGTAGTGTTATAAAAGTGTTGCAAACATTGGACTGGGGAGACTTGGGAGTAAGGAGACAAGCTGCTCGACTAAGCACTATGTAAAAGAAACATATGTGAATTTTCTTAATTTTTCTTTTAAGACATGCTTGTATTGACTAAGGTGGACCAATTATATATATTTTTTACTGTGCAGTCAATATGGAAGAAAACAAAAGATGAGATTCTTTATTGTAAGCAGGATGTTCCGATCTGTCAGTGGAGAAATAGCGTGTAATGACATTAGTAGACAAATAAGGTTGTGTGGTGTTTTTAAAAGTAGGAAAGATTGTAATATGAATATAAATTTGGAACCAAAGAGGACAAATTAGGGCATATATCCATTTATATGAGTTAGAAATTTGGAATAATTTACCAAGGGTGATGTTCATTAAATTTCCAAATTCTTTGAAATTATTTAAGAAATGACTAGGTAAACAACTGATAGGATTTTTTTACCTGGGTAACTGCCCTACATGCAGATCAATGGTGATATTGAAGTGGATGACCAAGATTTGATGGAGGAAAATCTATTGCAGTAGGGCCTACAGTACCTAACTTACATTATGTCTGTACAGAGTTGGGAAGTAAATGAGTAGAAGAAAAGTAATCAAATCACTTGTAATAAATACTTTTTTTTATCAGTTTTTACTTTTAATCCTTACTTTTCACAAAATGTAATTTTTACATCTTGAAATAAAATAGTAATTCTTTTCATTCTGGTAATCAATATACATCACTTCGAAGCTTTGGTGACTTTGGAACCCCAGCACTCTTAAGGCATCATGCTAATGATATAAATTATGAACCTAATGATATGATGTACACTCTTTCATTTACTCGCAGCTTGTTGTGGTAATTGGTTGCTTAGATAATCGTGTACTACGACTTTGTGGGCTTGCATATTCCCGAATGAGAGTGGTAATGATTTCAAATTTAACAAGTTCCCTTGTAGTCAGAAACAGGCACAGTATTTCAAGGAATTTACATGTGTATATTTTAAATAAGTTAGAAAAGTCAAACCTCCTAAAGGCAATTGGATCTTCAGAAAAGTACCATCAAGGTGAGTAAATTAGTTTCATTATTGTGAGTGCTGCTTTCTAAAAATTTAGCCACCCATTCAACCATTCTTTTGTCTAGTCCAATAGCCCTCATTTTCATCATCAGTTTCCATGGGTGCCGTGCCCATATGACAGTTTGTAGGTGGGGGGGGGGGGGGGGCTAGACCTGGGGGTATGTAGAATTTTTAATATTTTTAATATTTAATATTTTGTATTCAGCAATAGAATAACACCCACGGTATCCCCTGCCTGTTGGAGGGGGGCGGTACTACCACTTCTACGTAATACCGACTTTTAAATCATTTTCTTGAAAGAAAAACACCTGACTACATTAGAATTTTTCCTTTCTCTGAGAGCTGGGGGGGGGGGGGCGCGGACACCCTTGCCGCCGGGTATGGGCGTCCTTGTCAGTCTCCCATAATCTATCCTATCAAAAGCCTTAGATAGGTCCATAGTGATGCAAACCATTTGACCTCCTGAATCTAAAATGTGTGCTATATATTGCTAGAATCCTACAAGTTGATCGCAGGAATAACCTTTCCAAAACTCGAACTGCCTTCTATCACACCGGTAATTTTGCAAATGTGTCTAATATAATCAGAAAGAATGCTTTTTGAGAGGTTACGTGTAACATATGTCAAGCTGACTGGCTTGTAATTATCCACTTTATGTTTATCAACTTTTCCCTTGTACACTGGCGCTACTATTGGAACTTTCTGTTCATTTGTTATACCTCCCCTATGCAAACAGTACCATAATTAAAAAATATATTTCTGATTCAGCACTATTTCTAACAAATTGTTTTCTTGGATGCTTCTTTGTAGGTATTTATATGGTAAAGACATCATCAGGTGAGGTAGAATTTTGCATGCTTGGTTCTTTCTCCATATAATTACAATACATGTTCTAAATTAATTCAAATGACATGTAACATGAGAAGTGTAACTTTTATGTGTAAGATTAACATTTTAATTTCAGATTTACAATTACTACTTGTCAAATAGTGATTTTGACTGTCAGAGATAGGCTTGCATACTAGTAATGTAATAACTTTGGGTTAGAAATAAGGAATATGTCCCACAACTTGAAATAAGGTTTTATTCTGTGATTTTCGTGGTACTTGTATGGAAACAATGGTCATGGAAGGAGAGATGATGAAGTAAAACGTATGAATGTCTACATTTAACGATTTATTCATTTCTTAAAGAAATACAGTAAGTTATACACATGAGCTGATATTTCACATTGATCAAATTGTATTTAGCTATGGCATGCTTACATTAATCATGTGAGAAGTTGAGGCTGACACCGAGCACTACTGGCCGTGTTAGAGATCACTGTGAAGACCACATATATTTATGATGTTTCCAGAAAGCAATATTTCATTTAAATAAATGCACACACATTGGACATGCTCTTGTCACTCACACCAGTTACTGGTACTTAATCGCATAAAAAAAATAGACTCAAGTTACTTTTTAAACTCTAACTACATGTGCATGGCACAAGAAAACAGTTATACTGATGATCAGAGCATAACATACAGACGATGCTCTAATTAGAAAGAAAAGGAAGTGAGAATAATTTCCTATCGCAATATTACATTCATAAATGATATCAAAATCTTCTGTATCTGCATAGTCTAGAACATGTAAAACTTTAGAAATACATCCAAATGCCAAAGTTGCAATGTATTAATCTTCAGTATGGGTAGATGAAGCAGTCATAACCTCAGTTCTATTGCTCTCAAAAGTGAGATTATTATGGTAGAATTCAATTCTAATGTAGAAGTAGTGGCTATCCTGCTAGACTTAGGTTTATCTGCTAGAGTAGATATTCAAAGTCCTTCATAAAGGATGCTGAAACTGCAGACTTTCTTTATTTGGTATGTAGAAAAGAAATCTTTATATTTGATTTTATCGAATGTAAGGAGTAAGAGAAACATTCCCCCCTCTGATGACTGTTAACCTTGTGATTCCAGTTGATAACTAAGACATGATAAAGATAATCCCTAGAAAGAGTTTCACCAGAAAATTTCTGCAACTCTTGAAATAATTATAATGTTATTGGCTTTACTCCCACTAACGAATTTTACGATTTTTGGAGATGCCAAGGTGCCGGAATTTAGTCCCACATGAGTTCTTTTACATGCCAGTAAATCTACCAACACAAAGCTAACGTATTTGAGCACCTTCAAATACCACCGGACTGAGCCAAGATCAAACCTGCCAAGTTGGGGCCAGAAGGCCAGCGCCTCAACCGTCTGAGCCACTCAGCCTGGCTCTGCACCTCTTAGAAGTGTTACTGAAAGAAATTATATTATGTTGTCTTTATTGAGTCATCAGCTTAGAGGCTGGTCGGTTCCTAAGGAAACATGTAAAACAGAGTTATAACAAGACTTACTTGGCAAAGTGAGGAGAAAGATAATTACAAATTTCCTCACTGAGCACAAAGGGCTACTGCAGCACCATTGATTCCTTGAGTAGCATCTTTCACATCATGAGCATCAGATTTAAACATGTTATATCCATCAGGGGATTGCAATAAACACAAGCATGCTGTATCTAAAGTTGAAATGTAATGAAATGTCGTATGGCTTTTAGTGCCGGGATATCCCAGGACGGGTTCGGCTCGCCAGGTGCAGGTCTTTCTATGCGACTCCCGTAGGCGACCTGCGCGTCGTGATGAGGATGAAATGATGATGAAGACAACACATTCACCCAGCCCCCGTGCCATTGGAATTAACCAATTACGGTTAAAATCCCCGACCCGGCCGGGAATCGAACCCGAGACCCTCTGAACCGAAGGCCAGAACGCTGACCGTTCAGCCAATGAGTCGGACTATCTAAAGTTAAATAATCAATATTCAGTTTTACTTTACGATAAGTTAATTACATTTAGTGGATGCCATCATGACACTTATAAGGTGCAGACATATTTGATTACATTTTCAGAGAGCTAAATATTTTTTTGCTTTTTATGGCATGTTCCATTTTGTGTCATCCAATTCAGTTCAACTGGAAAGACCAATGTCTTCTTCCTATGTCTTCCAGACAGCTTCCAGCTTGCAATTTAGTGTCAAAATAAGTACTGTAAGGGAGGAATATCAGCTGTTGGCACCCTGTCCTAACTAACATTCTATTGTCATAAAATCTACAAGGCAGTAAAATTGTAGTTCACTAGAACTCCTGCATCATCCAAAGGCATTGTCTATAGTGTGAGATACATCATGAGTGATTGGTGGCCTTTGCCAAAGACTACTTTGTTTTGCCAAAGGGGAGATCATTACAACATGACTCAATTGCCAGATGATTATGTTTCCAGGAAATCGTATATATTTTTATTAATTTTACATCGTTCAGCATTCAGACATACTCAGTTGTTCAGAAGACCTGCTCTCAATCATTAAGATATGTTAAGAAAATTAAAATAGGGAGGATAACAGCTGACACTGATCAGGGAGGAAGAATGCCCATAGTAAAGAAGTGTAACATTATTATTATTATTATTATTATTATTATTATTATTATTATTATTATTATTATTATTATTATTATTATTATTATTATTATTATCGTCATCAATACTTTTCAAAACTATTGTCATGTGTGAAAGAGAGACATTTAAAACTGAAATTTAAAATTGGTTTCGGTGGAGTATTTCAAGTGATTGCATTTTCTCTTCGAATGGCAATGAAAGAAATTGAATCAAGGTACAGAAAAGCTAAGGCAGTGAGTTCACTGTTGGGATCAACATATTCAGAAAAAGAACTTACAGACCTAATTATCCCTTCATCAAACTTATGGCTTAAGTGAGCATTTGTTCGCTGTACGGTAGACCCTACTGACGGCTGCAACACTCGCCCATAGAGGGCGGAGGCCTAGGGAACGATCGTTTGACTCCGTATTTATTTCAAGGTCAGAGGCATGGAAACAGAAAGCACCACAGAGAATTATCGAGGCATTTCGTTCTTTCACATCGACTCTTTGGAAGAGCTCTGATATGACAGTATAACAGTCCATAACGAAAATAAATGTATTACTATTATTATTTCTTCGCATTCATTAGAATGAAAGAGGAAGACATTCAGCTCAAATGGCAGAGATATGCCTGGTTCCCCTGAATGACCTGTCAGGTAATCAAAACGTTTAGGAACAACGTTGCCTTTCCCAGATAGATAGGCCTACAGCATTTCCACTTAAAAGCTCACTCAGTCTTCAACAGAAATGAGACCAGGGTAAATATAGAACGTGGAGCAAGCCACACTACGCCGCTTTGTGTCGAGAGTAACTACTATAAACTACTTCATTGTATATATGGCAATTGTTTTTCCTTTAACTTTCGGAAGAGTTGGAACCTCTTCGACGTCTTTATGCTCCAGTTCTTCACAATATAAAGCATTATTTTGTGTGTGTATATTAGTAGTTTCGTACATGTTCTACTTCCCGGCCATATCATCATCCTGTTGCCAGGGAAAAAAGCCTACTTTAATTATTCAAAATCTGCATTGTTTTAAGGGCTAATGCAGAAATACTAGCAGTTAAAGTTAAACATGGAATTCAAGCGCAATGTACTTTTGCAACAATAATGAATCTCAGTCAATAACATAAATTAACCTATGCGAAGGCTTAGGGAAAATACGGAAACAGATATTTTCGAATGACACCATTCTCCTTGTACCTAGTTCTTTAACAGCTGGTGAATGTGTAGTCGTATCAATACTCTGGAGAGTTCGCACTTAGACTGTTGTACTGATCTTATTGAGCGTTCGTTCAGTTTATTTTATATATATTAATTGATGTAATTGGGTTTTCGGTCCACTTAAGAGACTAGGTTCAATACTAGGGAATCTAAAATAATACGGTACGAGTTGATCATCATGTACCCTAGCACTTCTTGTCATCCATACTTATAGGATGTCTGAGGAACACGTTAATGGAACACTAAACGTAAGGATCTAAACGGAGTTGTCAGGAGGTTCTGTCTGTCCAAACCCGTCGTTGAGGCCATAGTACTGGGGGGACTCCTCGCAGGCGACAGCATCCTCTGCACGCGTGCATGTAAAACTCTCCTGAAACAAAAGTAAATTAGGTCTGAGTGATATGAAGATTCACTAAAATACTTTACTCAGTCTCTGTAAAGACTGGGTTTGAATAATGTAAAACTATGTGGAAACATTCTGCCTACGGTAAGTTAAATGTGGATCTAATGAAACAGATTATCTTGGTTTTAATGACAATTATAGTAATGCATCAATCATCAAGTCATTCCTATACAAATCACGAAGTCTAGATGTCACTGTATAGAAGTCTAACTTTGTGGAATGCGCTGCCTGTACATATGTGTACGTGAGATACGACAGAATTCAACGCGTGAAGATGTATATTTGTCTACTCCTTAGTCCCGTTTCTTGATACGGGGTCGGGGATGAGGGGAGATGAATTTGAATGGCATGTCTCTTCATGCTCTTCTTGACGCCAAACTCAGTTGAGCTAATAAAGATAAAATGAATGATGGTGAATGAAACTGGGTAAGAAGGTGGAAGTAATCGGCTGTTGCACTTATCTGGAAGTGAAAATAGGAGACCACAGAAAACCATTCTCAAGACAGCCGACGGTGGGACCCGAACCCACGCTTTGCTTCATAGCCGTAGCGGTCACTCCACTCGGTATTTAACTTAGTAGTATTCAGCATTATTTTACAAATTTGGGTTTCCGGTGAAGGTAAAACAATTTCATGTGTTACTTAAACAGTCGATCGGTACAGTTTCAGTTGAAAAATAGCCCCCGAAGGCATCATTCATAGCAAGGTGTATAAATATTTACGGAATTTTTCGACTTATACTAACCGGAAATGTCTGGCCCCGCGGTATAGGGGGCAACGCGTCCGCCTGTCACCCGAGGGCCCCGGGTTTGATTCCCGGCCGGGTCAGGGGTTTTCAATTGTAATGATTAATACCCCTAGACTGTGGACTGGGTGTTTGTGACGACCTGCTCCACAACATTCCACACTACCGTCATTCCAATTACACGCAGGTTCATACAATACGGTGCCAGTAGGGGCAAAAGATCCACATGGGTCCACGCCCCGAACAAATAGCATTTTTAAAACCGGAAATGTTCCCCTTTTCAATACAAAAGACAGATGGTTGCTATTGAGGAACGTAGCTTTGATGTGTTTACTACAAAGTACAGAAGTCTAAATTTGTGGAATTCGCTGCCTGTACATATGTGTGTCAACATAAAACCCACTTTCAGCGGACGAGTTGGTCATACGGTTAGGGGCGCGCAGCTGCAAGCTTGCATCCGGGAGATAGTGAGTTCGAGCCTCACAGTCGGCAGCCTTGAAGGTGGTTTTCGTGGTTTCCCCATTTTCACACCAGGCGAATGCTGGGGTTGTACCTTAATTAAGGCCACGGCCGCTTCGTCCCTATACTTAGGCCCATCCCATCGTTGCCATAAGACCTATCTGTGTCGGCGCGACGTAAAACAAATTCTAAAAATCAATAAAAAACACTACTTTTACCTCCAGAGGCCAACCTGACGCTAACTCTATCTTGAGGGATGTTTCCACTATTGCATGTTTGTGTGGTAGCTCGTAGTGCGATGTTTTCTATGCAAATGAAGATGTGTGTTAAGATCATCATTCCCATCCCAATCGGGAATCAAACTCAGAATTTATGAACCAAACGACACCACGCTGACCATTCAGCTGTCGGTTGTTTCTTCTTAGTTACACTGCTAAGGTGTATAATGACGTCTACTACGCGACTCACCTGGTTGAAAACTGTCTCCTCGGGGCAGATAAAACTCCACTTGAAGGTCTGCTCCTTACCGTCCGGGAACAACACAGGTAGGCACACGTGGAATACCTGACACTCATTGTCAACGTCTGCATAATATCCGTATCCTCGAGAGTCGCAAGAGAACTGGTCTGAGATGCTGGAGCGAATAGAGGTGGCATTGCTGGGTAGCCCAAGAGGTTCTTCCAAGGCTTGGCGGGTCACCTGCGAACAGTGATTGTCGTTTTATACGTGCGAGGTTACTCAAAGGTTAGAGAAAGTATCAACAGGTTACTTCAGTGTCAAGGAGAAATTCATTTTTAACATACGCTAGTGTAAGGAAGTGATCTCTGGTCACATTCCTTTCACCGAACCTGATATTGTAGCTATCACAGATATAATAAGATGCCATCTATTACAGCTCTCACTAGATTCCTGTTCCCCATATGTCCACAACATTCACTTTCATTCCAAAACCTAACGGAGACTTCAACGCTGGGTAAAACGAGTATCATCTGGTTAATTGAGGGATCCTTACGTCAAGTGCACATGAGGTGGTAGTTGTTGTATTAAGGGGCAACTAAACCTTTATCAGCTTCTCCTACTCCTATTATAGGAGAAAGAAGAGGTTCGAACCTTCGAAGATATCAACAATAGAAAGAAAAGGGCCCTGAAAGGCGGGAGATTGAACGACTCGCAATCCTAATGCAATCAGGCTCGGAAGAGAACGGAGGTTGACGAAGGGAGCTCAGGGAGATCAAAAATAGTTGTCTGGCACGAGTGGATGGGATGCAATGTTCCACCAAACTGCAATCTCGTGACCATCAACTCACACTCCAACAGACTGGCACAACTAGCACGACATTTTAAGCGACATAATTGATTTATTAACTAAATCATTCATTCATTCATTCATTAATCCATGGAGTAACAGATCATTTAGAGTCTGCGTCTGCCAAGTTGACTGCTGCCCAACAAAGACGGCCTGACAATACTGGAATGTCCCGTGGTCAGTGTGACGACCTTCTTAGCCGTATTGCTTAGCTTCCTTATCCGGATCCACCGCCAATCGTATCAGGTAGCTCCTCCGTTGGTCTCACGAGGCTCCTCAGTCCAGAATTAAAATTCTTAGATTAGCCAGGAATATAACTCAGGGTCGCCGGATAAGAGGCATACCGCTATCCCTACACCTTGGGTCTCACATTCATTCACCATAAAATAAAATCAATTTGAGGTCTTTTGAAATGTAATGTTACTGAGGGGTTCTCAAGGAAATGTGTTACTATATGTGTTTCAAACGTATTAGATAGATTTAAAGGAGAAATGAGAACAGGGAGGTTTTGAGATTTCAGAGAGGCACCATCCCCTTCCAGCAGTTGCCTACAGCAAAAGTAGAAAGCCCAGCGGAAATTATTACCTTCAATGGTCGCTATCAGTTGGCTACCAGCTTCCACTGCCGGGATCTGGACCACTGTACAAAACAACATTAGTACCCTGAATAAAGTTCAAATTACATTAAAGGTTATGCAAGGCGTGAGTACCGAATGAGTGAATAAGACAATTAGATATGAAACGGAAATGGAAAGGCCCCATATGATTCACGACGACAAACCAACAGTTATGGAGCCCATTTCTGAAGACGTTGGTATTGAGCGATAAACATAACATATTCCCGTTATTTACAGAATTGAGAGTTGTTTGTAAAACACCTTCTTTAGTTTGATGGTCGAGAAGACATAATTAACTTTCCCGAAGTAATTATTGTTTTAAATGCTTCACTGTGAATAACACGAGGCCTTGGCCAATGTAAGCAATGTCACTGTCGTTGAAATGTTGGGAAGGATTTTAAAACTCGGTGACTCATTATTTTAAAGTAAAATGGAACTGCGAAGAGTCTAGACCCACTTACAATAATAATAATAATAATAATAATAATAATAATAATAATAATAATAATAATAATAATAATAATAATAACAATAATAATAATAATAATAATAATAATAATAATAATAATAATAATAATAATAATAATAATAGTTGTTGTTGTGGAACGTCCATTCACCATAAGTTTAAGAAACGGTAAAGCGTCGGAATTTTTTCCTGGTTGAGCTACTTTTTATATGGCACTGAGATGTGGAACCTTCCAATTGGTACAGAGAAGATGCAAGCTTTTTAATGTGGATGAATGGGTGGACGCGGACCAACCACATTAAGATCTTCATAGAATGAATCATCAACCGTAATAGATGATGTTAGTTTTAAAAAACGTTTCAATATCTTGAGCACATTATGGGAAACGAGCAAAAATATCTGCTTCTACAAGCCATAATATAAGGGACACTAGAAGGTAGAAGAAGAAATTCTCTAGATGGAAAGCTTGAGAGAATAGTTTAATTTGTACTCGACAAACCAAAGACAGCCATGACAGCGAATATCTAGAAAGGATAAGGCAAATAAAGTGCTGAAAGCTAACGACACGCGATCATAGTCTAGACTGAGAAAGCATACTGTAATTCTGTAGTAAAACATATTTTTAAATACGTCTGTGCGAAGCAGTAAGTTACCACCAGCTTATTAAAGAAAAATGAAATGGCGTATGGCTTTTAGTGCCGGGAGTGTCCGAGGACATGTTCGGCTTGCCATGTGCAGGTCTTTTGATTTGACATCCGTAGGCGACCTGCGCGTTGTGATGATGATGATGATGTTGATGAAGATGACACATACACCCAGCCCCCTGCAAGCGAAATTAACCAATGATGGTTAAAATTCTCGAGCCTGCCGGGAATCGAACCCGGGGCCTTCGTGACCAAAGACCAGTACGCTAACCATTTAGCCATGGAGCCGGACTTTTTAAAGAAAGCTTACTGATTATAAAGGAAACGTTATTTTACAAAATACTTTCACATTAATGTTATCCGCAGATAGTGAAAATAGGACACTGGTAATAACACCTTTTTTCTCAAAATGGCCCATCTATTATAAATAAAACGACTTCTCGCGATTCACACTGTACTTCCTAACAGAGATCGAGTAAAACTGTTCCTCCCCTGACCAGTTGGATCTGTTTTTCTGAAGAAAACACTTGCCGCCACTGTGAGAGACTACAGAAGTGTCGGCAGCAGTGGATCCATTATTATTATCTCAGCCTCCATGCTCATATTAGATCACTAACCATGAACAAGTTTTCTCACTCATAAACGTCGGTCCAGCCTTGCATGGATGATGCGCTCTTCAGTTCAAACAAAGCCTGTTTTTACTAACGATGTTACACAAGAAGACCCAAGAGACTTTCTCTTATTATCGCCTCTTCACAGCCTTCACTTAGCATGACAGAAATGGGAGAGTGATTGCACGTAATCGGAAACTAAAAGAAGCAACCACAATACTTCCCGCTAAAAATTCTAAAAACTTGGACAAAATATTGAATATTGTGTTTAAATTATTTTAAATTGAAACGAACAGATATGATGGTGAATATGCCGAGGCGATAATGGCGTGCTCGGTTCGCCCGGAAGGACGTGAGTTCGAATCCCCGTCAGGAAGTCGTAAAATTTAAGAAACGAGATTTCCACTTCCGGAGGTGCACATGGCCCTGAGGTTCACTCAATCTACACCAAAAATGACTACCAGATTAGTTCCTGGAGGCAAAGGCGGCCGGGCGTAGAGCTTGTAGATAGATTTATAGAGAACGGTCAGACACACCATGAGCTAAGGTTTTAATTGTTGTTGTTTACAGTACCAGATGGAAAATTATTGTAGCCTACTGCAGTGTGATGGTGGTGGTGATTATTGTTTTAAGAGGAAGTACAACTAGGCAACAATCCTCTATATAATACTAATCAGAGAGAAAAATGGAAGGGATCCGACACTTCGAAAAATGAAGGTATCGGCCAAAGGAAGACAAGGGCCACGAAGGGCATGAAAATGAAAGACTCCCTAGGCCTCCATACGTATTACCGTCGGGGTCTAAAAAGAACAAGAGTTGACCAAGGGAGGTCGGATAGAACAGATGAAAATGAGGAGCCTATCACAAGTAAGTGGAAGCAATGCCAGGACTCAGCTGAGGGCCCCGTGGTCGCCAACTCGCGCTCCAAAGTTCAGAACCCTTGGGGCCCCTCTTAGTCGCCTCTTACGGCAGGCAGGGGATACCGTGGGTGTTATTTTACCGCCCCCATCCACAGGGGGAACTGCATTGTGATACTGCAATATGCATATCGTCGTTGGCGGGACAAAACCTCCTATGTGATAATATATTTGGAGATATACTGACCCGCAGCACATACATTATGAAGAGCGAGAATGCCTTGGCAATATTCACACAATATTGCACCTTAGATGACAGAACCTTACCGGCCAAAGTTCTAAGCTAAAATATTTCACATAGGAGGTTTTGTCCCGGCAGCGACGATATATTGTAAATTGTTCTATCTATTTGAAATGAAATTGATTTAAACTACAATTTTGAAGGTTTTTTTTTTTTTTTTTTTTTTTTAGATTTGAGTGTCAGCTCTGCTATACATTCACCAATATGGCTGCTTTATATTCATTCATGAGTGCATTTGTTTCCCCATAATTATTTTCATAGTTACAGCAGGACGTTACGGTATTTTGATTACGTAAAGTGACAGTGCTATAAAGTAAGTAAAACATTCGACTTTACGACACTAAAGTAGATAAAATTCTATTACATAACATTTTACTTTTTAAATTGCATGCAAAATATCACCTTCGTAAAACTTACCCTAATTCTGGGGGACGGACTCGCAGCCGCAATGGTGAGGATTGCACCTACATTAAGAAAAAACTCAGTATTATCGCCTCTTGAAATATAATTTCACAGTTACATGATATGCAGTGTTCACGCAATGAAAGTTTGCGTCAGTAATCAAACAATATTTTACCAGTTTGGAGTCATTAGGCCTATACAGTACACTCAAACTGTGCTGTGTTCGCTACTCAACAATACAAGAGTGATGTGATGAGACCACGCAATGTCAATCAATCAATCAATCAATCAATCAATCAATCAATCAATCAATCAATCAATCAATCAATCAATCAATCAATCATTAATCGGACTTGTATTCACTGTTACATGAGTGGAAAGGGAAACAGGTTGCGGTTGTGACGGGAGTCGCACATGTGAAACTGAGCCAGTTTTATGGCCGGATGCCCTTCCTAATGCCAACCCTATGTGGCGATGGCTAATCAGAGGGAAAAAATGGAAGGGGACCAACACTTCGAAAAATGTCCGCCTCTGTAGGAAAGGGCTAGTGTTATTAGCTGCCGTCCTCGGGGGCCCGGGTTTGATTCGCGGTACTGTCAGAAATTTAAAACTGGCATAAGGGCTGGGATTTGGTTAAAATGGTACATGCCCTGAAAAGAGCTGCATCACCTCGGGATGAGGACATGTGTATTTTTACTTCGAAAAATGAAGGTATCGGCCAAATAAAGACAAGGGCCACGAAGGGCGTGAAAATGAAAGACTCCCTAGGCCTCGAATGGTCTAATATCGTCGGGGTCGGAACAAATAAGAGCTGGCCAAGGGAGGTCGGATAGGATAGATGATAGTGAGGAGCCTGGCACAAGTAAGTGGAAGCGGTACCAGAACTCAGCCAAGGGACCTGTGGTCGTCAATCCATACTACGAATGAAGAGTCTCTGGGGTCCTTTTAGTCACCTCTTACGACAGGCAGGGGATACCGTGGGTGTTATTCTACCGTCCGCACCCACAGGGGTTTGTCAAACCTATGTGCAAGGATGTATTCTCTACTGCGGGAGTGTGGTGTGTTATTGAAGAGGTGTGTATTAAGACGAAGCTAGAAGAATTAACCAGACGCGGTTAAAATCCTAAAACCCGGCTGGGAATCGAACCCACGACCCACTGGAGCGAAATTCTCAATGCTGACTATTCAGCCGATGAGTCAGACTGTTCATCGAAAGAGAGTACCTACTGATAGAATATTTTGTGTATACCAGCAGAACATACAGTTGACGGGTCGATTGTTTAGGATGTTACTGACTTTCGTCTCACCAGTTAGCGTAAGTTACTTGTAACTGATGGAACTAACGGCAGGGTCATTTGACTGTTCCAGTGCGTCTTGATCTACAACAGTCGTAGTTTGAGATGTGGGAAAAGCTATAATCGAAGTTACAGCAAGAGATTGGGCACTTTTTAAATTACTTTTAAATCACTTCCATTCTATAACATTTGTTTGTAAACCCAATATCAACAGAGATATTTGGAAAATTTTGTTTCATCCCTGCTGCGAACCCTTACTGCATTCAGGGATTTCGAAATGATATGTGTCTAGAGAGGTATCTTTTAGTTGGTACGGTCTAAAGTTGGTTGAAATATCTCAAGTAGTTCTCCCACACCAATCAAACAAACACAGGCAGACAATTTGATTTTTTTTTTTGTGCATTGGTTTTCAGAGAGCCTGAAACGTGTAAAAACAGTGTCAAACGTGGAGTGAATTCGAATTTTTTTCCTAGACTGAACCACGAGAACACATTTCGAAAATCCCTGTTATAGGCGAGATCGCCTCTAAAATTAAAGAGTAAAAAGTTGAGCCAAATAACCTGTATGTATGTTCAGTCTTCAGCCCTAAGGCTGGTTGGATCCTCAACAGCTCTGCTATCAGCTGTCATAGATGGCCTAGGCATTACTGAAGAGGCGTACTAGGGAAATGAGGAGTGAGGTAGTTTCCCGTTGCTTTCCTCACCGAGCCAGAAGTTGCTATTACATATCAGTCTGCCAAGCCCACTGAAATGCATGCACCAACCGACCCTATGAGCAACGTTTTCACACCATTCATAGCAGGGACTGGCTACAGAAGGAATGGCATTACTGGCATCGCTCATACCTCAGTCACTTTCATATTGTCAAAGCCAAGGATAAGACAGAGACAGATCAATGAAGGTAACAAAATTACTCTAGCCCATACCAGAAGACATAGTGCACAGTAAACACTAGGTCCTGCCAGCAAAGGCATCCAAATAACCTATCAATCCAATAATTTTGTCAGCGCTTAACATGTAAAAACATAAGTACCGTACTAGAATTTATTGTTCTTTTCAAATATTAAACTCCATCCTCATGGTGTGGGCGTAACGTCTTTGATTCTTACCAGGGGCCTCAAGTTCGATTCCCGGTTCTTTCACGGATTCTAATGTAGATTTGAGGGTTGAAACAAGATTATTTCTGCCACCTGAAGTCAACTGAGGAGCTGTCTGATATAGAAGCGATGAAGCAAGGAAGTCAAGCAATACGGCTGAGGAAGTCGTCGCGCTGATTACGTGCACTCCAAACTCTGCAGGGCATCTGGCTGGGCAGCAATTACCTTGGTAGGTCAAAACTCTTAATGGGCTATACTGTATGTGGCATGCAAGGGGGAGGGAGTGCCTACATACACTGCATAAAGAAACTGTCGACTTTTGCAGAAACGTGTTGGCTAGATACTTCAAAATATTTCCAACAGATGATATTGTGGGAAAAAAAATGTATGTACTGGAATATGAAAACTGGGAAATACATCGATCATTGTCAAAGCTGCGCTGGAATGCCATGAAGATACTGGAAAATTATGTCTTAATCTTAAAGTATCTGAGATTAGACAGTATTCTATTTCTTAAAATTAATTCGAGTAACGGACAGGGTATAGTAAAGTTTTACTGTACTCATTGAAAAACTATACCATTGTGAAGATATTTTAATAGATTTCATGAAAGAAACCGTGTTCTCGAGACAGAGCATGTTTATGTGTTTTTGTTCTTTTTTTATTGGCTTCACGTCGCACCGATACAGACAGGTCTTATGGCGACGATGGGTTAGGGCAGGAAAGGAAATATGTAGGTGTGTGGCCTTAATTACCGTTCAGCCCCAGCGCTTTGCTGGTGTGAAAATGGGAAACCACGGAAAGCCATCTTCGGGGATGCCGACAGTAGGGTTTGACCCGCTATTTCCAGAATGCAAGCTCACTACTGCTACGGGGTCCGAACTGCGTAGCGTACTCCCCCAGTCAGAGCTTGTTTAAAAAAGGAAATCTAATAAAAGCAAAGCTCTTCCCGCTGTTAAAATAATTAATCAAGACTATTCTATGAGTAAAATGGATACAACTAAATTGCTGCAAATATGTAGGTGTGTAATAAAAGTTGACTTACCAAGTATGATGATATAACTCATTGTGTTTCTCTCTTGTTCAATCATTTACCTGAAAGAGAAGAATTCAGATATTAAAGCAGGACAAGATTCTAATATTCCGTAAAATGTGCGAAACTTTCAATGTGATGTGTAGTAAATACAGTATTAAGCTACTATTCAGCAGCGTGTAACAGTAAACGAAAAGGTCTCTAAATGGAAAATGAAACTTAGTGGTGCCCCACAGGGCAGTATTCTAGGGCCCTTACTTTTCTGTATTTATATCAATGACATATCATCGGTGACAGGAAATAACACACACCACCTCTATGCTGACGATCTTCAGATTTATCGACACTGCAAGACTTCAGACTTAGATGAAACAATACAAGATATTAACAATGACCTCCGACGACTCAGTATATATGCACAACGAAATTCTCTTATACTAAACTCCACAAAATCTCAGGCAATCATAATAGGAACACGAAAATTACTGAACTGCTCAAACAATATTGCAGTCCCGCCTATCCTACTGAATGGTAACATTATTCCCTACAATAAAACAGTTAAAAATCTCGGCGTAATTATGAATGAAACACTTGATTGGTCTGATCACACGAAAATCATCTGTAAAAAGATTTTTGGAGCGCTACACCCTCTTAAACGGCAAAGGGATGTATTTCCATTTGAGCTTAAGGCCAAACTAATACAGACACTGGTTCTCCCTATTCTTGATTATTGTGACGTTGTTCTAGTTGATATGACAAGAGAAGAAACACTTAAACTTCAACGAGCACTGAATTCCTGCCTGCGATTTATTTACAATATTGGGTACGATGTTCACATTACTCCATACTATAAGGCTCTCTCATGGCTGAAGCCTGATAAACGTTGGCAGCTACACATTTTAACGATGGTATTTAGAGTACTAGCGGAAAGTCAGCCACTGTAAATTCACCTTTCTATCATCATTTCACAACTTAAATACACGTTCCAGATCCACTCTTTCTATTCCAGTGCACCGCACAAATAAAATTAATAGATCGTTTGTAGTGACCGGCGCCAGATTATGGAATTCCCTGCCAGCTCAGGTCAGAGAAACTAGCTCTTTACAAAGGTTTAAGGTCACCTGCCGAGACTACCTGCTGAGGACAGCTAACTGAATGGTTGAAGTATGAATGTGTGCGCGCCTGAGTATAAGTCATTATTAAGAGTTCTTACTTTTAATTAGTTTTATTATTAACTTAGTAATGTATTTAAAATTGCTCTCAATTCTATTAATTTTTTTGTTTGGTTTTAAGTATTTTAAATATCTCATAACTTTATGTATGGTTTTGATTAGTATGTGGTTAAGTGGAAGAGAGGGCCTCGAGCCCTAACTTCGCCACTGAAAAAAGGCATTAATAAATAAATAAATAAATAAATAAATAAATAAATGCATTCTGTGTGAATTTCTGAGTGACTGCGTTGTAATAATATTACGGTACCTGTAAGGTAAAAAAGGTAAAATTGAAAGGTTATTTTTATTGTAAATTTCGTATGAATTCCTATGGAATTGTTTGTGTATGTACAGTATATTTATTGAACGAATCAACGACTTCCTACAATTTCGGGTTGCCACAATTATAGCGTATCGGGGATACAGACATTTTTATCTTGCAGAGATATGGTGGAAAACGGTTTTTAAATTACTGAGGTCCAAACAAGTGAGATCTCAGAATGTGTACGTATGGTAGTGTTAACAATGTTCTCAATGCTGTTCACAGGCAGCTCGAACTTTTTCCAGAATTCTATGGACAAGACAGGTACAGTGACACGAATCCCAACCATTGGCCCAACAATCTTGATTTCATTCGGCTGCTACTTGTTTTTGTAGAACGGGGTCGGTGGATGCAGAGTGGGTCTCAACTCACAAGTCGCCACGGCTGGCCCGTGTTCCAACAGCTCTGCACTCTGACCGGCCAACCGAGCAGAGTAGGGGTGGCCACGGCTCTACCGTGGTTCTACGCCTCTGCATTCGGGAGACGGGACAGGGCTGTGCCTCACGGCTGGCCCCAACCGTCGGCTGTCCTGAGAATAGTTTTTCGTGGTTTTCCCTTCTCCTGCACTATGGCGAATGCCAGGACAATTCCTAGTATAGGCCACGGCAGCCAACCTCCTCACCTTCTCCATGCATCTCCTTGACCGTAACAAATCTCCCGGCCTGAGAGACGGAGTTACCGTCTAAGAGGCCCGCCTCCCCCTTCAGGGGAGGAATGAAAACATTTTAGTAGTAGCAGCAGTAGGCCTAGTAGTGGTAGCAGTAGGCCTAGAAATAGTAGTAGTAGTTGTTGTAGAACGGTATGGTAGGTGCGTAAATGTTCTGCTTCTCAACGTTGACTTTACAGGCTGGCCTTCACGGATCGATAATGAAGCTTTTCTTGTCCTTATCTTTAAAGGCAATTATGTTACCACGCCTAGTACCGCATGTGACAAACATATAATGGACTTCTTCATGCACACAGAACTATGGTTCATTTTCATAGATTTTTACCACATATTTCTGTATACTACTTTGCCGTCATCATGAAATTTGTTTTAATGTAATTTCTTGTAATATATTTTTTCACGTAGTTTTTTTTTGTTAAGTAACGTATGTTCTCATTTAATTTCGTTGCTATTCTAGTATAAGCTCACACTGCCTCCGGAAAATCCCCCGATAGCAATGCATATGCATTTGTTGATAATCATCTTCTTCTTCTCCCACCGCTTATCCCACCTCTGTGGGGTCGTGGGTACGAACTGTGTCGCACATGTGGATTTGGCCCTGTTTTACGGCCGGGTGCCCTTCCTGACGCCAACCCTATATGCAGGGATGTAATTACTATTGCGTGTTTATGTGGGTGGTTGGTAGTATAGTGTGTTGTCTGAATACGAAGAGGTAAGTGTTGGTACAAACACCCAGTCCCCGGGCCAGAATAATTAATCAGACGCGATTAAAATCACCGACCCGGCCGGGAATCGAATCCGGGACCCTCTGAACCGAAGGCCCCAATGCTGACCATTCAGCCAATGAGTCGGACCATTTGTTGATAATAATAAGAAGATATAATAATAAAAACCATTCACTCCAACTTGACATCACAGATTAGGCCTACAGAGACTGACTTACAAATCCGTAGTCTTACGACAATTTCCGAAAGAAATTCACATTAAAACTGACACCGTTTGGCATTGTTGATATAGTTATTACATTTCATAAACTATTTATTATTTTGTGCTCGTTATATTTTACCTAGTTCTCCTTTTAAAGGAATGATCAAAGAAGCTTCTTCATTCTGAGCGCAGTTTTCAATCAGTGTTTGTCAAGCAAGTTTGGAGTTTTATGAAACTAGAGTATAAATGTTGTTCAATCAATCAATCAATCAATCAATCAATCAATCAATCAATCAATCAATCAATCAATCAATCAATCAATCAATCAATCAATCAATCAATCAACCAATCAATCAATACTGATCTGCATTTAGGGCAGTCGCCCAGGTGGCAGATTCCCTATCTGTTGCTTTTCTAGCCTTTTCCGAAATGATTTCAAAGAAATTGGAAATTTATTGAACATCTCCCTTGGTAAGTTATTCCAATCCCTAACTCCCCTTCCTATAAATGAATATTTGCCCCAGTTTGTCCTCTTGAATTCCAACTTTATCTTCATATTGTGATCTTTCCTACTTTTATAAACGCCTTTCAAACTTATTCGTCTACTAATGTCATTCCACGCCATCTCTCCGCTGACAGCTCGGAACATACCACTTAGTCGAGCAGCTCTTCTTCTTTCTCTCAATTCTTCCCAACCCAAACATTGCAACATTTTTGTAACGCTACTCTTTTGTCGGAAACCACTCAGAACAAATCGAGCTGCTTTTCTTTGGATTTTTTCCAGTTCTTGAATCAGGTAATCCTGGTGAGGGTCCCATACACTGGAACCATACTCTAGTTGGGGTCTTACCAGAGACTTATATGCCCTCTCCTTTACATCTTTACTACAACCCCTAAACACCCTCATAACCATGTGTAGAGATCGATACCCTTTATTTACAATCCCATTTATGTGATTACCCCAATGAAGATCTTTCCTTATGTTAACACCTAGATACTTACAATGATCCCCAAAAGTAACTTTCACCCCATCAACGCAGTAATTAAAACTGAGAGGACTTTTCCTATTTGTAAAACTCACAACCTGACTTTTAACCCCGTTTATCAACATACCATTGCCTGCTGTCCTTCTCACAACATTTTCGAGATCACGTTGCAGTTGCTCACAATCTTGTAACTTATTTATCACTCTATAGAGAATAATATCATCCGCAAAAAGCCTTACCTCCGATTCCACTCCTTTACTCATATCATTTATATATATAAGAAAACATAAAGGTCCGATAACACTGCCCTGAGGAACTTCCCTCTCAACTATTACAGGGTCAGACAAAGCTTCACCTACTCTAACTCTCTGAGATCTATTTTCTAGAAATATAGCAACCCATTCAGTCACTCTTTTGTCTAGTCCAATTGCACTCATTTTTGCCAGTAGTCTCCCATGATCCACCCTATCAAATGCTTTAGACAGGTCAATCGCGATACAGTCCATTTGACCTCCAGAATCCAAGATATCTGCTATATCTTGCTGGAATCCTACAAGTTGAGCTTCAGTGGAATAATCTTTCCTAAAACCTAATTGCCTTCTATCGAACCAGTTATTAATTTCACAAACATGTCTAATATAATCAGAAAGAATGCCTTCCCAAAGCTTACATACAATGCATGTCAAACTTACTGGCCTGTAATTTTCAGCTTTATGTCTATCACCCTTTCCTTTATACACAGGGGCTACTATAGCAACTCTCCATTCATCTGGTATAGCTCCTCCGACCAAACAATAATCAAATAAGTACTTCAGATATGGTACTATATCCCAACCCATTGTCTTTAGTATATCCCCAGAAATCTGATCAATTCCAGCCGCTTTTCTAGTTTTCAACTTGTGTATCTTATTGTAAATGTCATTGTTATCATATGTAAATTTTATTACTTCTTTGGCCTTAGTCTCCTCCTCTATCTCGACATTATCCTTGAAACCAACAATCTTTACATACTGCTGACTGAATACTTCTACCTTTTGAAGATCTTCACATACACACTCCCCTTGTTCATTAATTATTCCTGGAATGTCCTTCTTGGAACCTGTTTCTGCCTTAAAATACCTATACATACCCTTCCATTTTTCACTAAAATTTGTATGACTGCCAATTATGCTTGCCATCATGTTATCCTTAGCTGCCTTCTTTGCTATATTCAATTTTCTAGTAAGTTCCTTCAATTTCTCCTTACTTCCACAGCCATTTCTAACTCTATTTCTTTCCAGTCTGCACCTCCTTCTTAGTCTCTTTATTTCTCTATTATAATAGGGTGGGTCTTTACCATTCCTTACCATCCTTAAAGGTACAAACCTGTTTTCGCATTCCTCAACAATTTCTTTAAACCCATCCCAGAGTCTGTTTACATTTTTATTTACCGTTTTCCACCGATCATAGTTACTTTTTAGAAACTGCCTCATGCATGCTCTATCATCCATATGGTACTGCCTAACAGTCCTACTTTTAAGACCTTCCTTTCTATCACATTTATTTTTAACTACCACAAAAACAGCTTCATGATCACTAATACCATCTATTACTTCAGTTTCCCTATAGAGCTCATCTGGTTTTATCAGCACCACATCCAGGATATTTTTCCCTCTGGTTGGTTCCATCACTTTCTGAATCAGCTGTCGTTCCCATATTAACTTATTTGCCATTTGTTGGTCATGCTTCCTGTCGTTCGCATTTCCTTCCCAATTGACATCTGGCAAATTCAGATCTCCCGCTACAATAACATTTCTTTCCATGTCGTTTCCCACATAGCTGACTATCCTATCAAATAATTCCGAATCCGCGTCAGTGCTACCCTTTCCCGATCTGTACACTCCAAATATATCAAATTGCCTATTATCTTTAGAAATGAGCCTTACACCTAGAATTTCATGTGTCTCATCTTTAACTTTTTCGTAGCTTACAAATTCTTCTTTCACCAGAATGAACACTCCCCCTCCCACCATACAGGTTTACGCGAAATCTGAAGTGTAGTGACCTGCATTTCCCGTTTCGAAAATTCTATCATACAATAGTCAGACTAGAAACAGAGTTTTATTGAGATGTCAGTCACGATGTCACTGGACTACTAAATGATTATCTCAAGATTAAGGCAGAGTGACGTCCAGTGGATATGGTACACAATGAGATTGTTAAATACGTAAATATTGAGAAACAGATAAACGATCTTTATACCTTTTGGCAGTGTATTATTATCCATTGCTCCACCTCATTGTTATAAGTTTAATATGTAAATATATACAGCATGTAATAATGTTAAATGCGATACATTTTATATCAGAAAGGTTATTTCACATTCAGAAGCCAAGTATGATTTCGTGAAGAAATTGGGGTATTGAAAAAGACATAAATAATGATAATGATAATGATAAAGAGTTGATTTTCATTACTTTATCCTAATATTTTAATGCATGCTTTTAATAGTAAAAGTGCCAGGTTAATGACTAATCTTCAGTTACGTTCCACAGAATTGGTACATAAATGTGTACGAAAACTATTACAATAAAAATCATAAATACATGCTACAGAAAATAATAAAATGGTCTGAAATTAATGAAGATATAGTTCACAAAGCAATCTTGTAATTTTACGTCGCTTATGAATAAATACATTCAGGAAACTGAATTGTAAAAGCACCAATGTTTCGCCCCAGCACTACTTGGGCTCATCAGTTCGAAACCGCACTTTCCGAAGACGCTGACCAGTTAGCGCGCCGGTAGCGATACCACTTTTTTTTCTTTCCTTCCATGCCCTGAAGGGGTACGGCAGGCTTCCCAGAGTGCCCTTTCTCAGGCCAGGAGATATATTGCAGTGATCTCTACTTGCTACATATGCCCTATCTTCCCTTGTACGTCGGCACTGCATTCGTGTGAGTCCGCCGTGCGGTTAGGGGCGCGGAGCCAGTTGAGACGCTGGCCTTCTGACCCCAACTTGGCAGGATCAGTCCTGGCTCAGTCCGGTGGTATTTGAAGGTGCTCAGATGCGTCAGCCTCGTAAAAGAACTGGCACGTAAAATAACTCTTTCAGGACTAAATTCCGGCACATCGGCGCTTCCGAAAATCCGTAAAATTAATTAGTAGGACGTAAAGAAAATACGTTATTATTACTTTCTTTTTTAAATTGTATATGCCTATAATTTTCTGTAAATATTTTTTCAGGTTACTTTTCACCCAGATAAAAAACAACACGGGGTCACATACAACATTTAAGTAACTAAAGTACAGTACCAAACTTCGCACAACTTGCTCTCCTAAGAGACGTGCAGCACCGTAGGTTACCAGCCTATTATTGGCAACCCATAGATCTAATTTACATGAAAATTGATTTTATTGGCTTCCACTGGATGGAATATCTTCAGAATTGATAGTATTAACCAAAACTTCGTCCTTCCCTATTTAAATATTTTAAAAACGTCAGAAAGTGGAAATTATTTGCAGAATTGTGAGGATTTTAGTTGACTGTATGAAGTTAAATTCTCCAGTAAATAATTTGGACTAAATGATATCAAATACGAGTAAGATAAACTACATATCTTCCAAACCGTGTTATCACTCGAAATCAATCTAGACTGTAGACATCGGAACTATATATTCATCAGAAACTTCTTTGCCACAAATCTAGCATACAGCAAACCAACTAACAATAAAGCAAATCGTATGAAGTCCATTAAATTTCATTATGATGTAATTATTTTGAAAAATTTAGGATGCATGAAAAAACTACGAAAGAATTAGCTTATAGATTTTTGAGAACCATTCTCTATTTCTGAAAGAATATTTGAATGCATCTGAAAGAATACTGAGATCTGTAGCATGCACTAGCAATCCATTCAAGACCGTGACCTACGTGAAGTTTAACTTACCAAGAGCGCGTCTTGCTCGACTGATGCCAGCCTGGGCCCGCGCTCACTTATATACAGCAGCATCGGAGCCTTGAGGCTTGCCTTCCCTTCCACTCCTCGGACAATGCATTGATAACTTGCTATTTCAAGTTCATGAACATGAGTACTCTTCCTGATTATTCAAAGTTGGTCATTGATGCGGACGTGTTAGCGACGTTAGAGGCAACGTCGACCGTGTATCTGTGGCAGGTGTCACCACATAACTAGGATGGTTCCTTTTATTATTATTATTATTATTATTATTATTATTATTATTATTATTATTATTATCATCATCATCATCATCATCCTGTAATCTTCCGAATTAACTGGGGTCGGCACTTTATACGAATTTAACCCAGTTTTATGGCTGGATGCCCTTCCTGACGCCAACCCTATATGGGAGGATGTATACATTATTGCGTGTTTCTGTGGTTATTTGTAGTGTGATGTGTTGTATGGAAATGAAGATTTGTAGTAAGATGAACACAAAAACCCAGTCCCCGAGCTACATGAATTAACCAGACGCAGTTAAAATCACTGGCACGCCAGATAATCGAACACGGGCCCCTCTGACCGAAGACCACCATTCTCACCTTTTTTTATATGGGACAGGAAACGGTTAGGAGTGGGAAAGAAGCGGCCGTGGCCTTAATTACGGTACAGCCCCAGCATTTGCCTGGTGTGAAAATGGGAAACCACGGAAAACCATCATCAGGGCTGCCGACAGTGGGGTTCGAACCTACTATCTCCCGAATACTGGATACTGGCCGCACGTAAGCGACTGCAGCTATCGAGCTCGGTTTCTCACTATTCAGCGAAGGAGCCGCATGTGGTTCGGATATGGCCTTATATCATGGATGGACGAAATACCGGGCGAGTTGACAGGGGCGCGCAGCTGCTAGCTTGCATCCGGGAGATAGTGAGTTCGAACCCCACTGTCGGTAGTCCTGAAGATGGTTTCTCGTGGCTTCCCGTGGTTTCCCGTGGTTCCCCATTTTGACACTAGGTAAATACTGGGGCTGTACCTTAATTAAGGCCACGGCCGCTTCCTTCCCACTCCTAGCTCTTGCCTATCCCATTGTCGCCATAAGACCTGTCTGTGTCGGAGCGACGTAAAGCAAATTGAAAAAAAAAAAAAAAAAAAACGAAGGACGAAATATATCACCAAAATATCGGTACGAAGGAAGAAAAAACTGAAAATGGAACTGGCATTATATATATACAGAGTGAAGCGTAATTCGCGCACTCGGGCATCGCAGCGCGACTCCTCACATGCCAGCAATAAAAAAATGTCTCTTACAAAATTTCGTCTTGCGAGTATATCCGGTAGAAAACGGACGTTAAAGAGTAGCAATCTGGCAACACTGTAACCATATGTAGGATAACTACCGCTGTCAGCACATCCACGTCGTGCTGTACAGTTGGTGCAGTGGGTAGAATTCTTGGTTGCATGCAGGTCGATGGTTCGATCCTGGGTTGAGGCGCATTTTTTATTTGCTAATTTCCATCTGACAGTACCTACTGTGATACAGTAAGACACCGTTTCTGAGGTCACATGTATCCTACATTTACAACATAATAATAATAATAATAATAATAATAATAATAATAATCATCATCATCATCATCATCATCTGTTTACCCTCCAGGTTCGGTTTTTCCCTCGGACTTAGCGAGGGATCCCACCTCTACCGCCTCAAGGGCAGTGTCCTGGAGCTTCAGACTCTTGGTCGGGGGATACAACTGGGGAGTATGACCAGTACCTCGCCCAGGCGGCCTCACCTGCTATGCTGAACAGGGGCCTTGGGGAGGGATGGGAGGATTGGATGGGATAGGCAAGGAAGAGGGAAGGAAGCGGCCGTGGCCTTAAGTTAGGTACCATCCCGGCATTCGCCTGGAGGAGAAGTGGGAAACCACGGAAAACCACTTCCAGGATGGCTGAGGTGGGAATCGAACCTACCTCTACTCAGTTGACCTCCCGAGGCTGAGTGGACCCGGTTCCAGCCCTCGTACCACTTTTCAAATTTCGTGGCAGAGCCGGGAATCGAACCCGGACCTCCGCGGGTGGCAGCTAATCACGCTAACCACTACACCACAGAGGCGGCAACAACAACAATAATAATAATAATAATAATAATAATAATAATAATAATAATAATAATAATATTAATAATAATAATAATAATAAAAATAGCCACATTAGCCCCACCTGCCATTTGAGCCACGAGCCGCTACTTGTACTGTATATTCATTCTGTTTGTCGTCTCATGATATGATTTGTAGTTTTATGAAAGCTGAATATGCAATACTGAAACATTGGGTAAAACATAACTTCTGGCGGGCAGAGTGGCTCAGGCGGTTGAGACGCTGATCTTCTGACCCCAACTTGGCAGGTATGATCCTGACTCAGTCCGGTGGTATTTGAGGGTGCTCAAATACGTCAGCCTCGTGTCGGTAGATTTACTGGCACGTAAAAGAACTCCTGCAGGGACAACATTTCGGCACCTCGGCGTCTCCGAAAACTATCTAAAATAGTTAGGGGGCGTAAAAGTAATAACATTTTTATTAAAACATAACTTCTAAGGAAGTAAACGGTTCGAAACTGTGATATTCGAATTCCCCTCCTACGGTCGCTATTCATAGTATGGTGCAGCACAACGGTAGCCTGCCTTATTTTTTAGTCCTAAGGCAATAACACCAGTTGCGAATTTCCCATACATGCGATTGATGTGTTACATCCCTTGTATTTTCAAAGAAAAACAAATATTAATTGCTCATATTTTGATGTAAATTATATAAAATCAAATACAGTAGTGACAATACGCGACACTTCCGGATTTAGCCTTGTTAATATGGGAGACAATTCGCAAGTGGCGAAATTAGCGCTAAATTCAAATAAACCGGGCGAGTTGGCCGTGCGCGTAGAGGCACGCGGCTGTGAGCTTGCATCCGGGAGATAGTAGGTTCGAATCCCACTATCGGCAGCCCTGAAGATGGTTTTCCGTGGTTTCCCATTTTCACGCCAGGCCACGGCGGCTTCCTTCCAACTTCTAGGCCTTTCCCATCCCATCGTCGCCATAAGACCTATCTGTGTCGGTGCGACGTAAAGCCCCTAGCAAAAAAAATCAAATAATAGTGGAAACGCACATACGGAACTGGATAAATAAATTACGTCTAGAAAGAAAGTGTTACTAAGATATTAACTTCACATCCGGGAGATAATGGGTTCGAATCCCACTGTCGGCAGCCCTGAAGATGGTTTTCCGTGGTTTCCCATTTTCACACCAGGAAAATGTTGGGGCTGTACCTTCATTTAGGCCACGGCCGCTTTCTTCCAACTCCTAGACCTTTCCTATCCCATCATCGCCATAAGACCTATAGGTGTCGGTGCGACGTAAAGCAACTAGATATTATCTTCAAAGTTGCTAAAGCAATTCTGGATAAATAAATGAAAATTTATTTGACAGGTTATTATTTAAAGACTGAAATTAGACATATAACCAAGATGTGAAATGGACTGCTGTGAAAGGGCTTGATCTTTCATTTATGCAATACTGTTTTGGTTTTAGTATTCCTACCTGAACTTTCACGGCAAGATTTGTCTTTTTTCTCATTTAAAAGCATTGTCTCATCACATTAAGACATTTGTCAAAAAAAAAAAAATATCGGCACATTCCTTACACGCATGATTCAATGAATTTATATTTAAGAGCTGGACAATTTTCCTTTTAACTTGAAGCCTACTAACAGAAAGAAAATCTATAAATTTACCCTCAAGAACATTCAAACTTTCCCTATAAGCAATACTTGCCATTACATTAGGGTAAAGCAAATTTGCATCGTCATATTGTTTCAACAAAATATGTACATTTCTTAAATCACCCATATTTCCTTCAGTGCTTGACAACTCATTACGGCATTCCAATTGGGGTAACTTGGAACACAGCCAGCCACACTCATATTCATATGCATTTTCTTGAATTAAATCAAAACCCACAGATCACACTTACAACAACACATCGGTATTGAAGGTTAACTGCTGCACTAATAAAATAAAATAAGATTATACACTGACTGACAGACAGAGCAAATGCAACACCAAGAAGGAGTGGTCAGAACTTTATGCCAATTGCAGGGTAGACTGACGTCACTGAGGTATGCTCATGATGTGAAATGCGCCGCTGTGCTGCGCACGTAGCGAACGATAAATGGGACACGGCGTTGGCGAATGGCCCACTTCGTACCGTGATTTCTCAGCCGACAGTCATTGTAGAACGTGTTGTCGTGTGCCACAGGACACGTGTATAGCTAAGAATGCCAGGCCGCCGTCAACGGAGGCATTTCCAGCAGACAGACGACTTTACGAGGGGTATGGTGATCGGGCTGAGAAGGGCAGGTTGGTCGCTTCGTCAAATCGCAGCCGATACCCATAGAGATGTGTCCACGCTGCAGCGCCTGTGGCGAAGATGGTTGGCGCAGGGACATGTGGCACGTGCGAGGGGTCCAGGCGCAGCCCGAGTGACGTCAGCACGCGAGGATCGGCGCATCTGCCGCCAAGCGGTGGCAGCCCCGCACGCCACGTCAACCGCCATTCTTCAGCATGTGTAAGACTGTTCCAATATCGACCAGAACAATTTCCCGTCGATTGGTTGAAGGAGGCCTGCACTCCCGGCGTCCGCTCAGAAGACTACCATTGACTCCACAACATAGACGTGCACGCCTGGCATGGTGCCGGGCTAGAGCGACTTGGATGAGGGAATGGCGGAACGTCGTGTTCTCCGATGAGTCACGCTTCTGTTCTGTCAGTGATAGTCACCGCAGACGAGTGTGGCGTCGGCGTGGAGAAAGGTCAAATCCGGCAGTAACTGTGGAGCGCCCTACCGCTAGACAACGCGGCATCATGCCTTGGGGCGCTATTGCGTATGATTCCACGTCACCTCTAGTGCGTATTCAAGGCACGTTAAATGCCCACCGCTACGTGCAGTATGTGCTGCGGCCGGTGGCACTCCCGTACCTTCAGGGGCTGCCCAATGCTCTGTTTCAGCAGGATAATGCCCGCCCATACACTGCTCGCATCTCCCAAGAGGCTCTACGAGGTGTACAGATGCTTCCGTGGCCAGCGTACTCTCCGGACCTCTCACCAATCGAACACGTGTGGGATCTCATTGGACGCCGTTTGCAAACTCTGCCCCAGCCTCGTACGGACGACCAACTGTGGCAAATGGTTGACAGAGAATGGAGAACCATCCCTCAGGACACCATTCGCACTCTTATTGACTCTGTACCTCGACGTGTTTCTGCGTGCATCGCCGCTCGCGGTAGTCCTACATCCTACTGAGTCGATGCCGTGCGCATTGTGTAACCTGCATATCGGTTTGAAATAAACATCAATTATTCGTCCGTGCCGTCTCTGTTTTTTCCCCAACTTTCATCCCTTTCGAACCACTCCTTCTTGGTGTTGCATTTGCTCTGTCAGTCAGTGTATTTTAAACCAGTTAAAATATGGCTCGCGCAGGTCAGAAATGTTGGAAGTACTATACAAATCTCTTTGTAACTGGAAGAATATCTATGCAAACACAATATTTACTTACATTTTCTTGTCACGAGGGAAACGGAAGACCGCGAATCTTTCTGCACTTCATAGTCATTGCAGCCAAACACAGCATATATCTTTCCACTCATATTGAGAAGAGATATAAAGGAATAACACACACTACTATTTACTTATCTCAACTTAATGCAAACTCATAAATAATGCCAAAAACTTCACAAACAAATGCACATGCTCTTATGACAGAATCAGTAACTCTCAGGTCACTCCGCTAGATAGAGCTCGAATCGCTGTCCCTCGATATCTCGCAGTGTGTCGCGTATTTTCTCTACTGTACTTGATAAAATTCAAACGCACAGTTATCGATACTCAGAGATAGATGAAACGAGTGTCGTTGGCTAGTGATTGCTACTAATTGCCTAAACTACTCCAGAGATGGCAGCACGAGCATTGGGCCCCTGTAGTTTGTTGATCTCTTCCGTGGGGTTGGAATGCGGGACGAACACCCACATCTGTCAAGAGGGCGGTGTAAGGTGGAATCCTGTAAGTTATCGCGTGTGGCCGGGATTTATTTGCTATTTGTGAAATAGTGAAATACTGGCCTTCTTGCTTGTGAGTGGTTCTTTTATTGTGATATAAATGATGATATATCACAAATGTGTACTGTTGTAATATAAATGATTCAGTTTTGTGTGCTTGTAGTGTAAATATCAAACAAAGAAAATGCGGGAATGATGCGATTTTGACATAACATTACACCAATCAGAGAGTAGTTCAGCAGGCATGGGTCTCGCGTTTCTGCCGCGCAATCCGAATTGAATTCTAACGATTGTGTAATTGAACGATTATTAAGAGAACCTTTCAGTATAGTACTTTCTTTTACGGCGAAGAGCAGAATTGCAAATGAAGCACAACCGCGACCAACTCTGAATGTAACTAATACAACTTAAGTAGTATGTTCGTCATTTCAACAGAATTATTTATGAAACAGATCATTGGATTAGTGGATGTGAGATCTTAAATAAAATTTTCTGTTGGCCTCGTTTGTTGTTTTCTCTTGAAAAATGTGTTTGCAATGACGGTCTGTTTGCGTTGATATTTGTAGATTTTTATTTCGGTTACATCCCCTAAACCAGGAGTCAGGAGTTGCCACTGAATAATACTAACTTTAAAGTGACGTAGGCCTACAATACTACAGACTTATCAGTTAGTTTCCACAATATTGTGATGGTGATTATTATTTTGAACTGGAGTACAACTGGGCAATCAGCCTCTCTCAGCACTAATCAGAGGGAGAAAAGGACGATCCGACCCTTCGAAGAATGAAGGTATCGGCAAAAGAAAGGGAAGGGCCATGGGGGGGGGGGCGTGAAAATGAAAGACTCCCTAGGCCTTGCAAACCTAATGCCGTCGGGGTCGGAAAATAACACGAGTTGACCAAGGGAGGTCAGATAGGAAAGACTGGTACAAGTAAATGAAAGCTATGCCAGGCTCAGCTAAGAGGTCGTGGTCGCCTACCTACTCCGTTGCCACGTCGAGAGCCACTGATCTCCCTTTTTAGTCGCCTCTTATGACAGGCGGGGAATACCGTGGATGTATTCAACCCTCCCCACCCACAGGGGATGTACTAACCTAGGGGGCTTGTATTCACCAACCTATGCTACCAGAGACAGAGCCCCTAGGCTTGCCTCTTTTAGTCGCGTTTCCGACAGGCAAGGTTACTTATTTATTATACTATAACAAAAGTGGAGTGGGGGAGGGTTGTTCCACAGTCACACAAGAATTATGGCCGGGGTTCCCCTTTAGACCCTAGTATAAACCAATAAAAACGAACAAAAAACTAATTTTATTTCTTGCAATTTTCTGCAGCTACAATGAAAATAATGTTAATTGGATTCGACTGGAACACGTACTGCAAAATCTCCTCATCCACCAGTATTTTTCTCCTCGAAAATCCTCAGCCTGTTTCCAGTCATTCGACCGGGTCAGGAATGGAATGAATTAAGCCCCATCTAGTGGCGAGGATAGGAATTATCCTGTCTCACTTCTCTGGGACAATGATTAATCACTGATAGATGAAATGATATTGGAGAGTGTAGCTGGAATGAAAGATGGCAGGGAACACCGGAGTGCCTTGAGGAAAACCTTTATCGCGATTGACCTATTTCAGGCACTTGATAGGGTAGATCATGGGAGACAACTGGAAAAAATGAGTGCAATTGGACTAGACAAAAGAGTGACTGAATGGGGCTATATTTCTAGAAAATAGAACTCAGAGAATTAGGGTAGGCGAAGCTTTATCTGACCCTGTAATATTTAAGAGGGGAACTCCTCAAGGTAATATTATTGGACCTTTAAGTTTTCTTATATATATTGCGCCCTTCCCGCGTTCAGGTACCACTCAGTAGAATTTCCCGACAGTCAGATGTAATCTCAGGGCATTTCTTCTTAGAAGAAAAATATCTAATTTTTATTTTTAGGCTAAGATTAACGTGAGCTCCAAAACGAAGATAGGGACTGCACGTGACAACTATCGATGAACGTCTCCACACTATCGCATTCTCGAATAAATCATTCATTCACCGCAAAAAATCGAAGAAAATCGTATGAAGATATCTTATCAACTAAGTCTATCTACAACCAAACTCTACAAATTATAACTCAATTAAGACAATTTTAAACATTTATTAAAGTGATCATGAATTAAAGAATAGAGAACTCGAATTGTTGTAAATTCCATCATGGACGTTTGAAATCAATCACTATTCACAATGTCGTATATAAGTCAGCGCTGGCTTAATAAAAAAATATAATGAATTCATTGGTTCTGAAATGAACTTGTGTCTTCTAACATTTCATCATGTTTGAGAACTAATTCAATTATTCAGTTGCCGTGCAAATAAATAATTGACTTGAAAGAAAATTCATGATTCATATCAATAACACAATAACATTGAAGTTAAAACTCAAATATTTCCTTAAAAATTGATAAATTTTGAATATTTGCAATCTGAATTTGTTATTTAATTCATTCACAGGCGTAGAAATGTTTTCTGATGATTGACGGGCTAAGGTTACTATCCCTATTGCCTACCAAAAATCTAGGCTCCTAACATCCTAGCCTAACATCTAAAATATTAAGTAAATTATCAATCTCCACTCAAAAATATAGAAATAACCTACAACACATTTCTACCTAAAAAATTCTTAATTCGCTATTATATGGCTCAATATGCATACACTCACTAGGCTCATATTTATTCAAGCTTGTCCAAGTGACTCCACAAATATTTTCATCATAGTATTCCGATATATTTTATCTACGTTGTTCTTGATGGCTATATCGACTTAATATATATTTCACTGCATACATATTACGAGAATATGTCATATTGTATATTGTACAAATATTCTAACATCAACAGCTGTATTTGACAGTATGGTAACCCTTTATTCTTAACTAAACACATATATCTACCATTCAAACCAAAAGACCTGCATCTGGCGAGCCGAACTTGCCCTCGGACACTCCCGGCACTAAAAGCCATACGCCATTTCATTCTAGCAGACAGTAAGGAACAGGTTAAGAGAAGTGTCCGTATGACCCTGACGTCCTGTTCGAGTGCCCCGTTTAACGCAGCAAACATCGCGCAGCTCGTCTTCTGTTTGTCCGTACCCACGTCAACTGGCAACTTCGCCAATGGAGACCTGTGTTGTTCGCAGACGAGTCCAGATTTCCCCTGACACAGCGCGGTGGACGTCAACGTGTATGGAGACGCCGTGATGAACAGTGCATGCCAAATGTTATCCAGGAAGGCGACCGATTCGTACAAGGTTCTGTGATGATGTGGAGTGGCATCAGTATCGATGGCCGTACGGATCTTCCATGGTAATCTTACCGCTGCGGGGTACATCGAGCAGATACTGCTACAGCATGTGTTGGTTGCTGCATACGGTGTTGGTCCTGAATTCGTACTCATGCACGACAATGTCAGGGCTCATGTAGCGCGCATTACTAGAGCTGTCTTGCGAGAACTGGACATTCAAGAGATGGAATACCAGCAATGAGTCCCGACCTTAATCCCATCAAGCATGTGTGGGATAGGCTTGACAGAGTGTTCGTGGGCGTCCTGTTCCACCACAGACTCTCCAAGACCTCGAACAGGCTCTCATTGAAGAATGGGACCTGATACCGCAACGTGACCTCCGTCGACTTTTACGGAGCATGCCACGTAGATGCCAAGCTGTGATAAATGCTCGTGGAGGACATACACCATACTGAAGCTCTCCAACTGTGATAAAAATCCACCCTGGAGGACTGTTATCGCTTTGGTTTGACACCTATTTGGACATTTCCGTTTGTGTTCTGAAAATGAACGCGAATCCATCGATGTTCTTTTGTATACTTCAACGGTAAAGATTTTTTTTCTATTTGTTTTACGTCGCACCGACACAGGTAAGTCTTATGGCGACGATGGGATAGGAAAGGCCTAGGAATGGGAAGGAAGCGGCCGTGGCGTTAATTAAGGCACAGCCCCAGCATTTGCCTGGTGTGAACATGGAAAACCACGGAAACGGTAAAGAATAAGGTTTAGTTAGTAATATACCTGGGTGTGAGGTATTGTTTTGTGTAGCATGGCATAGGTTCAAAAACATATTCCCCTAATATATATTTTTTAAACTGTGTACCTAGATGTTAATATAAGGAACATCTTCATTCGGGTAATCACATAAATATGATTGTAAATAAAAGGCACAGATCTCTGCACATGGTTATGAGGGAATTTAGGGGTTGTAGTAAGGATGTAAAAAAGGAGAGGGCATTTAAGTCTCTGGTAAGACCCCAACTAGAGTATGGTTCCAGTGTGCGGGACCCTCACCAGGATTAATTCATTCAAGAACTGGAAAAAATGTCCGGCTCCTTCGCTAAATGGTTAGCGTGGTGGCCTTTGGTCACAGGGGTCCCGGGTTCGATTCCCGGCAGGGTCATGAATTTTAACCATCATTGCTTAATTTCCCTGGCACGGGGGCTGGGTGTATGTGCTCTCTTCATCATAATTTCATCCTCATCACGACGCGCAGGTCGCCTACGGGAGTCAAACCAAAAGACCTGCACCTGGCGAGCCGAACCCGTTCTGGGATCTCCCGGCACTAAAAGCCATACGCCATTTCGTTTCACTGGAAAAATCCAAAGAAATGCAGCTCGATTTGTTCTGGGCGGTTTCCGACAAAAAAGTAGCGTTACAAAAATGTTACAAAGTTTGGTCTGGGAAGACTTGGGAGAAAGGAGACGAGCTGCTCGACTAAGTGGTATGCTCCGAGCTGTCAGTGGAGTGATGACGTGGAATGATATCGGTAGACGAATAAGTTTGAGTGGTGTCTAAAAAGTAGGAAGATCACAATATGAAGATAAAGCCTGAATTCAAGTGGACAAATTGGGGCAAATATTCGTTTATAGGAAGGGGAGTAACAATAATGGCGTATGGCCTCCGGAGAGACCTGGTGCAGGTCTTTTCTCGTAGATGGCCTATTAGGCGACGTGCATGTCTGTGAAGATGAGGGCCCTACCTAGGATGATTTCTAATGCTGAATACGCCACACACACCCAGCCCCCGAGCCATTGAAACTAACCAATTAAAATCCCCGACCCGGTTGGGAATTGAACCCGGGACCCTCTGATCCAAAGGCTAGCACGCTAACCATTTAGCCATGGAGAGGAAGGGGAGTTAGGGACTGGAATCTTACCAAGTAAATTTCCGATTTCTTTGCAATCATTTAAGAAAAGGCTAGAAAAACAATAGATAGAGAATCTGCCACCTGGGCGACTGCCCTAAATGCAGATCAGTAGTGATTGATTGATTGATTGTCACGCCTCCGCTTTGTCCAGCACAAATCTCACATAGAGTGACCGGGATTTGAACCACGGAACTCAGTGGTGACAGGCAGGTGCACTGCCGCCTAAACCACAGAGGCTCCAGTAATTTTCTCCTTAAAATTGGTGATATATTTTGTTTCTATAAAACGATTCTGCGACTCTCGCTCATAAACACTGCTCCATTAAAGCTGGAGAACCGACTGACTTGAAGAGCTCCCTATATTTAGGACTCCAGATAAACAACATTATAATAAAGTATAAAACATACAACAGGCTAAATAGTCACCGTAGCTCTCTTGCGTTCAGAGGACCCAGGGATCGATTCCTAGAAAGGCTGGAGATTTTATCAGTGTCGAACTCGGGACTGGGTGTTTGTGTTTTCTTCGATACATATTTCTTCATTTATACGTAACATACCACACTACCAATACCACAGAAACACACAATAACGTCCATACAGGGTTGACGTCTGGAAGGAAGGGCATCCTTCCTACCTATGCGACACAGACTGCACCCGGATCCTACCAAAGTGGGATAAAATCGATAGATATCAACACTTCCATTCTCAACAATGTTTTTCACCCGTGTCCTGACACAGCCTGTCCTTTTATGAGTTACTAGCGCGTACCCGCGGGTTCACCCGCGTTTATTAATTCAACAGCTAGGGGTTTTAAAACTATTTATTTAAAATCTTTATTAACACACATCGTTTTTACATAAATTGCATTAATTATATTATTTTATTTTTAAAAATATTGTAACTCCAACGCTTAAGACGTACCAGGTTTGTGGATGGAACAAATAATATTAACACAACATAACGGAGCTTCCGGATAAACTATATTTATTGTCCTTCCATTCGGAGCTAAGTTGTATAGTGTGTTTGCCATTCGAACTCTTGAACAACCCACATACAGTTGACCATAAGAGAAGCACAGTTTCCGATGATTCAGTCCTACAACTTTAAGAGAATGCCCTTGTTCCTTGTTGATGTGCATATCGAAACTCAAACAAATGGGGGAACTGCATATATCTAAATTGAAACGGCATATCCGAAGAGATCATTTGAATCCGAGGAATGAATACTACACCCGCGGCATAGTTAGTCATGATGGTGGCTTCAGTATACTTGGCATCATTTTCTTGAATGAGAGTTATATTCCTTTGCAGACGGAAGGAGGATTCATATTTATCACTCTCACTTTCCATTAAAGGAAGTAATTTTACAACTTAAAATCTTAAATCAAATCAAACATTTCACAAAAAAGCTAAATAAAAAACTCAATAATTGACTGAAACCACAACCATGTATCATATTTCCATTTGTAATCACATTTAGGAAACAGTGATAATGATGATGATATTATTATTATTATTATTATTATTATTAATAATAATAATAAATTTTGTCCCACTGGAGTTCCTTTACGTACCGGCAAATTTCTGACACGAGGCTGACATATTTGAGCACCAAATATCACCGGACTGAGCTAGGATCGAACCTGCCAACTTGGGCTAAGAAAGCCAGCGCCTTAAACCGGCGATTACAATTATTTTGTCTACTTTGCTCCAAAATCTCGCCAACTCTTTTAGGCCTAAGAACTCGCTTATTCGCTTCGTAGGAGAGAGAATGTTTTCGGTCGTTGATCAGAATTATGTCGAAGACCTGTTCA
The DNA here is from genome assembly GCF_040414725.1 of Anabrus simplex. Lineage (NCBI taxonomy): Eukaryota > Metazoa > Arthropoda > Insecta > Orthoptera > Tettigoniidae > Anabrus > Anabrus simplex. Next base: position 321,588,877 of record NC_090269.1, read on the forward strand.
TTTATTATATTTACACAAAATATAACGAAATATACGTATCCCCATTCTAAATGCATTTTGTTAGAAAACTTAACATGAACAGTAAATTGATTTTGTTTACTTAATTGCAATTGAACACCGTCCTCTTTTATCAAGCATTTGTCCTGTATTTCTTCTATCTGGGCTTTCTTTCTACTGGAGAGAAACGTAGAAAGTATACCGGTACTGTAGTCTCTGAGAATATATATATGTAAGAATTTTAAACTGTGTCTATATCCACACAGTTTTAAAAATACCCTTTTAACATTGATGAGTACAGTATAGCGAGCTTTTGCCAAACAGCTGTGATTTCAACATGCTCCGCTCGCTACAGTGATTTTCTCGTAGACGGTGGCGCCAATGCTACCTCTAGTGTATTATTTACTAACTCCATGTTCCTTACACACATGATTCAATGAATTTCCATTTAAGAGTTGGACAATTTTCCTTTTAATTTGAAGCCTACTAACAGAGAGAAAATCTATAAATTGAGCCTAAAAAACATTCAAACTTTCCCTATAAGCAATACTTGCCATTGCATTAGGGCTAAGCAGATTAGCATCATCATATTGTTTCAACAAAATATGTACATTTCTTAAATCACCCATATTTTCTTCAGTGCTTGACAACGCATTACGGCATTCCAAATGAGATAACTTGGAATACAACCAGCCACACACATATGCATATGCATTTTCCTGAATTAAATCAAACCCGCAGACCACACCTACAAAAACACATCGGTATTGAAGGTTAACTGCTGCACTATACAATAAAATAAGCTTATTATATTTTAAGCCAGTTAAAATATGGGTCGCGCAGGTCAGAAGTTTAGGAAGTACTATAAAAATCTCTTTGTAACTGGAAGATACATTATTCAAACACAATATTTACTTACATTTTCTTGTCACGAGGAAAACTGAATAAAGACCGCGAATCCTTCTGCACTTCATAGTTATTGTAGCCAAACACAGCACATATCTTTCCACTCATACTGAGAGGTGATATAAAGGAATGACACACGCTACTATTTACTTATGTCAACTTAATGCAAACGCATAAATAACGCCAAAAACTTCACAAACAAGTACACGTGCTCTTATGACAGAATCAGTAACTCCAGGTCACTCCGCTAGATAGAACCCTAATTGATGTCCCTCGATATCCCGCAGAGTGTCGCGTATTGTCTCTACAATATTTGGTTTTATTGTATACCACTAATTATTACCGCACTGAAGTTGGTAGACTCAACGTTTACGTCTCTATGGAAATTCGCTCAGAGAGCATTTAAAAGGCTTTCCGTTTTGTAACTCTAAAAAAATATATATTTATGCCTCCCTCCTTTTCTGCTGTAGCCCTTAAACCCGGGTACATTTTGCTGTCTATAGATTTTTGTCCCCACCCCCCACCCCCTACTTCTAACTCCCAATCGCCGCTACTGGTTAGTGTTCCTATAATACGAACGAAATCAATAATTTCATACAAACGGGCTAGTTTGTTATTTTATGTGCCAGCTAGTGGTGTGATTATACGCGCACAAGGACACGTTTTCTTCCTTTGAAAAATCGAACTTGGATTGATGGATATTCTCACCACGGCCGCCTTGGTAAGGAGCCAGTGAAAATACTACATAACACTCACGTACAGTATGCTGGGAGAACTTTGTCGAACAGTCAATGAGTTCATAGAATAAGTACTATGGACTTTCCCGGCTTTTAACGTTTGTGAGGAGTTGTAGATCAAACTAGACTTGCATCGCTCCATTTTCATAACGACTTTGCTATACGGGAGTGGCAGTTGGACGGACTTACTCACAATATGGAGGGAACAGACAAGAAAGTGGTAAGATGGTGGCGGTGATTATTGTTTCAAGAGGAAGTAAAACTGGACAACAATCCTCTTGAGTGGTGTCTTTAAAAATAGGAAAGATCACAATATGAAGATAAAGTTGGAATCCAAGAGGACAAATTGGGGCAAAAATTCGTTTATAGGAAGGGGAGTTAGGGATTGGAATAAATTACCAAGGGAGATGTTCAATACATTTCCAATTTCTTTGCAATCATTTAAGAAAATGCTAGGAAAACAACAGATAGGGAATCTGACACCTGGGCGACTGCCCTAAATGCAGATCAGTAGTGATTGATTGAATAAATAGCGATTAAAACGAAATAAACAAACCTTTTATTGGCAGTCACCATTATATCCAAAACATACACAACAATTCAGTTCATCTCGATCGTCCAACACACACATCGATCTCCTTCATATCGATAGTAAAGTACATCATTCCTTCTTTTTTTAAATCGTAGTCTGACAAAAATCCCGGAAGTTCCCTTTTCCGTTGACTTTGTCTCGGTCCCGATTCTTGGATCCCTTCTTCTTCTTTCTTCTCTGTTTTTTTTCCTCTTCTGGCTCCTCTGGTTCCTCTTCCACACTCTCCGACTCGTCCTCAGACAACAGCTCATGAAAAGGCCGGAAGAAGGTAGAGTTGCGAGTTATTTGTCTACCGCCCGAAGTCTCTACTGTCATAGCGTTGCCATTCTTTTTGACGACTTTTAAAGGTGTGGGTCCAAATGTGGTTGAAAATTTGTTTACTTTGCGGTTACTCATCAAAACCGTGTCGCCTTCTGATAACTTATTTTCTCGAGCCTCACGTCGAATGTCCGCGTATTCTCTCTTTTTAAACTTTTGAATAAGGTCTCGTTCCACCACCTCTTCTATTTTTTTTTTTTTTTTTTGCTTTGTATGGGGCCAGGCCGGGAATTTTGTCGCTCAATTTTCTGTTAAAAATAACTCAGCCGGACTAACCCCTTTAGTCTCGTGCTAATGGTCCCGGTACATCAGTAGGTACTTGTTTAGTTCTAACTTCCAATCTAATTTCATGGCATTGGTAATCTGTAGTCGTTTAGTTATCCCTGAGTTCAGTCTTTCCACTGTGCCATTTGCTTGTGGGTGTAACGGGATAACTCTGTGGTGATGAATTCCGCACTGTTGCAGGTAAATTTCCGTCTCTGCGCTGGCGAAGTCCGTGCCGTTATCTGTTGAGACAACCTCAGGATATCCGTATCTTGCAAAAATACCATCTAGGGCCTTTATTATGCTTTCAGAGTCCGTACTACTTAGTTGGATCACTTCCATGAAACGGCTAAAATAATCTGTCACGATCAATAGTTGTACCCCACTAGGAAAAGGACCCAAAATATCAGCAGCTATTCGTTCCCAAGGCTTTTTAGGAATATTTGTCGGAGATAATTTTACGGGCTTCTCGGGTTTCCTGGTAATCTGACAACCCAGACATGTTCTCACTGTCCGTTCCACTGCTTTGTCCATTCCGGGCCACCATACTTTAGATCTGAGTCTGTTTTTCATTTCCAAATTCCCGGATGACCCTCGTGTGCCAAACAAAGGACCCTAATGTGTAAACTTTCCTGAATTACCAACTTAGTTTTTTCAATAATATATCGTCCATGGCGCATAATTGCAACATTATCGCCCAAAATGGAAGGAGGTCAACGTCATTACGATCCCAACACCCTGTTTGTAAATGTGACCGGACCTTTTTTAGAGTGGGATCAATTTTTGAAGCTGCATCTATTTCCTCCAAAGATAATGCAACTGGAGCCAAGTACGTAGCCAAGTACGTAGCCAAGTGCATCAGATAATTGTCCTTCTTGGCTTCACCATTGAATTCTCACTTAACCATGATAAATTATATTTTTCCCTTTTACATACTTAACTTGGAAGTCAAAAGATTGGAGTCTCAGAAGCCAACGTTCAATTCTCGCGCAGGGTTTTGATCTAGGCCCAAACATTACCTCTAGTGGTTTATGGTCCGTATACAGGCAAAACTGCTTACCCATTAGGAAAATCCTTAGACGCTCACACGCCCAGATAATCCCAAGTGCTTATTTCTCCGTCTAAGAGTACCTTTGGTCGACGTCCGACAGGCTGCGACTAACGTAGCAAATAATGCGTGGGATTCCTTCGCTGTTCCGTTGTATCAGCACCACACCAAGTCCGTGTTGGGCCAGCGTCTGCCATCACTACCGTTTCGTCCCTGGGGTTGAAACATACTAAGTACTTTTTATTTAAAAGCCTCTTGGTGAACTTGTTTCCATACAAACTGTGCATATTTGTATGTAAGCTTTCGCAGTGGTTCTGTCATGGATGATATGTTAGGAAATAATCTACTTACGTAGTTCAGTAGGCCTAGAAAATCTCTCAGCTCAGACACATTTTGCGGTCTTCTGCAATTCTTCAGAGCCGGCACTCTGTCTTCGGTAGGCCTAATGCCACTTGGTGATATGATGTGACTCAAGAACTTAATTGAAGTTTTGCCATATTCACACTTTTCCTCATTCAGTTCAATACCGTGTTCGCGAAAAACTTCAGGAACCTTTTTAAATCGTGAATCATGAATTTATTTACCTTCCACATACACCAGAATGTCATCAACAAATAAGTATACTCCGGCAGGAATCTTGTTCCTTATCAGATGCTTCATTATGTTTTGGAACTCAGGAGCTGCCCAATTCAAATCAAACATTAGCCGCTTGAACCTATATACAGTGGCTCAAAAAAGTATTGGTCTGTCGAGATATGTCACATGTGAGGACGAGGAATCGAATGGATTGATGATAAAAATTGACATATATTGGAATCCTTGATTATTTATCATCTTGTGAAACATGTGCATTGTAAAAAACATAATTCTTCCATGTCCATATACCCGTAACTACAAAAACCATAACTTAAAACAATCATTTTCACTTGCCACCAAAAAAGTATTGGTCTGAATTAACATAACGCAGTTTCTTGATCCTTCGTGATCTTGGTAGGTTCTCCTTTCCTCTTTATAATATCACCTAACCTATTTGGCATCGATCGTACCAAGGTTTCCGTAGTTTCCTTTAGTATGTTATTCCATTTGGTGAGTAAGACTTCTTTCAGGTCAGCTTTGTGTTATATTGCATGCTTTCTCATGTTTTGCTCCAAATAGTGCCACAAATTCTCGACGGGGTTGATGTCGGGAGATTTTGGTGGAGTTTCTATCCAACGAGGTGTATTATATAACAGCCGTAGCTTCGTGTTTAGGGCTGTGCGTTTTGGCCGTTATCTTGCGTGAACGTATACTTTGCTGAGAGTCCCATTTTTTGTACACTTGATGGAGGATGTGTCTTGAGGATGTTCATGTATGCTTTGTGATCCATAGTCCTTTCAATAAAGGCTAATTCAACTACAGCATTCACACTCATGCAACCAAACACCATCAAGAGAACCATCTCCACGTTTCAGAGTAGCTGTCAGATTATTCTCTTCAAGTTCAGAATTCGTTTTCCTTCACACAGCCAATCGTCTGTCTGACCTGAAGACGGTACATTTACTCTCATCGGTAAAAACGGCTGTCTTCCAATCCTCATAGCTGTAATTTTTGTGCACTTTAGCGTATGCAAACATCTTATTCCGGTTAGCCTTACTGCTGTACGGCTTTCTACGGGCTATTCTGCCCACATACCCTCCTTCGCGCAGCACATTTCGGATGGTTTCAGATGACGCTTGCACTTCTACATCTTATTGTAACGCAGCTGCTATCTTCGGCGCACTTAGTTGAGGATTTTGGGCCACTTCACGCACAATTTGCAGTTTGTCTTGTACTGATAACTTCGAGCGGTGGACACTTCTTGGCCTGTTTGCTATTGTCTTTGTTATTTTGTACCTGTACACAATATGTTTAACAGTTGTAACAGTTCTTCCATTAATTTCACTTATGTCCTTGAAAGATTTACCTTTTTGAAATAGTCGCACTGCAGTCCTCCTTTCTTCCACGGTTGTTTCTTTCATCTTCCTTTCTATTGCTAGCTGAACGCGGAAACAGTGCTGAATATTACCTTCCAACGTGTCAGTACAGACACAATGAGCCCGAGTTGCGGCAGACAGCACGATGTCACGATGATATTGTTTACTAGACCAATACTTCTTTGACGTGTAATGATGCACGCCGTTGTATTACGGGTCCGTTTGCAAACAGCATGAATCTCCTTGGATCCAAATTCAACCAACTGATGTACTTGGCTGTCCTACATATCCACATACGTGTAATTCCATTATATGTTCCATTATTTGTACTATACTCTTCTGTTCATACCACGGCTATGGGCAGACCAAAACTTTTTTGAGCCACTGTAATCCTAAATATGTGTTAAATGTGATAATCTCCCGTTAGTCTGGATGCAATTCCACATGGTGAAAAGCTGACCTAACATCCAACTTTGAAACGTATTTGCTTTCGCTAATTTCAGGGTGTAGGTCTTCCATGGTTGGTAAGGGATGGATAGCCTTTAGTACCGCTTTATTTGTCATTCGCATATCGACACACAATCTAACGCTGTCACCTTTTAGAATTGGTACAAGAGGGGAAACCCATTTTGACGGTCCTTCAACCTTTGCAATTACGTCATTTTGCTCCAGCTCAAGGATACGTTGTGCTACTTTTTGTTTCAATGCCAATGGCACCCTCCGCAGAGGTTTAATAACTGGCGGGACTTTCGGGTCATTGGTAATTTAAGCTGAAAATTCATTATTTTGGCCCACCTTCGATGTGTCAGAAACCACCATATTATTAACCTGCTCGGAAATTTGTAATATTCCTAGTTTTGTAGCCGAGGAACGTCCCAAAATAACTACAACAGTTGTACTCATTTTTCTACTGGAATGCATTATGTCCGCCTCGAACTCTCCCAAAATATCCAAGGGATCGGTTCTACCATAAGTGAAAAGTCTTTTTGAACTATTTAGTCATTTTACCTTACCGGTTACCTGCTTCCTTTTAAATTCCTTCCAAGTTTCTTGGTCAATAACATCGCAAGTAGATCCCGAGTCATTAATAAAAACGAAGGGTACCCCGGACAATAGACAAGTGGTCTTCTCCGTTGTCTCCCGTTTTTCTCGTCATTTGTAAAAAAGTAGTCTAAATCACTACTACATCCAGGGCCGACTTCATATTTGACGTCGCCCACGTAAGAAACTTCGTCATCAACAACTGACTCCCCCGATTCTAACGTATATGTCCTTTTTGTTCTACAACGCTTCCGATAGTGCCCCGTTAGATTACAAGCCTGGCAAACTTTGTTTCTCGCAGGGTACTGGGGGTCACTTGCTAAGTAATTTGTTCCCCCGCAGCGATAACATTTCCTTTCTCCTCTATTTTTATTACTATTATAACTAGTTTTCGGCGCGGAGCACCAGTGTTTTTGCGACTATTGTAAATACTTCTTTGTGAAGTCCCACATTTCTTCCTATTCGATATACTATACACCTCTTGCCCAGAACCGTCGTCCTTACTAAAATGTGATGTCTGCATGTTTATCATTTCGTGAGCCCGTCCAATGTCAACCAACTCGTTTAGTGTGATAGAGGATTTTTCCAATATTCTCTTTCTAACTTGAGCTGATTTGCAACCCTCTGCGAACTGTTCACAAATAAACATGTCTTCCAATTCTTTTTTGTTGTGGTATCTTTAAAGTTACATTTGACAACTTGTTGACGCAACCTCGATATAAAGGCGTCGGATATTTAATTAATATCTTGTTTCATAGACCTCATAATATGCCGTTCAAATAGCGGATTGCTTTTGGGTAAAAAATGTTTGCCTAACAATTCTAAAGTATATTCATGCACAGCTGTACCTGTAGGAACAGTTTTGTGTTTAGGGATAGAACAAAATATGTCTTGCAAGCCTTCTCCACCCGAATGTACGTAAATTGCCTGTTTTCTAGCAGAATCTGTTATTCCTCTTGCGGCAATATAAAATTCGACCGAACGTTTCCTTCCCCCCCCCCCCTAAGAAAAAATTATTATTAGGCTGGTGAGATCTCCATTTGCATCGAAAATTGGTATAGTACTGTTTCTTTCCATTTTAATGTCTTCTGAAGGTTTAGTTTACGGATTTAACCAACGGATTTTACTGACTGTGCCAATGTACTGAATAAATAGCGATTTAAACGAAATAAATAAACCTTTTATTGACAGTCGCCTTTACATCCAAAACGTACACAACAATTCCGTTCATCTCGATCGTTCAACAAACACATCGATCTTCTTCATATTGATAGTACAGTACAGTACAGTATGTATGTATGTATGTATGTATGTATGTAAAATGCACTTTGACTGAGATCTTGGATACAATAAGTAATTCCGCGAACAATTCGATCACAGACACCGGCAGTAACACAGGTTACCAGATAATATTATCTTCTTCTTCTTCTTCTTCTTCTTCTTATTATTATTATTATTATTATTATTATTATTATTATTATTATTATTATTATTATTATTATTATTATTATTATTAGGACGCTGTCTCCCTACGAAGGATGGCGATCCAATTGATTACGATAACTCGCGAAACAGTGGCTTGAAAGATTTCAATGGCAGTTCGTCCATACCAGCGGCGCAGGTCTTTAAGCCAGGAATTTCTCCGTCTCCCCACAGATCGTTTTCATTTAATTCTCCCTTCGATGATGAGTTGGGAAAGTTCATATCGGTCATCTACAAGGGATTAATAGCCACAAACGAACATACATCAACGGACTCTCGTCCATTTACCTTGAAACTGTCAAAATGAACATTTTAAATGCGTTTCTTTACTTCAGGCATGCCTAGAAATAACCGTATGTCGAAAAGAAAATTTAAATGTCCAACAACAGAGATATTTTAGGAAAAAAGTCTCTTTCTTCGCAACGATTACTAGTGTTATTCCTTCCGAGTGGTGACTATGTTGAAGCTTACGCATCACTGCACATACAGAGTTGCAGTAAAATGACTGGATACTACCTATACAACATGTACTTATCCGTTTATTATAATTCAAGCTGTCACTAACCATTTAATATTACTCTTCCGAAGGTTCCGAGTTCACTTTTAGTTGGCCTATAAGTGTAACCAAACGTGAAAGTTTACAAAAGCATTTTCTCATTCATTTTTTTGTTTTTTTGTTTTTTACAAGTTGCTTTACGTCGCACCGACACAGGTAGATCTTATGGCGACGATGGGATAGGAACGGGCTAGGAGTGGGAAGGAAGCGGCCGTGGTCTTAATTAAGGTACAACCCCAGCATTTGCCTGGGGTGAAAATGGGAAACCACGGAAAACCTATCTTCCGGGCTGCTGACAGTGGGGTTCGAACCTACTATCTCCCGAATGCAAGCTCGGAGCTGCGCGCCCCTATCCGCACGGCCACCTCGATCGATCATGCATTTTACCGTGTGGACTATGATAACAGAGATATTCATGAATTTAGATTTGTATTGCTAAGTTCATCAACGTCCAACGTAATTGGTATGATCTATTTACAAAGGAAAGGAATTTTTTTTTAAACATTAGGAAATGCAGTGAATTGCTTTCGATCAACATATTTTTTTGTGAATCTGCATCTTGATACTTGAAAGTAAGGAAGACAAAATGTCACTCCAGTTTAGCCTGGTCCTGTCGCCGCTCACGCCTGATTTTGGAAGCCTGGTAGATGTCATGAAACCACAAAATTCTCATTCAAATTATAACTTTCTTTAAATGTAAAAAGTAGATATTTTGTTATTTGTAGATCTCAGTCAGTATTTTGTATTAGTTTTAAGAAGAAAAGTTGGATCACACCTTACAACAAGTGGGCCATGCCTGCAATATTGGATCGCTCTGCACAGAAATGTCTGGTGCCCAGTGCCCTACAGCAGGTGTCTGGAACTGTGTACTTGACACGCTGTCCAGCCGAGGCCAAGGACAGGAAGTACTGCGCGGGACTTGAAGCGCCGCCAATGTCTGAGAGCCACACGCACGCACAAAGGCATGCAAAGACGATAAACATGATGCGGAAATACCATAAATAAGGTAAACTTGCGTTAGTGATCAAGACGTATATTGTCAGGCGGATAATACGTGAAGAAAACACCAGAACAGATATTTAAAATAACAACAGGATAGTTGTAAACAAACTAAACTAACTGGACGACAAGTGGAAAGGTAAGAAGAACTGTAAGAGCTGTAGCGTTCCAGGGACTCATATGTATGTGTGTGATGGTGTTGATTGTTGTTTTAAGGAGTCAAACATCGAAGTCATCAGCTTCATTGTGAGTTTGTCTAGAATTGCTCTCTACTTGTAAGAAATCTTGGTATAATATTTGACGAACATCTGTCCTGGTCTGCCCAAACTATATCTGTATGTAGACAAATATACGGAACGCTACACAGTCTCAGTAAATTCAAATTCACTTTCCCTTTTAAACTAAAGAAAATTCTTGTTGAATCACTCGCATTACCTCATTTTGATTATTGCGATATAGTTTATAACAACCTAGGAGTTGACTGGGGAAGGAAATTACAGTGTGCTCAGAATGCTTGTGTAAGATTTATTAGTGGACTTCGTTACGCTAACCATGTCACACCGTCTTACACGAGGCTCGGGTGGCTTCGCCTGCAAGAACGACGCACACTTCATACTCTTTGCTTTTTGCATACTATTCTTAAAACTTCTCAACCAGCCTATCTCCGTGATCGCATGAAGCTCCTCTCCACAGACCATAACAATAATACCCAATCCTGCCGCACTATGTGTTTATCCCTTCCTGTACACAGGACAGCAATCTACACGAAAGCATTCACCGTTACCGCAGCCCGACAATGGAATCTCTTACCAGTGGACGTCAGAAGCATGTTCAGTAGCTCAGCTTTTAAACATGCCTGTATCGAAATACCAGGTAAACATGCATGAATCATTAAATTATGACCTGAAAACACCTCCTCCTACCGCTTCTCCATCATTATTTCCCTCTCCCTTTCACAGATATTCTTATTTTTCTTCGTACTAATCCTTCTCTTCCCCTCTCAAATGAAGGCGATATTTCGGTGTACTGTAGAAATGTATATATTTTCTAAACTTTTTCTTAAATAGTAGTTATAGTACTCATTATTCATATATTTTTAATGTACTCTACGTACGATTTGTATTATATAGATGATATGATTTTTTTAAAGTGTGTTTACTTTTGTCAATACTATAACTGTTATTATTGTTAATATTATCATATTATTGTCATCAGTAGTTATTGTTAAGTGTTCTAGGTTAAGACTGGTTAAGTGTAAGAAAGGGAGTAGATCCCTAACTTTGCCAGGATAAATAAAACATATTATTATTATTATTATTATTATTATTATTATTATTATTATTATTATTATTATTATTATTACTTTTACGCGGCACGGGTCGTGTAGCTGTAAGCTTGCATACGGCGGGTGGTTCGTTCGAGCCCCATTATCGACAGCCCTGAAAACAGTTTCCACAGTATCTTATTTTCATACCATCATCACACCTTAACAAAGGCCAGTGCGATGTTTTTAAAACCGTTAGTAAAAGTCTCTCTTTCGCCTCACGCATCTGACGTTTCTTGGTCTATCCTTTGTCTCCTCCAACTCCAACGTATTAAATCTGTGCGGTCTAGGAAGTTTATTTAATTTTCTGACTCATTGTTTTCCTCTTCGATCGGTCGGACCTCTTTCATCTATCACTACAGTTAAGAGGGGCTGATGATCTCGTTGTTTCGCTCCTTAGCGAGTTGGCCGTGCGCGTAGAGGCGCGCGGCTGTGAGCTTGCATCCGGGAGATAGTAGGTTCGAATCCCACTATCGGCAGCCCTGAAAATGGTTTTCCGTGGTTTCCCGTTTTCATGCCAGGCAAATGCTGGGGCTGTACCTTAATTAAGGCCACGGCCGCTTCCTTCCAACTCCTAGGCCTTTCCTATCCCATCGTCGCCATAAGACCTATCTGTGTCGGTGCGACGTAAAGCCCCTAGCAAAAAAAAAAAAAAAAAAGTTTCGCTCCTTAGAGCAACACTTACCAACACCTATCATGAAAATTCGAAATGATGATATACCGATCAGATGTGTTTGGCTAAAGGAGAAAAGCATTTTCAGTATTTGAAAACAAACAAACCACATGGTGCTACAGCCTGTTCTATCAAGCGACCGCTTTTTAGCTGGAAGGCCTGCAGATTACGAGGCAACACTTGATCAGTGCGACGATTCCTCTCAGCCTTTATTCTTGGCTTTCTCACTGTCAGATAGCTCCTCAAGTATTCTCACGTAAGTTAAGTGAACCTCGAACCAGCCCTCAGATCCAAGTAAAAATCGCTGACCTGGTCGGGAATCAAACCCGGAGTTTCCAGGTAAGAGGCAGGATCGCTACTCCTAGATGATGGGGCCAGCATTTCCCGCATGACTTGGACAAAATTACTCTCCCACAATTCGGACTGTTTGCTCTTATGCAATGAAATGGCGTATGGCTTTTAGTGCCGGAAGTATCCGAGGACAAGTTCGGCTCGCCAGATGCAGATCTTTCGATTTGACTCCCGTAGGCGAGCTGCGTGTCGTGCTGAGGATGAAATGATGATGAAGACGAAACATACATACAGTCCCCGTGCCAGCGAAATTAATCAATTATGGTTAAAATTCCCGACCCTGCCGGGAATTGAACACGGGACCCCTGTGACCAAAGGCCAGCATGCACCATTTAGCCATGGAGTCGGACAGTTATAACTAATTAAAAAGCGCTATATGAGTAGCATGTCTCCTGACTTAATCACCGCAACGATTTCTTTTGTGAGTTGACTGAACGTCCTCGAACATCAGTAACACAAGCTTGAGTCACTGCAGGTCTGTGTTTTCTGCTCCAGCTTTCTTACAATCGAAAAGAATTGTTAACCTGGTGAGAACTACGCGCACAACAAATTCTCTTCAATTTTCTGTTGGTTCGAATCGAGTATTTTTGGAAAAAATGCAGTGGTAGCATATTATTATTATTATTATTATTATTATTATTATTATTATTATTATTATTATTATTAACAAATACATCGCAATTGGGAAATATCCCGGTGCAGTGATCACTTACAATAGTGTGGTAATCAAGTTAAAACATAATAACACAACAACAACAACAACAACAACTACTACTACTATTATTGCCACAACAACAACAAGAGTACAATAAGCAATTCCATGGAAAGAAAATATTCCAAGAAATAATACTAGTTTAACATTCTAAATCCAGCATCATCATATACAAATTCACTCACAACTTAAGTATTTCCAATGCTTAAGCTACGGCTTACAATAACAGTACTAGTCTATAGGTTGAGCTTTTTTTTTTTTTTCTTTCTTTTTTTGCTAGTTGTTTTACGTCGCACCGACACAGATAGGTCTTATGGCGACGATGGGAGAGGAAAGGCCTAGGCGTTGGAAGGAAGCGGCCGTGGCCTTAGTTAAGGTACAGCCCCAGCATTTGCCTGATGTGAAAGTGGGAAACCACGGAAAACCATCTTCAGGGCTGCCGACAGTGGGGCTCGAACCCACGATCTCCCGGATGCAAGCTCACAGCCGCGAGCCTCTACGCGCACGGCCAACTCGCCCGGTAGGTTGAGCTTACTACTAGCTTAAAATTATAATACCGTCATGTACAAATTCACACATACCTTAAATAATTCAGGTGCCTTAATACTACAATTTACAATGGGTTGAGCGTTGCATTAAAATATGACACCATCACATAGAAATGCGCACACAATTTACAGAATGCTGGAGTCTATTCTTGAAGCATCTTACATTTTGGGGAAAAGGCTCTAAGACAGCTGCAAGTAATTCATTCCAATAATCAGTTCCCCTATTTACAAACGAATGTTTACCACAGTTTTCTGCGATCTACCTTTTACTTTATGTGGATGATCTGTCCTGCTTATTTAACAGGGCTTTTCTATTCGACTGTTAAACTCCCCTCAAGTTGGCTTATTCGTGTATACATGGCACATAACCGTGTTCGTTTCCTTCTAGTCCACAGTGTCTCCCACCCAAGTTTTCCTATCATACTTGACACACTACTTCCAGGATTGAAATCGTTAAGCACGAATCATGCAGCCTTTCGCTGTACCATCTCAAGTTCTTTATTGAGTACGGATCCCATGCGGCTGCTCCGTATTCCAGGACTGGTCTAATGAGTGATATATAGCCCTCCGCCTTCGCCTGGGAACTGCTGCCCTTTAGCACCCTCATCACGAAATGTAAGGACTCGTACGCTTTAGAAATTACCTACACTTCCAGTTTAGATCTCTCTCAACGCGAATCCCTAGGTACTTGCATGAGTCAGTCTCTACCAGAGCGTCCGATGCAAGACAATGTTGAAAGTTCCCTTGCCTATGTTTCTTTCCCATTCTTATGAGACTGCATTTTTGACAATGCATATGCATATCTTCTTCTTCTTCTTCTTCTTCTTCTTTCGTTTTGGCCGACTATGGACCGCGTTAATTGGAATCGCTTCATATGTTTCTGCGTTTTAATCCTCGTCCAGTTCGCCTTCATCCTTTCACTCTGCTATCACCTCCTTTCTTCTGGTGGCGTCTCCAAAAACCGTAAAAGTAGTTAGTGGGACGTAGGCTAAAGCCAATAACATTATTTTTACTTTCTTTTGTCCACGGCGCTTGGGTACGGGAACTAACGTTTACTTGAAACTTCTTGGCCTTGATCCTCGACTTGTAAGCATCCCTGTTGCTGATTTCCTTCTCTTCCAGGTCTTTTTCACCTCCTGATACCAGTGCGCCTAGTTTTCCTGATCTCAAAAAAATCTCACTTTATTGGTTTTACGTCCCACTAACTATTTTCTTGACGGTTTTCGGACACGTCGAGGTGCCGGGATTTTGTCCCGCAGAAGTTCTTTTACGTGCCAGTAAATCTACCGACACCAAGCTGACGTATTTGAGCACCTTCAAATACCGCCGGACTGAGTCAGGATCGAACCTGCCAAGTTGGGCTCAGAACACCAGTGCCTCAACCGTCTGAGCTACTAAGCCCGGCATAATATATACGAAATATGTTTTTTGTTGATCCACCATACATCTACGGACCTTCATGTTGCACCCATTGCCAGATGTGTGGAAGGCGCAGTATGACAGTAGCAGTGCCGCCTTCGTTGCTGTCCGCAATGGAGCGTCCAAAACAGATTCATGTGCGGTGAACATGGTGGTCCTCCAACCTCCACCGCAGTGTTGCCAGGTCTCCCGAAATTTCAGATTTTTTCCAACACACAAGAAAACCCGAAAAAACAAAAAATCCTCCGAAATGTCTTCTAATCCACATCTAAGGAAAGTGAATAGCCTAATAATGATTAATGGGGCATATTATATTTTTGCCGAAAATCTATCCTCTTCTCATTGCGTGACGTTTTATCGATAACATCACTCGTTAGGTACTTCCCCGCATTCATTTTAGGCTCGAATCACGTAATCTCTCCCCTCTAACTGAACTAAAAACTCACACTTCACTGCATCATTCGAAGGGAAATCACCGGTTCGCATATAGAATACAGAATCTGCATCCTGCTACGACTTCAAAATTGGCACTCATTTTCTACGCCTGATGAATAACTACATCTACAAGAAGATGGGGGGGGGGGGTAGAAGAGAAGAAGGAAAAGAAGAATCCTATAGTAGCCAGAGAGTAGCCTACGGGTGAGTGAAACTCTATGTTATTCTCATAATAACTTCAAGTAACTATAGCATTCTTTAATTTACTTGTTTTATAACATTTCAGTGCTCGATAAACTACCGACATTTTCATTAAAACTCCCGATAATTTTTGTACAATCTACCGATTTTTATTTGTAAACCTGGCAACACTGCTCCACCGGCTACAAAATCCCCTCACAGGAACAGCATGGTAACAGTGGGCATTGTCGTGCAGGAAGGATGGAAGCGAGGAGTCTGACGCAAGTGTGAATATAAAGTGAAGAGATAGATTTCGCCAGAGTTTACGACGCTGGTGTGATGTATGGGGTGAATATGGCAGCACCAGTTCGAACAGCTTTCGTAAACAACATTCGGTGTCATGTGTCACTGTGTGCATAAACGACTATCTTTTCACTAATTGTCACTTCTAAATTGTTCAGAAATGTAAAGAATTTTGGAAAAATAAAGAAAATACATACTACGTTATCTCGGTCATGACATATCAAAGTTTGACTTGACCCAGGACTGCATCCAATACCACACATTCCTATTTAAAATAGCCCAGAATAGTCAACCCGTCTACGGATTATTTCGCCTTCTGCCCTACATTTTAAACCATCCCGTATGTATATATACACACATTCCTCTACGGCAAAACGCAGGCAGGTGACTGGGACGATGATAAGGAGGATATCGAGCAAAGAAGTGTGGTCAATCAGAGGCGTGCGCAAGGGAGGTACAAGTTTGAACCCCCCCCCCACACACACACACACACAATTGAACATTTAACCACTTTTTAATATTAGGCCTACATACGAGCAAAATAAAAAATGCATGTTTATATTTGAGGATTAACAATTCATGATCATTTTCTCTCCTCAAATTTCTCACTGTTAGAGTAACAAAATCTATCGACATAAGGTACAGTCCACCCTCCCCTTCAATAATATAATCCCTGTGCTTGAGTTTGCGGCACGTACAGTATATCACTCAACGTGAGACACAAGTAGTTGCCATTCATCATTCTGAAAACGCGGCAGTGCTCTCACTGACTTCTTTCTCTTACATCTGTCATTCATGTTAAGTTGATGATTTCGTTGTTTCGTCCTTTAAAGCAACACCCAATACCTCGTACCATAAAAATTGTAATCATGCTAATGACAATATAGCAATGTGTTTGGGTGCAGACGAGAGATATATCTAACATTTACTAACAAACATACGGTAATGCATGGCGCCACAGCCCGTACGAGCCTTGGCATATCAAGTGACCACCGTTGAGCTCGAAGGCCTTCAGATTACGATGCCTCAAAACGTATACCCCTCATCGTCTACTGAAAGAGAGAAAGGAGTGCCAAAACCGTATGAAGGATTGACAGAGATTAAGAGAAAGTGTTCCTTCTGCGATTTTGCTTAGTCTTTGTAGGCCTAAATGTTGTTTACTAGAATGTAGTAGTAGGTTGGTAATGAACTGAAATCAAATGGCGTATGGCTTTTAGTGCCGGGATGTGTCCGAGGACTTCGGCTCGTCAGTTGCAGGTTTTTATTTGACACCCGTAGGTGACCTGCGCGTCGTGATGAGGATGAAGACGACACATACACCCAGTCCCCGTGCCAGAGGAATTAACCAATTATGGTTAAAATTCCCGACCCTGCCGGCAATCGAACCCGGGACCCCTGAGAGCAAAGGCCAGCACGCTAACCATTTAGTCATGGAGCCGCACAGTAGGTTGGTGAGAAATAAAGATGCTATCTTGAATCAAGTGTGTGTTTTGTGTGTGTACTTAACATACGGTGCCGAAACCCGGAAATTAAGGACTATTTGAATTTCACTACATCATGCACGAAGACTTCAGGATCTTCCTGCCTTTGGATTCCATTCGCTTCACTCCGCAGGGGAATTCTTCAGGTGATCCAAGGAAACTGAGCACGCCATGGCCCACGCAAACATGCCTTGACAGACACCAACCGACTACTTCACCATCCACGTCTCCAGACCAAGATAATTCCGAACTTGAATATTTATTATGTTGGCCGGCAAGGTAGGAGAGATGGTGGTGTACAATTTATAATCACTAGATTGCGTACCAAAAGCCTGGATTCAAACCTCACTGCAGTGTTCGTATGGAGTATGAAATGAAATGGCGTATGGCTTTTAGTGCCGGGAGTGTCCGGGGACACGTTCGGTTCGCCAGGTGCAGGTCTTTTGATTTGAATCCCGTAGGAGACCTGCGCGTCATGATGAGGATGAAATGATGATGAAGACGACACATACACCCAGCCCCCATGCCAGCGAAATTAACCAATGATGGTTAAAATTCCCGACCCTGCCGGAAATCGAACCCGGTATGGAGTGAGGGCATATGAAACTGTTGATGGCGATTCGTCCGTCGGATGGGGAAGTAAAGCTTTGAGCAGACCTCATAGTGTTATTCGACTGGAGAAGGCTACATGCCGACACCGGGTTTTACCCTCTCCCTACCTCACTGTCACCATCACCACCACACATCCAGACGCGTAGGTTGCCCATGGACATCAAACAGAAATCCCTGCATCAGCTGAGTCGAACATCTCGAACACACCCGGCACTTCAAGCCATACGATAAGTAAATAAGTAAGTATTACGAAATATGCTGAGATTTACAGATTGCGCAACTTGCGATCATCTACGCATGAACTCTGGAATATTGTGATATTACAATGTCTTTAATCACGAGATTATGCATGCGCGCTCTCTCAAGAGTCGTTGAAACTGTACAGTAGGTTTCATTGTCACAAATACGCCATCTGTCAATGCAGTTCGAAACTATACCTCACCTCCATACAAGGTCAGTCTAGGAAGGTCTGGACACGCTCCCACAATCCTTGAGTCTTAAGCATCGTTATGATGTGGGTGAGCCCGATGTGATAACGTGAAATATATTTGAAAATTTAAGGAAAACAGTGCGCTATGCCAAATTGTCAGAATAAGTCAACTGGCGGGTTTAAAGTGATAAGCAACGGTGAGCTCAGTTGGTATTGTACAAAATTCAATGCGTACGCACAGAACAGTACATGCGAAAGATCAAGCCAGCCATTATACATCTCCGAGTATCGACATCACATCACCCAGGAAGTTACGTCAGCTGTTCCAAGATGTCTAAAGAGGATTCCCCGCGACGCCATTCACCTTTCCTTTGTCTGATAATTTCCCATGTCTGGTCAGTCATCCAGTCTTTTTTCCTCCTGTCCTTAAAACCCAGGATATTTTCACTTACTTCAGTAAATACAGATCTAGTCTTCACCCATTTCTCCTCAATAGTTTCATCCTCCACCTCAGTGAGTGCTTGGAATCGATTCGTTAGTTCTATCCTGAAGGCTTCTTTCACATTTCTGTCATCCCTTAGCTTTCCAACATCATATCGCTTCCTAATTTGCTCTATCGATCTCTTTTTTGCCTGTATCTTCATTCTAAAGGTAGCCACAACAAGATGGTGATCACTACCAATGTCCGCACCTCTCTTATTCATCACATCCAACAATGAACTCCTCCACCTTCGTCCAATAGCCACATGATCTATCTGGTTTTCTGTCCTATGATCCGGTGATACCCATGTCACCTTATGGCAGTCTTTATGTGGAAATATAGTACCATCTATAACCAAATCATGGCTTGCACAGAAGTCCACAAACAGCTGTCCATTCTCATTTCGTTCCCCCTAAACCATGCCTTCCCATAATATGTTCAAGTCCTTCGTTGTCCTGTCCCACTTTTGCATTCAAATTTCCTCCAACTAGGATGATATCCTTCCTTTTCTGTTTCTTAACCGTTCTATTAAGATGTCCATAGAACGCCTGTTTGTCTTCCTCCTCCGCCGACTCCGTAGGTGTATAGCATACTATCAAAATGTTTCTAATATTAGTCTTAAAACGTGCCACTATTATCCTTTCCGTCACTGGGTACCACTCCATAAGGCTCCTCTTGGCCTCCTTATCCATTAATATACCCACACCGCCATAACTCGCTCCGTCGCCCTCGGGTCTTCCAGAGTATACAAATCTAGCTCCATCATGGGTTGCCAATTCCCAAAACTCACTCCATCTTACCTCACCCAAACCTAGGATGTTCAGGCCATAACTCCTCATACATGCCACTGCCTGTCGTAGCCTTCCACTTTCCCGTAGAGTCCTCACATTCCATAGCCCAATTTTCGTTAGCCTCTTCAAGCCAAAGGTCGTCATCTTTGGATCAGTCCGGTTTCTCATTGTTGATATTTCTGTAATAAGGTAATTTAAGGTTGTGCCAGTTATTGGCCCACAGCACCCGAGCTTGGTGGTGGGACTGCCACCTACGCCTCCAAGCCTGCTGTTTCCTGTTGCGGTAGTCTCCCTTAGACTTTGAAGATCCCTCTTCACCACAAGGCAGTGGTTTTCCTCTTTATTTTACCCCAAGAGGAAGGGTTGCCTCCTCCGCCAACTTTGCCGTACCAAAGGTCTCCTTCTCCGCCTCAGTTGCCGTTAAGGAAGGAAGGTGACTAAAGTGATTACCTCCAAGTTGCAGACCTTTGTCAACCGCTGTTTAAGGAAGATTTTAAACATCTACTGGCCGGAAGTAATCTCCAATCATGAACTATGGAGAAGGACGGGTGAAACCGAGATGGCCATACAGATAAAGCGGCGGAAATGGAAATGGATAGGGCATACGTTGAGAAAAGGGAATGAAGCCATTGAGAGAGAGGCACTGGATTGGAACCTGCAGGGTAAAAGGAGGAGAGGAAGGCCCAAACCTACGTGGCGAAGATCTGTACTCATGGAGGCAATGGAAGAAGGCAAGACCTGGAGAGAGGTGAAGAGGTTGGCTGACAACAGGATCAGGTGGAGATGCTTTGTTGATGCCCTATGTTCCACAAGGAACAACAGGAATTAAGTCAAGTAAGTCAAGTCATCCACCTACTTCGCCAGCACAGTATCATGAATTAGAACTGGCCAAATAAACAAGGCTCCGTGAAGAGGCGGCGTCCCTTAGCCCAGAAGGAGGCCGTAAGAAGCTCTGTGCTGCCACATCTATAGGCACCTCCCGATCAACATACACTGGCTCCACCCGTACTTCATTGAAGCCAGTTCGTGATCCTCCAGGCTCTCCATCGCAATTCCTGGGAATATCACCGCTGGGAAATATCGTCTCTGGCTGGCTTCCTGGTTGCTGGCCCATCATCAGCACCTGGTCCTTATATGCCGACGAACGTATGGAGTTATGCACAGGCGGCCTGTAATCCGGCGCTACCACCCCATATCCGGAATAGCAGATTTGTAACACCAACACCATCTATCGCCATCCAACCAAACTTGTACATTATTAAACCCACTAACATAGACCCAGCTAAACCCAATACAAGCTTTACATACCGACTCATCACCGGGTTCACTCCCAACCTGCAAGAATATCAGCTAGAACTCCAACGTACCAGAGATAGAGGCTATAACGTAAAAACCAGTAAACACTTCTACACATATTTTACATCTAACACTGAGGCTCATCAACTCGGACCGCACGACAAGGCGTCCAACCTAACCCAGCAGCGCCCTGTCAGGAGATCTGTACCACCATCTAGGCCAACGACGACTCTATCTGCCTTTAACGACTTTAACGAGGACAAGGTGGCCACCCAACTCCAAATGGACGGACACTAAATCTGCAGGTTATTCCGCATCAGGAACGACCAGGAACGACCAGCCTAGTCCGTATCCTGTCACGTGATGTGACCACTCTGGATGCCCTACTCCGTGACGGCGCGATGATCTATGGACGGCGCCACAGGGTCGAGCCATCGAAAACGCCGCCGCCAGAGAAGATCCGTTGCGGCAGATGCCAGCGCTACACCCAGGCACCGGCAACACGTTGTGTGCACCCTGAGGTATGCGCCCTTTGTAATAGTGAGGAGCATGCCACTTCATCTTGCCCTAACAGGTCAACTCCTAAATGTGTAAATTGTTCATTAACCAATCCCTCCTTTAGTTACAAATGCAAAGCGAAACCTAATCTAGATCCCACTCAACCAGAAACCGTAATCCCAGTCACGTCCCACGACCTCCCTACCCCGCCTCCTCCTACCTCCCTCCCCGCCCCTAGTTCGGAGAACCTTATTCGTTTAATTTATGTGGTTCTCCAGAACGTCTTACCTTTCAAACGCCCCCACGTCTTCACACAAATCCAGGTAGCGGCCCAGTTACTCCTTAATACCCACGTTGATGTAGCTTACTCGGCGAGTAGCTTGCACTTCGCATCCCCCCCCCCCCCCTCCAGAGTACTGTTCCGCTTGTGCGTTGAAATGTTAAAATTATATTACGTCAACAATCGATCGTGCACTCTAACCGGTTGCTGCTGGATACCTCTCTCACTTTGCATGCTCCGGATATCTTCATACTCAACGAAACCTTCCTTACACCAAAACAGAATCCAACTTTCGGTTCGTATAACTTTATTCGAGCTGACCGCCCCAACTAAGGCCATGGCGATGTCGCTATTGGTGTACTGGAAGAACTTCACATTCATTCAACACTCATTCCCTCCCTATGTTAACAATTTTCATGAATATATTTAACAGTCGAAGATCTTACCCCTCATTACCTCTCTTACACTCGCCACACATCTAACCGATAACACGCACATACCACTCATCTTCATTGTCCAACGGTAATGCTACACCGTAATCAGTCACGAGAGTGCACTACTCCACAGTGTTGCCAACTTATATTTTCAAGATCCGCTAAATACTACTAAAAACCGCTAAAATTTTGCCAAGAAGTCCGATCTCAAATACTGAGCAATAATAATAATAATAATAATAATAATAATAATAATAATAATAATAATAATAATAATAATAATAATAATAATAATAATAATAATAATAATAATAATAATAATTGTTACCGTGTTTTTGTGGTAGTTATGCGTGAAAGAAGGTGCGGGTGTGAACGGGTCTCAAGCTACGAAATTATAGTGCATGTAAAATTAACAAGGTTATATTTTCTTTTCCAAATAAAGAAATAACAATCATGGCAGGTACAGAGTAGCAAGGCAATAAAAATACAATTACAATATTTACAGGATTTGGGCTTCGAGCCCCAGCCTCACACTTCTTGAGCAATTAGCCCAGTTTTACCCCAAACACAAGTTTCAACAGAGAGGCAGAAAACCCCATTCATGCCTAGGAGCACTTGCTCCAAAATACACAGAAAGGCCTCCTTGAGGCGCGCAGAAAACAAAATTTTCGGGAAAATAGCAACTTGCTCTCAAAATTCAGGCCTGTCAAAGGCCACACCTAATTCCACCTTCAAGCTGTCCTCCAAGGACATATACACAGGGGTAAAATACCCAACCTACTGAGGTCTATTAAATGAGAAGAAGGTTAATTACATGACCTCTAAAATAACAATTAGAGAGGAGGCGATCAGCACTCCTAATGCATTTGTTTTTAAAACCTAATCTGGCTCTAGGCCACTAATGCAAGGACTAATCCCATACTACAGAGGTGCTTTACGTTAACGAAGAATAGGTTGAGAAAAATAAGTTCACCTCAAAACAATATGATTGGGAGCTCGAGAGGGTTAAGCACTCTCTATCCCGATATGCAGTTTAAAGATAGAATAGATATATTTTAAGGAAGGTTACATTATGGAAAAACTTCGGACCCGCCCCGAGAGTTAAACTGCTGAGCTAGCAAAGAAAGAAGTTATTAATCGGCCATTACCTTGTTGTTGACCGCTGCCGAAGAAAGAGGCGCTTCCCGCCCCCTGCTATGTACTTTACACACTGAAAGATGGAACAGAAGTGGCGCAGAGACCCTAAAATCAGCAGTTTATATACTCTCGCGGAAAGTTCGAGGCGTTTCAGGAAGGAAAACACCCGCCCACAATCTCTTTATTGGTGGATAACGAAAACCCCTACACAAGATGAAGAAGAAACATATTATTGGTGGAAAATTAATTTAAGAAATTCGGGATTGGCTAAATTCAAAACAAGGGGAAAGAAAGGGTTAATATTGCCAACTTAAATAATGACTGAAAGAAATTTAGCAAAGAACAAACTTTTGAAATTAAATTTTCTCCAAAAAAAACAGTCTTTCACTCCGCACTAGGGTGTACTATTGTTGATCTTCAGTAGTGTCCTCTAGAAGAGAAAGTTCACACTTCTTACTACAAGCAAAACAAAAATACGTCGAAAATGACACAGTTCAAAAACTCCAAAATTTCCAGGTAGTGACATCTTCTGAGAAAGTAGAAAATTAATACCGTAGATAAAGTTCAGACTTCCTCCAGCAGAGGAGTTTCAACTGGCGCACATTTTAAATTAGCGGCGTGGAGGTGTACCGCCCGGTACAGACCTCCCCCCCCACCAAAAGTTCCTCCAGGGGTGACACATGCAATTTGTTTGGAAACAAGGTCCAAGTTTTGATGTTGATATGGAGATTAATTGCAGAAGTATTTATAGGATTTTCTTAATGTGGTTTGATTCAGTTTCAAAATTTTTGTTGTGACTGGCGAAGTAAAGTCTTTATGTTTGTAGAAGTTGAATTCAGAAGGAAAACTTTAGTTTTAAAGTTGAGGAAAAATTTTCTAAGTCCACCAGATATTGTTGTTGAAATCTCAGGTATAGTAATTGCTGATAGTAACTGTCCATGTAGTTGATGTTGATTAAGTTGGATGGCCAGACCGGCCGTTGCAGCTTGCGTCCAAAGGCGGCCGCTCGGACCGCACAAGTACCCTGAGATACCGCTCGCCCGCACTATGAGGGGAACAGTAGTGTTGAAGCACGCCGCGCCCGCGGTGAACATATACAGGCTGCGGGCAAGTAGTAGGTCGTGCGCCGCACATCAGCCTTGGCCGGGAGGAGAGCTCCGGCTCGCCGTGCACATGTCGTCCTCGCTGGGGTCGAGGGGGCCCTTCCTCTATCCCAGTTGCGGCACGGCGCCGCGCGGCTGCGGGGGCACTGAAACATTAAAACTAGGCGGCAGAATTTGTTGGACCATCATCTTTTTGAGGGCACAGGCTTGTGGAGAGGTTGAGGGGCTAGCGGCGTGCAGATATCCATGGCATTAATTAAGCCACTGTGTAGAGTGGAGCAGGAGACGGGAGCGTGGTAATGGCCGTGGCAAGGACAGGATGGCAGTTTAACGGTTCGGGGCAGGTTTCACAAAAATGCTTACATATAAAACAAAATACTATAGAAGGGGCAGAAAGCCTTAAAAGTGAAACTCAAAAAAAAATATAACCTTCATATTCCTTTCAAGATAATATGAGGCAAGTTAGCACATAAATTATACAGGTTTCACCTGCGACAAGTGAACCCTAAATATCCTCTCGGTGGCTGGATTGCTTAATAACAACGTAACCGGCGTAAGGAAATCGAGAATGACACACGGCCCATGGAATCTGGGGGCAAGCTTGCCCGCGGGAACAAAATTCTTGACCATTACTTGGTCACCTACCTTCAAAGGGGTGGGTCTCCGTCCACGATCATACCTTTCCCTAACCTTTTCATGAGACACTTTAAGATTGGCTTTAGCCTTCTTCCAAAGATCTTTAATGTTGTCCGGATCTATTGTCTCAGGTAGAATGTAACTCAGGGACCAGAGGTTAGAGAGCGGCGTGTTGGGAACAAACTTGAACATCAAAGAGGCTGGAGTAAATTTATGTGATTCATGAACCGCCGAATTCAAAGCAAAAGCTAACCAATGCAGGGACGTGTCCCACCTGGAATGGTCTTCATGATGATAGGCAATAAGCGCGGACCTGAGATTACGGTTAACCCGTTCAGCCAGAGATGGTTGAGGGTAATAAGCAGAAGTAGTTACATGAGAGATGGACAAGTCAAAACAGAATTTACGAAAAAGATTTGATGTGAACGCCTTAGCATTATCAGACACAATATATTGGCACGGACCAAAAGAGGCAAAAATAGAATTTAAGCAAGTAATGGTGGACTGAGCGGTAGCCAGCTTAGTCGGAAATAACCAGGAAAATCTTGTGAAACCATCTACGCATACAAAGATGAACTTGTTGGCATTTCCCTTTGACTGGGGGAAGGGTCCTACATAATCAATATACAGGCGTTCCATGGGGCGCGACGCTTGATGTGAAGACAGAAGGCCTACCTTGGTGGACATGGTTGGTTTACTGAGCAAACAAGATTTACAAGCTTTTACTAGTTCACGGATTTCACCGTCCATACCCTTCCAGATGAACCTTTCACGAATCTTTTCACGAGTTTTAAAGATACCAAGATGCCCTCCTAATGGGGTCTCATGATAATACTTGAAGATCATAGGTACAAGAACAGCTGGAACGACAACTTTCATCATCTTATCATGCCTCGATGGGCAACATAAAACACCATTCCTCAGAACATAAGGGACAACATGTTCCCCAGAAGAAAGGGTTTCCATTATCGGAGCCAGCGTCGGATCTTCACGTTGGTATTTCTCGATATCCCTAAAGAGCATGGGAGCATCTGTTAAGATGGCATTAACATCAGATAGCATGGACTCGGGAGGAGATGAACTATCGACCGGTTCATGGTTCTCAACGTCGTTGGAAAACATACGGCTGAGTCCATCAGCAACAACATTTTCGGTACCTCTGATATGCCGGACATCGAATTGAAAGGCAGAAATACGGATGGCCCAACGGGCTATACGACCAGTACGACGCGGCCTACCTAAGACCCAGCTTAAGGCTTGATTATCTGTCTCCAGGTCGAATTTGACATGTTCCAGATAGAGACGGAACTTCTCTAAGGCAAATAAGACTGCCAACCCTTCGAGCTCATAGATAGAATACTTGGCTTCTTGAGCCGATAGAGTCCTAGATGCATAGGCGATGGGTCGCCTCCCTAGTTCAGTCTCTTGAAGAAGGACTGCAGCTACTGCTGACGACGACGCGTCGGTTTGGACGATGAATTTCTTCGAGAAATCAGGCATAGCAAGTACAGGGGCATTACAGAGAGCTAATTTAAGATCTTCAAAAGCGGCTTGTTGAGAAGGTCCCCACTCGAATTTGATGCCTTTCCTACGAAGAAGGTTTAAGGGCGCCGCTCTATTAGCGAAGTTAGGAATAAACTTCCTGAAGAAATTGACCATACCAATGAATCTGGCGATACCTTTAACGTCCTTGGGAGGTTTAAAATCACGGATGGCCTGTGTTCTGGAATGATCGACGGCAACACCATCAGGTGACACAATATGCCCTAGGAATGACATAGAGGGCTTAGCAAAGGCCACATTGGACAACTTGACAGTTAACCCAGCCTTACGAAGGCGATTGAGAACTTCTCGCAGATGATCTAGATGTTCTTCAAAGGTCTCCGAAAATACGACGACATCATCCAAGTAGTGATACAAGTACTCAAATTTGATGTCGGAGAAGACCCTATCTAGCAGCCTAGTGAGTACAGCTGCTCCCGTGGGGAGCCCGAAAGGCACGCGGTTGTATTCGTATAAGTTCCAGTCCGTGGCAAACGCTGTAAGATGTTTAGACTCTTCGGCAAGGGGAATTTGATTATAGGCCTGATTCAAGTCCAAGATAGTAAAGAACTTGGCCTTACGAAACCATGAAAAACAAGAATGAAGGTCAGGAAGGGGCACGGATTGCAACACCACCTTCCGATTGAGAGCCCTATAATCAATGACAAGCCTAAAGCCTCCTTGGGGTTTCGGGACTAGAAAAATAGGCGAAGAATACGCCGAATTAGAGGGCCTAATAATACCATCCTTCAACATTTGATCGATGATTTCTTTCAATGCCTTCATTTTAGGTGGAGATAGCCTATATGGTGGAAAACGGACAGGAATCGAATCCGTGACCTCAATTTTGTATTCAATAAGGTCAGTAACACCAAGAGTATCAGAGAACACCTCTGGAAATGACTGACATAATTTACGAATACTATCAGCCTGCTCCTCAGGTAGATGTCTAAGGTCTAACAACATCTCATCCTGGGTAGGCGAAATAGATGAACATGATACAGAATTACACTTTAACAAGGGAATTTTACAATTGGACGCAAATTTGAATGTGCACGACCTACTCTGGAGATCGAGCACAAGACCGGTGTAAGAAATGAAGTCAGCTCCCAATATAATGGGGCAAGACAAGTGCTTAGCCACAAACAATTTGATTTTCCATGTAAATTTAAAAATACGAATTTTGACATTTACAGAACCTAGGATTTCCAATGGAGATGAATTAGCCGAAACATATTGAACAGGAGATGAGACATAGTCAGGTAGTTTACAAACAGATTTCAATTTTGAATACCATTGGTCCGAAATAATTGAACAAACACTGCCTGAATCTAATAGAGCTGTTATAGGCTCGTTATTTAACTCAATCTTAAGAAAAGGAGCAGGTGCGGGGGTATCCGCCGCAATCCTAAGACATTCTTTGGGGCATTCGAAAGATGAATTTGAAGATAGAACATTCCCTGAATTTTCGACCTGTTTACCAGGGGCTGAGCCTCGGGAAGAGGGATTAGTGGACTCAGCCGAAGCCACTAGTCATTTTTTATTATTGGCATAGATGGAGTTTGCACAAGAAGTTGAGCAGGAGGGGGTGCTATTTGAATTTGGGCAATTTTTGGCGATATGTGAGAAAGCCCCACATTTGAAACAGCCTTGTGATGAACCAGCCCCATTCCTTGTCCCACTCGACTTGATCAGTGGACACTTATTGCGCAGATGGTCGGGCGACCCGCAAGCATAACATTTACGGGGTGTGACAGGTCGGCGAGGTGGAGGCCGAAGATTACTAAAAGAGGGAGGGGGTTCTTTCGCGACACGCAAAGAGTCGGCGTATCTAACTCCTTCCGCTGAGACGGCCAATGCTTCAAGTTCAGAGAAGGTTTGCGGGCACGCCGCGAAACACAAATATGACCTATAGGATGGTGAAATTCCTTCCACAATAGCTTGTACAATCTGATCCTCAGGGAAGTGAAGAGCAAACACCCTAGTATAGAACTTAATATCTTGGATGAAATCTGCCAAGTTTTCATCCAAGCGCTGTACCCGATAATAGTACTTCTGAATAAGGGAGGACCTTGCCCTGGCCGGGATGAAGTTAGCTAGCAAGTGGGCGTGGAAGTCTTCAATCGATGATTGCTCGGCAATGGCTCTAACTATTTTGTCTGAGAGAATACTTATTGCATAGGGATAGATAATTTGCAAAATTTGACATGGAGAAAGAGAAAACACAAGAGCATGATCCTGAAATTCAACTAAAAATCTTAAAAATGAAATTACGTCATTGGTGGTATTAACGGAAAACTTAGAAATACCTCTGAGCAACATTGCCAATGGATAAGGCAAGCTGCTAAACCCGGACGACATAGTAGGTAAAGGTTTCAATGGCAAGGAAGTTAATTCAGAACGTATATTATTCAACGATGCACGGCGTTCAGACTCGTTGTCCAATGGGGCAGAGATAGTTTGAGCGGCAACGGTTATCCTATTGGCTTCTCCCTTAGGAGGCTCTTCCTCGCTACCTACATTCATCGTGGTGGGTTGATCAATTTTGGGAGGAACTTCCCCAGTTAACAATTGAGTGACCTTGCTAGATAATTCAGAAATACTTTCAAGCAACGTACTAGCTTCCTTTCTCTGAACGTCATTCAACTTCAGAGACAACAGATCGTTAACTCTATTTGAAAAATGATATAGCCTGGCTTGCACACGCTTAATTTGATTAGGAGAAGGATCATTTTCGTCAAAAAAACTAACTACCGATGCTAGCCCAGTAGTATTCTCGGTGATCGTGGAAAGAGAGTCGTCAATTTCTTTCTCTCCCAAATTGGGGATGGAAATGGGCAAATCAAGGGACTCTCTAAGCTTGTTGGTGTCTATCGCAACCGTGCCTCCAGATTGCACATTTCTGATAGTTAACTCATAGATCAACTCCTCCTTGCGCAAATAGTTAAGATGGAGAACATCGCGAGGGCCGGGCATGATGACAGAACAATTTTGAAAAAATCAGAAAATTCCAGCAACTGAGAAAATTGTTAGAGTTTGAATCAAAGCAATGTTTAGCCGTCAAAAGGGGCTAAATTGAGACCCATTAAACCACGCTCTGCTACCACTTGTTACCGTGTTTTTGTGGTAGTTATGCGTGAAAGAAGGTGCGGGTGTGAACGGGTCTCAAGCTACGAAATTATAGTGCATGTAAAATTAACAAGGTTATATTTTCTTTTCCAAATAAGGAAATAACAATCATGGCAGGTACAGAGTAGCAAGGCAATAAAAATACAATTACAATATTTACAGGATTTGGGCTTCGAGCCCCAGCCTCACACTTCTTGAGCAATTAGCCCAGTTTTACCCCAAACACAAGTTTCAACAGAGAGGCAGAAAACCCCATTCATGCCTAGGAGCACTTGCTCCAAAATACACAGAAAGGCCTCCTTGAGGCGCGCAGAAAACAAAATTTTCGGGAAAATAGCAACTTGCTCTCAAAATTCAGGCCTGTCAAAGGCCACACCTAATTCCACCTTCAAGCTGTCCTCCAAGGACATATACACAGGGGTAAAATACCCAACCTACTGAGGTCTATTAAATGAGAAGAAGGTTAATTACATGACCTCTAAAATAACAATTAGAGAGGAGGCGATCAGCACTCCTAATGCATTTGTTTTTAAAACCTAATCTGGCTCTAGGCCACTAATGCAAGGGCTAATCCCATACTACAGA
This sequence comes from Anabrus simplex, assembly GCF_040414725.1. Taxonomy (NCBI): domain Eukaryota; kingdom Metazoa; phylum Arthropoda; class Insecta; order Orthoptera; family Tettigoniidae; genus Anabrus; species Anabrus simplex. The sequence goes on from NC_090269.1 coordinate 321,619,149, forward strand.
GGTGACTTTAGAAAAGAACAATTTGCTTTACGTTAACGAAGAATAGCTTGAGAAAAATAAGTTCACCTCAAAACAATATGATTGGGAGCTCGAGAGGGTTAAGCACTCTCTATCCCGATATGCAGTTCAAAGATAGAATAGATATATTTTAAGGAAGGTTACATTATGGAAAAACTTCGGACCCGCCCCGAGAGTTAAACTGCTGAGCTAGCAAAGAAAGAAGTTATTAATCGGCCATTACCTTGTTGTTGACTGCTGCCGAAGAAAGAGGCGCTTCCCGCCCCCTGCTATGTACTTTACACACTGAAAGATGGAACAGAAGTGGCGCAGAGACCCTAAAATCAGCAGTTTATATACTCTCGCGGAAAGTTCGAGGCGTTTCAGGAAGGAAAACACCCGCCCACAATCTCTTTATTGGTGGATAACGAAAACCCCTACACAAGATGAAGAAGAAACACATTATTGGTGGAAAATTAATTTAAGAAATTCGGGATTGGCTAAATTCAAAACAAGGGGAAAGAAAGGGTTAATATTGCCAACTTAAACAATGACTGAAAGAAATTTAGCAAAGAACAAACTTTTGAAATTAAATTTTCTCCAAAAAAAACAGTCTTTCACTCCGCACTAGGGTGCACTATTGTTGATCTTCAGTAGTGTCCTCTAGAAGAGAAAGTTCACACTTCTTACTACAAGCAAAACAAAAATACGTCGAAAATGACACAGTTCAAAAACTCCAAAATTTCCAGGTAGTGACATCTTCTGAGAAAGTAGAAAATTAATACCGTAGATAAAGTTCAGACTTCCTCCAGCAGAGGAGTTTCAACTGGCGCACATTTTAAATTAGCGGCGTGGAGGTGTACCGCCCGGTACAATAATAATAATAATAATAATAATAATAATAATAATAATAATAATAATAATAATAATAATAATAATGAAAATGAAAATCCACAGCCTGTTTCCAGTCATTCGACCGGGTCAGGGATGGAATGAATGAAGCCCCATCTAGCGGCGAGGATAGGAATTGTGCAGGCTGCCGAAGCCTGTCACACTCCTCTGGAGCAATGATTAATGAATGACGGATGAAATGAAATGATATTGGAGAGTGTTGCTGGAATGGTACATGGCGGCGAAAACGTTCTTGTGTTGATATTCAGTTGGTAGATCATCGAATAATTCCTAATAAGAGGGATAACGTAGAAATAGACTATTTTCATGTGTTTCTTCTAATCACAAGAATTCTTAGTCAGGTTAGCAAAGCTAGGAAGCTTATTTTACTGCATTACCCAATATCACTGGTAATTTTTCTCACAATTGAAGATTGTTAATAATCGATAGAGTCTTCGTACAAGCTAGATCACCAGAAAACAGCATGATCTGGTTGAATGACTATCAGATATAGATAATAGTACCATATTATGACATAGATAAGCACTTAAATTAATTAAGACTTACAACTAAGAGAACAATTTGAGTAATTTTTAGGCATTATATTTTGATCATGTTTTTATGAAGGATATAGTAACGAAATGGATTATCTTTCTCTAAAAGAAGAAAGCGCTAAGAATCTTGAAAGAATGTTAGAAAAGTGCAATACATGTTGAATACTTTTATGGTTTATGAAAACATTTTCTCATGAATAACCTGTTGTCCATAATTGAACATGAACAGTTACAATGAAGCGAAATCGTTGCACTGTGATGGAATTAGCAAGTGTTTGATGAAGGCGAAATATATTGTAGGAACATGTATTTTGCATATGTCCATCCCATACTAACCTATGGAATCATTTACTGGGGGAATTCACGATATAGCAAAGTCATCTTTAAGTTACAAAAGAAAATAATTAGAGGAATGGCCGGTGTCGGCAGGAGGACAAGCTGCAAGAAATACTTTAAACTTTATTTTATTTTACCATTGCCTAGCCTTTATATCTTCCATACACTTGTATATATGAAGGAGAATGTAAACAGCTACACCATAAATTCTGATGTACATAGGTATAATACTAGAAATAAACACAGTCTGCACATAGAACCACACAAAACTAAGCTATATGAATCAAGTTTGAGTTATGCAGGAGTACATTTATTTAATAAATTACCAGACTGCATTAAGCAGATAAAACCATGTTCAAAATTTAAGAAAGAATTATTCAAATTTGTTTCTAACCATTGTTTTTATTCTATTGAAGAATACTTAGCTCTTGAAAATTAACTTATGTATCACTTTTGTTTTATTTTTTTAAAATCTGTGCCTCTTTACCACATTGTATATTTCTCTTTATTTATCATGGCATGTATATTACTGTTTTATCCTTTGTTACTGTAAATATGATTATTGACGTGTCCCATATCACTGTATGATCAGTTGGACGAAATAAAATACAATACAATACAATACAATACAATACAATACAACATTTCGCACAATAGTTAATAAGATGAAAGATGTGATTCTAATATTTGTTACTGAGATCGTATTCTACGCTATATGTGGCTTATTCATGTATCAACGGTCGACTGAAAACAAATTGTAATCATCCATCATCTCAAAAATACGCAAATTGAAACAATATCATCGCTAAAATAAACTAAAACTTTACTTGCGATGAAACAATAAATATCACCGACATTATTCATCATAATCTCTTACCATTACTCGCATATAAAACCATCACTTCACATCATTCATCTAATAAAACATTCTACATTACCTTAAACACATCAATTCATTTCAACCTGACGTATATTATTATGCCATCATTGATCATTCACCTTATTATTCCGTTGTATTCTCAATTTTGAATAAATTAATAAATATCACCACATTTTACTATCAAGCCCTCAAAATCTTATATACGATCTCATTTCCACTCAATTTCATGTCACAAGCACTTTCAAAAGAAATTAATTTCATTTACAATAATAACCCACGACACCGCTCCAGGTCCTATCCAAATCCGGTACCGCCATATACGGCAAGTCCCTATCGAACTCCTCACGCTCCTAGCATCCCCTTATACATTCATACTCACTTCCGGTTTCTATCCGACTTCCTGGAAGAGATCCACCATGCTCCTTTTCCCCAAACCCGGAAAAGACCGATTCAACCTAGACTCCTACCGCCCCATCTGTCTCATCACAATCCTTGCCAATATCCTAGATAAAATGCTCATATGCTGATTGCACCTCTACCTCAAGTCACTTAACTTACTACCTCCATCACAATGTGGATTCCCCCCAGGACTATCTACTACTAACCAACTCCTTCGCCTCATCCAATCCATAAGTAACAACTTCAACCTAGCCCAGCCGCCTAATCACCTTCGACTTTAACCAGGCATTCGACTCCGTCTGGTATCCTGCCCTTATTTTCAAGCTCCACTACTTCACGCTCCCAGCCTCCCACATCCGATTCCTCGCTGCCTACCTTAATAACCGTACAACCTCTATATCATTCAATGGCCACCTCTAGCCACCCTTCCCCATGTTCCTAGGTGTACCGCAAGGTTTTTCACTCTCTCCCCACTATTCTTTATTATTTTCGTGACCGACATTCCCCAACCATCACCATACATCCAAAAAAACTTCAATTCGCCGATGACACCGCCATCCTTGCCCCCACTCCCTTCCGTCCAGAGCATCAATAAAAACCTGCAACCCTTCCTGGACCAAAGGTACCTCCGCCTCAATCCCTCCAAAACCTAATCCAACCTAATCCGATCTCCCAAACGGCGCTTCTCCATCACCCGCAATCCTGCCAGACTCCGACTCACCATTGATGACACCCCCATCCGCCTTCAATCTTACCTCAAATACCTTGGCGTTACCATAGACCAGCACCTCACATTCCGCCCCCATTTCCAGAACCTACAAACCAAATCCTCCAAACGATCTCATCTGGTACGTCGGCTTGCCGGCACCAATTGGGGTCTTAACTCCAAACTACTTCTCCTCACCTACAAAACCTTTATCCGCTCAGCCATCACCTATGGTCACCCGCCTGAGCAGCTGTGGCCCACGCCAAGCCCATCCTATATCGTCCCCTCCTGTCTATGGAACGCCAAACAGTCCGCACTGCCCTCTGACTCCCTCCCTTATTCCATACCAAGGACCTACACGATATCTTCCCGCTCCCCAAACTTGACACCCATGTCTCCCTTCTCTTCCAGAGATTCTTCGACCAGGCCCTAGATCCCAACAACCTTGTCGCATTCCAGTTCCTACAATCGACCCTACGATCCCCCTATATACTCTATCCCCACTTCAATATCACAGCATCCTCACCGAACCCACAGACCGGCACCTCCACAGGAACAGGCTGCACTGGGATAAATTTTATCCCAAATCCCCTCCCCCTCAAGTACACCCTCCCAGCAATGGTCATCAGTGAATAACAGTTATATGCTCAGACAACCTGTTGGATCTCCTCACAGTTGACCTCTCAGTTGTACTGTCTGTCATCTCACATTCTTCATATTCAATGTACCTTGTTATTCATACTCAGCTCATCTATCATTGCATGTATATATGTATTGTTTATATAATTACGTCCTATTCAAAAGTAGTTTGTAAGTCAGTGTTCACGTAAATAATAACCATCTATTCATTTGTACAGTTCATTCTGTGTTTCTAGTATTGTAAATTTTCTCAAAATTTAGATGCAACTCTTATTCTATAAAAAAGAGCGTTCCAACCTTAAATTACAGTACAGCATTAATGGGATAATTCCGTCTCTTTCCTTCTCCCATGTTTTGCGGGTAGCGCTGTCCTACTCTAATGCAGCGGGTTTGCCAAATATACGTGAATCAGAATGTTATCGGTTAAAATGGGTGAATATCGTGTTATGTACAGAATTTCAAGGCGCATTTGACGCCGTTAACAAAAAATGTTAAAAAATTATTTAGTGTGAATATGGTAATATAATGGAAAGTTTCGCCAAATGCAAAATCTTCATTGCATAGAACTTATCATGCCATAACTCCTATTTTATATTCATTATTTTCCTAATTTTTTCACTGCTTGTAAAGAAACATTTCAGCTCGATGTAGATAAGTTTATTTTTAAATTTAAATTATAACAAAATGCAGTATATGCGTTTATTTTCAGTCATGTTCAGGGAATTTTATGTGTAGGCACGAAAAAGTCAGTCGCTGGCCAGCGTCTTTCCTATTGAATTTGCATGCAGGGTCAAAGCGAGGCAAATGGTCTTCAGATATGGAAATTTTTAAAACAATCCCGAAGTTCCTATCTTGCTTAGTTATTAATTTGTGACAAGAAGAATCTCTCCTTGAATTTTGGTTTCGCGCGTGAAACTTATTATCAATACCTGTCCATGATTTCCGAAATATTGAGAACAGGATTTTTGGTAGCATGTAAGGGAATTATTACATAATAGGGATATATCACGCAAAGCTTGTCCGCTAGGCAGCGTAATGGTAATACCCGGTATGCGCTTTCCGCTGCTCGATTGTTTTACATGAGACTTACGTGAAGTATTCCTACATCTGCGATCGAAACGAAACTTTTGCTTTAAATGCATTAAAATGGAGTTTTCATATTCTGCCAATGTTTTCAACAAGACGGGAAATGGTATAGGTGCAATGACGATTGCGGATTTGGAAGCAGAATTGAAGAAAAGGGGCGAAAAAATATCCGGAAAAATGCAAGAGTTGATTGAAAGGTACCAGTAAGGAATAAATGCAGCAACTCCTTCTTTTAGCGTTTTTGTTAAGATTGAATTATTAAAGTAAAAATAGCATTTTGAAAACATTCCTAATACGGTATTTTTTCTTTCCTTTGTCGGTTATAGGCGTACATAAGGCCCGACATTGGTATGGCAGCAATACTGGGGCTACATCCAGTACAACTGAACTTAATTTCCGTGTAGCGCACGAGTTTCAGGATCTTGTTTCGGACCATAAGACAAATACCGGTAAAAACATTTCAAATTTAGAAGTAATGAGTTATTTCCTGTTCAGGAAGTCTGAAATTGATGGTGCTTCAGTGTCAAATTATAGGTCACTGTGTGATTCGGGGTACCGTACCGCACACGGTGTTATGGCTGTTTTCCCACTTCTATATCTATTTCCAAGGTAGCTGTTCCCAGTGGCGAAACTACTTGGAGTCATTTGAGGCAATGCCTACCCTAAGAAATACGATTAAACATAAATATCGTAACAAATGCATCTGCTGTTGTTACTGTGTTAAATCAACAATGAACTGTTTTTGATATGTGCTACATGATGGAAGCAGATGATGTGCTTCGCGATCGCCCCGTTAGATGGCGACAGCAGACTACTTGTTCTGACAGAGAGGCAGTCTGTAACTTGTCTCACCCAGAATTTTTTGTTTTATTTCCCTTCCGTCAGCTTGTGAATGGCGCGGGGTGGTGGAGGAAGGGTTGGTTTACCGCCCGCACTCCTCCCTCCTCAAGGTCTAGACCCCAGAGAGGCAAGCCTCCTTGCTATTGGAGAGTGTAGTAACTCCCCGCGCGAAGGTGACAATGAAGTACCCTATTGTTAAGTGTGTGTTTTTCTTTTGAATTAGAAGGTAATCAATGCATTATTGGCTGTATTTGTGACAATTCAGATATGGACTGTTAGTTGTGTAAAACGAGACAATATCAGTCAGGCTCTTCTTTCATAATCTGACAGCGTTTCATTCATTTTTAGTATATCCTCAAAGAGCTCATCTTCTAGAATCCAAAGGATTCAGACTTCCAAAAGCATGCGCTACCCATTGGAGCCTTCATTCGAGAGCAGTCCACACAATATTTTCACACTATGATGATCTACGACAGGTTTTTGAAGACATTGCAGAGAATGATGAGGATTGGGACAGTGAGTCGTACAGTTGAGCTGTTGGGTTGCTTGCCATACACAAGAAGACCCAATTAATTTATTTGCTCTATCTCTATAGAGATTTTTTTTATAGAGACCATCTCGTTGCTCTACCACAACATAAAAACACATCTGATGTAATTCTGTGCAATACTGAAATTAGAAAAACCACTGGTATCCTCAAGGTCCTGCGATCAGAAAATACAGTATCATTTTGCGTTGTAAAAGGTCGCAAAATAAATAACGAGATAAGTGTAGATGACAGGACATTCCTAAAGCTCAAAATGTTTACATATTAAGTTTTTGACACCTTAATTATGCAAATGGAAATAAGGTTTGGCGATTTTGAAAGCATCCAGTTTGAGTTGTTGGATCCAACTCAGTTCATAGTTTACAAAGAGAGCTTCCCTGCTATTAAACAGAACATAAGACTGTTCAGTTATCGCGTTTTTGATAGGGAAAGACTGGAAAGTGAATTTATTAACATTTATTCCGATATAGACAAACATTTGTCCCCTAAAACTTTTACATTATATTATCCTCGATGACCTCTAACCAGTGTATGTGGAAGTGTCAAAATGGATTCCTTTAATATTAACATTTCCTGTGACCACGCCTCCCTATGAAGGGAGTATGAGCACTCTGAACAGGATAAAAACATACTTGGGTATTTCAATGAACAATGAAAGATTTCTATCGAGAAAATGCTTGTGCAGAAATTGATGAGTGATCAAGTATTGAAGGACCGTGTGGTTGACCATTTTGCAACCAAGACAACTCGACGTTTGGAACTACTCTACAGGAAACTTTAAGGTAAGATTTCCTGCCTACCCATTAATTAACTAATAGCTTCGCCACTGCCTGTGCCACTCCATGCAAATATCGAAGGTACAGCGTTCTCTTAAAGTCTTCGTCTTTCGCTTAAAATTATTGAAATAGGTCATATTAACTTTTCAGAATGTACTACCTTATTATAAAATTATTTCGTAATTAGTACTAATTGGCTTACTTACCAGTTTCAGTAATGACATAATCTTCAACTGTAAAATGTTTCGAGCAGACTTTGATATTAGGAGTCATATTTTTATTACGTAGGTCCTGCCTACGAATCGCATGCAACCACTTTTTACGGAAAGCATCTTGCTTAGAAAATTGATGGTATGAATTCGGTCGACCTTGATTTTGGGGGTATTGGGACACAGCAATAGTCAGGCATCACAATTTTCTTGCCGTCTTTGTTGTCGTAACGATATATTAAATTTTTAACTTCAGCATTTAACTAGGTAACTTCCATTAAAAACACATATAAACAAATGACGATCGAAAAGCGCATACCGGGTACTACACGTGAGACATCTATCGGTAGTGTTTCAGTCACTGCCTGCGACCAAGGCATAACGTTGCCCAGCATGTATCTGGCAGCACTGTCCTACTTATTCTCTTTGGCACTGTCCTAAAGAATTCATTATTCTTATGTTGTTATGCCTGTATTATCTTAACATTTGCATTCACTACCAAATGCACGGAGTTGAGTGATCTTTATTAGGTTGAAAGCACGTAAAATAAGTTATTTAAACCTTGTCGTTAATAATAATTAATATGGTAGTGACTGCAGATATATCTTTGCCCCCGGACGAAGACTTAACAGTAGAAGAATTGAACATAACTGGAGCAGCGCTACGCGCTGGAGCTTTCCATGTTGGAAAATATTGCGAAAACCAGAATAATGTAAGATATATCTTCACTTACTGTTGCATTAATTTAATTACGTGTATTAGTAGGATATAATTTAAGTAGGTGGCGGAGTTTTAGACTATGTATCATTATGCGGAAGCTTGTACAAGGTTAGGGTATACTGAACAAGCTGCGCTTGGTACGTATCCAAAGGTCGAAGAGTGCGTGGTATTAAATACAAATTGCACGGCTATGGGTGTTGACCTCTATTTTTTAAATTTAAAATACGAACAACGCGTAAAATATTTGGCAATGATCATTTTATTGGAATAGTTGCCAAGAAGTGATCCTTGACTGTATTTGGTAAAAGTTGCTGAAGAGATTGTTCTACAATCATCTGGTTATTCAGTCCCTTGCACCTGTATGTTGAATTTAATGATTTGAGCCTATTATAATCGGCGTAACTTTAGATATCATTTTGCATTATTACTGTATGCAGATCAATGATTGATTGATTGGTCTTCGGCAGAGGTCTTTTTTCATGTCATACCTACGTTTTCTTTATGGCCTTTTATTCATATTGGCATTTAGTTTGTAAATGAATTAATTTTCTGCCTGTCACTGGCTTCATCTTCACTGTGCCTGTTAGGTATAATTAATGAAAAAGACGTTGGAAAATCAAAACAAAAGCTATATCATTTTCTTGGCGTGCTTTTCAATGAAGAATTTGGAAATTAGGCAGTAATTTTTACTCTACAGTAATGTAGCAACTGAAAGAACCTAGTTTCTTTTTCTTTTTTTGCTTTACGTCGCACCGACACAGATAGGTCTTATGGCGACGATAGGATAGGAAAGGGCTAGGAATTGGAAAGAAGCGGCCGTGGTCTTAATCAAGGTACAGCCCCGGCATTTGCCTGGTGTGAAAATTGGAAACCACGGAAAACCATCTTCAGGGCTGCCGACAGTGGGGCTCGAACCCACTATCTCCCGATTACTGGATACTGGCCGCACTTCACACGTTGAGTGCCGAGCCGATTGTAGCACACTATTCCACTGGTGCCAGGCATGTTTTTGAATTGCATTCCGCTGGTGCCAAAGCAATTGTACGCGTTGTAGACTGTTTATATAATCTTGGGATGTATTTATATGATGTACTAAGTAAATTTTATCTCACCATACCATGGTCATCCGTGACGCTATATGGTGTCACATCAATTTTTAGGAAAGATAAAATATAGCGTGACGCCATATGGTGTCACAGAATTTTTTGACATGGAATGTTCAATACGAATTTCCAATACGGGATATTTATTTCCTAATTCAAATTAACGCAATATTTATGAAAACCTAGTAAAATGCAAAACAAGTACTTATATTACATTACATATTGTTGTGAACAGTTTTCTGATAACTCTAAACAATGAAAATATGCGTCTCGGCATGCCCGAGTTCTTGTTACTCGTTGTAATTTTTCAAACCTTATTGGCATCGTTGTTCAAACATCGTCCTTTTGTACACTTGTTTCATGTGCTGTTCTCATATTTACGTTTTGCACATCTGATCGGGAAGTTAAGGGGAACGCGCTAACTACACGCTACCTGGCTACTGGCGCAGCTCGACGCAGCCCGGTTGGTTCACGTCCGCTGCTTCGCTCCTCCCTACCTCTCCGCCACACCCCGATACTCCCGCGGCACTTTTAATTTTATGACTTTATTTGCTCAATTTTGGGTTTAAACTTGCGCTGGGTACATGCAGTTTTCACCTTGGCATTCCACTGCCTCCCACGAATATTCCTACCAAATTTCAACCGAATCCGAGTGTAACACATGTATGTGTTCCCTCGTAAGATTATTACCAATATCTTCCATTTTTTAATATTTTTGCACAACTATATAAACTGAGTGATAATACGTACGTAAACGTGGAATAAACAAAGCCTGGCGCGCTTTCACCTGTGACAATGACCACTGGCCAGTCAGTGGCTTCGGAAGAATACTGTGGCGCCACATGGTGGCATACAGTAAAAATACATAGCTGGAATAGACCCTGAAGTTCGCCCTTCACGTAGTTCCAATTTTACACGCAATAGATGTCACAGCTGATTATCTACGGCGCATCGGCTGAAACTCAACTGTGCCGCCATATGGCGTCACGCCAACTCTGATTTCAAGAACGGTGTGCCGCCATATGGCGTCACGCCAACTCTGATTTCAAGAACGGTGTGCCGCCACGTGGCACCCAACGTGTTAAGCGACTGCAGCTATCGAGCTCGGTGAACCTAGTTTCAGACCCTAGTTGTAGCCTATGCAAGGTAATCACTGGACTTATGAAGGCGCGCAGTTTTAAAACCTGCTCATTGACAGGAAACGTGTTAATACAGTATCGCAGTAAGTGGAGAGAACATTATATGGTGTCCTCAAGCTGAAAAGTGGGATGAAATTTGCCAGACTACTTTCCTGGTGAGAAGTCCATTGGAAGCTGCATATGTATGAAGTAAAACTATTAGCATTAAGTTATGTTTTGGTAAGATGGCAACAGATGGAGACATTATCCACACATCAGTCTTCAAGCAAGTAAATAGAAGTTGTTACCGGTACAAATAGCTTTTGTGGCTTTACAGACTTTGGAGGAAAGATGATTAAGATCACTGTTAGAGAATTGTTAAGGTGAAGATGTAATAGACAGGTATATATTGTGTATTAAGTCTCTTTGAAACTCTATAACTTTATTCTTGTGTATTTGCAATCAGTTGGGGCCAGGGTTGCCTACTGGGTATCATATAATTGTATGGGCTCAGAGCTAACTTACCTTGTGCTGGCATTTTGATTTGACACCATTACCATCTCAGCATCACTCTGGAGTTGGAGTGGAGGGAAACTGCAGCTAAGGTGGTCTAAAATGGAATTTTAAACTTAGTTCTGAGGCTTAGTGCACACCATTCCAGTCCCTAGTGGTCAATAAGGGGAAAAAAGTGGCTTTTATAAATAATGCTATTGGTTTTACTGTACGCCCTACTAACTACTTTTATGATTTCCGGAGATGCTGAGGTGCCGGGATTTTGTCTCTGCGGAGTTCTTTTAGATGCCAGTAAATCCACTGACACAAGACTGGTGTATTTGAGCACCTTCAAATTTCACCGACTAAGCCAACATCCGAGCTACTCAGCCTGGCAGTTGCGATTTTTAGACTAGTAGTAAGTTGTCAGGACCTTATTCTCAGTACTGTATAAAAAATTGAGAAATACCAACAATGTCAAATATACAGCTATATTTATGTATGGTATTGTAGATTTAGAAAAAGCAATTGACACAAAGTGAAACATGGGAAGAGAGTAACAAGGAGGTTGGTTTTGACAGGCAATAATTACCATGTAGGATATTTTGAGAGTTGATAATAAAATGAGTGACAGGAATAAAAAGGCTGAGGTTCTGATCCTGAGTCGAGATTTATTTTAAAAAATCACATGGGGTCAGAAAGGGTATCTGGCCTTAACTGTCCAAAACCAAAATGAGCCTGGATAGTTTCTTTGATCCCAGAAATACCTGAGATAAGCTGAAGAAAATTTGTCCAGTTCTTTGTTTGAATGGTCAACAGACATGCCTTTAGTTCAGAGAAATCATCATCATCAATGTCCCACTCCAGTCACCCGGGTGTGGTTAACAAGCCTACTCCACTCCTTTATCCTTCCACTTTTCCTGCTCCATTACTTCTGCCACATCCAATCCAGCTTCTCTAATATCCTTCAAAATCTGATCCATCCACCTTCTTCTTGGTCTTCCAACTGGCCTTTTTCCCTTAACTTCTCTTTCCAGTTCCCTTCTCCCTACCTGTTCCTTTCCCATTCTTTTTACATGTCCAAACCATCTCAGTCTTGCTTTCTGTATCTTCTGTACTAAAGGTTCTGCTATATATTTAACTCCTCTGATTTTAATATTTTGAATTCTATCTCTTCTTGTCTTTTTAACCGATGTTCTTAAAAATTTCATTTCTACTGCTTGGATCTTACTATCTTGTCTCTTATTAGTTACTAGCGTTTCAGTCCGTATGTTACAATTGGAATGAAATACTGTTTATATAATGTTAATTTTGTTTTCTTGGATACTTTGTCATCCCATAAAAAATGCCGGGCTGAGTGGCTCAGACGGTTAAGGCGCTGGCCTTCTGACTCCAACGTGGCAGGTTCGATCCTGGCTCAGTCCGGTGGTATTTGAAGGTGCTCAAATACGTCAGCCTCGTGTCGGTAGATTTACTGGTGCGTAAAAGAACTCTTGCGGGACTAAATTCCGGCACCTCGGCGTCTCCGAAGACCGAAAAGTAGTTAGTGGTACGTAAAGCAAATAACATTATTATTATTACTACATCCCATAAAAGCTCTCAGACTTGTTGATAAAATGTTGTACATTTACTTAATCTGTTATTAATTTCAGGGTTGATTTCCTTACCATACTTCCATTAATAATGCTACCCAGATATGTAAACTGTTCTACATTCTCTAACTGTTCTCCGTCTATGTTCACTTGGCTTCTCTTTTATTCCTTTCCACAGTGCATGACTGCAGTTTTTTTTTTTTTTAATTTTATTTTATAACTAATTATCATTCCAAACTCCATCAGATTTTCATTCCAAATGTCCAGTCTCCTTAGTATTATCCGCACACTTTATCTTGGTGTATTTGTGTACGGGGGTGAGGAGTAACGAGGGAGCTGTCCCGGTATCGATATTGCTGCCTGGTGCTGCCAACTTAATGAAAATGAAATCTGAATTGAATCGAGAATATGACCGATCGATATGAAATTTCTATACCGTTATCATCTTAAGCCAACAACTATATCACATACATATTATATAACATGATAAAACATTTCTCGATGCGAATCTTGTTCCGAGCATGAATTCTATACTTTGGCTTTGTTGTGTAAACAACAGTACTAGTACGTAAAGTGTACACCAGATGTCGCACGACGACGCTTAAGCGATTCGTAGTTTGTGTTTCAAAGGTTGCCAGTACGAATCTCGAAGATCGCCGAGGTCGACCGATTCAGCACTAGGGTGTAAATGCACCAAGATAAAGTGTGCGGATAATACTTTTCTCCCTTTTCCCAAATCACCACATCATCTGCAAATTCAGTTCATCACTACTGATGCTCTGTTTTACTCATTTTATGATTTCATCCATCACTATAATAAACAATAATGGCGACAGTGCACTTCCTTGCTTGAGACACGTTTTTGTATAAAATGTTTCAGAGTCACCACTCCCCATTTGTACACTGCTTTTACTCTCATGATACAACATTTTTAATCTTGTTAATTAACCCTTTGAGCGCCACGTGCTATTACGGTTTTCCTACCGCTGAGCGCAAGGTCAGTTCCGTTTTCTGCAAGCTTTTGTTTGATCACTTACAGTTCAGCTGTTACTGTAGGTAGAAACTTGAAATTTTCGTTATTCGTTTACTAATATGATTGCCTATACGAATAAAGCCTTACTCAGTTCATTTATGACCATTAGTAAACATTTGGCAGCCAAAACCAAAAAAATATTAATTAAAAATAAAACAAAAGTTTAGCAATAAAATGTAGGTAGAACAAAATTTTTTTATACATCGCGAACATATTTATTGAATAGTACAACCTATTATGAAGCTATATTGAAAATTTTGTTTTGTGCCTAAAATAAATCTGTAGTAAAAATAATTATTTTATAAATACAAATGAGCCAAAAATACAAGTCTAAATACACTCATTTTGTTTATATATCATTACTTACTAAATTTGGCACAAATGTCTTTTGCAGAACACTTACATAACATACTACAAATAATAATAATAATAATAATAATAATAATAAAATTCAGTACAAGTATATTTTCCAAGACCTCTCAAACACACTTATGTTTTGTCAAGCACAATGGCTATATAATCATTTTTACAGCAATAAATTAACAAGTAAAAGATCAAGAGCAACTACACACAGATTGGACAAGTTGCACAGCCACACAAGTAAAGCACACCAATAAATATGCCTGCTGATTAGACTAATATACTGAAAGAATGGCCTTGAAAATGAATGAGGCTGTTTATTGCAAAAATAGTAAGTCTTTAACTAACTATATTGGGAAATTCTGAAAGGAAATGACTGTTATTTTTAATAATAAAAAATAAATTCTGAACATCTTTTTGAAAAGACATTGGCGCTTAGAAGGTTAATGATTTTGGTACATTCCTTTTCAGTAGGCATTCTCATACATGTTTTCTCTTAAGTGTATCATAAGCTTTTTCCAAATCCAAAAATACGAATATGATTTCCTTGTTCCTTTCCAGATGTTTTTCCATTATCGTTCGCACTGTAAATATAAAGTCTATTGTTGATCTATTTGGTCTAAAGCCATATTGTTCTTCCTCTGTGTTTCTATTATATCCCTCAGTCTTTAGTCTCTGACTTTCATTATTTTTACCCCGTGTGATACAGTGGTACAATGCTTCCTTCTTGCCAATCTTCAGGTATCCTTTCATCCTTCCATATGGCACTGAGGGCTCTGTGTAGCCACTGTAGTCCAATGCTTCCTGCTGCCTTAATCATATCAGCATTGAATTCGTCTTTTCCACTTGCTTTACCTTTGGTCATTGTCTTCACTGACCTTTTGGTTGCTTTACGTCGCACCGACACAGATAGGTCTTATGGCGACGATGGGTCGGGGAAGGGCTAGGAGTGGGAAGGAAGCGGTCGTGGCCTTAATTAAGGTACAGCCCCAGCATTTGCCTGGTGTGAAAATGGGAAACCACGGAAAACCATTTTCAGGGCTCCCGACAGTGGGGTTCGAATCTGCTATCTCCCGAATACCAGATACTTGGCCGCACTTAAGCGACTGCAGCTATCGAGCTCGGTCACTGATCTTTCAGCTTCCAACCTTATTGGATTCTCTTCCTTTTCTCCATCTATTATTTCCATTTTCTTATCTCCTTCCTCCTAGCAGTCATCCTCATTATAAAGTTTTCAAAATACTGTGCCATCACCTTCTGAAGACCCTTTTCATCCTGTACTATGGATCCATCTTCTGTATAGTAGTTTCTGATTTCCTCGACTATCTCGCTCAATTTTGTTGGTAAACTCTCCCTAACATTTCTCCTTTTCTTCCTTGATACTCCTCTTTACTTGTAGTTTCAATCTTTTGTATTCCACATATAATCTTTCTATCTTATTCTCATCCTCTGATACATTTTTTGCTTTTCCTTATCCATTTCTTTCTTCACCTTGTTCCTTTTATTTTTTTTTTATTTTGTCTGTCCATCACCGTGTCTTCTTTCCCTTAACATTTGCATCACCGTGTCTTCTTTCCCTTAACATTTGCTTTTGTTTTCCCACATACCTCAATTGCTGCTTCCACAAATGTCTGTCATTGTCCCACTCTTCGTCTCCACTTCGTATTTCTGTGTTAGGCAACTTCCTTTTTATACAACCTTGGAATGCAGTTCTTTTATCCTCCTCCTCCAATTCCCAAATCCTGATCTTTGGTTTCTTCTTCAATACAATTTTAGGGATTTTACTTGTTTTAATTCCACAATCAATAATCTATGATCACCTGCCATACTTCCACTGGGAATTGTCTTCGTATTCATGACGTATCTTCTCCATTCTCGGTCTGTTATTATAAAATCAATGAGTGTTCCATACTGTCCATCCCAAGTATATCGGCTGATCTTATGGCTAGTCCATGGATTGGTTTGATGCAAGCTCCATGCCACCCTATCCTGTGCTAACCTTTTCATTTTCACTTAACTACTGCATCCTACATCTGCTCTAATCTGCTTGGCATATTCATACCTTGGTCTACCCCTACCATTCTTACCACCTACACTTCCTTCAAAAACCAACTGAACAAGTCCTGGGTGTCTTAACCCTTTCAGTCCCAATGTTGCTTTAGGTTAACATGATATTCAGTACACACATGCACTAAGCTTATTACTTCCCCCTAAGTCCCAATGTTGCTGTGAATTAACTACAGGTATAAGCTTCCATAATCAGTCAAGAGATGGCAGAAAAGTTGAATATAATTTATCTTAGATAAAAAAGTTGACAGAGGTGCACTCCATGGTCAGTGAGGATGATGTCTTGGTGTTTACTTTCTGCATTTTATAAGTGAGAGTGTATTGAATTAGGAGTGTATTTATTTTGTTTTGTGTAGAAACCTTTCAAAATACCGTGTGTATCACATATACTTAAATTTAGCAATATCATTTTGTTATAAATATATCTGAAGTTGTTGTTAATCTAAAGCAACATTGGAACTCAAGGGGTAAACTGTGTTATCATATCCTAACCTCAAAACAATAATGAGCAATATGAAGCGTTTTGGTAGGGCACTGAAAGAGACAGAAATAGAGGATATTCTCGAGAAGCTTGTTGACGGGACAATATCTGACTTCGAAGATAAGTGATTCAAGTGATGAATTTTGTAACTATATAGGCCTATATATAAATAGTGTATTATGAACATCATACTCGCCTTGATTTAATCATTTGTTCTGTAGGTCAGAGATGCAAATCCAGATTACGGAGAACAATGTGCTGGTGGAAGTTTAGACAACAGCATAAATGAACATGTCCCAGAAAAGAAAAAACATCCCAAGTATCGTTTTGAATTTTGAATTTTATACCGGGAAGGGTAGTTGCAAAGATGTGGGTCTAGGTTTTTCTGGCGACATTGTAATGGCTCTCACAAGTGAACTTCCTGATCATAAAAATTTTAAAGTTTACTTTGACAATTGGTTTTCCTCCCTACAGTTAGCTATTGCCCCGAAAGAAAGGGGTATTCTTTGTGTTGGTACCATCCTGAATGACAGAATGGGGAAATGTCCGCTTATGGCTGAAAATGACCTAAAGAAGAAAGGAAGAGACACATATGACTACAGAGTGGAAGAGGAACACAACATTGCCCTCATTCTGTGGTTCAATAGGAAGGCAATCAATTTCATTTCTACATATATCGGTGTAGACCCAGAAGATAAATGCCAACGATGGAGCCAGTCGGAAAAGAAAACTGTGGGAATAGAGTGTCCCCAAGTTGTGAAAGAATAACAATAATAATGTTATTTGCTTTACGTCCCACTAACTACTCTTTTACGGTTTTCGGAGACGCCGAGGTGCCAGAATTTTGTCCTGCAGGAGTTCTTTTATGTGCCAGTAAATCTACCGACACAAGGCTGACGTATTTGAGCACCTTCAAATACCACCGGACTGAGCCAGGATCGAACCTGCCAAGTTGGGGTCAGAAGGCCAGCGCCTCAACCGTCTGGGCTACTCAGTCCGGCGGTGAAAGAATATAATCAGTTCATGGGGGTAGTAGATATAGCAGATATGCTGCTTGAGCTATACAAAATAGACATTAGATCGGTCAATTGGTATATGAGAATTGTGTTTTGGTGTATTAGTGTTGCAGTAGTCATGGTTGGCTACTGTACGGTAAACATTAAAAAAAAGGACCAAGGAGAAAAATGCATGTATTTCCTTGTACAATTTCAGTTAGAAATATCTCAAGCATTGACTAGAGCAGGGAAAGTTCTGAATCGAAAGCGTGGCTGACCAAGTGACAGTCCAATTCCAGAACCCAGTCGAGAAAAGTTTGCTCCAAGACCAGTCGATGATGTAAGGTATGATGCATATCCACACTTGGCTCAGTAAGAAAAAAAGGAAAGGCTGATGTAAATGTTGTCCTAGTGGAATCACCCAGCTGACCTGCTCTAAATGTAGTGTTAATTTGTGCTTGACAGGAGCTAAGAACTACTTCTTCGAATTTCATAACAAGTAATTGAAGAAACATTTGAAGCATAATTTACTGTTCTATTTACCTTTGTAGAATTATATTGTGAGAAAATGTTAGAAATAGCTTATTTTGTTTGCTAGATGTAATTTTGTGTACAGAAGAACACCATGTAAATAGCTCTGTGAAATATATATGTCGCATTCGAATGTTACCACAGAGTCCCAATGTTAACCTAGAGCAACATGCTGGATTTTCTAAATTTATTTGGGAAATTTTGAAAATTGTTATTAAACATGATCACTGTGTTCTAAAACAACTATTCTAAACAAGAAAAAAGTTTCTCCCAAAAATAATAAGTTGGGACTGAAAGGGTTAAGATGTGTCCTATTATTCTCTCTCTCTCGTCAAATTTAGCCAAATCATCTCCTCTCGCCATCTCTTCATTTGCGATTCGATCTATCCATCTCACCTTCAGCATTCTTCTGTAACACCACATTTCAAAAGCTTCTACACTCTTTCTGAGCTAGTTATCATCCATGTTTCACTTCCATACAATGCCACGCTCCACACGAAAGTCTTCAAAAACATCTTTCTAATTCCTATATCACTGTTTGAAGTGAGCAAATTTCTTTTCTTAAGAAAACTCTTCCTTGCTTGTGCTAATCTGCATTTTATGTCCTCCTTACTTCTGCCATCATTAGTTATTTTACTACCCAAGTAACAATATTCATCTACTTCCTTTAAGACTTTATTTCCTAATTTAATATTTCCTGCATCACCTGCCTTCGTTCGACTGCACTCCTTTACTTTTGTTTTGGACTTATTTATTTTCATCTTGTACTCCTTACCCAAGACGTTGTCCATACCATTCAGCAGCTTCTCTAGGTCTTCTGCAGCCTCGGATAAAATAACAATATCATCAGCAAATCTCAAGGTATTGATTTCCTCTCCTTGGATTGTGATTTCCTTTCCAAATTCCTCTTCGATTTCCTTTACTG
Organism: Anabrus simplex; assembly: GCF_040414725.1. NCBI lineage: Eukaryota > Metazoa > Arthropoda > Insecta > Orthoptera > Tettigoniidae > Anabrus > Anabrus simplex. The sequence goes on from NC_090269.1 coordinate 321,638,426, forward strand.
CCTGTTCTACGTAAACACTGAAAAGGAGGGGGACAAACTGCAGCCTTGCCTCACCCCTTTCTGGATTGCTGCTTCTTTTTCAAAGCCCTCGATTCTTATCACTGCAGACTGATTTTTATACAGATTGTAGATAATTCTTCGTTCTCGGTATCTGATCCCAATCACCTTTAGAATCTTAAATAGCTTGGTCCAATCAACATTATCGAATGCCTTTTCTAGATCTACGAATGCCATGTACGTGTGCTTGTCCGTCTTGATTCAATCCTCTAAGATCAGGCGTGAAGTCAGGATTGCTTCTCGTGTTCCTACATTTCTTCTGGAGCCAAATTGATCTTCTCCCAACTCAGCTTCAACTCGTTTTTCCATTCTTCTGTAAATAATACGTGTTAAAATTTTGCAGGCATGAGATACTAAACCAATGGTTTTCACACCTGTCAGCACCGTCTTTCTTGCGAATAGGTATAACAACATTCTGCCGAAAATCGGAGGGGACTTCTCCTGTCTCGTACATCTTACACACTTAAAATAGAATAACCTTGCCATGCTGCTTTCTCCTAAGGCAGTCAGTAATTCAGAGGGAATGTCATCAATTCCAGGTGCCTTGTTCCTGTTTAGGTCGCTCACAGCTCTGTCAAACTCTGACCTCAAAATTGGGTCTCCCATTTCATCAGCATCAACAGCCTCTTCTTGTTCCAGAACCAAATTATCTACATCTTCACCTTGATACAATTGCTGGATATGTTCCTGCCATCTTTCTGCTTTTCCTTCTTTCCCTATAAGTGGCTTTCCATCTGAGCTCTTAATATTCATACACCTAGATTTCCTTTCTCCAAAGGTTTTCTTGATTTTTCCTGTATGCAGCATCTACCTTTCCTAGGACCATACAACCTTCGACATCCTTGCACTTCTCGTTCAGCCAGTCTTCCTTAGCTACCTTGCACTTTCTATCCACTTCATTCTTTAATCGCCTGTATTCTCTTCTGCCCTCTTCATTTCTAGCATTCTTGTATTTTTGTCGTTCATAAATCAGGTCTAGTATCTCCTGAGTTATCAACCCATTTCTTAGTTGATCTTTTCTTCCTTCCTATCATTTCTTCAGCAGCCCTACTGACTTCATTTTTCATGATTATCCACTCTTCCTCTATTGTGTTTCCTTCAGCCTTTTCATTTATTCCTTTTGCAACATGTTCCTTGAAACAATCCCTCACACTCTTTTCTTTCAAATTGTCTAGATCCCATCTTTTTGCATTCTTTCCTTTCTTCAATTTCTTCAGCTTCAGATGGTATTTCATGACCAACAAGTTGTAGTCAGAGTCCACGTCTGCTCCTGGGAAAGTTTTGCAATCTAACACCTGGTTTCTGAATCTTTGCCTGATCATAAAGAAGTCTATTTGATACCTTCCAGTGTCTCCAGGTCTTGTCCATGTATAAAGCCGTTGTTTGTGGTGTTTGAACCAAGCATTGGCAAGGACTAAATTATGATCAGTACAGAATTCAACCAGCCGACTTCATCTTTCGTTCCTTTGTCCCAATCCGAATTCTCCTACTGTATTACCTTCTCTTCCTTGGCCTACCACTGAATTCCAGTCTCCCATCACAATTAGATTCTCGTCACCTTTTACATATATAAGCAAATTATCACTAATTTATTCTATTGTACCACCTATTCAATACAGGCCACGTGCTACGTGGGTAAAATTTACATAATACTATGTACACTTATTAGGAACATGTTTCGCCCCTTGTTAAGGGTGTCATCAGCCTGTAGGTAACCTTAAGGTCAAAAGTCAGAATCCTTAACCAATCATACAAGGAATACACTGAAAATATGTTACACTTTAAAAACATCTTAAGTTAACACGCTACAGTTATAATAAAGAAAAATGCCTATTACAAACTAAGAGTATTGAGAACAAATATACAAGGAATACACTGAAAATGTTACACTTTAAAAACATCTTATGTTAACATGCTACAATTATAATATAGAAAAATGCCTATTACAAAGTAAGAGTATTGAGGATAAATAGTGTCTGTATTGTATTAAATCTTCTATCTCTTCATATGTTCTTTCAATTTCCTCATCGTCCGCTTAGCAAGTAGGCATATAGACCTGCACTATTGTGGTGGGCATTGGTTTGGCGTCTATCTTGATGATAATTCTTTCACTGTGCTGGTCATAGTAGCTTCACCTGCTGACCTATTTTCTTATTCATTATTAAACCAACTCCTGCATTTCCCCTGTTTGATTTTGTGTTGATAATTCGGTAGTCGCCTGACCAAAAATCCTGTTCTTCCTGCCAACGTACTTCACTTATACTCACTACATCTAACTTTAGTCTATCCATCTCCCTTTTCAGATTCTCTAATCTACCATGAGTCGAACTTCTAACATTCCACGCTCCGACTCGCAGAATGTCGGTATCCATCTTCCTGATGATCGCACCCTCTTGTGTAGTCCCGACCCGGAGATCCGAATGGGGGACTAGTTTACCTCCGGAATATTTTACCCAGGAGGGAGCCATCAGTACATCATTCATACAGAGAGAGCTGCATATCCTCGGGAGTTAGTTACGGCTGTAGTTTCCCGTTGCTTTCAGCTGTGTAGCAGTATCAACACAGCTAAGACATGTTGAGTATTATTACGAGGCCATATCACTCAATCATCCAGACTTGCAACTTCCGAAAGGCTGCCATCCCCCTTTCGATGAACCATTCCTTAGTCTGGTCCCTCAACAGATACCCATCTGATATGGTTGCACCTGCGGCTCGGTTATCTGCTTCATTGGGACACGCAAGCCTCCCCACTGTGGCAAGGTCACATGGTTCGCAGGGGAGGATATTAATATTATTAGTTAATATTATTGGTTTCTTACTAATATTAGTGAAAGATGTTTTATGAAACAAGGCCCAGGAGCCTTTCTGGGTTTTAGCTGATTAAGTGCTTTGGTGAAGTCTCTGTATGTAGGTGGAATTGCCAGGCATGGTTGTTGGTGCTACTGAGGGACATTACGAAGAAAGTCCTCAGCGATATTGGAGACACAATTTAGAAGCACAGAGAAATGTTCCTTCCAACGCTCTGAAATTCCTCCATTATCAGTTAAAATGATGGCGTTGTCAGCAGTCTTCAGTGACCCCAATGAAGATCGAATTGGACCATATATCTCTCCTTTATGCCAGCATAGAAGTTTTGCAGGTCACAGGCATCGGATAGTCTTTGCAGTTCTTCAGCTTTTTGTTGCCACCAGTTATTGATTTCCCTAATTTGTGCCTGACATTTTTGTTTTAAGTTCCAAGAAATGTGATTTCTGCACATTGGAAGACGGATCTTGAAGATAGGATGGATGGGCTTCCCGTTTGGCATTGATCAGACATTTAATTTCATTATTTTCATCAACTGTACAAAACCTATCTTGTACCAGTTCTAACATACAGACTGGAAGCAGCAACATTGACTAGATCTGCACAGTCGCCTACAGGCCAGTGAAATGAACTTTTTCGGTCATGTCTCCAAAAGACAAGGAGAGAGAAAATAAGAAATGAAAGTATTCGGTAACAACTTGGATTGGACAGAACCCTGTTGGAAACCATAGATTTAAGCAGATTATGATGTTATGGACATATGAGAAGAATGGCTCCGATTACGACCATACTATGAAAGGAATGTTGTTGGTAAGAGGCCCAGAGGGAGGCCTCATGATAGTTGGGAAAAACAAAATTTCTAAGACCTTGCAAAACGTGATGTAAATTGGCAGCAAAAGGTAGAACATCAGCTGTGGATGGACAGGACGAACTGGAAGAGGCTTCTAAACACCCGCACCCGGTTTGCTGGAGTCCAAAATAGGTGATGAGGATGATGATTTTCTTCAAACCACTCTTGTCGTTTTTCACTCACAAAACCAATTGTTTCCTCAGCTGACTCAGTGATGACCTTCTGAAGCGTGGCCATTCCTCATTTGTACTATCACTGCTGACTGGATGACTAGCCAGTTTGTTTGAGATTGCATTTCTGTAATCTGTAGCAATGGATTCAATTTGAAATTTAGAAGTATCAAATTTCTTTCGGGCAGGTTGTGGATGGATCTTTTTGGTTTGCGACAGATTGAGATTCTCAGCCGTCAAAAAAGGAGCTTATGATCTGGTCAGCAGTCGTCGACATTTCTTGCAGTCCTTGTAACGACGACATCTTTTTAATCATATTGCCTAGTGATGATATAATCAACGATGTGCCAGTGCTTTGAGCGAGGATGCATCCGAGTGGTCTTGTAGCGATTAGAGAGTTGGTGTTCAGCACACAAACCAAGGAGCAGTCGACCATCACATCACATTGCCCCATAATTGGTGATTTTTACCAACTCTGGCGTTGAAATCGCCAAGTAGGTTTTTTTCTTTACAATTGGCTTTACATCGCACTGACACAGATAGGTCGTATGGTGACGATGGGATAGGAAAGGCCTAGGATTGGGAAGGAACCGGCCGTGGCCTTAATTAAGTTACAGCCCCAGCATTTGTCTGGTGTGAAAATGGGCAACCACGGAAAACCATTTTCAGGGCTGCCGACAGTGGGGTTTGAGCCCACTATCTCCCGGATGCAAACTCTCAGCTGTGTGACCCTAACCACACGGCCAACTCGCCCGGTGCCGCCAAGTAGTAAGAGTTTGTCTCTTGGTTGTACTTTGGTGATGGTAGTGCTCAGAAGGTTGTAGAATTAGTCTTTAGATTCCACATCAGCATCCAAGGTGGGAGCATACGTGGAGATGTCATGGATTTGGCTCCAGAGAGTGGGATTCGGAGAGTTTTGGAAAATTCTTTCGCTGACAACAGTTGTTAGCTGATAATTATTCACCATTGTGGTCTTCACAGAGAATCCAACACCATGAATGCAGTGTTCTCCCTCATCTTTTCCCTTCCAGAAGATTGTGTAGCCTGAGCTGAACTCTGGAAGTTTACCTCCGCTGGACAGTCTGGTTTCACGTAAGGCAGCAATATCAATGATTCATCTAAGCTTATGTGTGGCAAGCACTGTTCTTTTCTCAGGTGTGTTATTGTCTTTCAAATCGAGTAGGGTTCGAACATTTCAGGTTTCTATAATCAAAATTTTGATAATCTTTGTTTTTCGACCGCATAAGGGGTGACCCACTGGGTGCGGCCTCCCAGCCAGCTGAGAGTATGACTACCAGTGTTTAGCCCATATTTTCTAGGGCCTTCCCCATTCAGGGTGGGCAGCGCTGATCCTAAACAGGCTGCCCAAACACAGATGCAGGACTGAATTCCTGAGTAGTCAAGGGGTGTTCCACGTCACGTTCAGTTTTCTAGTCTTATTGCTAGCATGTGCATATTGACTAGCTCGAACTCTTATGGTATCAAGATTGTATCTCTCCTATGGAATTCACAAACATTGGTGTCCACATCATACGTAAACCTTAGTCTGTATTGCTGTTATGTGCCTTTTGACTGGTTCAACTTGTACACGCGATGATTCAACGAACCTTATTTTAACTTTGGTTTGAAGGAATTCCAATCTCACAACTTTTAATTTAATCTACGCTTCACGCATTGATGTAAATTTTAATTCCACAATGCCTATTGTCATACTTTAACAACACCATGAATGTTTTTAATTTACAGATTGTCTACTGTTAATGCATTTCACAATAAATACTTGTTTTTATTTTGCACATAATTTGTTACAATGTCAAGTCTATTGTTTATATTGTGTTGATATCACTCTTTTTTTTTTATCACAACATGGTTACTCTTTGATATGAGGATACTATGTTGATCATTTCTAAACTCAGGGGCCTGACCTAGTGTTTGTGCATTAATGGCTGATGATGATCCATATGCCAAACAAAACATGTCCCATTATTTAAGATACTTCATGATTGTACTATAATCCAATGAGTATATTGTAATGTATTGAATAGGTGGTCGTAAATAAAATTTTATAATTTTAATACATACATGTCCCATTAAGATACTTCATTATTATACTATAATCCAGTGAGTATATTGTAATATGTTTAATAGGTAGTTGTAAATAAAATTCTATAATTTTAATTTATCAACTTCACCGAGCTTGATAGCTGCAGTCGCTTAAGTGCGGCCAGTATTCGGGAGATAGTAGGTTCGAACCCCACTGTTGACAGCCCTGAAAATGGCTTTCCGTGGTTTCCCATTTTCACACCAGGCAAATGCTGGGGCTGTACCTTAATTAAGGCCATGGCCGATTCCTTCCCACTCGTAGCCCTTTCCTGCTCCATCGTCGCCATAAGACATATCTGTGTCGGTGCGACGTAAAGCAACTAGCAAAAAAATAATGTATCAACTTCAATATGGTTCCATTATGAGATTAATTACATGTAAGTGGTATGTTCAGAGCTGTCAGTGGAGAGATGGTGTGGAATGACATTAGTAGACAAATAAGTTTGAGCAGTGTTTTTAAAAGTAAGAGAGACCGCGATATGATAAAGTTGGAATTCAAGAGAACAAATTGGGGTAAATATTAGTTTATAGGTTAGGGAGTTAGGGATTGGAATAATTTACCAAGGGAGATGTTCAATAAATTTCCAAATTCTTTGCAATCATTTAAGAAAAGGCTAGGAAAACAGATAGAGAATCTGCCACCTTAGCGACTGCCCTAAATGCAGATCGTTGGTTGGTTGGTTGGCTGTACAAGACGTTAAGAGTCCTTTCTTTTACCAGTATCATCACTCTTTGAAAGGAAACACAACTCTGCCCTTCTCCAGTCATGGGGCTGAATGTCTTAGTGTTAAAATCACTTGCAGGATCAGTAAAAGCTCGGTCAATATGACTTGCCTACACATAAAAGCTTAAGAGATAATTAAACTCCTCGGCTGGTACGTTTGATTGAATATACAACTATTCCTATCTAACCGATTCACACATGGTACATTTTGTATACAAACTTCTGTGATTAAACAGGCCAATTCTTGCTTAAAACATGCATTCGCACTAAGCCGACGACCAATGATAATAGCTTCTATCCTATATTGGTAAGACCTGTTTCCTCGAAAATGGTGAGAATAGAGACATTGCCCTGCCACTTGATGATCATGATGGAATTGTTTCTGTTGACAGACGCTGCTTGATGGACTGTACTTTGGCTGTCTGTGTTCTGTTAACTGTCAATGTTAGGGAAAAGAGTTCATTCACCATTTCGTAACAAATTTAGTTGGCATATAAAAGATCTCCAGTGACAGATTCTCTGTGTTCAGTGAACAGTATTAGCAATAAAAATCTCCCATAGATTTCCAGTTTCTCTGCCATCTGGTAGAGTAAAACAGACCATCAAAATAGAAATGCAGGCAGCCTAAATAGCATTTAATCAGTAGGTAAGATCATATGATGATTATTATTGTTATTATTATTAATATTATTATTATTGGTTTCAGGAATTTATGTTATGTCGAAAAGAACTTGATGATCCCAGGAAGTGTATCAATGAGGGAAAAGATGTTACTAGCTGTGCACTAGAGTTCTTCCGCAAAGTGAAGTCGTCTTGCTACGATGAGTTCACTCAATATGCCAATTGTCTAGATAAGTCAAGCAGTCTTTTTGAGTTCCAACAGTGAGTACAATGTTTAATCTTCTTCAACTATATCTTCTAACATTATTTTCTTTGTCTTCATTAACTTATATCTTCGAAGAATGTTGAAAATTTAATTTGCTAGCTTTTTCTGTCGGTAAAGAAATTGCAAGCACTTTCTGGGATGAAAAACATTATTTTCTAAAATGCCTGTTCTGTGATTGTTTGCATTATTGTCCAATATTGAGAGAAAATTGTTGAAACTTTCTCTTGATCACTGTTAAAGTGTAGTGCAGTGAAACAAACAATACTTAAATTACAACACATGAACACAGGTTACCATAAATTCAGGGCATGCTGCAAGAATTTGTTTTCCTGTCAGATGATCCACCTACAGTACCCTATATGTTGCCGTCATCAACCTTACATGTTTTAATGACGTATTTTGATGTTCAGAGCATGTTTGTAATTTCAAGAGTATTTGTTTTGCTGCATCCTGTGCAATAGTCATCTTTATAAATATTATATAATTAAAAATTCCTGAATTGTTTGAAAGTTCACAGTTGATCCAAGTAGTAAGTTAGAGCTACAGGAATGAATTTGCAACAGTTAAAAAATTTACTTCAGTTGTTCATATAATTAACCTTCTTATAACTGATATCAGTGTACAAGAATTTCTAGAACTGTGAAAATGTTATGCTAAAAGAACAAATATTTGACTTCTTAATGTGGGGGCAATGTAGGCTGACAGATTGGTTAAAGAATGCCAAGCTCTCATTTGAGTTCTTCATAATTATGATCTCCTGACAGTTTATAAATTTGGATAAAATAGATATTACAGTATTTATATTCCTCTTATAATTTAGGCTGACTTTGGGCCAAATTAATTCTATTTCAGCTTCTTCAGAGCTTTGATTCATTCCTTTCTTTCACTCAGTATCCTTCCTTCCATCCATGATGGTTGAGTCCAGGATCTAATCTTTTCTTGGAAACTGTTGATATTCATGATTCTAGACTTGTAGATTTCCCTGTTGCATATTTCTGTTCTTTATATTCCAATTTCTTCTAGGTCCGTTTCACCTGATGCCAGCATACCGGGGAGAACCTCCCTATCCTGGGTCCATGTTCCAACTTGACCAATCCTGATTTTGTCAAGTTCATTCATCTGCATATAAGGCTTCCAGACAGATTACAGATAGTCAGTGTCTCAGTTCTGCACTGATTGAGATCATCTCCTCGGTGTAGATGTTCATGGTTAGTTTATACACTAGGGTCATCTTGTTGATCCTCAATGACAGGTTTTGTTCCCTATCCATTCTCCCAGTATTTAAATATCTCTGGATTCTTCTCCTACCTGGGTGCCATTTCGATGTTGGCTGTGTACTGTTATGAATATTTCTGACATATTTACTTGTGTAATTTTCCTGCCATGATAATGTAAATGGTTTCCAGCATCAATGAGTTTTCTGTTATTTTCTTGCAAAAAGCACAATTGTGAAAAGGTTAAGGCTGCAGCTAGACAGGCATATTTTAAATGTAATTCATTGAATAACGCAATAAGTATGGGTAGAAATATAGAAAGGGACACACAAGAATTATAACATAAAATGTTATTTTAAATGCTGCTATTCTCACCTGAAAATGATTGTGGAAGAGGAATGTTCAATACGCTAGCCAGGAACCACCCCACCCGCCCCTAGAAGTACATTTGCTGTTATAACCAAAAATACTGTTTTAGACGCCATACTCCATTGCTTATAACGGTGATTGGTTCACGTATGGAAGAGGATGACGTCATTGACACCTAGGAGGAGGCCAAGATTGTGTTACCAACCATTGCAGAAGAAAAAAATTATGAAGCGGCCAGGGAAGTTTGAAATGGCCTCGGCGCGAGATATAAAGATCATTTATTAGCTTTAAGGTATTTTTGCACCTCGAGGCCAATCTCTGAAATGAGAACAGTGGCTCCCTTCGAGAACCACACTCCCTTTGTGAGGCTCTTAACTATGGCCGCGGCGCATACTGTCCGCACAGCAAGAAAAAAGTCATATAAGGGATTCTAAAATGCAAGAAATACAGTTGGCAGCATTGTCGTTCCTCTCGGCGCTCCATCTAAGCACTTCTAGTGCGACAGTAAACTCGCGTGCGCCACCTGGTGGTGGCTCGTGTTACTAATCCTTGCGTGTCTCTTTCTATAGTTGTGCCTAAGGATGCACAAAGTGGCATGGAATATGACTTGGTTAGACACTACGGAAGTTATCGCAAAATATTGATGTACAAAGCCATTCTCAAGGTCGAAACGCAGATGAATGAATCACGAGCCATAATCCTCCATTAAAAGGGGCAATTTCTAGTGTACATTAAGTAATATATTTTACGAGCGACTGGGTCAGCTGCCAATTATTTTATGTATCTACCCTTTCTCTTGTCCTTTCAGTTCCCGATATCATCTGACAGCCAATAACAAAACAATTGCTCTTCATTCTATGTTTAATTCTCACATTACTGTTCAAAGAACTTAATTTCTTCAAAAATACTGGACTGTCTACACCAAGGCCCTAGAACAAAGGCAATTTATTAAAAATATACAGTAAAACCTCTTTCGAAGTCGTTGGGACTCAAAAATCGGTGTTCAAATTAACCGCCAATTCAGAAGTGCCAACCCTTGCCGCGTTACAAAATATTCTAAGGCCTATTACTGCATGCAGTTAACCTTGATTCACAGTTTAAAACTTCCAAATGCCATGGAATAAAAGAGCTATTTCCAAAATGCTCCCAAGAAAGTGCATTTAGAGTATTCAGATAATGCACTTGAATGACTCACTGACAAACATAACCTCTTGCAACGAAAGAAAAAAATACGATTCAAAGACGAGGAGAAATCTACGCTGGCTCCCATGTGCGAGTGTTTTTTGTTTATTCATTGGATTACTGTACTGTATGCATTTTAGATGCCCTGTACTTGCACAGAAAGTACCTGATGCGCTTAAAACATCGTGGAACTTTCCTATGACGAGGGAAGAAAGTCTCTCGCTTCCTTCTGCATGACAACATAATACAGTCACTCTATCCTTGTACGATTTCCCACCATGGCACTTCTCCCGTACCGTACTTCAAAAATGTAATCACTTGCCACATCACAAAGTATTCTACGACCCATCAATGCATGCAGTCACCTTGATTCACAGTTTAATCTTTTCAAATGCCATGGAAAAAAACTATTTCCAAAATGTATCCAACAAGGTGCATTTAGAATGTTCAAATAATGCACTTGGATAAATCATTGACAAACATAACCTCACGCAACGAAAGAAAAAAATAAATCACATGATTCAAAGACGAGGATAAACTATGCTGGTTCTCGTGTGCAAATGCATTCTTTTTCTTTTTTTGATGACTGTACTCTTTACATTTTTAGATGCATTGTACTTTCACGGAAAATGACCGATGCCCTTAAAACATTGTGGCTTATCGAACTTTCCTATGACGAGGGGATACAGTTTCTTGCTTCCATGTGCATTGCAACACAGTACAATGAGCCCCACCCTTGTATGATTGCCCGGCTGGCACATTCTCCCTTAAAACCATGAGACTGTTTGGGCTCGGCATTAAAAGAAAGCAATGAGATTTCATCGACAATGACAATATTGTTCGGTGCCTATAAATTGATTATATGAGCCACGCTTTCTCGTCAACTGTCGGCATCGCCAGTGTTCGCGGATTCTGTTTCTCCGCACATTGCCTGCTGCGTGATATTACGGCGTTCCTTAAAACATTGTATAAAAAGAATTCCGATTTCACTAGAACTTAGCTGTTATGAAGCACACTGTAGACACACTGAAGTGTGTGAAAGTGTAGAAAGCTACCCTTGCGTTCCGAAAGACGCGTTCCATCATGACACGGATAAAATTTGAATTTAAATTACTCTGTAACATACTATTGTTTTAAAATGTAAAGGCAGTTTTGAATTAAAAGTCTGAATTTCGGTAATGGGACCGACATTGTACTGCGAATTACGAATTATCTGTATTTCGAATTAAACAATTTAAATAACATGCATAACCGTATATCATGTTTCCGGGAATGAGAGCTACTTCGAATTAGGCGGGGTTTTGAATTAACCGATTTCGAATTATTGAGGTTCTACTGTATTGTGTAGTCGGCATGTTCCTAAACCTGCATAATTTAATGCATAGACAAGTGCATTATTAACATATTGTCTAGGCAGGGTGAACAGAATAAATTGTTATTTGCATTTTCCTGAAAACTGCTACGTTCAACAACTGGCTAGTCATAGTCCTATTGTTTCAACAGCCGGTCATCAGTTTGTGTTGCGACTATAATTACCAATACACGGCGACATCATTGATGTCCATCTGAATAGTCTTAAGGTCTTGAAATCCATCAATAAGAACTGCAATAGAAGTGAAGAATACCAACTTCAGTATGGCAGGGAGGACGATACTAGGCCTAAGTCAACTCTGCCACACATTGGTTCATCGCTGCCATCTGGATTTTAGCTTTCTCGTAAAACCTGGTCTTCTTTTAACAGGATACGATTGGGCAAAGGTAACTGTGCAGATTTTTCACTACAAATATAAAGAATGTCTAAATCTTAACTGCATTGTGGTGCCTCTAAGCAGACTATCCAGCATCGCACAGTATTGATGTACAAAGCCATTCTCAAGGTCGAAACGCAGATGAATGAATCACTAGCCATAATCCTCCATTAAAAGAGGCAACTTCTAGTGTAACATATTTTACAAGCGACCGGGTAAGATTTCCGTAAGATGGTGGGTTCCAGGACAGTGCGATGAACACATCTCTCTTCTAAAAGTATTTTCAAGTAAGGTTTCCATAAATTCTGATTCCTACTAATGTTACTAAGGTTACCTATTTCCAAGTAAGATTTCCATAAATTTTAATTCATACTAAGGTTACCCAGCAAGACCCAGTTCCTAAAAGAAAGTACAGTGGCGACATCAGTGATTTTGATACTGTATAGGCTTTTGGGCTTATATCGTGTCAAGAAAATAAGGTGAAATTCTTTACGTTTCGCAGAGAACTGTGCCCTGCGTCGTCAGAAGAAATTCTCGACTATCCACAGCACTGTGCCATGTCCTGGGAGCCATCTGGTGGCGAATGAACGTACCATTTCCACTTCTATTATAACGTTTAAATTTAAAGAGTATTTGTAGAAGTCTTTCTTGTGGACAGTCAAGATTTTCTTCTGATGACGCAGAACACAGTTCTCTGCGAAACATAAAGAATTTCACCTTATTTTCTTGACACGGCATAAGCCCAAAAGCCTAAGCAGTATCATGTCTATAAGTACGGGCCGTGAAAGCATCAATGACATCAGTAATTTTGCTGATGTGTTTCCAGAAACAGTTAGTTTGCATAAACAACCTGGACATAGAGATATAATTTGTTTTCCAAAATGATGTACGTATGTATTATATCTGTAAAGCCATACACTAAGTAAATAAATGAATGAATGGTGATCAAAACTTAAGTCCACGACTTTCAATATTAGTCTGTGTGGAGTGACCGTCTTCTCTTTTCTTCTCATGGCCTTCTCGCATATAAAGGTGGAACATTTGACCTAACCTTCAACGTATACTCACGACAATACGGGCTTTATAATGAAGTTTATTTTATGTAATGATTATGCCAACCAGGCAAACAAAGCTAACACCTACTTGAATTTTAAGATTAAGCTATCAAAAATAGGCAAGGACATTGCTTTCTTGAAGAAATGTTTACATAATGGACTCATTCCAAATTTTTTGAAGTTCAATCAAAATAAGAACAACAGTTCTTATTGGCACAGAAAAACCCAATCTAGGTCTAATTCATTATGGATCAGGAATGAAATTAAGTTTCTACACAGGAAAAAATCTTTACTTAACACAAAGTTATATGAAGCACATCTGTTTGCTTCGTCCTCCCTAACCCCTCTAGAATGGGATTCTTTTCAGAAATTCGCTCTTACGAAGATAGAGAATGTAATTGTCAAAAAACAGGCCACTTTAGACAACAAATTCAACACACTTTTGCGTAATAATAGTCACAATAAAAACTTCCTTCCATACAATAGGCACATCGATTCCGACTTGGAAGACGTGAAGTTCCATGATCCGGTTATAAATCTTTCTGATGCCCAACTTAGCGCTTCGGATATTGAAATTTTAGAGAAGGGCCCTAAATTCAATTGGCCTACTGCTTTTAAGTTGAAAGATGCCATTACTATCACTGCCGAAACTGAAAACGCCATACAAAAACTACCAATTGACAGCCAAACAGAAATTAGACTTAATATTCGCAAAAAAAATTTCCCAAAAAAGCCATAGACTCGTTAAAAAAGAAGATTAACGAAAATGATCTAATAGTCACGAAAGCGGACAAAGACAATGCCACAGTTATTATGAACAAAGAAACTTACGTGCAAAAAACTGAAACCTTCTTTTCTGATAACTCTTTTAAACTGATAAAAAAAGATCCTACTAACAATATCCAAAAAAACTTAAAACAATTATTGAAACAAACGTCCTTTATTCTTACTGAACATGATTCTCAAAAACTCATTAATATGAATCCCAGTATCCCCACAGCTAAAGCATTGCCTAAAGTCCACAAAATAGATATTCCCATAAGACCCATAGTTAACTGCAGGAACAGCCCGACTTACAAAACTTCCAAATTTATTCATAATTTCTTGAAGAAATACTACAAATTTGAAAATCCCAACTCCATCAAGAATTCTATAGAATTTTGTAATTTGACAAAAAACCTAGAATTACAGCCGCAACAAAAAATGTACTCATTTGACATTAAAAACATGTATTCCAATATACCATTCAAGAAAACTTTAAAGATTATCAAGGATAATTTTCTAAAACACAGAAAATTAAGCATACAAGAAATAGAAGAATTTTTAAATATTTTAGAATTTGTAACTTCCAACAACTATTTCACTTTTAATGGGAAAATTTATAAGCAGGATAGTCTTCCTATGGGCTCCCCGGCTTCAGGAATAATGGCAGAAATTTATTTAGACCACTTGAAAAATTCCAAAATTCTTAACAAAATTAAAGGTATCGTATTCTGGACACGCTTTGTTGATGATACATTTACTTTAATAGATCACAACGTCTCCAACGGCGATATCGTTCTTGAACAGTTGAATGCAGTCGATCCATGGATCAAGTTTACTTCCGAAGCGGAAGTCAATAATTCATTAAACTTCTTAGATGTCACTATTAACAATAGCTCCAACAAATTCTCTTATACCATATTTAGGAAGCCCACCCAAACTATTAATACTATTCGACAAGACTCAACGCATCCAGAATCTCAAAAAAGAGCAACATTTTATAGTTTAATCCACAGAGCTTTTCACGTCCCTTTATCAAATGCTAATCGTAAAAAAGAACTTGAATTTATCCGCTTAATAGCGAGTAAAAATGGTTTTAGTAGGCATTTCATTGACAGGATAATCAATAAAGTTACTAACAAATCCAGTTCAACTTTACTTAGAGAAACAAAAAGAAAAACAGACAAATACGCCACTTTCACTTATACAGATAGTAAGATTTATGATATCACCAACACCCTCAAGAAACATAAGATCAACATTGCTTTTAAAACAGTCAACAATAATACTAATCTTTTTTACAACCAACATAAAATTAACAACGCTATGAATAAATATAATAGGTCAGGCGTTTATAAGTTAAAGTGTAACCAATGTTCCGCGAGCTACATTGGGCAAACCGGAAGAGGCTTTTCAGTTAGATATAAGGAACATATCAACGCCGCTAAACATAGAAGGTACTCCGCCATGAGTACTCACATGACAGAATCCAATCGCTCCTTCACTTCCATAGAACAGGACTTAAAAAATTCTTTATTTTCATAATAAAAGCACTTTACTCAATGTTTTAGAAAACATCTATATTAATATAGATCATAAATGCAATCCCTTTCACAATTTGAATGAAATTTCCGAAACTGCGAACGTAATTTTTGAGGCATTGCTCAATAGTTCTTACTTTGACAAACCCACTAACAAGCTTCCATGTGACGGCTTCCCGCCTACTGATCCTAACCTTCCCCTAATTTACCCTCATGGCGGCTCCCTTCACACACGACCTCCATAGTTCGCTCTCAGTCAACCACAGGCTTCCACACTGAACTAGTCGCTGTCAGACAGGCGAGACCGTAAGTAATCAGATGTGCCGCACTTCTCATTTTTCATTTTTTCATTACTTTACATCTCAAGACACAAAAAAAGAACTTGCCTATTTTAACACTAACAACAGCTATCTTTCTTATTCTAGGGCCCTCTACTGCACATTCCACATTACGTCATCACGTTCAAATTTTCCACCTAACTTCTCAACAGGAAATGCCAACACTACACCAATAAGACGGCTTTAACATATGCTCGCTGGATTTCTTATACATCGTTATTATCCTATTGGAATGAACATTGTGCAATTCATTATCAAGCCTTCACGACATAACAGAATATTATATATTAACACATCACTCAAAAAGGAAGAATTTTAACGCAAAGTTTTTACTGAATCATCCCATGTGGACAATTTTAATTTTAATGTCAACGGTATTCTTAAGTGCTGTGCTCAAAACAGTTCTGAATTCTTCACCATTTTAAATGACATATTCGGTTATCCGAATTATTTTAATGTGTTACTTTGTCCTTGTCCTTGTAGCTTTTTCTCAAAAGTTTTTATGGCTGATGATGTCTACAAGGTAGACGAAACATGTCCCAATATAATTAAAAATCATGTAAATATTTAGTTAATAAAGAATCTTGGTATTGTAAAGGTGGAACATTTGACCTAACCTTCAACGTGGTACATATAAGTTAGCAAATTTGTGTAGAAGGGTTATAGGGAGATGTATTCAGGGAAACACTGTAGCCTAGGGAGCAGTGTTAAGGGAACAGGGAACTGGAAGTCAAGTAGGGATGACATAAAAATGTTAGTGCTCAACTGTAGAAGTATTGTGAAGAAAGGAATAGAATTAAGTAATTAATAGATATATACTGACCAGATATTGTAATAGGAGTTGAATCATGGCTGAGAAATGATATAATGGATGCAGAAATTTTCTCACGGAACTGGAGGGTGTATCATAGGATAGGAATGGTGGGAGGGGGAGTATTCATTCTGGTGAAAGAAGAATTTGTAAGCTACGAAAAAGTTAAAGATGACAAACACGAAATTTTAGGGGTAAGGCTCATCTCTAAAGATAAGCAGCAGCTTGATGTCTTTGGAGTGTACAGACCAGGAAAGGGTAGCGAAGATGCTGATTCAGAATTATTTGATAAAATAATCAGCTATGTAGGAAACGATAAGGAAAGGAACGTGATTGTAGTGGGTGGTCTCAATTTACCAAATGTCGATTGGGACGGTAATGCGAACGACAGGAAGCATGACCAACAAATGGGGGTGTGTGGGACCTGGTAAATGCAGCACGGGTGAAGTTTTAGGAAGTGGAGATTATCAGTGGAATACTGTGTAGAAGGGATACTGACTGGAAGGTGATTGGGGATTTAAATGAGACTATGGAGTGAGTATGTAGGTCATTAACTTAATATGGGAAGGGCACCTGATACAGAAAGTGATGGAACCAACTAGAGGGAAAAATATTCTGGATGTGGTGCTGGTAAAACCAGATGAGCTCTATAGAGAAACCGAAGTAATAGATAGTATTAGTGATCACAAAGCTGTTTTTGTGGTAATTAAAAATAAATGTGAAAGAAAGGAAGATATTAAAATTAGGACTATTAGGCAGTACCATATGGCTGATAAAACATGCATGAGGGAGTTTTTAATAAGTAACTATGATAGGTGGAAGACGGTAATAAAAATATAAACAGACTCTGGGATGATTTTAAGCGATTGTTGAGGAATGTGAAAATAGGTTTGTATCTTTCAAGGTGGTAAGGAAGGGTAAAGATTCTCTATATTATAACAGAGAAGTAAGGAGACTAAGAAGGAGGTGCAGGTTCAATCAATCAGTCACTACTGATCTGCATTCAGGGCAGTCGCCCAGGTGGCAGATAACCCTATCTGTTGTTTTCCTAGCCTTTTCTTACATGATTGCAAAGAAATTGGAAATTTATTGAACATCTCCCTTGCTAAGTTATTCCAATAACTAACTCCCCTTCTTATAAATGAATATTTGCCCCAATTTGTCCTCTTGAATTCCAAATTTATCTTCATATTGTGATCTTTCCTACTTTTAAAGACACCATCCACACTTATTCGTCTACTGATGTCCTCCCACGCCATCTCTCCACTGACATCTCGGAACATACCACTTAGTCGAGCAGCTCGTCTCCTTTCTACCAAGTCTTCCCAGCCCAAACTTTGCAACATTTTTGTAACGCTACTCTTTTGTCGGAAATCGCCCAGAACAAATCAAGCTGCTTTTCTTTGGATTTTTTCCAGTTCCTGAATCAAGAATTCCTGGAACCATACTCAAGTTGAGGTCTCACCAGAGACAAATATGCTCTCTCCTTCACATCCTTACTACAACCCCTAAATACTCTTATAACCATGTGCAGAGATCTGTACCCTTTATTTACAATCATATTTATGTGATTACCCCAATAAAGATCTTTCCTTATATTTATACCTAGGTATTTACAAAGATCCCCAAAGGGAACTTTCACCCCATCAACACAGTAATTAAAGCTGAGAGGACTTTTCCTATTTATGAAACTCACAACCTGACTTTTATCCCCGTTTATCATCATACCATTGCCTATTGTCCATCTCACAACATTATCGAGGTCATTTTGCAGTTGCTCACAATCTTGTAACTAATTTATTACTCTGTACAGAATAACATCATCTGCGAAAAGCCTTATCTCTGATTCCACTTCTTTACACATATCATTGATATATATAAGAAAACATAAAGGTCCAATAACACTGCCTTGAGGAATTCCCCCTCTTAATTTTTACAGGGACAGATAAAGCTTCACCTACTCTAATTCTCTGAGTTCTATTTTCTAGAAACAGAGCCACCCATTGAGTCACTCTTTTGTCAAGTCCAGTTGCACTCATTTTTGCCAGTAGTTTCCCATGATCTACCCTATCAAATGCCTTAGATAAGTCAATCACAATACAGTCCGACTGACCTCCTGAATCCAGGATATCTGCTATATCCTGCTGGAATCCTACAAGTTGGGCTTCAGTGGAATAACCTTTCCTAAACCCAAACTGCCTTCTGTCACACCAATTATTCATTTTGCAAACATGTATATACCAACCCATTGTCTTTAGTATATCCCCCGAAACCTTATCAATTCTAGCTACTTTTCTAGTTTTCAACTTTTGTATCTTACTGTAAATGTCATTGCTGTCATAGGTAAATTTTAATACTACTTTAGTGTTAGTCACCTCCTCTATCTGGACATTATCCTTGTAACGAACAATCTTTACATACTGCTGACTGAATACTTCTGCCTTTTGAAGATCCTCGCACAAACACTCCCCTTGTTCATTAATTATTCCTGCAATGTCCTTCTTGGAACCTGTTTCTGCCTTAAAGTACCTATACATACTCTTCCATTTTTCACTAAAGGTAGTGTGGCCACCAGTTATGCTTGCCATCATGTTATCCTTAGCTGACTTCTTTGCTAGATTCAATTTCCTAGTAAGTTCCTTCAATTTTTCCTTACTTCCACAGCCATTTCTAACTCTTTATTTCTTTCCGTCCTGCACCTCCTTCTTAGTCTTTTTACTGCCCTGTTATAATATAGTGGATCTTTACCATTCCTTACCACTTTTAAAGGTACAAACCTATTTTCACATTCCTCAACAATTGCTTTAAAGCCATCCCAGAGTCTGTTTACATTTTTATTTACCGTTTTCCACCGATCATAGTTGCTTATTAAAAGCTCCCTCATGCCTGTTTTATCAGCCATATGGTACTGTCTAACAGTCCTAATTTTAATCTCTTCCTTTCTTTCACATTTATTTTTAATTACCACAAAAACAGGTTCGTGATCACTGATACCATCTGTTACTTCGGTTTCTCTATAGAGCTCATCTGGTTTTACCAGCACCACATCCAGAATATTCTTCCCTCTAGTTGGTTCCATCACTTTCTGAATCAGGTGCCCTTCCCATATTAACTTATTTGCCATTTGTTGGTCATGTTTCCTGTCGTTCGCATTACCTTCCCAATTTACATTTGGTAAATTGAGATCACTACGATCACGTTCCTTTCCTTATCGTTTCCCACATAGCTGATTATCTTATCAAATAATTCTGAATCAGCTTCTGCAATACCCTTTCCTGGTCTGTACACTCCAAAGACATCTAGTTGCCTATTATCTTTAGAAATGAGCCTTACCCCTAGAATTTCGTGCTTGTCATCTTTAACTTTTTCGTAGCTTACAAATTCTTCTTTCACGAGAATGAATACCCCCCCCCCCTCCTACCTTTCCTATCCTATCTCTACGATACACCCTCCAGTTCCGTGAGAGAATTTCTGCATCCATTATATCATTTCTCAGCCACGATTCAACTCCTATTACAATATCTGGTAAGTATATATCTATTAAATTACTTAATTCTATTCCTTTCTTTACAATACTTCTACAGTTGAGCACTAACAGTTTTATGTCATCCCTACTTGATTTCCAGTTCCCTGTTCCCTTAACACCACTGCCTAGCGTACCCTGTTTCCCTGAATGTACCTCCCTATAACCCTTCGAAACAAATTTCCTAACTTATATGTACCACTGTGGTTTAAGTGAAGGCCATCTGAGTGCAGATCCCTATCTCCTACCCACCCATTAGGATCTAGAAATTTCACTCCCAGTTTTCCACATACTCACTCCATAGTCTCATTTAAATCCCCAATCACCTTCCAGTCAGTATCCCTCCTACACAGTATTCCACTGATAACAATCTCTGCTTCCTTAAACTTCATCTGTGCTGCATTGGTTGGAAAGAAATAGTTTGAAATGGCTGTGGAAGTAAGGAGAAATTGAAATAACTTACTAGCAAATTGAATCTAGCAAAGAAGTCAGCTAAGGATAACATGATGGCAAGCATAATTAGGAGCCATGCAAATTTTAGTGAAAAATGAAAGATCATGTATAGGTACTTTAAGGCAGAAACAGGTTCCAAGAAGAACATTCCAGGAATCATTAATGAACAAGGGGAGTGTGTATGCAAGGATCTTCAAAAGGCAGAAGTATTCAGTCAGCAGTATGTAAAGATTGTTGGTTACAAGGTAATGTCCAGATAGAGGAGGCGACTAATACTACAGAAGTATTAAAATTTACCTATGACAGCAATGACATTTACAGTAAGATACAAAAGTTGAAAACTACAAAAGCATCTGGATTTGAAAAGGTTTTGGGAGGTATACTAAAGACAATGGGTTGGGATATAGTACCATATCTGAAGTACTTGTTTGATTATTGTTTGCATGAAGGAACTTTACCAAATGAATGGAGAGTTGCTATAGTAGCCCCTGTATATAAAGGAAAGGGTAACAGACATAAAACTGAAAATTACAGGCCAGTCAGTTTGACATGCATTGCATGTAAGTTTTGGGAAAGCATTGTTTCTCATTATATAAGACATGTTTGCAAAATGAATAACTGGTTTGATAGAAGGCAGTTTGGGTTTTATGAAAGATTATTCCACTGAAGCCCAACTTGTAGGATTCCAGCAAGATATAGCAGATAACCTGGATTCAGGAGGTCAATTGGACTTTATCGCGATTGACCTGTCTAAGGCATTCGATAGGGTAGATCATGGGAGACTACTGGCAAAAATGAGTGCAATTGTACTTGACAAAAGAGTGACTGAATGGGTGGTAATGTTTCTAGAAAATAGAACTCTGAGAATTATAGTAGCTGAAGCTTTATCTGTCCCTGTAATAATTAAGAGGAGAATTTCTTAAGGCAGTATTATCGGACCTTTATGTTTTCTTATATATATCAATGATATCTCTAAAGAAGTGGAATCAGAGATAAGGCTTTTCGCAGATGATGTTATTCTGTACAGATTAATAAATAAGTTACAAGATAGTGAGCAAATGCAAAATGACCTTGATAATGTTGTGAGGTGAACAGTAGGCAATGGTATGATGATAAACGGGGATAAAAGTCAGGTTGTGAGTTTCACAAATAGGAAAAGTTCTCTCAGTTTTAATTACTGCCTTGATGGGATGAAAGTTCTCTTTGGGGATCATTGTAAATACCTAGGTATTAATATAAGGAAAGATCTTCATTGGGGTAATCACATAAATATGATTGTAAATAAAGGGTACAGATCTCTGCACATGGTTATGAGGGTGTTTAGGGTTTGTAGTAAGGATGTAAAAGAGAGAGTATATTTGTCTTTGGTGAGACCCCAAGTAGAGTATGGTTCCAGTGTATGGGACCCTCACCAGGATTACTTGATTCAGGAATTGGAAGAAATCCAAAGAAAAGCAGCTCGATTTGTTCTGGGCGATTTCCGACAAAAGAGTAGCATTACAAAAATGTTGCAAAGTTTGGGCTGGGAAGACTTGGGAGAAAGGAGACGAGCTGCTTGATTAAGTGGTATGCTAGTTACAAGTAATTATATTCTCATTTTGGTTCCATATTGAAGATGACGTATATCACAAATATTATAATAATATTTGTGATATAAGTGGTATGCTCCAAGCTGTCAGTGGAGATACGGCGTGGGAGAACATCAGTAGACGAATAAGTTTGAGTGGTGTCTTTAAAAGTAGGAAAGATCACAATATGAAGATAAAGTTGGAATTCAAGTGGACAAATTGGGGCAAATATTCGATTATAGGAAGGGGAGTTACGGATTGGAATAACTTACCAAGGGAAATGTTCAATAAATTTCCAATTTCTTTTCAATCATTTAAGAAAAGGGTATGAAAACAACAGATAGGGAATCTGCCACCTGGGCGACTGCCCTAAATGCAGATCAGTATTGATTGATTGATACACACCCTTCTACTTCATTTATTGTATTTTGGAACTCGTGACTACAAAAACAAAAGTGTTTGATGTTAGTTAATATACGAATAGAATTTTCACATTTACACCATGAACTCTTCTTGCTTCTGAGCTTCAGCGTCTGCTGTATCCTTCCCAAATTGGAACAATTACTATTTAGTCTAATTAGCTTGTGTTTTTCTAATTCATGACTTCATTGTTCTCCCTAGCAGAATCTCCTGAGCTTACTGTGTGTCTTTGTTGTATTATAGCCAACCATTATCATCCTACCTAGATGATGATGATGATTATCATCCATTACTGGAGATCGTGAAGCAAGGATAATTGCAACCACACACACAACACTGAGGCATCTTGTAAACCACTGATTTATTTACGAGCTTCATTAATATAATTGCGTGCAGGCAACTTGATGCTGAACTAGCGAATGGTAGAAGTGATATTACTACGTTTGACACTCGGCCATTTATCTCCCAAAGACAAAATCAGAATCTTAGGCTGAAGACACAGTTGTGTTTCTTTATTCAATCCTTCCATTTTCAGCTTTTTCTTATTTTATACCAGACTGCTCTTTTAAGAAAGGTCAGTAGGCTGAATGAATTACCTGTATGCAGGGTACAATAATTTAAATCAGTCTTTTTTTTAATAAGAATCTGTGATTATAATCATTTGGGTTAACTTATTCTCATTGTATTACCTGCTGTTCAAATTCATATAAAAATGAACTGTTTTAGTTATATAGACTACATTTGAAATGCCATGTTTGAACGGAATGTTTAATTTTTGTTTCCTGATGAAAGCTTAATTCTTCTACTTTAAGAAAATATATGGTTTTTACATGTTTTGTACATAAGTATGTTCAGAAAATTGATTTGAATACTTCAGTGTACCCATGTCTCAGTCTGAGGTGGGTGTGGCACCAGTACACAATGAACATGGTTTCCTTCGATTTTTTCAATTCTAGTTTGGTGCTCGTTGCAGAAAAGCATTTTTTGTATGTAGCAGTAATGATAGTGGTACGCCTGGTGGCCATGATCGTTACGGCGCTGAAATCTAAACGGTCTGACACAGAGGATAGCCGGTTCGAGTCCCGTTGGTCGAAAGAAATTTCACCATCAGAACGTTGGCCGGTAGGGGAGGTGGTGGTATACAATTTCTAATCACTAGATTGCGTGCCAAAAGCCTGGATTAAATTCCAGTCCTCTCCGCAATGCTCATATGGAGTGAGGGCATATGACTCTGTTGATAGTGATTGGTCCGTTGGATGGGGACGTTACGCCTTGAGCAGACCCCTTGGTGCTATTCGACAGGAGTAGGCTATGTGCCGGCACCGGGTTTCACCCTCTCTCTACTACCATATATCACGTCATTAATTTCATCTCATTAACTCCTCTGATGAGGTTGACATCAAGAAGGGCATCCGGTCATAAAAACCCGCCACGACAGATTCATCTCGCCCCATATCCAACCCCATAGGGAAACGGGACAAGAGTTGGACAAACAAACAATTAGCAGTAATGGTACTGGTAATGGCACTTTAAATGGTTACCATAACTACATGTTTTGAGTGAAAATATTGTGATGTTTCTTTTTTACTTGTGTGTCTTTGGGTGTAAATTCGTTATCATGGATTCTAAATATTAGCTGTATGACTAAGTCTTGGGGGATTCCATTGTTAGACATGTGGGGAAAGTGTGTGGAGGAAAGGTAACCAGGGTAGAGTGTTATCCAGGAATTAGGTTAAGGCATATGTTGAGGAAAGTAGAAGAGAAAGAGGAGGGAAAGAAGGTGGTAGTGTTTCGCGTTGCTACAAACAACGTAAGACAAGCAAGTATAATTACCACAATAGTTGGGGATGTGTGGGATCTGGTAAATCAGCACGGGTTAAGTTTAACCCTCTACTGCATCATGTTGCCACCTGACAACAATTAAGAAATCTAATTCTCAAGCGTAACAGACAAGCTTTATACACATACTGTTAACATATGTCAACTTGCAGGTACTGGCCATATGGAATGAGAAGAGATTTTTCTGTCAAAGGTTGGTAGTAACAGAAGACAATTGATTTCTTCCGTATATGAAAATGGTTGACTTGAGTAGCTTCATGTGACTTGATTTATTACCTCTCGTTTTTATTGTAATTATAAACGTGGCCTATAAAATCATTTTAGGAAGTAGATACCCTAATAATATGTAAACAGTGGTTTCTAAACATATTCACGCATTTGTTAACACATGGCAACAGTATGTACACAATACAGCAGCTTTGTGATGTAGGCCTATGTACATTACTAATATTTGCATCCCTTTCTACAGCACTATGAAACCAATACCGTCAACATCGTTTTATTGGAGCCAGAAAGTGACGTTATGTGTGCCTCCAGATGACAGTGATGATTTACAACTTGAAGATAGCAGTGATGAAGAACAAGATTTGTCAAATGTATTAGCTGACGAATCAAGTGACGAGTGCAATAAATACTATAATACTGTAACACCAGAGAGTGAGGAGGATGGCAGTGGTGGTGATAATATAGGTGGTAGTGATGATGATGAGATGGTGATGTAGTTTCTCCACAAGAAACCTCCAGGAAAAGGAAAAGACGTGTGAATTGCTGGCAGGAACCTAGTGGTGTTATGACTGAACCTGTGTGGACTGGTACTGTCCTGGCCCAACTCTTGTTTTTACGCCTATAGAGTATTTCAGAATGTTTGTGGGTAATGAAATACTTCACACTATACTTCAACGGTCTGTTATGTATTCGGTGCAGAAGAACCCAAACAAACTGCTCAGATTGACTCGAGAGGACCTGGAAGTGTGGTTAGGTATGGTATTTTACATGCAGATAATACATTTGCCGAACACAAGGGACTGCTGGGATTCAGAAATGCGTGTTCCTTTGATTGCAGATCGTATGCCAGTAAACAGGTTTGAGAACATAAAACTCAACCTTCATTTTAGTGACAATCTACTGGCAAAAGATATTTGTGACCCAGGGTGTGATAAATTACATAAAATTTAGAATTTTCCTTGACCATATAATCTCAACTGTCGAGTTTACCTTAAGACAGAAAAATATAGTGTTGATGAACAAACAGCCCCATTGAAAGGTAGACAAACTCTAAAACAACCCAAAGAAACCAAAGAAGTTGGGGGTCTTGTCTATGACTTGGAAATTTATATTGGGAAGGTAGATCAGTGTGTGGGGCTCCCTGATATAGATGCTAGTGGAAATGTTGTGTTTAAACTGGCTAGAGTGGTACCTGAAGGTCAAAACTGGTATGTGTACTTTGATAACTGATTTTGTAGTTGCAACTGCAAGAGGAGCTTGCTAAGAGGAAGATCTTCTCCGTAGGAACTGTGAGGCAAAACCATTCCGTGCCCGAACACTGTGGTAAACTACAACCTATTTTTTGGAGGTGTAGATATTGTCGACTCAGTGATTGCTCTGTACAGGACACAAATCAAGTCTAAGAAATGGTACCGCAGAATTTTCTTTCATTTGTTAGATCTCATGTGGGTCAATGCCTGGTTTCTGTACAGGAAAGACTACTTAGCAAATGGTGCGGGTCAAAATCAGATGATGCAACTTTTGTACTTCAGGAGAAGTGTGGCAAGAAGTCTAATGTATCAAGGAAAACCTGGAACCCCATCGAGAAAACAAGGGAGGCCTTCTAACAGTTCCATACAGAGTGCACTGATGAAAAAGAAGAGAGGAACACCTACAGCTTCGCCTCATGTTGACATGAGACTTGATGGTGTGGGTCACTGACTGAAATGTCTGAGAAGAGAGAGAGAGGTGCAGAAATCCAGGATGTAAAGGAACTGTGAGGGTTGAGTGCATAAAGTACAAGGTGTATTTGTGTTTTACCAAACAAAGCAGTTGTTTCCTGACATTTCATAACGACAAGTAGAACTTGTGGACAGAGAAACTGTGCCTAACATTTTTGTATTTTTGCATTTATATACATGTATAGTCCTAATTTATTTCTTTTTTTCCTGACCTGAAAAGATACTTTTAAAAGTTCAATCCGTCTAAATTATGTATAGTAATTGTGTGTGAACTACCTTTCAAAGTACCATATCTCGGTATAAGAACTCTAAAGCTCATTCCATCGCTCAGTGCATAATGTTGCCACATGGCAACAAAATGTAAAATGGACTTTTTCCCAGAAATATCAATATAATTTTGTTGCAAGTTATATTATTTACTAAGTAATATATTTTAACTACTTTTTTTTTCAGTTAATTTCTGGACAAAAGAAAAACTCATGCAGTAGAGGGCTAAGGAAGCGGAGATCGTTACCAGTCGAATAGTGTGTAGGAGGGATACTGACTGGAAGGTGATTAGGGATTTAAATGAGACTATGGAGTGGATAAGTGGAAAACTGGGAGTGAGATTTCTAGGTCCTAATGGGTGGGTAGTAGATAGGGATCTGCACTCAGATGGCCATAACTTGAACCACAGTGATACGTATAAGTTAGGAAATTTGTTTAGAAGGGTTATAGGGAGGTACATTCAGGGAAATGGGGTGGCTTAGGGTGCGGTGATAAGGAAACAGGGAACTGGAAGTCAAATAGGGATGACATAAAAATGTTAGTGCTGAACTGTAGAAGTATTGTAAAGAAAGAAATAGAATTAAGTAATTTAATAGATATATACTTACCAGATATTGTAATAGGAGTTGAATCATGGCTGAGAAATGATAATGGATGGCAAAATTTTCTCAAGGAATTGGAGTGTGTATCATAGAGATAGGAATAGTAGGAGGGAGAGTATTCATTCTGATGAAAGAAGAATTTGTAACCTATGAAAAATTTAGAGATGACTAACATGAAATTCTAGGTGTAAGTCTCATCTCTAAAGATAAGCAACTTGATGTCTTTGGAGTGGACAGACCGGGAAAGGGTAGCACTGACACTGATTCAGAATTATTTGATAAGATAATCAGCTATGTGGGAAACGATAAGTTTTTTTGTTATTTCCTTTACGTCGCACCGACACAGATACGTCTTATGGTGACGATGGAATAGGAAAGGCCTAGGAATGGAGAGGAAGTGGCCGTGGTACATTAAGGTACAGCCCCAGCATTTGCCTGGTGTGAAAAAGGGAAACCACGGAAAACCATCTTCAGGGCTGCCGACAGTGGGGTTCGAACCCACTATCTTCCGATTACTGGATACTGGCCACACTTAAGCGACTGCAGCTATCGAGCTATGCTAATACGGTAATCGATCGGATCCGAAAGACAATCAAGTGGGTGTTATTATCCCTGTTGAAATATTTCTTGACATCAGCTAGCTTTGACACCTCAACATTTTATCACTAGCAATGTCTCCTACAATAAGTCCTATCTCTT
This sequence comes from Anabrus simplex, assembly GCF_040414725.1. Classification (NCBI taxonomy): domain Eukaryota; kingdom Metazoa; phylum Arthropoda; class Insecta; order Orthoptera; family Tettigoniidae; genus Anabrus; species Anabrus simplex. Next base: position 321,666,358 of record NC_090269.1, read on the forward strand.
TTCTATGACTTTCTGATAAATCAACCGTATATATTTTAACACACTTGATATGTTCGCACTTCTGTTTTAAATATCTTAAATTCATGTTATGGGTGTGGAATAAATATCCCCCTTGGATGATTGTGCTTTCACACTCAAGGCCGTCCTAGTCCAATGGTGTATAAGAAGAGGATCCAATTTGGTTTTAAACACTCAAATATTCAAGATTAACCACATTATAATCTTCAAAATTGTTAATTTACAGTATTTCTAACATACTTTCTGTGCATTGTCATCATATAGTTATATCAGATGTTATAGTAGAACGTTTTATGAGACCATTGTTCAATAGTTTATAAGATTAGAAAGATCCCATATCCAATAAATTTAAGATTGATATAGGCTGATGATGCCCTTAAAAAGGGTGAAATGTGTACCTGTGACTTTTAAATATTATGTATAAATTTTAACCACATGAAATAGTGGATTGGATTGTATTGTATTGAACAGGTGGATCTATAAAGAACCAAAATGAGAATAGTTACTTGTAAGTGGTATGTTCCGAGATGTCAGCGGAGAGATGACGTGGAATGACATCAGTAGACGAATAAGTTTGAGTGGGAATGATCACAATATGAAGATAAAGTTGGAATTCAAGAGGACAAATTGGGGCAAATATTTGTTTATAGGAGGGGAGTTAGGGATTGGAATAACTCAAGGGAGATGTTCAATAAATTTCCAATTTCTTTGCAACCATTTAAGAAGAGGCTGAGAAAACAGACAGGGAATCTATCACCTGGGCGACTGCCCTAAATGCAGATCAGAAGTGATTGATTGAATATGAAAATGCAAAAAAAGGAAAGATGGTTTCAAATTTCTCTTTGGAAAAATCAAATGATCAGAAATATGCTCTTCAAGCGATGAAACTCAAATTTGATGATATTATTTGCATTGTTTTTGGGAAAAATTTGTATGGAATTTGGAATCGACAAGTGTAGTTATGGCCATCTGTCAGTACTTCACATCACAGCCTACAAGATCATATCGACCATCTTTACTCTGAAAGGGGCTACATACCTTCCGGTTATCTGCACATTTTTTTTTTCTTCGTGTGGCTATTTCCACCAGAGTGTAGCCCTTGTAAGGCAGACCCTCCGATGAGGGTGGGTGGCATCTGCCATATGTAGGTACCTGCGTATTAATGTCATGGAGGATAGTGTTGTGTGTGGTGTGTGAATTGCAGGGATGTTGGGGACAGCATAAACACCCAACCCCCGGGCCATTGGAATTAACCAATGAACGTTAAAATCTCCGACCGGGCCAGGAATCGAACCTGGGACCCTCTGAACCGAAGGCCAGTACGCTGACCATTCAGCCAACGAGTCGGACATCTGTGCAGTTATCTGTTGTAAATAACTATGTAAAAATATGTAGTTTTATCTGAACTGAAGGTGTGTGGATACCTTTAGTTTTCACCTCAGTTCTGTCTGATTTTTCTTCAGTTCTCTCGTCACTTTTGACAGCTTTGCTCCTGTAAGCCTGTTCTAAAAGAAATGAAGTTCAATGGGTGACAGAAAAAGAAGATCCACAGTTTGTTGTGTAATTGCAGTTGAAAAAGAAGGAAAAAAATTAATGATGCCATGAACGTTGGGGCAAAGATTGGTACAGTATTTGGTATGTGCAAACAAGCATTTTGCCGAGCGATTGTCATTTACTGAATGAGTTACAAGAGGGGGGGGGGGGGGATTAACGATTATAAAAGTTACCTAATTATGGATGAAAATGCATTTCAAATTTTATTGAGCAAAGTTGCTCCCGTAATTGGGAAGACCACAGTTTTGAGAGATGCAATATCACCACATGTGTGACTGATTTAGACTCCTCGGTTTCTGGCAGCTGGGAGAAGTTTTCAAGATTTGAAATTTTCAACGAGAGTATCTCCTCAGGCACTCAGAGAGATAATAGGAACATGCGTGGCAATATGGAAAGCACTGCAGAATTTTATCCAGACACTGATCTTGGCAACATCCCCCCTCTCACCCCATCACCTGTTACCACCGACTTGCTCCTCAAACAGACATTACCTCCCTCTACCAACTGTTTACAGTGCTGCCATGTCAATGCACTCCTCCTGGTAGCGCATTTCGACAAAATTCAAGCCATAATGAGGGAAAATAATGTCCATATTCTTGCTATTAGTGAAAGGTGGCTTACACCAAGCATACCCTCTGGTATGGTACAACTTGACCTGTATTCCCTCTTACATCATGATAGATCCGATGGCAGAAGAGGAGGTGAGGTTGCCTTGTACTCCAGAAACGACTTAAAAAGCCGGGTGATATGTGTATCATCTAACAATGCACAGCTGGGGCCAGAATTTGTTTGTTGAAGTCATTATTAACCAACAGAAACTCCTTATAGTTTTGTAACAAATATGACTGAATTCGAATTTCGCTTACTTGACCTACTACCTAGTTACAAGCATATTATTCCCATAGGTGCCTTCAACATTAACCTACTTACTAAAACGCACGAAACTAAACAATTTATTGACATGTTTTCTTCCTGTGCTATAACCATCCTCCGTTTAGAGCCTATTAATCACACTTACACAGAAAACTATGAAACGCACACGCTCATTGACCACATTGTGACAAATAACCTAAACAAAGTTATAACTCACTGCCAGATTCCAGTCCCAGCCATCTCCATTCATGACCTTATCTACCCATCCTACTCCCTCTGAATGCCAAAATATAAACCTAAGTATGTTATTTCTAGAAACACAAAAGGCATGGTAATGGATGAATTAACCCTTTCCCACCCTTAGCGCCCGACTGTTCACTTTGCCTTCCGGTCCTTAGTGCCCGGCTGCATTATCTGCACACTTCTGCGATCTGTACGATAGTTTTTTTTTTAATTCTGTTCGGCAGTGAAGTGTTTATAAGGCATTTATGAACATGCAGTACGTTCTACATGGTGTAGGATATGAAAGAAGAGTGATAATCTGTCTTGACGTCGCCTAGGAAACGGTCTTGAACTTCTGCGAGTATGGGACAGCTGTCTTGTTCGTAAACATGGCGGGATTGAATACTGCAGATATTGAAACTGAGCTGAATATAGGCGAAGAAAGTAACACAGAATGGTTGAGTAGGGGTGGAGGTGTATTTTTAGTGAGTGGATAACGTATCAACGAAGATAATTTTAGTGATAAGAGTGATATAAGTGAAAACGGATATCGAGAATTCGGAACTGATGGCAATGCCACGGTATTACAAACATATCGTTTCGTTACTCCAAATGATTATATGCATGATGTTGAATTTGTGCCATAATTTTGAAAGAGTATTACTAGAAATATATTATTTTTACATATGTTAGGGGGAGACAAACTATTCAGTGAGATAGCCACTTTTATATATATCAGTGCAGCATTCAAACAGGCACATTCTGGTAACATAGATACGGAATGTGAAGACACTTAGTCAGGGGAAATAGAAGGTGATATACAGTATATGGGCATCATTCCAATTCCAGAATCACGGGGTTATTGGTTTAGAGGGATTCATATAACATGAGAGTGTGGCAAATACAGCATACCTCTGAGTCGATTACCACCATTAGGGGGGGTGGAGTTTTGAACTAACAACCTTATAACTCAATGAATAGAGAAATTGATGTGATGGTATGTTTTCTAATATCATTGAAAATTTGAATACATTGTGATCAAGTTTTTATTATATTTAACTTTTTCTGAAACAATGTGCTCTGCTGCAACTTTTCCTAAATAATAGGTTGAAATCTGGGGATAAGTGGAATGAAAATGTGGGCAGGAAAGGGTTAGAACATGATGCTTGCAATCTACCCTGGAATGACATACTCCTATTGGACGATATAGACGCGAAAGTAGACAAGTTTAACTCCCTTGTAACTGCTCTGTACGATAAACACGCCCCTAAGCGACGGATAAAAGTTATTGGAATAATAACAGTAAGTTATTTGTTAAATAGACCACCTAATCAATACAAAATCTAGTCTTGGATGATTTACATAGATCTGTTAACTAATAGTGGTACATGTTTCGCCTTGTATGAAGGCATCAGCATGAGCATGAGCAAGTACTACAAACAAGCGAATAGTTACGTTACCGCGAACAGATCCCCCTCCAACACAAACCTTCAGCTATAACACACGTAGTAAGAAGTCTACTGTTGCAAATACTTCTAACTCATAACGTTACAAGTTATCTTCGTCATCGTCAAATGGTAAGTGCACACAATTCTACTTCAATAATTTTAAAATATCTTTTCACACAATTAACTCTACGTTTCTTGCTTCCTTTTACAGATTCCACTGTTATATGCCTTTTCAACTAGAATATCAACAAACTCACATTTTTGCAACATTTGAGCATTGCTTCAAATTGAGATGGTCCATAGAGATCCAATTTAAAACTGTTCTTCAACTTCTATTCTACAACATATCTTCAATGTGTTCTACAACTTCACCATATGCCTCTGACTTTCGTTTTTTATCTTCCTGATTATGATTAACTTCGGATCTCTCGACCAACCTTCGTCTAATTGTAACCGCCGGACAGTCGACTTTATTTTTATAGCAATCTTACTACTTGTTGTATAACAGTCTGTTTTATCCATTGTTAGAGGCATGATTTTTTTTGCATTAATTTTTTAACGATTTCGCGAGAAGGATACTAATTTTCGCGTTATTTCGCGAAATAGATATTGCCGTATCGCTTTAATTTCGCTTTAATGAAATTCTAAAATTAATCATTAAAGGTTTAATTACTATCACTGATCGTTGATTGTGGAGGTTTAATTGATACGACTGTACATACCTGGTATATACTTTTGAAGCCATTTCCGAACTGCAGGGTCATCTACCTTCTCCAGCGGGATGTTGGCTTTGAGTAGCATTGCAGTTGTTTCGTGAATACATTCTATTTTTATACTCTTAGCTTTCTTTTTCACATATAATGAGAGTTCTTTTCTTGCCTGCCGTTTCACTTTTGGAGTGCTAAATTTACGTACTTAATGTTCCTTATTTTTAAAATGTTTGATACAGTATCTTCTTTCTCCCACTCGATACGAACATTACAAAAGTTACATATTAAAAAATTGCTTTCCGAAACGTATGAACCTTCACTCGCAAACTGTTTAGCTTTGCTGTGCACCGTAACACTTGTTGAGCGAGCGACCCATCTTCACTACTGTCTGCGATCACTTTCTTAATTTTACCTCACCACGAAGCCGAAATACACCAGTCGATTGTGCTGCTTGTAGACGGACGTCATTAGGTATTCCAGGATTGCACAATGTCGTGAGGAGACGGGTTGGGGTGGGATTACCAGCCACCACAAGAATAACATTCCAAACATTTCATTTGCCAAAAGACCTGGAGCCAACCCGTTTTCTTTGATGCTATGTCTTAAAGAGATTTTCCAGAACATTAATGATAACATATTTCTTTCCTGTTGATGAATCTTTTTTCGCTCTTCCTTTTCTTTTCATACATAATCTTGGAATAAAATGCCAAGTTCGTTATTCACTACAGATTTCGCTGTGAAATCACGCTTATCACAAAATAATTGAATTTCGCTGTAAAATGGCCTTATCACTTGAATTCGCTTTAATTCGCGAACATAATATCCATATTTTCTTAACCAGAAACATATGATTCGTAAAGATATCGCAAAATCGCTTCAAAATATTTTTTGTCGCGCTTATCGTTAATGCAAAAAAAATCATGCCTCTATCCATTGTACTTATTATAGCAGCCTTCTAATATTAATTTTGTTAATACTTCCACCATTGTAACTCATCACATTGTATATTTTTAAACCATCATTGTTATTTTTAATATTATTTTACTTCAAATCTCTTCAAGATTTTTAAAATTCATTTCATTATTACATGTTAATTAGATGCTTATTTTCAATCTAAGGTTAAGAGAATGGCTGATGATGCCTTCATACAAGGCGAAACATGTACCACTATTAGTTAACAGATCTATGTAAATTATCCAAGACTAGACTTTGTATTGATTAGGTGGTCTATTTAACAAATAACTTACTGTTATTATTCCAATCAAATATCAGTACAGACCAAAAATGATATTTATTATAGTCCTGATGCTCAAAGCATACCCACGCGGTATCCTCTGATTTCAAAACTTGGCCCACCCAGAGGTGCCAACTATTACGGATTGTCCGTAATGATTACGGAGTTCACCTTACGATTACGGAATTACGGACAAAGGGAAAACTATTACGGAAAAGCTGTCATTATTAGAAAAAATAATGTTCTACTATAAATCCTTGAAGTTGTATTTGCTGAGTTAAGTGTACCTGACAGTTGACAGGAAGAAGTGAGGCCTACATTAAGCACATCTGCACTGGAATCGCTTATGGTTCACAAGACGAAAATGTCATCACAGTGTGAAGGATGTTTCAAGAAAAACTACACTGAAAATCAGCTGCTTCGTGAGAAACAAGGTACAAGGAATGTTTTATAAGAGAACTAGAACTAACAGGTTGTGTGCAAATGTTATTCTGTAATATGATATACTTTCGAATGGATTGCTAGAGGGAGGGACAAAAAGGGTGCCATTATCGAGAAGGGAGGAGCACACTTTGGACTTGACTAGAAATTTTTCTCCGGGGCAAAGGGCGATTACTGATAATCCACTTCAAAGGTTGGCACCTCTGCCCACCTGGTAATATTGAGGGTTGTCATTCTGCCCGCCCTAGTGATAATGAGGGTTGTCAGTCGGTTTCTTTCCTCTGAACACAAGAGGCGCGTGTCGTTTAAAAGGCAAGTGAGCTCTGTCAAAAGCAAGGTTGTCATATTTTGTGTTGATTATTTAAACACGTTAACATTTAATTTATTCTAAAGTCAAAATATAAAAACTTGATCATGAACCACAGCACACACCGATATCGCAGAATAATTTGTTTCGTGGTTAACACGTGCGGTGGTCGCAGATGTTGAAAGAAAGAAAGAAAAAACAGGAAGAAGGAATTGGCAAATAAACTCGACAAAGACTAAACTTAAATTGATACCAAAGTAGGCCTATTGAAATAGTATACGTAATTTCATGCAGCTAATATCAGTGTCTCGCTTTCAGTAAAGAAAGGAAAAGTACAACAATTATTTACAATTTGTTTTATGTCGCACCATCACAGATAGGTGTTATGGCGACGATGGGCTAGGAAAGGCCTAGGAGTGGGTAGGAAGTGCCCGTAGCCTTAATTAAGGTACTTCCCCAGCATTTTCCTGGTGTGAAAATGGGAAACCAAGGAGAACCATCTTCAGAGCTGCCGACAGTGGGGCTTGAACCCATTATCTCCCCGATGCAAGCTCGCAACGGCGCGTCCCTAACCACACGGCCAACTCGCCCAGCAAAGGAAAAGTAAAATCACGAACTAGGGACTGGGATAATAATAATAATAATATTAATTGTCCGCCTCTGTAGTGTAGTGGTTAGTGTGATTAGCTGCCACCCCCAGAGACCCGCATTTGATTCCCAGCTCTGCCACGAAATTTCAAAAGTGGTACGAGGGCTGGAACGGGGTCCACTTAACCTCGGGAGGTCAACTGAGTAGAGGTGGGTTCGATTCCCACCTCAGCCATCCTGGAAGTGGTTTTCCATGTTTTCCCCCTTCTCCTCCAGGCAAATGCCGGGATGGTACCTAAATTAGGGCCACGGCCGCTTCCTTCCCTCTTCCCTGCCTGTCCCTTCCAATCTTCCAATCCCCCACCAAGGCCCCTGTTCACCATAGCATGTGAGGCCGCCTGGGCGAGGTACTGGTCATTCTCCCCGGTTGTATAATTTCCAGGTGTGATTCCCATGGTCTCCACATCACTGCATGAAGTGAAATGAAAAGCAACACACTTCACAAATATTAATTAACGAAGCAAAGAAATAATCCAAAACTTTCAAACAGCGAACAAAGCAAGTGTGAATTGTCTGAGCTGAAAAAAGATACTGACGTCTATTTAACAAGAGGTGCTTTGGCAACAGAGTTGTGAGGATTTCTGAAGGGGAATGCAAACTTCCGTTTTAAAGCCCACTGCCGTCATAAATCACCCCCTGCTAGGCAAGTGAGTGGCCAGGGAGATCAAACGTTTGCCGAACTCTTTGAATGCCGCTGGGTACGCTTTGCCCGTCTCAGCTATACATGTAAGATAAAAGTTACTCGCCCATCTTGTCCCTGGCTAAATAATGAAATTAAAAACATGATGGCCCACCGCGATGCACTTTACCGACGCTTTAAACGAACTTGTGACCAAAGTGACTTCGAAAATTATCGGGTCCTTAGAAATAGAGTTAAACAGCTCGTTAGAAACCGTGAATTTACTTACTTGCAAAACATGACTGCAAACATGATTTCTAGCAGTGCTTGGAACACGCTTCGTTCCTTAGGCATAGGGAAACCTCAGCAACAACCTCAGGTTGCAAGTAATCACCTTCGTTTTCCGTATCAAATTCTAATCACAGAGACTTACAATAATTGAAAATCTTCCACCTTTTTGATACTTTTTTTTTGCTTTTTAGCAAATTAATTAATTATAAACAGTACATGTTTCGTTCTTATTTGAGAACATCTTCAGCCGTTGTATAACTTAGGTAAATCACTGAGTTTTTGAGTACATTATTTTCAGTACCTTGAACTCAAAAACTCAGTGGTTCACCTAAGCTATACAACGGCTGAAGATTTTCTCAAATAAGAACGAAACATGTACTGCTTATAATTAATTAATTTGCTAAAAAGCAAATAAAAAGTATCAAAAAGGTGGAAGATTTTCAATTATGTCTCTGAACAACCTCATGTGCCAGTCATACCACTCGATAAGTTAACCCATATGCATCCACCCGCCCTTTGCTCTGACATTGCTAGGAATCCGCCAACTTTTTAGTATGCAACCTGGGTGTTGCAAGCTTTCGGTTAAAACGGTATAGTGGGTGATCGACTACGCGTATTATCACAGGACCTGTTGTATATTATTGAGAAATTCCACACTATTGCTCATGACATAAAAAACAGAACAATACAGAAATAAAACACATAAAAAATCCCTTTGAAATCTTAAATTTTTCATTACCTTATCTCACCCCGGAAGTATTTTAGTGTGTGTTATGGCCTTAATTATACGCCACGAGCCTAATATTTGCCTGATTTGAAATAAGGAAATAATAGGAAACCAATACATGAGCCTAACATTTGCCTGATTTGGAAATAAGGAATTGGGAAACAAATCACCAGTAAGTGAATGAAGAGATTCGAACCTATATCCCAAATACGAACTTACAGTCGTATGTCTCTCTCGGTGTATTATTATTATTATTATTATTAAGATTCAGTCTGAGGATCAGTGGTAAAGTGTTCACATCCAGGTACCAAGATTGTAGGTTCAAATCCGGCAGTCGCAATCGGATCTTGAGGGGCGGGAGAAAGTTCATTCGGCATTCCATGGCGTGCGATATTACTACACGAAAGATCTCTGGTGATATATTTTGTTTTCATTCATGCACAGGATCACTAATACTGCTGAAATGAGAGCCTAAAACATCAAATATGCTTTGAATTTCGCTATTACTGAGCATTTCGCGCGAGCAAGCAACTTCCTTCTCAGTCAGCCATCTTGTCAACAACAGAATACAGATTTCTCGATCGATATTTTAATCAATTCTATTTGCCAAAGTTGCATACCAGAGCACTCTGGTGACACTTTGAGACACCAAGAACAGATTTCAATTAGAAATGTTTCCGGAAAATGCCAACAGATGTCACAAATGTCTCCAATATGCGACCTTGCATCCCGGCGTACCAGTCCGCTTGTGGAGTCCTGGCCCAGGCGCTCGAGCGCGTACCAGTCCGCTTACGGGTGCATAGGGGTTAAATGAGTTTTTTACTGAAGAAAGAACACCACCTAATGTACTAAATTCCCCAAACTCAGTACCCAATTCCGTTATTAACCCTTTACCTGACCAACAACATTTTACATTCGACCCCTGTTACTGCTAATAAAGTTTAAAAAGTATTATATTCTATCAAATCAAAAGCCAGAGGAGTGGATGATATCCCTATAACTTTCTTACACAACATTATTGGTGCTGTTTTCCCAATTATTACCCAAATTTTATACTACTGCCTTAAAAACAGAACCTTTCCTTCACTATGGAAACTAGCTAATGTTATCCCTGTGCCTAAGAAACCTGACGCCTCCCTACCATCCGACTACAGACTAATTTCTATCTTACCAGCGATTTCCAAAGCACTCGAACGTCTGGTTCATTAGCAGGTGTTGGAATACGTAAACAACCATTCTCTCCTAGACCCATTGCAATCTGGCTACAAGAAGGGACACAGCACAGCAACTGCCCTGCTCAAAGTGACTGATGACATACGGCACGCAATGGACCAAAGAGTGGTGACAATACTTACTCTCCTCGACTTCAGTAGCGCATTTGACACTATAAACATCCAGACTCTATTAAACAAGATTCAATCTTACTACTTCGATCAACGAACTATTAATTTCTTTCCATCGTACCTCAAAAATCACGCGCAACGAATTATAACCCTTGATCAAAGCTCTCACTGGCTAACCAGGAAGGAAGGCACGCCGCAGGGTAGTGTTTTAGGCCCATTGCTCTTTATCTTGTACATAAATGACATTTCATCTAATTTAAAGAATTGTCGCTACCATCTTTATGCAGACGACTTACATATTTACTGTCGCTGTAAAACCTCTGATTTGCCTCCTGCCTTAACAGGCATCAATGCTCACCTTCAGTGACTTAATGCTTACTCCTTGAAAAATTCCCTCCTTCTTAAAACTCCAAGGCACAAGCAATCATTATTGGCTCTCAAAAATTGTTGGCCACACTAAGATACGAAACTATTCCTCCAGTTATACTGAATGGTAGAGTTATTCCATTCAGCCAAACTGTGAGAAATCTTGGAGTGACAATGAACGAAACTTTAAATTGGTCTGAATGTATTAAGAATGTGTGTAAAAAAAAAAAAAATTTTCGATACTTCATTCGGTTAAAAGAAACAGCAATATTTTACCTTGTACTGTGAGAGTCAAACTCATACAAACGCTAGTGCTTCCCGTCCTTGACTACTGTGACGTCATTCTGGTAGATGCAACAAAAGAGCAGACTTCGAAACTTCAGCGAGCGCATAATTGTTGCCTTAGATTTATATACAGTCTGAGTTGATACACGTCACCCCATACTATCACACTATTTCATGGCTGAAACCTGACAAACGACGATCGTATCACATACTGATGCAGATATACAGACTGCTCTCTGAAGACAGACCACTATACATTTCATCCCAGCTTAAGTATTTGTCCTTTCACAGCAGTAATACCCGCTCTGGTTCCTCCCTTTCTATTCCTGTTCACCAATCCTCTATTGTACAACAATTCCTTTGTTGTGGCGGGTTCTAGACTTTGGAATTCCCTGCCTGTCAGTGTCAGAAATTCCACCTCATTACTTAAATTTAAGACTGCTTGCCAATACTACCTGCTGAATGCAGCTGACTAACTTGTATGACTGGAAGATCGAATGAATGTGAGTTAGAAAAGTGTAATGTATTTTTGTGTAGGTTATTATTTACTATGTATTATTATGTACTCAAACTCTGCTCTCAATGATGTATCACTACAGTGGTTAAGTGTAAGAGAGGGCCAAGAGCCCTAACTTCGCCACCTACAAAGGCATAATAAATAATATTTGAATTATTTGATAAGACCATAGGTGTGACTAAATAAATATTCTTCAAGTAGGAACCATAGTCTATTATCACAGTTACCGAATAAGTACATGTAGAAATACAAAATAAAACGCACAAATTGAGTAGGTATGTACGTATGTAGGTATATAATATACGAGGGCCATCCGGAAAGTTGTACCTGTTTGCGCCGCATGAAGCACTGACGACTCGGATAGCCGCTGGGCAAGGTCAAACCGTGTCAGTGGCTTGTCTGCCTGGTCTGTGTGAGGTTGCGTGACGCTAGCATTGCCTGTGTTGTGTCTGTGATCGTTTAAAATGTTTAAACAAATTGAGAACCCTGCCAGTTGTGAAGTAAGGGCCGTGATTAAAAAATTTCTTAATGCATGAAATGTTCGACCTTGCGATATTCATCGCCAATTAACGGAGGTGTATGGAGACAATGTGATGGATGAGTCGTCTGTTCGGCGCTGGTGTTACAACTTCAACCTGGGGCGGGGAAAACACACGATGAGGAGCGTTCAGGGAGACCATCTGTCATTACAGACCAACTGCTGAGCGCAGTAGACGAATGCGTGAGGAACGATCGGCGCGTCACAATTGATGAAATTGTCAGACCATCTGCATTATTCAAAAATGTGTGCAAGGTGGGTCCCTCGCATGCTTACAGAAGAGCACAAAACCAAGCTTCTGGCTGCAGCACTGACGTTTCTGGGACGTTTTTCTGATGGAGACTCTTTCCTGACTCGCATCATTACTGGGACAAAACATGGGTTTGTTATGCATCACCTGAGAGTAAATGACAATCAATGGAGTGGCATCATGTTCATTCACCAACCAAACCAAAAATTCAAGGTAGTTCTCTCCACCAGAAAACTCATGGCAACCATTCTCTGGGATCGCCGAGGTGTACTGCTCATTGATTTTATGGCCCGTGGAGAGACAATTAATGCTGCATTGTGAAACGTTAAAGAAATTACGGCGGGCAATATAAAATCGACGGCGAGGTCTATTGTCTACAGGCATCATTCTCCTTCATGACAATGCCAGGCCTCGTGTAGCTGCAATAACACATTTTTTGCAGCAATTCAAGTGGGAAACCTTCGACCATCCCCCATATAGCTCGGACTTGGCCCCTTCGGATGTTCATCTCTTTACGAAGCTTAAAGACTTTCTGGCGGGAAAAAGATTTGACAGCGATGAAGAACTTAAACGAGCCGTGACTACTTATCTCAATACGCTGGCAGCGGAGGACTGTGACGCTGGAATAAAAAAACTCGTCCCACGTTATGACAAATGCCTAAATTTGCTTGGAGATTATGTGGAGTAGTAGTGTAAAGTATGCTCCTTCCAATAAAAATGTGTATATTTGTTAATATATACTCCTATGTCTTTATTGCGCAAACGGGTACCATTTTCCCGATGGCCTTCGTAGTACATTATTGTATTTGTTATCATATGAGAATCCCTCCAACAGAGTCCTTGCTGTTTGGAGTTCAGAATGATGAAATTGTGAATTGGAACTGCAGCTGGGAGCTGGTGATGGAGTACATAAAGGCCGTAATGAGTGAACCAGGTATCTGCCTCTGGTCAAAAGGACCATTTGACCATCAAGCAATGTTTCGTTGATTATTCTTTCAGCAAACATTAGCTGTTGCTGAGTTAATTTCCTTAATTTCACAGCGTAACCCTTTGCCAATACCAGAAACTCCTCGTCTTCAGCTTTCAAATACCCCAAGGCCATTGTAAGGAGATCAAGTGCTGAAGGGTCTGACTTTCTCTGTCTGCTAATATGTGCAGACAAATTGGCTGTGGGTGTAGGTTCTGAAGAAGTTCCTATAACAAAAACATAAACCCTATTCTTTTTTTGTGCTTCATTGTGAAAGGCGCATTTTCAACTATCGCCTTTCTAGAGCCAGACGAATTGTTGAGAATATTTTTGGAATTTTAGTTCCCAAATTTACAATATTTCAAAAACCCATCAATTGCCAACTAAGGTCACTGCCATAGTTCTAGCATGTTGTTATTTCCACAATTTTATAAGAAGGCATTCCAGTAGTTATATCAGTAATCAACAACCTGTTTATAAAAATTTGCTCAACATGGAGTCTCAAACAGCATCAAATAGTTGTCTAATTGGTATGAGAAATGGCAGCCGTTTCATCTTGCTCTAAATCAGGCAAAGAAATTTGCAACACTTGCGTCACACATGACAAAGGTTTTCATATGACCCCCAGCCATTTGTCAAAACATAGTTTTTGTGATAACTGGTATAAACAGGTTGCAAAATTTGGTTATGCTGCAAACAGTTACTTCCGCTTCATTAATCATTGAGAATTCAGAATACAGTACTCATAAGTAGGACCCGGATGTTTAAGATCTAAAAATATTAGACATACGCAAACATTTATGACCTAAAAATGTATTAAAATATGACAATAAATATGACTATAAAATATTTTGGTCACATTTTCAAAATCTTCAAAATCTTGCTGCTGTTTAAAATAAAATTATATTGAAAATATACTGTTAAAACCTAGCACATTCAATAATAATAATTAATTAATAATAATAATTTTTAATTGTTGTATTTTGAATTTATTTAATTACTCATTCCAGAAGTAACGCGACTCTGCACAGAATGAAATAAATGGGCGATCAGAAAGAGTTACAATAGCAAAAGACATACATTTTAAAGATTCCAAATAGGAACGATCTTCTATTTTCACGCAACATTGACTTGTTACAAGTAATGTAATGTATTGAATAGGTTGAAGTCCAATAAATTCTCTTATATTAACATTGACTTGTAATGAGAAGAAGACCGCTCAACATCGCAGGATGTTATTAGGGCATATTTGAAATAAGTCAAATCAGAGTTCAGTTGAGGCTCACCTTCATGGAATGTTGCCAGCTTGCCTCTCAGAATGTCGCCAATCTTGGAGGGAGTAGAGTACCCTTCATTCTGACCCAGCACACACTGTAGTTTTACATTTACACATTCACCAAATTCACCACACACAGCCTTTAACTCACTTTCAACATTTTTCACCTGTTGAAGGGCATCACAGAGTTGAACACCGGTTCCTTCTAATTGTTTGATTGTTGTTGATATTATGGAGAAATTTGACTTGATATAAGGAAGATCTCCAGTCATTGAGGTACTTGAAAACAGCATCTTGGCAGTTTTGATGGAGGAAGCTTCGCCTTCATTCAATACATTTACATCATCTTTCATAGCATTGTAATTGGTGCAGTAGTAGTCTGCGTCATTAAGCCACGTTCCCCAATGTATGAGGATGGGTTGGGGAGGCAAT
The DNA here is from genome assembly GCF_040414725.1 of Anabrus simplex. NCBI lineage: Eukaryota > Metazoa > Arthropoda > Insecta > Orthoptera > Tettigoniidae > Anabrus > Anabrus simplex. The sequence continues at coordinate 321,681,424 of NC_090269.1, forward strand.
GGCACAGAAGGAACCATTTCCTTGAATTTCTGCACTCGTAGTGGAGCTTTAATGTAGATTTTCTTTTCACTACTGAAATTAACTTATCCACATCAGGAAAATTTCCACAAACTTCTTCTGCAACTTTATTTCGTGCATGTGCAATGCATGTTACATACATGTATCATTTTAAGGTAGAGAAACTGCAGGACTTCGCCAGCTTTCACCATATAGGGAGCTGCATCAGTGACTAGAAGTAGAACATATTCTCTCTTTACTCTTTCAGGCCACAACAGAATCATTGCATTACCAAAGGTTACGGCAATTGTTGAGTGGTTTGTTCTGTCCAGTGCTTCACAGGAAATGAGAAATTTATCTCCTGCTTGGTCTCCCCGTAGAACACAAACGACGACATTTGCCACGTATCTTCCTTCAGCATCAGTGGTTTCATCCATAGAAACCCAGATCTTGTTATCAGCGACGTAGGATCGTATTCTATTTAAAACTGTTTTCGTAACAGGTAGTCACGAAGTTCTTGACAAGTGTTCGGAATGTGTTGATTGGTGTATTTCTTAAAAAAATTGCTGAAGTGCTGATTATTAACTTTCTCCATTGGCATATCAGCAGACATCACCATCGTACATAAATCCTTGTTGAAATCCAAAGTTTTGTTTGTCATAGTGACGAAATTCCCTGGAATAGGAGCTGTTGATGGTTCTGTGATGTAACATTTTCGAGCCAAATTGTTTATATGTTTTGCTGTACTGCAGCAGTGTTGTTTGACATTAAACTGCTTTTAAGCTTCTATTTTAATTTTGCACAGCTTATAGAACAGAATAGTGCCATCTGTACTGAAATGATTATTTCCAAACTTCCACACAAATACTCATAATTTTTCATCACTTATCGAACCGTTAGTTTTTGGCATAATGAGTTGAGAGTATTCGCGATCAAACACACATACAGCGAAATCTATCCAGTAACTGAGCCCACTGTACCTTTCTATCACCATCTTCCCCTTTGGCACCCGTGTGAAGACAATTCTACCTGCTAAAGTTATTTACAGAAGCAGTTGATCTTGGCACAGAACCTGACAGTAGGCCATCCTCAACTGTCCTTATGCTTCCTTTACATCTGCTGCTTTCTACTCATCTGTTTCTTTACAGCTTACCCTCCTAATGTACATAAATATATATTTCTAAGGAAGGTAGTTGTAAGAAATTACAGACAATTAGAAGATGTGAAAAGTCAGTCTTTTAGATGATTGCTAGCAGGTATGCGGAAATAGAAGAAAAAAGATTAAAAAATGACAAAAATTCATGGGGAAATATCAGCATGATATGAAAAATTACTGGAAAATGACAAAAACCATTAAGGAAACCAAAATATGACTTTATATGACCCGTGAAAAATGCACAGTTTTAGTCACCGTAAATTAAAAAAAATTAACTTGTATTTTCCATGGAAATAATTTTTTAAAACAAGTGACATTTCATAAACATCCGGGCCCTGCTCATAAGTATATTGCAACCCTGGCTATACTCCTCCATCTGCTGCAGTAGCAGGACCTCTTCGTGAAGAAATTTTTCAAAGTGAGAGAGATAAATGTGTTTCAAGGATTTATTTAGGTATACAGTTTGTATGAGTTTTGATGGATGATCAGATGTGCATAATGAACCCATTGTGTGCTACAGTGACCAGTGAAAACAGGAATGTACATCCGTTCAACAGAGTTGATACATCTGGCCACACACACACCTCTATTTAATTGAACTTAAAATAAATTCAGTGAAAGTTGTGAGAGTGAATTAAAGTGTAATGTGAGAAGATGTGTTATAGACAATGCAAGCAATATGCCAAAAATGATGAGTACTGTTAAAGAAAGGGAAGATACTGATGTAATTACATATGCCTGTTCTGCTCATATTTTGCATCTTCTCTCAGAGGATTTTACCAAGGACACATATAAGGGAAAATGTAATAGAAATTGTGAAATTCTTCTGCAATAATCATTTTGCCAATGCAAAATTGAGGAGTGAAGGAGGGCGGTCATTAATCTTGCCTCAAAAATTTGATGGAATACTTGTCCGGATGATTGACAGATCTGGCCTTGTAATAATACTCAACATAGCTTAGCTGTGTTGATACTGCTACACGGCTGAAAGTAACAGGAAACTACAGCCGTAACTAACTTCCGAGGATATGCAGCTCTCTCTGTATGAATGATGTACTGACGATGGCTTCCTGCCGGGTAAAATATTCCGGAGGTAAACTAGTCCCCCATTCGGATGTCGGGACTACACAAGAGGGTGTGATCATCAGGAAGGTGGATACTGACATTCTGCGAGTCGGAGCGTGGAATGTTGGAAGTTTGAATCATGGTAGATTAGAGAATCTGAAAAGGGAGATGGATAGACTAAAGTTAGATGTAGTGAGTATAAGTGAAGTACGTTGGCAGGAAGAACAGGATTTTTGGTCGGGCGACTACCGAATTATCAACACAAAATCAAACGGGGGAAATGCAGGAGTTGGTTTAATAATAAGAAAATAGGGCAACGGGTAAGCTAATACGACCAGCATAGTGAAAGAATTATCAAGTTAGACACCAAACCAATGCCCACCACAGTAGTGCAGGTCTATATGCTTTCTAGCTCAGCAGATGATGAGGAAATCGAAAGAACATATGAAGAGATAGAAGATTTAATAGAATATGTAAAAAGTGATGAGAATCTAATTGTGATGGGAGACTGGAATGCAGTGGTAGGCCAAGGAAGAGAAGGTAATACAGTAAGGGAATTCGGATTGGGACAAAGAAATGAAGGAGGAAGTTGGCTGGTTGAATTCTGCACTGATCATAATTTAGTCCTTGCCAATACTTGGTTCAAACACCACAAACGACGGCTTTATACGTGGACGAGACCTGGAGACACTGGAAGGTATCAAATAGACTTCATTATGATTAGGCAGAGATTCAGAAATCAGGTGTTGGATTGCAAAACTTTCCCAGGAGCAGACATGGACTCTGACCACAACTTGTTGGTCATGAAATGCCATCTGAAGCTGAAGAAATTGAAGAAAGGAAAGAATGCAAAAGATGAGATCTAGACAAGTTGAAAGAAAAGAGTGTGAGGGATTGTTTCAAGGAACATGTTGCAAACGGACTAAATGAAAAGGCTGAAGGAAACGCAATAAAGGAAGAGTGGATAGTCATGAAAAATGAAGTAGCAGGGCTGCTGAAGTAATGTTAGGACGGAAGAAAAGATCAACTAAGAATCAGTGGATAACTCAGGAAATACTAGACCTGATTGATGAACGATGAAAATAAAAGAATGCTAGAAATGAAGAGGGCAGAAAAGAATACAGGCAATTACAGAATGAAATGGATAGAAAGTGCAAGGTAGCTAAGGTAGACTGGCTGAACGAGAAGTGCAAGGATAATACCAATATAAATGGTCCGTTATTGGACATTATAAATTTTCCAGCTAGCTCATTCTTGGTTGCCAGCGTTTCGCCCTCGTGTGCTAGGGTGGGCTCATCAGTTGGTACCATTTATATTGGTATTATAAATTTGCTCATTCAGGACAAATATTTCAGATCCCCTATGGGAATCAACATCTATGTCAAGTGCAAGGATGTCAAAGGTTGTATGAATATTAAGAGCTCAGATGGAAAGCCACTTATAGGGAAAGAAGAAAAAGCAGAAAGATGGCAGGAACATATCCAACAGTTCTATCAAGGTGAAGGTGTAGATAATTTGGTTCTGGAACCAGAAGAGGCTGTTGATGCTGATGAAATGGGAGACCCAATTTTGAGGTCAGAGTTCGACAGAGCTGTGAGTGACCTCAATAGGAACAAGGCACCTGGAATTAATGACATTCCCTCTGAATTACTGACTGCCTTAGGAGAAACCAGCATGGCAAGGTTATTTCATTTTGTGTGCAAGATGTATGAGGCAGGAGAATTCCCATCCGATTTTCGGGCGAATCTTGTTATACCTATTCCCAAGAAAGCCGGTACCGGGCGAGTTGGCCGTGCGCATAGAGGCGCGCGGCTGTGAGCTTGCATCCGGGAGATAGTAGGTTCGAATCCCACTATCGGCAGCCCTGAAGATGGTTTTCCGTGGTTTCCCATTTTCACACTAGGCAAATGCTGGGGTTGTACCTTAATTAAGGCCACGGCCGCTTCCTTCCAACTCCTAGGCCTTTCCTATCCCATCGTCGCCATAAGACCTATCTGTGTCGGTGCGACGTAAAGCCCCTAGCAAAAAAAAAGAAAGCCGGTGCCGACAGCTGTGAAAACTATCGCACCATTAGTTTAGTATCTCATGCCTGCAAAATTTTAACGCATATTATTTACAGAAGAATGGAAAAACAAGTTGAAGCTGAGTTGGGAGAAGATCAATTTGGCCGCAGAAGAAATGTAGGAACATGTGAAGCAATCCTGACTTTACGCCTGATCTTAGAGGATCGAATCAAGAAGGACAAGCCCACGTACATGGCATTCGTAGATCTAGAAAAGGCATTCGATAATGTGGACTGGACCAAGGTATTTAAGATTCTGAAGGTGATTAGGATCAAATACCAAGAATGAAGAATTGTCTACCATCTGTATAAAAATCTGTCTACAGTGATAAGAATCGAGGGCTTTGAAAAAGAAGCAGCAATCCAGAAAAGAGTGAGGCAAGGCTGCAGTTTGTCCCCCCTACTTTTCAGTGTTTACATAGAACAGGCAGTAAAGGAAATCAAAGAGGAATTTGGAAAAGGAATTACAATCCAAGGAGAGGAAATCAAAACCTTGAGATTGCTGATGGTATTGTTAGTTTATCTGAGACTGCAGAAGATCTTGAAGTTGCTGAATGGTATGGATAAATGTTGGGTAAGGAGTAAAAGATGAATATAAATAAGTCCAAAACAAAAGTAATGAAGTGCAGTCGAAGGAAGGCAGGTGATGCACGAAATATTAAATTAGGAAATGGTCTTAAAGGAAGTAGATGCATATTGTACTTGGGTAGTAAAATAACTAACATTGGCAGAAGTATGGAGGACATAAAATGCAGATTAGCACAAGCAAGGAAGAGCTTTCTTAAGAAAAGAAATTTACTCACTTCAAACATTCATATGGGAATTAGAAAGATGTTTTTGAAGACTTTTGTGTGGAGCGTGGCATTGTATGGAAGTGAAACATGGACGATAACTAGCTCAGATAGAAAGAGAATAGAAGCTTTTGAAATATGGTGTTACAGAAGAATGCTGATGGTGAGATGGATAGATCGAATCACAAATGAAGAGATACTGAATTGAATTGGTGAGAGGAGATCGATTTGGTTAAATTTGCAAGTGATAAATATTATTGTTAATCCGTATTGAAGATACTGAATGTAGGATGATAAAGGGTTTGTTGTGTCACCTATTCAATACATTATAAATTTTTAAACACTTAGGAATTTATTATTATTTCCTATTCAGACATGTTTCACCCTTCATTGAGGGCATGATCAGTCAAAGCACATCCTCAAGGTACAAATCAGGCACCTGATTGGTAATTAAATTGCAAACACTAAGATACAAACATAACATGTTACAATGGGAAAGAAAAAAGAAAAACATGTTCACTGATGACACAGTTAAAGAATATATGTTTATAGACATAGTAGTCGGCACCAATGCGTAAAATCACAGGGTATTTAGCAGAGTCCAGCAGTGGTGGTCCGAAGAATAATTGACGCTACTCTGTTAGGAAATCATAGGAAATTATAAAGTTTATATGTATATTTACATGGAAACAGTTAGGGGAGAAAGGGTATAAAGTGTCTGGCATCAATGTTCATACACTAATTATTAATTACCGTTGGTTGGACGATTACAGGTTGACAGGGTAATTATACAGTAATTTTACACTATCCAATTGAACATTTCAGAAATTACAAGCTTATAATACATATTTTACAAGGGAGCAGCTCGGGGAGAAAGGATACAAATGTCCGGTATCAAGTGCGTCCCGTTGTTTTAGCCGTTGGTTGACGATTGCAGCATTAACACTTATCAGTAATATGCAGAGTGGTCCAACCTCAGTTCATAACCATAGGGGGCAGGGAAAAATATGCCACCGTTTATTCATGAATGTCAAATGAGGTTCTATAGGCCTAGTTATACTGGAAGTTGTCTGGTTGAAGTCACGGGTTCATGAATATGGTTCAATAAGTACATTGAATTTGGTTGGCATGGACGGAGACTCATTGGGTGTCATTGAGTACACGGTGCATCATGAATTGCAACAATGATGGCAGTTATTTGTTGATAATTGTATTTACACGGAATATGTTGCGGGTTAGAATTTTTCACTTTTTAGTTCTTTTAACTTCATGTAGCTTTGAATACTATGTGAAAACATCAGTGTGAGATGCTAGTGAGACTTTAAACTGAAATTATTTTGTAAACGAAAACATAAAGAACCTCAGGACGAAGTTGTTTTGTGCTGCTGGCCTGGTGAAATAGAATGGAGCTGCTTATGGTATAATCTGCAGTGGAGGGATTAAAAGAGAAAGTACATTACTACAGAGTCCGAGCTTCATAGCTGGGACGAGACATCTTCTTTTACTGTTTGTGAAGAGGAGCCGTAGTGGCCTGCCATGTTCGTGCCGGTGCGCGCTGGATTCTAGGAGGCTCAGTCGGTATTACGCGCATGTGTTTGGCGGCGGGGTGTGAGGAGCTTTTGGAGGGAGAAGCATGAGCGGAGTTCATGCGCAGAGGAGAGTTGATGGAATGGAGGGAGGTAGAGTGAAGGGTTGAGCTTGCAGTGTGTTGGGAGTGACGGTTGATAAGGTGTTGAGTTAAAAAAAAGAGGGGGGGGTATGGACTCGAAAATTACATGGATAATGTTGAAACGGCGACGTTTTATTCATCTATACAATTTGTTTTTCAACCAATACATATTGATCTTAGACATTAAGATAGCAGTTCACAATCGTTCATTTTATTGCACAAAAAGTGTTCCCAACTGTAAACAGTTTAATGCCATTGTACGAGGATTATGCTTATCGTTCCGTACGAATAATCATTCGCAGCAACGTATCAACAATTCATATCATTCACCTACACTTTAAGCTATTTTAATGTCACCAAATATTTTAATAGACATATTATATTCTTATTGATCATTTTTTATATTGTTGTAATTAGTTTTATCATTGTATTAATAGACGTTTTTACATTATATGTACTGGGATCAGGGCCCTGACCTATCTTGAATTAGGTTATTTTGGCTGATGATGCTCACAAAGCATGAGCGAAACATGTCCTATTTTTAATATATGTTAATGGTTTTATCCTAAATATAAAGGATTACTAAGTATTGAAGAGGTGGTTTTTATTACTGTAACAATTTCTTATTTTGAATTCCAGTATGGCTTTATAATGAGATTTATAACTTGCAAAGTGGTAATAGGCAAAGTTATGCAACTCTTCACAGCTAGAGCATCATCCGCTGGTATGGAACGTGTGTTTTAAACATTTGGTGGTGTTTATTCAAAGTTAAGGAACAGGCATGGTGTAAGGCAAATCTTCCAAACATGTGTTTTTGTATAAACACTTAAATGAGGAAGCTATAAATGTTCTGAAGATGAAGAACTATTTAGCAACAGGCTTGGTGTAAACAAAGTTTCTAGTTGGTGTTTTTATCTAAAAGAATAAGTCATGAGAAAGAAACTAGTTTAAATACATGATGTAATGTAAATGCCCAAAATAGTATTAAAACACAGAATTTAAATTGATCATTATACTTGACAAACAATGAAGCATAGGCCTACACCAATTGGAAAAAATATTTTCTTACACCCTGGCTATATAGTAGAGATCAGTGCAGTCCACAAAAATATTGTCAGTATTTTGTCATTTACCACGCGAGTTGTCCATGCAGTCTAGGGCACACAGCTGTGAGCTTGCATTTGGGAGATAGTGGGTTTGAACCCCACTGTCGGCAGCCCTGAAGCTGGTTTTCCGCTGTTTCCCATTTTCACACCAGGCAAATGCTGGGGGGCTGTACCTTAATTAAGGTCACAGCCGCTTCCTTCCCACTCCTAACCCTTCCCCTATCCCATTGTCGCCATAAGACCTATCCGTGTCGGTGTGATGTAAAGCAGATTGAAAAAAATTGTCGTTTCTTTTTTTCTTGTCTGTAATACGAACTGGATAACTAGGTTTTTTTTTATTGCTTTTATAATACTAATGAACTTTCTGTAAAGCTTTTCCATTCTTTATCATTGACACAGTTGGAACAATAATACTGCTACTTGTTTCAGCTGCCGAAAGACACAAGCAGTTTATGACAAGTGTGTGCTTGACAATGTTGGTGTTGAGCGTCCTCACTATGGATACTTCTGCCGTGCAAAGATCCATGATACAAATCGTCCTAAGCCAGAAGAGCCCAAGCCTGCTGTCTACCCAGATGCTACTCCATATTTACCAGAAGACTACCCTCGACCTCCAGCTAAATATGGTTCCCGTTTCCACTTTTTAAACTAATGATGGTTGAAGGTTTTAGTAGAAGCTTTGAAGCCCTTGGAGGGGCAGATTTGCTAAAATGTTCAAGAATAGATGTAGGGTTGATAGTCAACAGCAGAGAAGCAGCTGAACCAGGTCCAGCAGACTCCTGCAATGGCTTTCAGTTTAAGATCCGTTCTGTATTACAAAAGAATATATCTCTCGATTAACAGATCGATTGGTAGAAAATAAGTGGCTTGTAATTCTGTAACTTTTTATAATTGTAGATGGAAAAGAAGGCAATATATTTCATTTCATGTCTAGTTCTAATTTTATGTTCTACATTACCCTAATATCCAATGAAAACAAGTCTACTATTGAGTGATGAAACAGGTTTAATAAGGAAAATCAGGTGGAAAATTGAATCTAATCGATCCACAAACATTGCTTCTTATTGAGAGTTTCCACCTTATCAAACTTAAGTTATGGCCAGTTGCAATCTATAAATGTTAGTTAATAAAGTTATTATCTTATTCTAGGATGCATAAATGCTGCCAGTTTTCAGCCATGGCATATGTTGCAGTGTCAAGAGTGCAAATTTATGATGTCCTTACAGTTACAACACTGCCAAAAAAAGTAATTGTCCAAAGAATGTCTTATATATGGAAATCGCCCACTAAATATTTACCCATGACTACCAGGTTTTGACGTATTTAGGTTAGTATACTTTTAATTTGGGATTCGCTTTTCCTCCTTTATTTTCATTTGCTCATCTACATCATGGTTAGATATTGTGGAGTTAGGTGTGGTATATATATTTAATGCCATAAATGATTATGTTAACGATTAAATCGTCACTAATGTTGACAGTAAATCATTTACCCACTTAGAACTCGTATAATTTAAATTTGTTTGAAATCATTCGTAATTCAAATGCTTTATATAGCACTATTAGAGTTAAGTGAATTGTACTATTTTTACAAATTAAGACTAATAAAGTTTGATTCATAAATACTTAACATGCGTTTTAAACCTCAAAATAGAGATTTGATTCTGTTCTTATAAGCCAAATAACTTGGATTGGATTCTCCCAACCTTGCGAGGTGAAAATGATCAACAATTAAATTTAAATGATAGGTGAAAATATGAACAATATATAAATTTATTTGTGAATCTAACATCATCAAAGTTGAATAGCAAACATTTCAAATTTACATAGCAATATAAACACAGTGAATGGATTTTTAAAATCCCCAATTCTCGATCGGATTCACCCCATTTTACGACATACAGTATTTCAGAAGCAAAATAGTCATCCGTCTTTTTTGGTGAGTATTGCTGCTCTTCATATTCAAATATTGCACTGTTTGCATACAGTCGAGCAAACAAAAACAATTTATCAGCTTATTTCTGTTTTCCAATATTTGAAGTTCAAGTCTCCAGGAAACTTCATACTACTTTGTCTTTCAGCATTTAAAGATAGTTTTAATTTCTGTTAGCTTGCAGGAAGAGAAAATCTGTCAAAAATGTATTCAGATTAGACTACATTTCTGTTGTTTCAGTCAACCTATTGTAATTAGAATATGTCTAAGTGCAGTTATTTTATTAGACAGTATCTTTCTTGCTTGCTTTATTGGTGTGTAATTTTTATGTAGTTATTCCAATATTTAAACAGTAATTGAGGTCTCCATGGAATAAGGTGGGATGTAAAACTTGGACAATTTTTCAGGAGATGAAAAAAATTTTAGGGTACGAGAACATAAAATATGTCAAAAATGTTAAGACAATGTTAATTGCAAGCCAGACAACATACTTCCATGACACATTTTATTTTCTCAATTTTAATGTATTGAATAAATGTTATTTTTCCAGCTTTACAGTGGCAGAAAGTTAGATGTGATAAACAGTCCTGTTATAGCCTATATAAATTTGAGTGTGGAAGAACATTGGATGTAGCATAACATGCATTATTTAAGCATTCCTCAACCACTCATTTTCACACTGTCTTACTAAATTTATGAAAACATAAAATATAACAATGGAACATTTACAATGTACAGAATTTAGCAGCAAATGAATATGCGTTATAATGATGTTTGTCTTCTCATTCGCATATGCCTTCCCCTGGTTGACTCTGTTTTGGTGCATCGGATGCAGGCAAGGAGTAATAAAAGTCCCTGTATTTTGATTCCAAAAGGGGACACATGTTCACAAGGTCATGCTTTTTGTCAGAAGTAATAGGAAGAGGAGCTTTGTAGATTGACGGGAAGTTTTCTGTGAGAGGTGGTAACTTCTTTCCCTTTCCAAACTTGGTTATCACATACTGTGACCCTGGTTGAAGAACATTGTGGCTCTTTCTAACCCTGATGGTGTGTGGGTCATCACTGGAGATCTGAAGCCACATATTCTGGGTAATCTTAAGGTTCAGATCCCTTTTTATGTTTCTATCAATAGACGAAAAATCTTTAAAATCATTGTTTCCTTTCTACGACTTCAAAAGATCTAGTAGCACCCGCATGTGCAATAACGTATTTCCATTCCTCTGAAACCATAACACTAGATGCTTCTTTTTACCTTAATTAGGGCAAAATCCCTATTGCAGGGAAGAAAACTATGGACAGAACATAAAAACTTTTGTTCATCTGTAGAAAATAATCCTGAATTAACAAGAAACTGGTATGGCCTATTAATTTCCAATTATTATTTTGCCCAACACACCGATCAGACCATACAATAAGACTTCTTTCTTCAGAAAGTGGTCATTTTGAGAAATTATTTGTAATTTAATGATACGTACACGAGGCGACTTCTACAGAACCCCTCCTGGCAATACTCATGCCAAAGATGCATTGTTACTTGGTTTCTTCCCATGCTGTGAATAGCAAGGTTATAACAAGAGAGTTACCGCTGATAGAAAATACTGCTGAGCCTAAGATCTGGACAAAATAAGACTTGCTGCATATCCTTACATAACACAACCTAACTGGGTTTTGTCTTTGATTTTTCAATGTTAGATTTGAGGTACGCATATGCACTATCTGCCCTTGCATGGTGGAGGTCACTTTCAACTTGTATCTCCTGCCTCACTTTTCCATTTTCCACTGCTTGAAGCTTAACAAATCATTCGTCACATACTCTGCGTGTGTTGCTTCTCGGTAGTCCAAACTTGAGGTTAAATTCAGAATGAAAAATATCTTTGAAAATGTGCTTACCAGCATCTATATCAGGGAATTCTTTAAACATTTCTGCTAATTTTGAAACATTCGGCTTGGGATCTAAATATTCAGTTGCAGTTTTTCTTTCGGCTGTAGTGACTAGGCTGACATGGAAGTCTGTTAATGAATTCCCTAATATAATCTTTAGTTGTGTTTGGTGTTGCATGTGGTCTATTATGACGACCACGTTTGTCCTCTAGTGTTCTGTCTGCATTTTTCAATTTACCTTGCAAAATTTGTCTCCTAAAAGATATCTGATATGTGTCACAAAATGTTTTTTGGCACACTTGCATTAACTCACCGCCCACTTTCACGTAATAAGAAAACGACGCCTTACAGCTTGATGTTGCATCTGACTTCCCAGGTCTCTTCCTACTGGGTTCACTTATACTCATATTGTCACTCAGTCTGATCATTGTAATCCTTATTGTAGAAGTTGTCGAACTCTTGCTTCTTCTTTATCAACATCCATAAATTTGCATCCAGGTCTGAAGCACTTGTTGGAGCAAACTTGATCCTACAGGGACAGGAGAAAGTGAATAACTAATAAACCCTACCATTCTTGAAAGTTTAAAATATTACTTATCAGTAAAATATTTTCAAGTTACTTATTAATGCTATATTTTACCCAGTTACAAGACTGCTTTAACCTCAAAATTAGTGAATTTCTACTAAATTTCTCTTTAAACCAGTTAGAAACCAGTAGAAATAAGAAATGAAGTGGCTGAATATACAAAAATTGGTTATTGCCAATGTACGTGCATTAAATTCATATAAAATTCAACTACAGTAACATCCAACATTTTTTTTTCACTTACCTCAGATGAAGGCCTTTTCTCTTGGACAACCTTTCCTTTCCGATTGGAATACTCTTTCCCACTGCTCCTTGCAATTTTCCTCTCATTGTCTTGTCATTTATTGAAATTCAGCTTATGTTTTTTTTTTTTGAGTTATTCATGTTTTTAAGAACCGATGGTGACAACTTACAACAGGATGCATCCGCCATCTTGCACAACGTCCAACGTTCTTCCAGGGAAGCGAGCTTTTGCGATCAAAATAAAGTGTTCTCAAACGAAATTTCTCTTAGGCTACTATCTTATGGAGGGAGTAACAACCAACGTTATTTCACTGGAACCTCGCTTCAGACCAAAATGTCACATCCAGCGTTATTCCACGGAGGTACCGTACTCAATGTTAGTTTTAATAATGTTTGCATTTAATAATCATGTCCAAGGGTCGGAAAACAGTGGGCACCCAGTCTTCATGACGCCCGAAATTTTTTACCTGCGCCTGAATTATCCAAATCGCTTTTGAAAATTTATATTCGAAATACAGGGTTTCCTTACATATACGTTCCCACCACTTTATACAGTAACAAGTCGTATGGTGTTTTGCATGTTTTCTGTAGCTCATGTATTCTATTATCTGCAATAAAAAATTTCACTGCTTTTGGCAGTCTTGAATTCCGTAATTGGCGCTTAGTGCCTTGGAACTTGACGTTTCAGTTCTGCACGAGAGGTGCCTAGCGGACATGAGACATCGTAGTAGGCCGTCAGACAAGTAGCCCTTAATGTCCACATGTCATAACAAATCAAATTCCATTGCAGGTGATTAGTAGCCGAATACAAGGAATAGACCAGAGTTCTGGAGATGCGTAAAGAACTATTACGTTAAATAATATTGTTTGGCGCCCTAATATTAGTCTATATACTCTTTGGTGTCGGTGATTTCACTCAAGCAGTGAAGTTCAGAGCATTGCTGTTCGTCTGCGGTCTGCACGTTGTTTCGTTAATTGTCTAATTACGTTCGAGGTTTGCAAATGTTTTGAAAGTCGTGAACTTCGTTCGTGAATTCCAGTTTATATGTCATGTTTGTGCTGTTAAAATGCCGTGCTGTGCGGTTGCAGGCTGTACAAACCATCACAACAACTGAAAGAATTCTAAGTTGTCCTTTTATACATTCCCAAAAGACTCAACCCTACACAAACATTGGGTATGTTTTCGTAGAAGAAAAGATGCTTTTAACTCTAAAATCGCACGTATATGCTCCGAACATTTTCTGTCCTCTGATTTTGAAAGAGATCTACAATCTGAACTGTTAGGCCTTCCCCCTAGCCGCTTGTTGAAAAAAGGAGCAGTTCCGTCACAAAATATTCAAACGTTTTCTGCATCAATAGATAATTCAGCGAGAAATACACGCGCCGAAAGGCGGGATTGTAAAAAAGTTCTAGAATCGCTAATAAGCAAATCTGTAGAGAAATCAAGTGAGCTTGATGTCCTTTCTTAAGAAGGACAAATTAACGAACAGTTATGCCATAAGAAAGACAACTTGACCTTGAAGTGCGAACTAGTTGGTGTGATGGTCGAAAATGAAAAATTGAAAGAAAGAATAAAATTACTCATAAGAGATCTGCACAAACCAAAATAACGAAATTGGAGGCAGTTTTAAAGAATTATGAGGATTTTTTTTCTAAATGACAAGAACAATATTTACAAAAGGGAAAATGCACAAAATGGTCACCTGAAGATGTAGCCAAAGCAGTTACAATTCAGTGTATCTCCAAAAAAGCTTTGTCATATGTTAGGGAAACTAACTATTCAGTTGCAGTTTTCTTTCTTCCTAGTGAAACAATAACACGGCGTTGTCACAATTTTTAACTCCACCTGGGTTTTTGGATATCAGTTTTAACTTACGAAAGGGTCAAGCAAATATTATGAATGATAATTGTAAAAGAGATGTAGTGATGAGCTTTAATGAGATGAAAGTTAAATCTGATACATGCTACGATAGTGTCGAAGATGTATTTAGAGGGCCTGATGTAAATGTGCAAGTTATTATAATAAGAAGTCCAACTGGTAAATGGAAACAGCCTGTTTACTATCAGTTCGACCAGACCGTCACTACTGATTTATTTTATGAAACGGTAAAACTTGTTGAGGAAACGGGATTTCGCCTAAGGGCTTTTGTGAATGATATGGGTGGTTCCAAGCAAAAGTTTAGCATCGACCTGGGAATAAGTCCAGAAAAGTCTTCCATAAAAAATCCATGTACTGATAAAGGTGCGATTTGGGCGTTTGGTGACGTTACTCACATCCGTAAGTTAATAAGAAATCATCTGTCAGACCAAAAAACGGTTACAAAAGACATCTTTGTAGACTTAGTACAGTACCAGAAAATTGGGGACTTAAAATTCACTCACGAAATAAGCAAACATTTGCTAGTAACTGGTAGTGAACGACAAAACATAAGAAAAGCTACTGAACTTTACTCTGGGACTGTGGCTAAGGCTATATCGTGTATTTTTTCTGGGAATGAACATGTAGTACAGTTTGTTGAAACTGTTCATGATGGTTTTGATGTTCTTAATGACAAAAATCCCTCATTATCCAACAAACAAGTTCAAAAGTGCTTACGGAATAAGTTTAGAGGAACAGGATGTTATCCTGAATAAAATGTTCGACCTGTTTTCATCAGCATGAGTTATTGGAAAGACTGACTTATTACCTTTTCGAATAAGCTATATGGTTTCCATCCGTAATTTTTCAGGGATTATTTCGAAACCTAAAATCTGAATGAATATCAATATCTACTAGCATCGAAATGTACTCAAGATGTTTTAGAGTCATATTTTTCTATGATCAGAGGCTTAGGTCAGTTTTATGACCTCCCTCTGCCCACAACAGTTACCCAGAGAATAAAGTCCCCGTTACTGAACAAAAGTGCATATGACACAATTAAAACTGCCAACTGCAACAGGGAAGAGTGTGAAACACTAACTGTAGACGTCCTCGACCGAGTAGACTGTGCTGTTACTAATGACACCTTAGAATAAGACGAAACTAAGTTGGAAATTCTTGATTCAGAGTATAAAGACTTTAATTGTATAGTTGACTCATTAATAGATCAGTTTACTGAGTAGCACAATCTCGTAGATTGCTTGAATAATGAAAATAAGAACTTATTGAAAACACTTCGCTGTTACGTGTTTTGTGAGAACTCTTTCATTTATTAGAATGAAAGAAATGAATAAACAGAGAACACTCAAGAGGTAATTGAATGAAAGCTGGGCTACGGATGCGCATGCTGACGCTGCACGGAAAAAATCGAAGAAGATGAACAAAATTAAGCCCTGAAAGTTAGGCCTAAATTAATAGTACCGTAATGTTATTTTTGTTATGCAGATTTCTTTTTCTACTGCTTGTCCCACACATGTGAGGTCGCAGATGCGAACTGTGTCGCACATTGGATTTGGACCTGTTTCACGGCTGGATGCCCTTCCTGACGCCAACCCTATGTGAAGGGATGTAATCACTATTGCGTGTTTGTGTGGTGATTGGTAGTGTAGTGTGTTGTATGATGAAGAAGAAAGTGTTGGGGTAAACACAAACACCCGGGCCTGGAGATTTAATCAGAGGCGATTAAAATCCTCAACCCGGCCAGGAATCGAACCCGGGACCCTCTGAACCGAAGGCCTCAACGCTGACCATTCAGCCAATGAGTCGGACATTATTATCTTTAACAAATTGAACTCTTAATTTTTTATTTTGAAGTGTTTTGTGATTATAAACTACAGCCTTAATATACTTTTGTGAAATAAGGCTCCATATTGTACTGGATATTCAACATTATTATTATTATTATTATTATAGATTTCTGTTAGTACAGTACTTACTATTTCCAGAAAAAGTAACATGCAATATTTAATATTGTGTATTCTTTTTAGACTTACGGTTAATATAATTTCTTAATTGGTAAGCTTTGATTTAATCTGTACGTGTAAATTCTTTCAAGTAATTGAGAACTGTAAATACTAAAATTTCCGGTTTATTGGAACATTTAAAAATGTTTTTTAAACTATTCTGGCTTGTAAAGTAGGTCTGCAATATTTACAAAAGCACACAATCAAAATAATAAAAATACTTTTATGCAATATTTCTGTGGTTTTTCGCGTGAAAATATATTACAACGTAAACGTATTTGTGATGAAGATATGCGGGCCGCTCGGCACATTGATTCGTAGTAAGTTACAGCGCCTCGCAGACTAGGGTCCGCTGACGTCACGCTCCTGGCCGGCTGAGTATGACACCTACCATCTCTCTTTAGCTACCGTGGATTACAGTGACTATATGTATTATTATTATTATTATTATTATTATTACAACTTCCCCCATGCGGAGGCTGCCACAAGGACAAAGTATGTCGGCTACACAGTATTTTGTCTTCTAAGTTACTGTTGACTTTGCTAGTGTGCCAGGTAGAAGATTCACCAAAAGGCTCGGGAATAGATTTGCAATACGGTTCTTCAGATGTTATATAGATGATTGCGGAGTATGGTCACTGAACCTCGTATTGCGGCGATAGCGATGTCGTGAAGTCGTGTCCGGCTGAGACCGAGAGAATCCCATAGCTGTACAAGAAATTTAGGGATTGTGCCTCGAGCTCCGATCATGAGTCCATGGACGGAAATATTGTCTAGGTGATATTTATCTTCATAGTAGTTCACAGTTGGCTGGTAAATTGACTTCTTTTCGGCGTCCACCTCTTCGGCCTGGCCAACGTGCGACTCGAAGCGTATTGTGGGATCTAAGATTAGACCTTGCTTGCTAGCTGGTTGAAAGGCTATCATGTCAATACGTCTGTTACTCCCGTCGGTAGCTAGGCCTGAGACCTCTTCGTGCACCGTGAAACCGTGATCCCTCAGCGAGGTCGCAATCATGTGTCGTATTGTATGATGGCGGGAATTTCTCAATACCTCCCCGTGAGGGCAGGCTCCCAGGACATTGGCAAGAGTTTCGTGCTCTCTGTGGCAATAGAGTCACTGCACCGTGGATTCTCCCGTGCTGCAATCTATGCGACGTCCTAGTAACTACGAGTGTGAGCTTGATAGCATAGCATAAGCAGTTTTTGAGCGAAATAACGTTCTCGTGTGGAAACGTGTGTGCCGATAAACCTTGTCAAAAGCCTGAAAAAGTATTGCATGTTCAACTATAATCCCCTTAATACCATTAACGAAAGCCAAAGAAGAAACTGTTTACGACTTATTTGAGGTGGGCATCGTATCTGAATTAAAGGTGTACAAATTGTACTTCAGGCTTGCCTGCCCCAAGCTGCTCTGCAACAAGCAAAGCAGCTTAGCTTGAGCGTCAGCGAAGCAAGAGTGCGCGCGTACTGAGCTGCTAGTCATAGCAAACCAAAACCTGGGTTTCCCTAAGCCTGACAGGTTGCCTGGGACCCGTTCGGACTGCCGGGCTTGACAAGAGAGAACGTGAAGTTTGCTATCGATGCGACGTGATTGTGCCGTTATATGTTAGTGTAGCTACGTATTGCGTCGAGTGCAGCTCTGTTGTAGTTAGAGGTGCAACCAGCAGAGAAATGAACAAATCAACCGTAAAGGAAATCGAAGAAAAATTAAAAAATGGTGGATTTATTCCAGCAATAAAACAGGGCTCAAGTCTAGCATGGGAAAAATTTTCAGGTGTTTATGTACAGGTATCAAATAAGCCAGTACGTTACTCGCAATGCAATTTTTGCAAAAAGCTACTCAACACCCATTCAGGGACCTCAAGTATGTTGTGACATGTCTGCAAATTTGACCCAAATTTTTCACAGTCTAAAAATATTTTGAAAGAGGACAAGGACTTGGTGACTGACAAGTGCGTGGAAATGTGCGCCAAGGACTTGAGACCGTTTACAACTATTGAGGGTGAAGGATTTTTAAATTTAGGGCAAACGCTGATAGAAATCCGCAAAAAGTATGGCTCGGTGGATATTTAAAATGTTATCTCGAGTCACAGTTGCTAGGAAGGTACAACTTTCGCGGACAAAGTGCGCAGTAAAACGCTTCCTGATGTAGTACGTGCTATTAAATCAGGTATCTGTGCGAGTACCACTGACCTGTGGACATATTAGTACAAGGGTGTGCACTATATGTCTGTCACAATGCAATATATAAATAGAGATTGGTCTCTCAATAAGTACGGTATGTATTAATGTGTTCGGCCTTCCCTGACTGTCCAAAAACTGGTGAAAATATTCGCAGTGAATTGGAAGATCGTTTGAAAGGACATGGCGTTGCTCATGAAGATAATTGCAAAATTCCATTTGTAACAGGCCAGGGAAGAAATATTGTTAAGGCCCTCAGCATATACAAGCGTCTTCCATGCATGGCTTATATTATTAATACGGTCTTGAAGCATGTTCTGAGTGAACCCTTTTTGAAAGAAACAGTTCCTAATGTGTTAGCTGTTATCCATTCAGTGAAATCTCTGGTTTCGTACTTTAAAAGAAGAGGCATATGTGTGAGGTTACAATCATCTCTGAAACCCTATGTTTCCACTCGGTGGAACAGTTATTTTGACATGCTGCAATCAGTTCACTCCCAGATAGATGCTGTGAGAACTATTTTAGAGAAGGAGGGTGCCTCTGATAAGATGTTCGGTTATGATCAGGACATTACTGGCCTGCTTATAACATTTCTTAAGCTATTTAAGGAAGCCACAATTGATCTCGAGGATGATGAGGACCCGACTTTACATCTGGTCGTTCCGTGGTTTTATGCTTTAAAAGCCCATTGTACTCCACAGAATGACGATGAACAGCTAATATTTCATTTCTTTTAAATTTTAATGTATTCATACTAAATGAATTTTCATTACTTGACGCTTTTGAAACAAACCGGTGGTGTCTTCCTGGAGCAGAAAATGGAAGTCACTATGTTACACAAAACTGCAACACTTTTGGTGCCTAAATATCGCACATTAAAGAAACTAAATGCAGGAGAACGAATGTCTGTTTTCGAGGCAGCTCGACAAATGTGTGCTGAAGGTAAGGTTCTCTGGTTGTTATTATTATTATTATTATTATTATTATTATTATTATACCTATGCAAATGAGATATCTTTAACATTCTGTTATTAGCATAAAATATCAATAACTTGGGCAGATATATTTTCAGAGCAGCTACCCAATCAAAATAGACAAGAAGTCCCATCTTCATATGAAGAAAATTCAGTGCAACGTAGGAAAATGAAATTTGATGATTGGGCAGAAAATTCGCCAATGATACATGGTGAGGTCAGTAGGTACTTGCAAGAAGGGTTTATTAGTAACGAAAATATACTGCGGTGGTGGAAAAATAATTCGCACAGGCTGCTCCGACTTGCCTTGTACCGTAGCGAAAAAGGTGCTTAACATACCCGCTACGAGTCTCTCCAGCGAGAGGGTCTTCAGCTGCTCGGGAAATTTTATCAGCGAAAACGTTCCCGTCTTTATAAAGACTTAATGGCATCATAGTAATACACACAAGCGATAATGTGTCCATGCATTAAATATTGGTATGCAGTATGCATAGTATGAGGCGACCACAAACTAAGAGAGCAAATGGTAAAATTACACTTCTAAACTGATTAGTTTTATAGTTATTTCTTTTGGTTTTGTGGGGAAGGGGTTCCTAAATTATTAAATGTATTTCAAAAAAGTTACCTATGAAATTATTCTTTTAAAGATATTTATGACCTGTAGCTACATTACGTATATCTTTGTTTCAAATTTTCTCGAATAGTAAATAATGCATTATATTTATGGCCATACTTCCATCAGCTGTCATTATGTTTATTTAAATATTCAAATATTTTGTTCAGAGAAACTACTTTTTATTAAGTAACTATGTTTGACATAGAGAAATATTATTTGTTAATTAGTTACATAAGACGTCTGACTTACGAAATAAATTTAAACATAACTTTGTAATGATTAACATAATACTAAATAACCATACAAAATAATATTTGTGTTGACGAATCCTATATAAATTCTGGCATGTAACAACCCCTTTCCTGCCTGCATTCACGCTAGTCTCATATCAGCACAATGAACGAGCAAACATCGATTAATGCAGCAGGAAGAAGAAAGCAAGCAAGCAAGCTAACCTGTAGCCTGCCCAGGTTGGGCTGAGCTTGACCTGGCCAGGAGTGCAGCAGCCTGCCTGTACTGTTGTTTACGTGCGGCTAGCTTGCTTGCCTGGAAAGCAGGCAAGCATGGGCAAGTTAAATGCGGAGTTTGTACACCTCTAATCTGAATAACCCTGCATAATTGGGAACATGCAACATTTTCAAAAATATTTTGAAAAGTGCACCAATGAAATAGTACGTAAACGTATTACATTGTGGTATGTTGCCTTGTTTTCTACCATTAAAAAAAATATTTAATAGTGCCTTTCCGCAAGGCGAGTGAAACGGCCTCTGACGTAAGCGGCGCGCTGTGACGTCACGATCCAGTACCGCATGGAGCTCTACCAGCCGTTGTGCATCAGCCGTTACTAAAAGCCGATTGTTTATTATTCATGATCGCGAATAACTTCGAAATGACAGAAGAAAGGTTCAAAACAGCACAATCAGACAATCTATCATGTGTAAATGTCATCATTCTTGAAAAACAGTGACTTTTGTGGCCGCAGAAATTCGCGGATAACAAGCAAGTTTGTAAGTGGTGTCTTTTATATACGTGCAATGTACTGTAACCCATAGTATTAGGATAACAACGAACCTGGATAGATATCACATCACTTTCAACATTTCCTTCTAGACTGATTCCCCTATTAAAGAATAACATTACATTTTCGAGCTTTCAGCATTAGTAAAATAAGAAATCGGATTTCAGCACTAACATAAACATATAGGTAGCATTATAGTACTAGTCCGCTTCTGTGGTGTAGTGGTTAATGTGTGCCACTCCCGGAGGCCCGGTTTCGATTTCCGGCTCTGCCATGAAAGTTGAAAACAAATAGTACGAGGGCTGGAACGTGGTCTACTCAGCCTCGGGAGGTCAACTGAGTAGAAGGGTTTCGAATCCCACCTCAGCCATCCTCGAAGTGGTTTTTCGTATTTTCCTACTTCTCCTCCAGTCACCTAAGGCCACGGCCGTTTCCTTCCCTCTTCCTTGTCTATCCCTTCCGATCCTCCCATCCTCCAACAAGGCCCCTGTTGAACATAACAGGTGAGGCCGCCTGGGCGAGGTAATGGCCCTCCTCACCAGCTGCATCACCATACTCAAAGTCTCACGTTCCAGGACACTGCCCTTGAAGTGGTAGAGGTGAAATCCCTCGCTGAGTCCGAGAGAAAACCAACCCTGAAGGATAAACTGATTAAGAAAGAAAAAAAGAAGGAAAGAAAGAAAGATCATAGTACTATAGGGCTATAATCTATCATTCCCCAAAAAATATATATTTGTGGTTGGGACAACTGGCCTACCCACTTCCGGGGCCCATGAAACAGAATTAAATATCTTTGTGGAGGGAAAAAGTTAAACATGATAAAGATAAATATGACTTCATCTAGTTTTCACAAGTCGGGCTGAGTGGTTCAGACTGTTGAGGTGCTGGCCTTCTGACCCCAACTTGGCAGGTTCGATCCTGGTTCAGTCCGGTGGTAGTTGAAGGTGCTCAAATACGTCAGCCTCGTGTCGGTAGATTTACTGGCACGTAAAAGAACTCCTGCAAGACTAAATTCCTGCACATCGGCGTCTCCGAAAATCGTAGAAGTAGTTAGCGGGGCGTGAAGCCAATAACATTAATTACATTTGGCTTTTAACAAGCTGAGCATATCAGGAAAGAAAAGTGTCCTGGTGACATTTTAGTCGCTCAATACAGGAATGTCTTTGGATGCTGTTCCTTTTTTTTTTTCTGTTCGCTTTACGTCACACCGTCACATATAGGTCTTATGGCGACGATGGGACAGGAAAGACCTAGGAATGGGAACAAAGCGTCCGTGGCCTTAGGTACAGCCTCAGCATTTGCCTGGTGTGAAAATGGGAAACCACGGAAAACCATCTTCAGGGCTGCCGGCAGTGGGGTTCAAAACCCACTATCTCCCGGATGCGAGCTCACAGCTGCGCGCTCCTAACCGCACGGCCAACTCGCGCGGTATTTTTACCCTTCGGTTTATTGACTTGGCTTGTATAACCTAAAACTTAGGCTAAGTTGGATAATATTTTAAACACCTACATCACTATTTTCACCTGTGTGCAATTATGTTATTTATTTCATTAATATTATGATAATTATTATAATTGAGCATTGTTAACTTATAAGACCCCAACAGACAAGCATTGGTTTTGTGTAGAGTTATACATTTGTTAAATTCACGTTGTTTCCTTTCATGATGTACACGCCTATCCTTTGTTACATTATAGAGTATTTAGATATAGCCTAAATTTCTTTACCAATTAAGCTCTTCAATAAAGACATACATAACTGTCCCATGCCAAGATATATTGGTAGAATTAGAGCTGTCAAAATGGTTCATAACCCCTTTGATTTATTATCTTGACATGGATCACCCAAAACATAGGTTAGGTTTGGAGAATACTTTAATAATCAGCATTATTTAATGCACTGTTTATTACTTTCATATTCCAAGATGTAATTGAAGCATTTAAATAAAGCATCATACATTAAAATTTAAAGTTTTACCGCTAGAACAGCTGACATGGAAAAGTGATTTGAAAATTCAAACAAATTCATCTTACGTTAAAATCTTCAAAAAAATAAACTGCAGACTTTTCCGGTATATCACCAGCATTTCTCCAGCTCGCCAAAATCCATTTCTCCGTAGTTTTAGCGTCTTTGGAACGTTTATAAACAATTTGTTTGGTATGGTATGCGATGTGCTATTGCACATCGGAACTCTACACCATTTATAAGTTTTCTGCCTCACTGTCTGCGCAGGATTCATTTTAAGTCTAAAATATACCACTCAGATTATTATCCAATGTATAGACCTCGAATTTAACCATACTAGACACTAACGTAAAGTAGAAATACGCGAAGTGTATCCTGCTTCTCACAGCACACTATGTGTTATTTCGTCTGCTAATTCAGTCAACCTGTACGATGACGTCAGGCCAATGAGAAAGCGTACTTGCGTGACGTGACATTTTCGTAGATTTTTATCATGTTTGGAGTTATTATTTGTACATTCTGATCACATTTTTGAATTCTGCATGCAATTTTGAATCAGATTAGCATATTTTTAATTAAAACCCCGGATCATGCATGTTCCCTATTTGTGAATAACTGTATATAGGAGGTGCGCCGTGCTGCATATGCAACCACCATTATGTATGAGTGGAACGTGCAATCTACGCCTCAGTTTGCTCAAATTCTTTCGACAGGTTAGTGAGGCCGATTCTCCTGTGCTGCGATTTGTGTAAAGTCCCAGTAAATACGAGCGTAAGCTTCATAGTATGTCAGCGTTGTCATGGAAACTTGTGTGGCGATAAATCTTGTCATAAGCCTAGAAAAGTACTCCATGGTCAACTGTGAGCCCCTTAATACCATTAATGAAAGTGAAAACACAATGTCAGTACCGTATCTTAAACGGTTCACGAGTTAGAGGTAGAAATCTTAGCTGAATAACCCTGCATAAATTGTATATAACTGTAGATAGGATGTAAATCTACATGGATAACTCGCAATTGTCAACAGTATAGCAACTTGTGATGCAGGCCGGGCTGGATACGATACCCCTTTAGCAATATTATGTCTTGTTAAGTATCGGATCATCCCAGAAGTATCTTGCTCCGTCTTGATTTCGAAAATTGCACGTTTCTAGTATACAGGGAAGTACACCTACAGTAGCCGCCAGTTTCTGTATTTAGCCTACTCATTCGTGCATTTATCGCTGCATACTGTGCCAAAATGTTATACTGTACTGCGCCAGAATATACCTCTGTAGAAATGAAAGAAATGAACGCCCTAGTCGCTTGTTGACACGTATTTACGGAATGGAGAAGGCCCATGGTTGGCTGTTCGCAGTGGCGAAGGTATTAGTTAATGAATGGGTAGGCAGAAAATCTTACCTTAAAGTTTTTTGTAGGGTAGTTCCAAACGTCGGCCGGCCCCGCGTGTAGGTGTACGTGCTTGCCTCTTACTCGGAGGCCCCGGGTTCGATTCCCGGCCAGGCCAGGGATGTTTACCTGGATCTGAGGGCTGGTTCGAAGTCCACTCAGCCTACGTGATTAGACTTGATGAGCCATTTGACGGTGAGATGGAAGCCCCGGTCTAGAAAACCAAGAATAACTGTCGAAAGGATTCGTCGTGCTGACCACATGACACCTCATAATCTGCAGGCCTTCGGGCTGAGCAGCGGTCGCTAGGTAGGTCAAGGCCCTTCGGGGCTCTTGCGCCATGGGGTTTGGTTTTTAGTTCCAAACATCGAGTTTTCTTGGTTGCAAAATGGTCAATCACATGGTCCTTCAACACTTGATCACTCATCAATTCCTTCGCAAACTTTTTCTCGACAGAAATGGTACTAAGACTGCTGATTCTTGCATTGTTCTTGTATTACGCAAGTATGTCTTTATCCTCTTTAGAGTGCTCATACTCCTTTCCAGAAGATGAGCTCTTTTTGAGGTTCTGCTAAAAAAAATGAAACGCTGTCAGATTATGAATGAAGAGCCTGACTGATTTTATTGTTTTGGAGCAATGGAGAAGAACGAGGTTTAACTTGTGGGCATAACAGTGTAGAAATACTGCCCTTGGGCAAAGTTTAACGTAATGCTAAACACCCCCATGCTTTCCTGCTATTGACGTACGACTTTATCAATCACTCCCTACTTTCGCAGAATGTTGACAATTAATCATGATAGCCTGATGCGGTCTTATCAATCGAAACATCATAAAAGCCTATTAATCTTTCTGTGGAAACCTGTTTTGAGCAGAACCGGAATATTACACTAACTTGATCTGTTTGATACATCTGCCTGAATACCAATGAAATCACAAGAATCTAAATCTGCTATGATTGCCTCCTGAATTATGGCAGTTTCAGGCTCAATTAATTCATTCTGTATTTCACTTGATCTGCCTTTAAAGCCCGATGTGTACTGGAGATAATTTCGAATGTACTGTTCCTGTTTCGAAAGAAGATCTAACACCTCTAGGTAATTGCCGCTGTTGATCGAGTCTTCCCCTTCAAAATGACCTCGAAATCCAAGCTCCTGTTATCCAAGAAACACACAATGTCAACAAGTCTCTCAACAACAAGCCGATTTTGTTTCACGACTTCGATATTTTTAACGGCTTGAATTCTTGCACCTTCATTCCGAATATGTTTATGCTTCTCTGCTTTTCTAAGAAAGGTTTTTGTAACGATTGCCCCATTTAAAGTCCATTCCTTTTCACCACCAACAAAACACTCTTATATTGTAAAAGCTTCTCTTGCTTTCGGAATAGGCTGTTAACCATGAATATCGCGTATACTAAGAAAACTGAAATGTTCTCGCTACTTTACAGTCAAAATACTTAATGCCCAAATTAGGCATACATCTTTTGCTTTTGGCTTCACAGTTATCTTCGAAAGTCCAAGATGATAACGATTTTACGGGTTAAAGAGTTCAAAAGACTCGTAAGTTCCCGAATGACGGATGATGTCAGTCTTGTTCTACACAACTAACTGTCCATGTCTGAATTGTCACAAATAAAGCCAATAATGCACTGATTGCCTACTAATTCAAAAGAATAACACACAATTAACAATACGGTATTTCATTGTCACCTTCGCGCGGGGAGTTCCTGCACACTTAAATAGCAGACGAGGCATGCCTCTCTGGGGTCTAGACCTCGCGGAGAGAGGAGCGCGGTCGGTAACCTATCTTTCCTCCGCCACTCCGCTCCAGTCATCAAGCTGAAGGAAGGGAAACAAAACAAAAAAGTCCCGGGAGAGACATGTTACAGACTGCCTCCCGGTCAGAACAAGTAGTCTGCTGTCGCCATCTAGCGGGCGATCAGCGAAGCACATCATCTGCTGCACGGCCTACTTGATGGGTCGGTGCGCATAGAGGGATCCAGTCGGCCGTGTCTGTTATCATCATGTAACACATATCAAATAGAGATTGTTGTTGATTTAACCCGATAACAACAGCAGACAAATTTGTTACGATATTTATGTTTAATCGTATTTCCTAGGGTAGGCATTGCCTCAAATGACTCCACGTAGTTTCGCCACTGGCTGTTCGCATAATCGGCACAAACGGCATTCAGCTCCGTCTATCTGTAGACCTACGACACGCTGCTCGCCACACGTTGCGGGGATAACGCTCTCGAAATTTCTCGCGAGAAACAGTGTGTGCGCTAGTCTCGACAAATCTCCAGACCCCGTCTCAGACTGCCCATCAATATGTTACAGCATATGAATACATTGTTCATGGCATGTAAATCATATTGCAAAAAAATAAGATCTTACACTGATTTCGAAGGTTTCGTTGCATTGTTAAGCAAGCTGAATGTTACTGATTCAAAAGTATGTGAATGATAAACAATGCAGAGAATGTATTTCATACATTGCCTCGGATCATCGTGAAGATTTGATGTGTGAAATTAAGGAAAGTTCTTATGTCAGAATCTTACTTGATGGATCTGATACTTTACATTCCTTTTCTAGAAAAAAAAAAAAAAAAGACTTTTACTTCTATTGTGTCCTTAGAGGATTCAACAAGTGATGGCTATATGGAAGCTCTAGAACAGGGCCTCTAATGTGGGCAAACTGAGGCGCAGAGGTCCTGTGTACAGTGCATCGGCCCCAATCGGCTCGGCTCGGACAGCGCGTCGTCTCGGGGTGACCCGGCTAAGCTCGACTTAACTCGGCTCGGATTTGGAGCGCTACGGAGCAAGTGAGGAAGAGGGAGACAGGCGGAGCGAGCGAGACAGGCGTGGGGAAAGAGAGAGAGAGAGAGAGAGAGAGAGCGCGCTATTGCTCAAAATCGAGGAGGGACGGTTTGCACTCTGTTCAACCAAGCGAAGTCGTCTTTGCACCGTGCGCAGTGCAATACACTAATGCATGCACCCTGAGAGGCCTTGCTCTAGAACAAGGATTGCTTCAGTTAGGGCTTGGAGTATTCTTCACGGGTACAAAACTATACGTATAGGAACTGATGGAGCACCATGTATGATTGGTATCCGTAATGGTTTGGTAACCACAAATATCTGAAAAAAATGAGAACATGGTAAACGGTCACTGAGTTGCACATCAACTTCAATTCATAGTTCTACACTCAGGAAACTATATACACAGTTCAAAAAAAATAGGGGAACATGTTTTGTAACGTCTGGTATGTGAACGTTAATTTGGTAGCTGGGATTCCAATGGTCGTACAGCATACCTTGAGACCTTAGTTACTCAGGTTATGTCAAGTCGAAGTTATACTCCATCTGTAGGCGTACCCATGCATTAAACTGTTAGGTGACCCCTCAAAACAAAGTGAATAGCGGTGCGTCCGTGTTTCGTTGTGAGGTACACAGACTACTGCGGTCATTTGAACACGTTGTACGTCAACCAGCACACCCCATGAGACATCTTAACGAGGTTGAAGTCGCAAGGGCCGTCACTTCGATCCAGGAAGGATAGATTTTTCGTCGTGTTGCTGTGAATCTCAATGTCTCTCCGTCAGTCATTCAACGCTTGTGAAATCGCTACAGTGAGACAGGCCAGTTCACAAGGAGGGTTGGACAAGGTTGTGGACGCATGACAACCCCACAGAATGACCGATATCTGACCATCTATGCGTTGCGGCGTCGTTCAGCAACTGCCAGAGAACTGCAACAAGACCTCATAAAGACCTCATAAGGGTCACTGGAGTCACGGTGTCTACCAGACAGTAAGGAACAGGTTAAGAGAAGTGTCTTACGACCCATACATCCTGTTCGAGTGCCCCGTTTAACATAGCAACATCGCCAATGGAGACCTCTGTTGTTCACAGACGGGTCCAGATTTCCCCTGACACGGCTTGATAGACGTGTGTGGTGAGCAGTACATGCCAAATGTTGTCGAGGAAGGTGACCTATTCGGACAAGGTTCTGTCGTGTGGGGTTCATCAGTGTTGATAGCCGAACGGATCTTGTCGTCGTCCGTGGTAATCTTACCGCTGCGGGGTACATCGAGCTGATACTGCTACAGCATGTGTTGGTTGCTGCATACGGTGGTGGCACTGAATTCGTACTTATGCACGACAATGCCAGGGTTCAGGTAGCGCGCATCACCAGAGCTGTCTTGCGAGAATTGGACATTCAAGAGATGGAATGGCCAGCAGCGAGTCCCAACCTTAATCCCATTGAGCATATGTGGGATAGGCTTGACAGAAGTGTTCGTGGGCGTCCTGTTCCACCACAGACTCTCCAAGACCTCAAATAGGTTCTCATTGAAGAATGGGACCTGATACCGCAACGTGACCTCCGTCGACATATACGGAGCATGCCACGTAGGTGCCAAGGTGTGATAAATGCTCGTGGAGGACATAAGCATACTGAAGCTCTCCAACTGTCATAGAAATCCACCCTGGATGACTGTGATCACTTTGTTTTCGCCCCTATTTGGACATTTCCGTTTGTGTTCTGAAAATGAACGCTTGTAATCCAAAGCGCTCGTATATCAAAGCAAGTTTTCCCATAAGAAACAATTGAGACACCCCTCTCCATTGCTTTATTTATAAGAGTAATATACAAGGCCAGCAAGTAGCCATGCTCCACAAAACAATACCTCACACCCAGGTATATCACCAGCTAAAACTTTATTCTACGTCATTCTCATGGTTATGGAGATCTCGTCCGGAGGAGGAAAAGTACCTGTTCGCCAACTGGACCTTAAATTAAAACTCAAACAATTACTCAGATTTCCAATCCTTGCCTTCTGTGACAGTATACTGATTGACCTAACCTGTGAAAAGCAGCAAAACTACGGACTCTTGCATTCGATATGCCTTCCAGCTCCGACATGATGCTCATATAACACCTTACTTCAAAACGTTGGAATGGTTACGTTTCAACGTCCGTACAAAAACCCACCAAATGTCTCTGGTCTATCAGTTGCTTTCTATAAACATCCCCACTTATCTGTTGTCGAATTCTAGGCTTCTTTCTTCAGTCCATGAAATTAACACTCGTTCCGGATCATTACATGAAATAGCACCGCATCGAACAAATACCAACAGCCATTCATTCCCGGCCACCGCTTCAAGGTTATGGAATACAATACCGGAAGACATTAAAAAGTCTTGCGCGTCTAGGACGTTTAAAACAGCCAACCGTTAATTCCTCCCGAGTATGTACAGTTGCCTCAATATTCAGTTTATTTCTTTTTGCCTCATATTAGAATAAGTTTTCCTTTAAGCTAGTTAGTTGATACAGTCAAAACTGGTTAGGACGTTTTTGTGCGGACCGAAAAAAAATACGACTTAAAGAGGGAACGTGCTAAAATGAAAAACAATTACGCTGTTTAATTTCAGGTTAGCTTTGAATGTAAAAAAGAATTACGATGAAAACAAAGAAACAAGTATTTACAATTATAATTAATGAAATAATTAAATAATATACGTACATTTTAAGAGTACCAACAAAGCAAAGTATCGAGGAAAAACTTTTTAGAGACGCGAACTACGCACGTCGCTTACATTTATGTTTAAAGTTATCGTAGGAATGTCCAACATCTGGGCTATCCGCACACGTTTCATGTGTGGAATACCATCCGCATTCTCAATAACCTTTAATTTTTCATAATTTGTAAAATGTCTAGCTTTCTTCTTCTTCTCCATAACTGATTGTCCTGCAAATCACTATGCGTAAGCACAGTAAGCCATTTTTTTTTTGCTAGTTGCTTTACGTCGCACCGACATAGATAGGTCTTATAGCGACTATGGGACAGGAAAGGGCTAGGAGTGGGAAGCGACCGTGGCCTTAATCGAGGTGCAGCCCCAGCATTTGCCTGGTACGAGCATGGGAAACCACGGAAAACCATCTTCAGGGCTGCCGATAGTGGGGTTAGAACCTACTATCTTCCGAATACTGGATACTGGCCGCACTTAAGCGACTGCAGCTATGGAGCTCGGTAGGCCAAATTTATGCACGTCGTTACACAACTTCTCTCTCTAGTCATCAGATATGAGGCTGGTTGGCAGCAGCAGCAGCCCTCCATTCTTCACGTTACAATTCGTAGTAGGAGTTACATCTCGTGTCATCTAATACAGTATTTGCGTCATGTGCTCTAATCTTGATCATTTTCCTCAAAGGAACAGTCTTATTTTCTTCAATAACCCATCATGTCTAAGTATATGGCCTGTTATATGATCCCGCCGTCTTTTTATTTGTGTCATAAAATGCCTCTTCATTCGTGACTGACGCTCGCTGCAGCTGTAGGTCGACACGCCACCGCCGTGAAATTAAGTTCTCTACCAAATCCTCACCCAGGCCATTCGTCACTGGTAGGGATGGACGCGACTGTAGCCTGGAATTGAGAGTGTCGACTCCATCGACTCTGAACACCGGGCTCGGTTCGCATGAAGCCTCGCGACTCCAAGCTAACTTGACTCTCGTTGCGGGGCCACTAAGCATGTCGAAGCACGGAAAATAACATTAAATATCATGCATGTTTCTGCTCATTTTCTCATTTTCCAGTGAACTGGTTTTATGATCGTCATAGGTATGTCATTTAAATCTAAAGTTTAAGAGTATTGTAGAATGAAGTTCGGTATCGTTAACGAAGACGACGAGCATAATGGTGTAGTTGAAATAAAATAGGTGTCAAGTCAGAAAGAATCGGCATAGTAGACTACGGGCATAAATGTCACGTATTTATTTGTCGTAATCAGTAAACTGACAGATATCGATGGTAAATCATTATGAATTGCACATAAAAGATGAAAAAGTATCTAATATGGGTAAAGCCAATAACATAATTCGAACATAGATGAAACCGTTAAAAATAAATACTCTATGCACTCTCCGGTTTTTCATGTTTGTGTATATTATTTGCAGGGTATTAGTTTTTACTGCGAGTGCGATGTCACCTGGAAAGATTTTCCAGTGAACTGGTTTTATGTTTATCATAGATATGTCATTTAAAATTAAATTGAAGACTATTTCAGAGTATTTTGTCACATTTTTGTTTTATGTAATTTAAGTCCAAATTAGCGACTATCTGAGAGTTTTGTCTTCATAATATATTATTAATTGAGGGAGTGTAGTGGATATAGGAATAAGCTCAGAGATAGCCTTAGTGAGAATAAGTTTTGAGGTGTTAGAATGTGGCTTAACTGAACATATGCCTATTAAAATTAAATTCAGAACTGGGGTTGTTGATGGGGAGTGCAAGCTGGAGGAAATGAGGGAGAGATATAGGAATGGAGGATGGAAGTATGTCTGGGATGATACTGCGAAAGAGAAACAGACGGGATTGGAAAAGGGGAGAAATATCAAGGGTAGAAATTGAAAGGGCGGTAGAAGGAAATAACATGGATAGGGTGTTAAGAATTAATAGAGCTCCCTGTTTCGAAGGTGGGGAAGTAAGTGAGAAAAAGGGTAGAGGGAATAAAAAACAAAATGAATGGTTGGTTTGATGAAGACTATGAGGAAACGAGAGGTTGTAATGAGAGCTCTAGCGGAGTATAGGAAGGAGGGAAGGAACAAAAGGAAGGAATACAAGGGGTATTGTAATTTAAGAAGGAAATATATGGAGGTATTGAATGAGAATAAAAGAGGATGGAAGGAGGCGGAAGCTGAAAAAAATAGATATTGTAGAGAGAAGACATTTGAGAGGATATGGGAGTCTATAAACAAGATAAAATAGGAGAAAACGAGTGGGTTAGGCATTTTAAAAGGCTTTTAGGAGGAAAGGGAAATTCGGGCAAAGAAATAGACAAGGTATACGTGGGAAGAGAATTGGAAATAGGAATCCAGATATTGGATGAGGAGATAACAAGGCAGGAGGTAATGAGAGTAATAAATAATGCAAGACCCAAGGCAGCAGGAGATGTGAACGGTATTTCCAATAGTCTGTGGAAGGAGTTGGGGCAATTGAACCGATGTTAAAGGGGATTGTAAATTTTTTTTATAGGTTGCTGGAAACGGAGAAATTTCCGAGGGAATGGAGGAAGGAGGTATTCTGCCCAATTTATAAAAATAAAGGGGCTAGTAGCGATCCTAACAACTACAGAGGAATTACACTCTTAGACGCGTTGTCGAAGGTGTATACAGGGGTTTTGGCGAAGAGGGTAAAAAAATTGGGCGGAACAGTACGGGGAGAATCTGAGTTTCAAAATAGATTTAGAAAAGGAACAGTCGATAATGTGTGGATTCTGGACACGTTGATTACAAAGTATGCGAGGGTAGCAGGGCGTAATTATATGTAGCAGCGATTGATTTAGAAAAAGCTTTCGATACGGTCACTAGGGAGGCGCTATTTATGCGATTAAGGGAGGTTGGAATATCGAAGAAAATGAGGGTGCAATATAAACAATATAATTATGATAAAGTATTTGTGCTGATTAAACTGCAGGGTGGAAGGATGGGTGTTTTGAATCGAAGAGCGGGGTGAGACAAGGGTGTAAGCTATTACCGATATTATTTATTTTATTTATAAATACTATTTTAGAGAGCCATGGGGGAGAGAGGTGGCAATGTCCTTGGATAGGCAAAATGGAGGTTCCGGGGTTGCAAAAAGGGTTAGACAAAGTAGTTGAGTATACTAGTAAGTGGTCACTCAGAGTAAACGTAAGAAAGACTCAGATAATGGTTTGTAGGAAAAGGGGTCGGAGGAAGAATAAGGAAGTCTTGACGATAGAACAGGAAGGGATTAGACCAGGAGGAGAAAATGAGTATCTGAGTGTAATAATTAGTAAGAATGGCTCTTGGAAAGAACAGTATAGGAGGGCTAAAGTAAAGGGAAGAGGAGCGCTTGCGGCAGTGGAGGCATTAGAAAAGAAATTCCCATATGTTAAATACAAAATTCAGAAAATGGTGTTTAAATCACTGGTAATGGGCAATAATGCTATTTGGGGTGGAAGTATAGGGGTTGGGGGAGGGCAGAGGTGAACTAAACCAGGTAGTGGTGAAATTTAGTAAGATCATGATGGGCTTGCCGAACTGTACAGCCAATGCGGGTGCCAGTTCAGTGTGTAAAACAGTGGCGGTTTCTGGTATAGCACAATGGAGCAATGAACCTCCAGTTTATATCAAATTGTACTCAGCTACTTAATTTTCACGATTCCCTTGTCAATCTCGAAGCTCGTGCTAAGCTCATCTGTCAGTAATATATTCGTACTGGCTTTCAATTCCGGTGAGCTGCGCAAGGTCTGTGGCTGGATACTCGTCTCAATTGAACCCCCATACAAGGCAACATCTCCGTCCGTACCTCCCCTACACCGTAAGCTGGCGCTGCTTCCCAGAGGAGCTTAAAAACACGTTCAGATCGGTGGAATATGCGGCTACTCGAGGGGTTTCACCCCAGGACTGTTAGTTTGGTGTTGGCACACCTGGTGGTCCTTAGGTGCACCCAGTTAGATCGGGAGGCACTTCTAGCTGCCCTCCGTGGGCCCTACACCAAGTAGCACTCGCTAGTGATAGACGATCAAGTTCGTATATAAGAAGTGCTACTGTGAAATACAGATGGTGAGTGCTAGTGAACAGTGCACAGCCGTATAACAAGTATTAGTGCTCATAAAGTGTGAAAACTGACTCATGGACAATATCTTGACCATGTCTCTCGCCAGTGCTGCCACCTTCACCACCACAACTACCAACACCATCTCCAAGGCCAGTATGAACCAGACATTATACTCAAACGAGTCCCCCCAAACTATAGCCACCATCAACTTCCAGTAGCCCCAATCTCCAACCGTGGACCTTCCCATGCAGTCGCCAAACGGCACAACTCCAGCCCCATGGAAGAAAGCGACGAACAGCCACGAACGAAGATTCAAGCAACGGAGCAATGGACCAACACCGGACGCAACAGCCCCCCTCCCTCTCCGCCCAGCACCTCATCGGAATCCGAGTCCCCCCCCCCCACCTCTTCGGAGCTCGCCGACCCATCTCCAACCCTCCAAAAACGTCCCTCCGGGACGCATACCTTCCTCCTCGAAAATCCCTCACCGGAATACAAAAACCCCTAAAGAATTTTTCACAAGTTACTTCAATTCAACCATAAACGAGACGATATAGCCGACATACGCCCCACCAACAACGTGGTTATTCTAAAAATCAATGGGGAGGACGCCGCTAAACGGCTCTCGCAGTCAGTGGGATCTGCTCACTTCGGCTCAAAAAACCCCCTAAAACCATTATCTCAACCCAAAACAAAAAATCAACTTTCTCCCGTCACAGCCTCTTTAGCTGCGTAATCCGGGGAGTGGACCCAGACATCCCAGATGACATGATAGTCCAGGAACTGAACGAGGAAGGCATTCCCGCACGGAAGGTCTTCCGGATTAAGAATAACTCGGTGCCTATCTTCATGGTCTGAATCCTGTTACCCACCATCCAGAACGTGGATGTCTTGGAAAACGGGGTCTACATCTTTAGACATCACCACCGGGTGGAACCCTCCCGCGCTCCAGCCCCCAACCCATCAGGTGTGAGCGGTGCCTCACCTATAATAACCACGACACCGCACACTGCACCGCTGAACGACCAGTGTGCAGTCACTGCTTACAGCCTCACCTCACCTCCCGATGCTCCAACACCCAGCTCCCACCTAAATGCACCACCTGCGGCGAACCCCACCCCACCTACTCCCGCAAATGTAAAGCCCGCCCACAACCACCCGAAAATCGCCCTGAACTGGTAGCCCCATTTCAAACAAGAGATACCCCCACCCAACCCACTCAATCCATTTTCCCTCCCCTAACCCTTGAGGACATAATTCGCTTCGTCACTATCTCCCTCATGAAAATTCATCCTTACCACCGACCACTGGTTCTAGCCAAACTCCAGGCAGCGGTCAACCAAAATCTTAACGCCCACTTCCTAACCTCCCACTCAGGACTAAACACCCACTTCCACTTCACCCGCCTAGAAACACAAGTATAAACATGGCCCATAATCCATCCCGTCGTTCTTGGCCCCCAGAATCCATTTCCATCCTCTTCCTTAATATTCAATCCTTCCATTCCAAACGACTGCACCTAAAAGCCCTCTCACAACATTCCACCCACGCAATCCTCAATGAAACAATGCTTCGCCCCTACCAGACCGCACACCTCCCCGGCTACACCATCCACCGAGCCGACCACCCTCACGACATAGGGCGCGGGGCATCGCCTCCGTTCCTCCCTCACCACCCGCCCCCACCCCCATAAGTTCCCAGAAGCCGTTTTAACTACTGTATACTTCCGCTCCCGAATCCTACACCTAGCAACCATATACCACCGGTCGAATATCCCCCTCCCACTGGATTCAATCACCTACCTTAGTGACACCTTCCCCCACTTCATACTCATTGCGGACCTCAAACTTACCAACCGATCCCGTCGCGCCATGACCGAACTACAAAACCTCTTAAGCGACCTGAATTGCTCCCTAATACCCTTCCCTGGTCCCACCCATCCTACGTCCAACACCACACCAGCCTCCCTAATAGCCCACAATTCCCTCATCCATCTCATCACAGTCCAACTACTACCTAGCATCGGTAACGACCACCTCTCAGTCCTACTCCAAATCCCATCCACCAACCCACCCCCGCCACCTCCCCCTCCTAGGACAATTCTTAACTTCCACAAAACCGATTGGCCCTCCTATCAAGCCACACTCGACCAAGCACTCGAGCACCCCCCTCCCACTCCTACCGACTAACCTTCTGTAGATAAACACATTCATTCTCTCCGCCATAGCCATAGCCACAGCATCAGAATTCAGCATCCCCACAACACTCCACTCCCCATTCCATCCCAACCCCGACTCCCCCCCCCCCTCCGCATCGTACACGTCCAAAAGCTGCCCCATTCATACCACCGAGAATTCATGCGCACCCGAGACCCATACTTTCTGCGACTACACCGCCAAATCCTCCGAACTATCCGCAATTACCTAGCTGCCCATACTCGCCGCTCCTGGTCCCAAACCTGCTCCAAACTCAACGACCTACAAACCCATCCCGCCAAGTTCTGGGCCAAACTCAACACCCTCCTCGGCACCAAACCCGCACCCCGCTGCCCCATCACCCATGGAGGCATAGCACCAGCGAATACCGAGGAAAATCTGGAAGTTTTCACACGGTACTTCCGCCAGCGTTTCAACACCCACGGAGACCCTCACTTCGATAAATCTAACACAGACCTATACCTAAACCACGCCTCCTCACCCCTACTCAAACCTTCTAATATCCACTCTCTATCAAACCACTCTCTAGACGCACCCATCACCCCGGCCGAAATACAGTCCGTTCTTTCCAAATCCCGGAATACCGCTCCAGGACCAGATAAAACCCGGTACCTCCACATCCGATACGCACCGCAAAGCCTACTATCCCTACTGCCCGACCTCTACACCTACATCCTCCGCGCCGGATTCTACCCCTCATCCTGGAAACACAAAACAATGCTATTTCCCAAACCAGGCAAACCCCCTTCCGAACTAGGCTCATACCGCCCCATAATCCTCATTACAGTCCTAGCAAAAATCCTGGCCCATCGCCTCCACCCCCCACCTACAATCCCACCATCTACTCCCCACATTCCAGTTCGGCTTCCACCCAAAACTCCACAGAAGACCAACTCCTCCGACTCGTCCAAACCACAGCCAACAATTTCAACCGAGCCCGCCCTACCCTTCTAATTACCTTTGATTTCCAGCTAGCCTTCCACTCTGTCTGGCACCCCGCCCTACTATTCAAACTCAGGTTCTTTGCCATCCCTGCCTCCGACGTTCGCTTCATACCCTCCTCCCCCTCACACTGGGCGTCCCGCAAGGATCACCCCTCTCCCCACTCCTACTTATCCTCTGTGTGGCCGAAATCCCCCAACCCCCTCCCCCCATTCATCTCCTTCAGTTCGCCGACGACACCGCCATCCTAGGTCCCTTACACGCTGTCCAAGCCATCAACCGCTCAGTCCAACCCTACTTTAACACCTTCCTAACATGGTGCGAACGGTGGCACCTAAAAATCCAGAAAAGACCCAGTACATCCTCTTCAGGCGTAGACGGGGAAAAACCAGCGTATCCCGCAACCCGAACAACCTCAAACTCCAGATCCGCAGATCCTCTATCCGCACACAACCCACCCTAAAATACCTAGGTATCCTCTTCGACCAACACCTCACCTTCCGCCCCCAGTTCCAATACCTAAAAACCAAGACTATCGCCAGAGCCCGGCTAGTGCGCCGCCTAGCCGGGACCCGGTGGGGTCTCAAATCCTCACTACTCCTACACACACACACACACACACACACACACACACACACACACACACACACACACACACACAAATCATTCGTAGACCCCAACTCACCTACGGCCTAATCGCCTGGGCGGCCGTTGCCAACTCCCACCCGAACCTTTACCACCCCCTACAATCTATAGAACGCCGCACAGTCCGTCACGCCCTCCGACTCGCCTTTCGATACCCCACAACTGACCTACTCGCAATATTCCCCTTCCCACCCCTAGACTCCTACGTCCTCACACAATTCCAACGATCCTACCGTCGGGCCCTAGACCGTGATAACCAAACCCTCAACCAACTCCTACGAGGAGACCCACCCCCCGACCCCAACTTCACCCAAAAACACCGTTCCATCTTTTCCGGTCCCTCACCCCACCCGATGGGGATGCCACCTAAGAAAATAGGAAGCTGTGACGCAAGACCTCATCATTCTAACTCCCATAATACTACAACCCCTAAAAGTCCCACCCCATTGCACCCCATGTAAAACAACCAAAATACCCAATGAGCCCTCGGCGACCTCCTCCCCACCATCATATTTTAATCGTAAAATACAAGCCCACGTATTAATGTACCACTTGTATGTTTCAGAAGCAGGGAATACCAACTACAGCAACGTAAATAACTTTGTAACCAACACCAAAAACAACAAATCTTGTAAATTTTGCAAATAACTAGTAATTGTAAATATCCTCAAAGTAAATAATCTGATTATCAACAACTGTAAATACATTGATATCAACAACTGTAAATCATATTGTAAATAACTCTGTAATCAACAAATGTATTGTAAATAACTTGTAACTTTGTAATCAACTAATGTATTGTAAATAACCTGTAACAACACCATTGTAAATATCCTAATAACCCCAATAAAAAACGGGGGTAATGGATATACTTCAAAATATTATAGGAGATGTAAATAATCAAGAAATTACTGAAAAATGAAACAATTATTGATGTAAAACCACAATGTAAAACGCATGTAAATTGTGAGAAAAAATCAATAAATACTTAGCCAAGAGGTCGGGACCCCCTCCCAACTTCAACATAGAATATCTCCATCCCTCTCTTCCAACTCCATCAAATCCGCTAAATCTCCTGGCCAGAGAGAAGGCGTAACCTTCTAGGTGGCCGCCCCTTCCCTTCGGGAAGAGGGATGAAAACCTCCCCCTTGGTCCCTTGGTCCTCCCGAACCTAAGCGAAGGGAGCAGTAAGGTGCGGGGAAAGTCTGCCAGCATGAAGGCAAGGGCTGGATATTGCAGAAAAGGATATCTGTGCTTTGCGCATGCGCAGTATGCCACACTCTCAAGTCTGCCGCAAGTCGTGTTGTTGGGGTAAGAAAACTGTAATAGTATGGGCCTGCCATCTGTTGCCCTTACAGGAATTTAACCAGGCAGCAGAGAATAGTGCACATAATTAGCGCTAGTGTTGGACAGCATCATTACTACCAAAAGTCACATTAAACTGCCAAATTCCAACATATCTTATTCCAAATATATCAGTACTTACTAAACATCTATTCATTTGCCTTCTTTGGAATAATTACTTTTTTTGAGAGAAAGCTTAAAAATCATTGAGGGAAAGAGTAACGGGAAGGTATTACCAATGAAAGCGCTAATTGACTAGCCCACACTAGTTTTGAGAGAAAGCTTAAAAATCATTGAGGCAAAGAGTAACGGGAAGGTATTACCAATGAAAGCGTTAATTGACCAGCCCACACTAGTTCTTAAAATTAAATTACCAACATTGTGAACAGTGCGAACATTCATTCCTATAGTTTCCTCATGTCTTTCAAGTGTGACACTAATGTTTGTAAACGTTTGTACGTAGTAATTGTCATAATTCGTAATATTATTGTTCGCTGTGCAAGCGTATGGGTGTTTTCCTGCACTGTTGTGTCGTTCAGAAACTTAATTTTTAGGATAGAAAGAAGTTACAATCTTTTGCCCGTGTGCGTGTGTGTATTTTTGTGCGTTGTAGTTGGGTCCACAATCTTTGTGCCCCGGAAAGGTAAGGAGCTACGTAACGAGTTTGAAAAGTGTCCAGATACTTAAGAAAAACTTTCCTCGTCTCTCTCTTGAGCGAAAACTTGAGATTGAGAATGCCGGGCACCTACCCCATTACACCCCATGTAAAACAACCAAAATACCCAATGCCTGATCTTGATATAACGAGACAGACTAAAAGTAAAGAAATCGTGCGTAAATTCGGAATGGATATGTACAAAAGAACCGAGTGGATCTGTGGGTGCGAAGTTACCAACAGGTTTTGTTTTCCGTGTTTTTATGCTTCGTGAGTGATGAAAGCGAAGGGACTTGGACCAAAGTCGGGAGTGGTAGATTTAGGACATTTGTCCCAAAAAGTAAAGAAACACGAAAGTTCTAAATCTCTTGTGGTTGCCCAGTTAGAATTCGATCTTCTGGGAAGACACGATAACCGGCAGCAACTTGACTGTGCTTACAGGAAATCTGTGGAAAGACACAACGATCAAGAACGGAAAAACCGTTAATGTGCTATCAAAAATTATCGGCTGTGTAAAGTTGTGTGGTGCGTTTGAGTTGGCATTGCGCGGGCATGACGAAACAAGTGAATCTTCGAATCCTGGCATACTTCGAGGCCTTTGTTTTCAAAGGCACCTCGAAAGATTCAGAATGAATTGCTTTCGTGCATGTTTGAAATCTGCCGCGAGAAAATAAAGAAGGAAATCACAACTGCGCACTTCATTTCGGTAATCGCAGACGCGACCACCGATATATCAACTACAGCACAATTAGTTATTGTACTGCGCTACGTTTTTCCCAACGGTAGGCCAGTTGAAAGATTTTGGGGTTTCCTCTCACCCACTAGTCATGATGCTAAGACAATAGCACGATATTGTGGATAGCCCAGGTAAGTTAATTTCACAAAGTTACGATGGGGCAAATGTAATGAGTGGTCGCCATTCAGGAGTGCAAGCTTTCATCAGGGAAGATTTTAAGCATGCACATTATGTTCACTGTTATGCCCATTCTTTGAATTTAGTCATTGCACAAGCGACAAGCCAGAATACGGATGTCCGTATATTTTTTGCTGATTTGAGTGAAATCCCCAGCTTCTTTCATAACTCCCCGCAGCGATCAGGTGTATTGACCGAAGTAGTTGGTAAAAGAGTACCTCATGCTTCAGACACAAGGTGGAATTTTAAATCAAGGACCGTTGAAGTAGTTTACGCGAACAGAGATGCCCTTATCGAATGCCTGGATCAACTGGAAACTACCTCTCGACACCCTAACACCATATCGCAAGCCAGAGGTTTGCGTTTAAAATCGGAGCACCCGTTATTTCAGTCCTGGTTGCCTGTTAACCATCAGATAATGCCTCATGTGGTCATTTTATACTGTCAGCTACAAAAGCGAAATTCAGATCCGTTGGAAGTCAAAGGCTCACTTTCAGGTTTCGAGGCTGCTATAAAAATGGTTCGGGAAAATAAAATTGAACACATCGCTGACGAACATGGCACACTGCCCCCGCCAGTGAAGGTACCACGAGGGCCGCTGCGAACTTCGATATGAATTGCGGAAAAATAAGTTTGTGACATGGCCATTCTTCAAGCAAAGGGGCGGTTTCAATTCACAAACCACCTTCTTGTAGTAAACCTGTTTCAAGCTGAGAATTTCGGCAGCTTCCAGAAGCATTTTCCCCAGTCACTTCTGTACAAAGCGTGTGAAGCCTACCCATTTCTCGACAAACCGAAACTGAGAACCAAACTTGAAATATACATGAAAAATGATTTTCGAACTGTTTCTGGGGCTACGACTTTGTTCCAGTTTCTTTTAGAAAATAAGTTGCAGCATGTCTTTGGCGAAAGCATAAAACTTTTAAATAATTATAGTTATTACTATTTCCGTGACGACATCGGAAGCAGAAAGGTGCTTCTCAACCCTGAAGAGAATAAAGACTTTCTTGCGCAGCACCATGACCGAAGATAGACTTAATGTTCTTGCTATGCTGTCAATTGAAAAGGACCGAGCTCGATAGCTGCAGTCGCTTAAGTGCGGCCAGTATTCGGGAGATAATAGGTTCGAACCCCACGGTCGGCAGCCCTGAAGGTTTTCCGTGGTTTCACATTTTTACACCAGGCTGTACCTTAATTAACGCCAGCGCCGCTTCCTTCCCACTCCTAGTCCTTCCCTGTCCCATCGTCATCATAAAACCTATCTGTGGCGGTGCGACGTAAAGCAACTAGCAAAGAAAAAAGCAATTGAAAAGGATTTGGTTCGAGACTCTGTGGACTTCAACGAAGCAATTATAGATAAGTTTGCATCCCTCCAGGAGCGCAGGATGGATTTTTTGTACAAGCTGTCTGCATAGGGTAAGTTGATAATGAAACATTCCTTATTTTTGCATGTGGTAAATATCGGCATGTATTGTCTGCTTCTCTCGTATTCGATCACATTTTCAAAACTTTTATCATCTTATTTTAGGAGGTTACACCCACGACGGAAGAGGTGGAGAGGTGCAATTTTTTCTTCTTCTTTCTTTCTTCTGTTGATCATTTAAAATATATTTCTCACTATGTAATTAATATTCTAAATTACCACACACAAGGTTTCACCTTACGTGGTATTTTACTGATATCTACTCGACTCTGTTGAGGTTGGTGTGATTTTGTATAATAATAATAATAATAATAATAATAATAATAATAATAATAATAATAATAATAATAATAATAATAATAATAATATATTTAATGTGTGCAAGAGATAGTTAGAAGTTCAATTTATTTTAAGTATTAATATGTTGATAATAATACTACTACTTCTGTAATATATGTGGTTTAGTTATAAGATTAATATTTCTCAAGTAATAATGTTATTAGAAGAGTTATGTATATATAAATCAGAGTCCTGTAAATATGTAAACGACATGAGAATGAATAAATACTACTACTACTACTACTCCCAGTGACGAAAGTCACGCGCCGCCACTGGTGTAAAGAATCGACGGAGGTTGAAATAACTTATTTTTTGCTATTTGTTTTACGTCGCATTGACACAGATAGGTCTTATGGCGACGATGGGAGAGGAAAGGCCTAGGAGTTGGAAGGAAGCGGCCGTGGCCTTAATTATGGTACAGCCCCGGCATTTGCCTGGTGTGAACATGGGAAACCACGGAAAACCATCTTCAAGGCTGCCGACAGTGGGACTCGAACCCACTATCTCCCGATTACTGGATACTGGCCGCACTTAAGCGACTGCAGCTATCGAGCTCGGTGTTGAAATAACTAAGAGGGTGTTCAAGTATTGGCTTAGATTGGAAGAAGGGAAGGGTGGGTTATTATTACAAGAGGCGTTTAGAGGCAGCACTTCAAACCCACGGGCTGCGGCAGCCCAGCCCTTGCAGTGCGGTTCTCTTCTGACGCGGCAGCGTACTGGCCCACAGGACTGGGCTCATACAGCCCACCACACTGGGCGGGCTCAGTAAAATAACCTTGAGTATTTCTCCACAGTAACATGTGCGCCGTGCACAACGAAATGTTCACGTTAAACTACTCTTAGGATCATTCATTTTACGAATTTCCGTACGATAATAACATACTTTAAAGTAGGCTAATCGTATTTGGAAACTAAACGGTAGAGATTTCTCCTGCACTGTAATAATAATTGTTCCGGAGATACCCGTGGAGCAGAAAGAGGTCAAAGAAGGTGCCGGGGTGAATGGATCTAACTACAAAACCAAAGTTAATTTTAAACTGTGACAACGGTTATATTTTTTTCCTCTTTTAAAACAAAACCAACAAGTAACAATGTCACAGGTACCGGTAGCGAAAACAAGTCTAATAAAGACAAGATTAATGGTATAAACAGAACTTGCGCTTCAAGTTATCACTTAACAATTCCTGAGCTACACACTTAGCTTTACAAAGATCACCATTTTATGCATGGGCAGAACACCCCTCGATACATGGAGCACTTGCTCCCAATTTTTAACATCAAGCCTCCCAGAGGCACTTTTACAACACTAGAAAAGAGCTGACACGCTCTCAGTTTTTTCAAGCCTATTCAAGGCAATATCAGAACCTTACAAAAATGAACCAGGGGTATCTCGCACCCAACCTACAGGGCCTTCGTGTAAAAGAAATAACAGTTAAACAAATGGCCCGAACACAAAATGAAAGGAGGCGAATGCTTGCACTTCTCGATGTGACTTCTTACAACCTAAAGGGCACTAGGCCGACGACACAAGGGCTATTCCCGAACTATGGAGGTGACTCGTATAAGAATAATTTAAGACATTACGGAAAGGAAGAAAAACCAGTTACAAAACGTAGTCACCTCAAACCAATATGAAGGAGAGCTCGAGAGGGTA
Source organism: Anabrus simplex (assembly GCF_040414725.1). Lineage (NCBI taxonomy): Eukaryota > Metazoa > Arthropoda > Insecta > Orthoptera > Tettigoniidae > Anabrus > Anabrus simplex. The sequence goes on from NC_090269.1 coordinate 321,725,650, forward strand.
AATCACTCTCTATCCCGAATTACAGTTATACAAAATATCTTCAAATAAAGTTCCTTCACTTCGCACCAGGGTGCATGATCATGGTTTTTGTAGTGACATCTGTTGCAGAAAGTGCAAACTTCTAGATAAATGGTAAACAAAACGCGTAGAATTTTATACAGTACTGGAAACTTCACAACCACAGAATTAAGGAGGTGACATCTTCTGAGGAAACGTTTAAGTAGATCTAGTTCCAAGTTTTTCTCCTGTAGAGAAGTTCTAATTGGAGCAAGATTTAAATGTGCGGCGTAGAGGTGTACCGCCCGGTACAATAATAATAATAATAATTGAAAACAAACAGAAACTTTGTTATAAACTAATATTCGTTTGCAATTGAGATCAATTTAACTGAAAATTAATCTAAATAACACGAAACATATTCATGTGACTTCATTCGCGTTTACCTCAAAATAAAATACAAACAGAAATGACGTGCAATTTGCCAACAACAAAAACAAACCTGAACATAGCTTTTAGTGTGCGTAGTTTATTGGCCATTGTTAATGGTGGTGGAATGGAATTACTGTGAATGAAAAGATCATCAGCAATTGTCTGGCTGTAGAAGAGAATGAAGCCCGCTGAACTGAAATTTCTCTCTGAAGCTGAACTTGATGCTTGCATACATATTACTTTCTTAGCGATCTGGTGAAATTTTGAACAGTTTTGTCCATTTGTTCTCCCATAGGACGCTATATCTATTTTCTTCCATTCCACAATTTTGTTTTAAGTATCTTTCCGGCTCATCTGTTGGAATAGGAGCATAATGAACGTCAGTCCACGAAGAGAACTTCATTACTTTGGCAGGTTGTGGCATAATAGTCGTGGAGTCTGATGACACGGAAACATTAGAATGCTCGTCAGTCAAGCACAACTCGTTCATCGTAAGTTTTTTATCTAATCATAAAAAGACAAAATCAGTCCGACTCCTTTAATCTACAGTATACTAATATAATAAAGAGAGAGCGCGAATTGTGTTAGTTTGTGTATATCTGGAGGGTAATCTCAGAAACTACTGGACCGATTCTAAAAATCCTTTTACTAATGTAAATATACATTATCCCTGAGAGACATGGGCTGTATTTTATTTTCGAAACAATTCAACGTGGGAGATATAAAAATAATAGGCTAATATAGGCGAAATATCGAAGTTGTCGTGCAAGGACGAGACTAAGCTCATTTTAAGCCCCTTGACCCAAAGAATAAATCTCGGTTAGTCCTACGGGCCCGAAAGCCATGTTTTAAGGCCCTAAAACGACCGTTATGGAGATATTGGCGCCACACTACCCCTGCTCTCGGAATCGGATAAAGAAATGAACTGCCGTAACCATGGCAACGCCAGTTCCAGGATTCTACAGCAGCGAGATTATGCGTGTACGTTTGGGCATAGCTGCCAACCAAAATTTGTGCACATAATACCTGAGCATATGTTCAATATATCTCGAAAACTTAACATGTTACAGACCTGAAGTGGTATTTATAATCTCTTTTAAAAATAAAGAGAGATGTATTATTTTGTTTTCGGAAAAGACACTTAAGGGGGAAGGAGGACTGAAATGTGGGTCGGCGTGAATTCTTAAGATGAGCATATCTACAGTATACCTCAAACACTTAACACGTTACAGATGTGAAAAATTGATATTTTCAATATTTAAAAAATAAAAAACAGGTATTATTTTGTTTTTGAAAAAACACTACACGGCGGGTGTGTGTGTGTAAAAGTGACTGAAAAGGTGGTTGAATTAATTTTTTGGGGGTACTGATATCTCAAAAACTGAAGTTGTTACAGACGTAAACATTGGTATTTAAAGTCTCCTTTAAGAAGAAAGAAATACGTTTTCTTTCGGTTTTGGAAAATCCACTTAAGGGGGGATGAAAGGAATGAAATATTAGTTGAATTATTTATACGAGGACACTTATATCTAAACAACCTACATATGTTGCAGACGTGAAAATGGGTATTTGGATTCACATTTAAAAATAAAAAACCCCTCATTTTTGGGGGTAAAATTAACTTCGGAAGGAGGGGGGGGGGGGCGTTGAAATAGGTATTGAATTCTTTTCACGAGGATACAAATATCTCAAGAACTGAAGATGTTACAGTCGTGATAATTGGTATTTGGCAGCTCCTTTATCAATAAATACGTAAATTCTTTTGTTTTCGGAAAAACCACTTAAGGGACTGAAAAGAATTGAAAAAGTAGGTGAATTTTTAAAATGAGTACCGGTATATCTACAGTGTATGTCAAAAACTTTACATATTACAGACATGGAACTTGCCATGGAACTTGTACTTGGAATGTCCTTTAAAAATAAACATGTAACTTTTTTTGTTTTCGGAAAATCTTCGTAGGCGGGGGTGGAGGAAGGAAGGGCTGATAAAAGGGTTGAATTCTTTTTATGCGGATACTTATATCTCAAAACCTGAAATGTTACAGATGTGGAAATATGTATTTGTAATCTCCTTTAAAAATAAACTTCTTTTTTTTTTACTTGAGAGAAGACGTTCTCACGTGTACAGTTCTATGTCGCATGGTCATCTCCGCCCCAAAAGGCAATACCAAACACTTGGTTTACAAAGAGTTTCTGGGGTAAATGAAACTCAATTTTTCAGTGAAGTTTTGTACTTCAGGGATTTTCAGATAATGTCTTAGTACAGTACTGAGGAACGATTACTTTTAACAAATTACGAAATCCACGCGAGAAGCCGCGGGTAACTGCTAGTGTGTACATAAAGTGCACTGCAGATCGTACAGCACACGAAATTAACGTCTTTCCCATCACCGTCAACTGCAGGCTTGAATACCAACTAAATACGACTTTTAAGTTTAGGATCCAGTTCAGAAGTCTTGTATTGTGCGGTTTTTAGTGATTTTTTTTTTTTTTTTTTTTTTTTTTTACTTCACGATTTTTGCCACGGTTTCCTTTCTTTTGGAACGACAGTTCACATTCGCTTCAGATAACAGGATAGACGGGAGAAGTCAAACTGAAAACCACAGCAAATTTGATCGGCTCCACTCGACCGTAACGCAACGCCCTCCGCTGACACGCAATACACCGTACACATTGAAGCAGTCTTGTCTTGTCTCGGTTATTTAATGAGCTTCGCTTGGGAGCGGTATACCCAGCCACGCATCCAAAAAAACAAAGCCAAAAGATAGAGGATGCTGGTACTTTGATGCTAAAGGTAAGTGTAAGTATAGAAAGAAACTACAAACCCTACACACAAGAAAAAAACACGGGGACACAAGGTACTAGGCTTCACGCCATAGCGACCGCTACTTGGCGACTTCTACAAATCACATACAGAACACATGAAAACATTCCCCTTATAAAATTAATGACAGCCTACACCGACTACCGTGTACACACGCAATAAATATACATAATATCAAGACTGTGGTAATATTAAAATATAATTCTGTATAAAAACTGAACAATCTACACAAATCCTTTGGATAGCCTATAGGTGGCGCACCTAAAAAAAATAAACCTTTAGCAGACTGAAAAATACACTATCGATACCTCGAAAATGATCATGTCGCTCACTTTAATATAAGGGTCATGTTTGTAACTGATGTGTTTAAACATTGTACGTATGGCAAGAAGGCCAGACTCAAAGGACGAAAATCACGTGGTAATCTGTCTCTTGAGAGACCTAGGACCAACAATTATTTAGCTTTATTGAAAATATGAAGACATGTTCTAAACGCGGTCTACAACTTAAGTATGATTACATATCGTGAGATAAAAATTACTTGTCTCTCAGCAGAATGGAAAACACATCAATTAAATACTTACAAACTCCTGTACCGATAACAGTAATATTCAATATCAACAAAAAAGGAAACCTGTGAAATAAAATCTTTCTATAAAAGGTACATAGCTTATGATTCCTCGCAGATAAGTCATTACAGCAAACTGTCTGAACAGATTGTTTAAAAAGTACATGACTGCAGAAATCTTTCTAAAATAATCAGATACAAGTTTTTTTCATTTTCTGAATAAGAAATGCCAACTCTGCGGTGTAGGGGTAGCGTGTCTACTTCTTACCCGGAGGCTCCGGGTTCAATCCCCGGCCAGGTCAGAGATTTGTACCTGGATCTGAGGGCTGGTTCAAAGTCCACTCAGCATACGTGATTACAATTGTTGAGCTATCTGACGGTGACATAACGGCCGAGAGGGTTCGCCGTGTTGAGCACATGACACCTCGTAATCTGCAGGCCTTCAAGCTGAGCAGCAGTCGCTTGGTATGCCATGGCCTTTCAGGCCTGTTGTTCCATGGGGTTTGGTTTGGATATGAAATAACGTAATTGGATGAGTAGAAGTTAAATTATCATGTTTATGTGATTTGGATTTAGGTAAATGCTGCCTGACATTCGTTACACTGATGCTAGTCTTCTATTGTGTATTTCTTAAAATGAAATTAATGTCTAGGGTTAGTTTGAGTTTATCTGCGTGGTTTAGGCTTAAGTTTTATTTTTTACAATTTGCTTTACGTCGCACCAGCGCATATAGGTCTTATGGCGACGATGGAATAGGAAAGGCCTAGGAATGGGAAGGAAGAGCCCGTGGCGTTAAGTAAGGTACAGCCCCAGCATTTGCCTGATGTGAAAATGGGAAACCACGGAAAACCATCTTCAGGGCTGCCGACAGTGGGGTTCGAACCCACTATATCCCGGATGCAAGCTCACTGCTGCGCGGTCCTAACCGCACGGCCAACTCGCCCGGTTAGGCTTAAGTAAGAATAAAACCCTCCTCAGAATATTATCTTCTTAAATATTACTTCTACAAACTCATTCTGAATTAGCATTATCTGAGCGCATAAAAATTGAAAGTGCGTTCTAATTTTTCTCTAATATGAGCACCATGATTTACACCAGAAAGAAAATAAAATAAAATTGAAAGGAAAGCACTTGCAAACAAAAAAAGATTAATATCATAGTGAAAAGTTAATTTGATTAGCGTTTTCTAATGCAGACTAGGATTGACAAGATTGTAATGAGCTTTTTTTAGACTTTATATTGTCAGATTTTTCTGGAATAGCATATTAACAATTGTATTCTTTTATTATTAAGCAAGTGGGAAAAATTGGAGAAATTAAGACACGGTACTAATAAATCATTTTTCAGATAATTGATAATTTGAAGCAATACCTTACCCTAATATTAGAAGGTTTTATGAAGTTGTATGAATCATATCTTACTGATTCTAGATCCAGGTTTATCAAATTTGTAATAGCGCTACACAGTTTGTATGAAAAATATGTAGTCTGTTTCAGAACAGCTTTTTAGTTCTAAACAATTATTCCCGATGAATTGGAAAAAAGAAAACAAGAAAAAGAACCCTAAATATTCTAATTTGCATGTCCATGCGTTCTCTGAATCAACCACTCTATAACCTGTTTAGTTCTTGATTATGGTAAATGAAAGTTATTTTTTAACAGTTCAATTTCTACTCACATGTGAAAAGAAATACCAGATCCCTTCTGATAGCAGTCTGTACAAATGAAGGCTGCACACGAATTCACCCTTGTGAATATATTTCCATTCCACAGGTAATACCCAACATTAGGCCTAATATTGCCGGTCAATTTAACTAACGTAATGTATCAGCTCCCACATTCCTTGAAAATATTTGACAATATATTATCACTCCGTCACATATAATACCAAACCGGATCCACTAACAGGCATGATTCAAATCGAAAACATGCAAGGGTCTGTAAACATTACCACATGCTAGCCATGCATTCGAAGCTGAAGTGCCCGCAATATGGCGATGTGCGAAAGTGTTCATTATTCCACTTAGCCTCAGCGCGCTCTGAGAGTCTAGATAAGTAATATTAAAGTCTTTGCATAGAACTACCACAGTGCTGTCCTTGGCTCACCGCGTACGAATGACAGAGCGCTGGCCCAGACCAGCCTGTACTATGATGTCACGGGCTTCATATGTTCGAGCCTTTCAGAGCCCATTGCAGCCTACTGCCGAAGCAGCTCATGGACTGGGTCTCTCTGCAGGACTCTGGTGAACAAGTGCAAAAAAAGTTACAAAAGATTGGATTGGGGGTATATGGGGATGGTTGGGGGCAGGTAGGAATAAATGGGTATGGGAAAGGGTAAAGGGAAGGCTACTAGATATAGAAAGACAGAGTTTAAAGAGTGAATGTAGAGAGAGAGTTTCTTTATCAGTATTAAATAAAATGGTGGAAGTAATAAACCCGAAAACTGAGTTAGAGGGTAGAAGGTATAAGAGAGGTTTGTATTGGTACGTATTAGGAGTTCCGAAAAATAGGGGATGGTAGGAAGTGAGAATAAGGATAGATGTGTATTATGTGGAGAGAGGTGGACGGACCTGCATATATTCAATCAATGTCGAGCTTTGGAGGGGATAAAGATTAAAATACTAAGCAAGGTGGTGGATAAGGTAGGGAAAAGTTATAAGATGACATCTTGGTTATGTAAAGAATGGGGGAAAGGAACGAGTATAGCGAAATTCTTAAATGTGGCTAGAGCTAGATTTTTAGAGAAACTGAGGGAATAACAGGGGTTGTTCATATAAAGTGATGTTGGGACCCCCCCTGGGGAGAGTATTCTGTTCAGAGGAATGGTTATCCTCCCTGAGCAGATGCGGGTAGAGTATCATGGTGACCATGATATCAGAGGAGGGGGCTGTATTGTTAGGGGAAGGGGGAGAGAACCTTGCCCTGTGGAATGGTGATAACCCCGGGGCAAGTTGTTGGGAAGTAGATTGAGGAGCAGTAGTAGGGGAGTGTGTGATATGTAAGATATGAGTAATACGAGAGTAGGTGTGTTTATAAAAAGAGTATGTAACAAAGAAAAGCCTGAAAAATTAGAAGGGAGTGGATAGAAGGGGAGGCTGAGTAGACTCTGAGGGTAGTGAAAATAGAAGAAGTTGAAATATAGTTTAAGTTTATCGTTGACGGCTGAAATGACGCTTAGTTAGAAGCTAGTGAATAAAAGTTGTGAGAAGACTGAGTGAATTAATTGTCTTGGAATGAAAAACTGTTTGTTTGTAAGTGAGGTGTGGAAGAAAATTGGATTGTTCAGGTGTATGTGTTGAGGAGGGAGGATAAAGTAGGTGTATATAATAGTAATTAAGGTAGATTAAGTGGGTAGTGTAGTTAAAAATAAAATGTTGGCAGTATGGAGATACATTGTTTTAGGTGCATTGATGAGGGATGTAGAATGATTGATAGTTGGTGTTTAAGTCTTAAGTTTAATAAGATGGAAAGAACTGGGAGAAAACTGAGTGAACAAACTGTTTGGGTAAGAAAACGTTTTGATGTGTATAAGTGTGGAACACGCTGGTTCCAAGTGGCTCAAGACCGAAGACGATGGAAACATATGGAAGAGGCCTATATCCAGCAGTGGATTGAAATAGGCTAGAAAAGTAGAAGAAGAAGAAGAAGAAGAAGAAGAAGAAGAAGAAGTGTGGTGCTGTAGATTATTGGTTGTTCAGGTGTAAGTCATAAGTTAAACCTGAGGGGAATAACTGCGAGAAGACGGAGTGAACGTATCGACTTGGAATGGAAAACTGTTTTGTATGTATGTATGTATGTAAGTGCGGCAAGGTTGAAAATTGTGAAAGTATGTTATGGAGAGTTAGAAAATATAGAGAGTTATATTAATGTGAGATGGAGCTCGTGGGAATAGCGCGAGGGAGGAGAGCGTGACTTATCAGCGGAAGAGGGAGGGGTAGACCTGATCCATCCCAAGGAAGTTAGGCTTAAGCATGTCTGCAGGTGAAGAAAAGGAGAGGGAAGGAAGTGCGATGACAATAGATCAGAGTAGGTGTGACGTGCACATCGGGCGAAAGAGTGTGGCAGGCCGCCTGCTGGTTTGGTTTCCGCCGCAGATGGCTTGCCACGCAAGAGAAGGAAGGAAACACATTGTCAGCAAGAGCCGGAGAAATATGGTATCCGTTCTCACGTGACAAGGCTGGTGGCGGCGTCAAAGGGTTGGTTGGCTTGTGTTCCTTACAGGGACTGACACTGCGATCGGTCTACTGTATTTTTTAAATTTGATTTTTAGTTTTATTTATCCTTTTTAATTAGTTTTTTAGGTGGTGGGTTCGAGCAAATACAGTAGAGACAATACGCGACACTTCTGGATTTAGCCTTGTTAAAATGGGAGACAAGTCACAAGTGGCGCTCCTAGTGGCTTGACCTGAAAATTTGTGCTAAATTCAAATATCAATGGAAATGTACATACGGAAATGGATAAATAAATTACGTCTAGAAAGAAAGTGTTACTAAGATATTAACTTCAAAGTTGCCAAAGCAATTCTGGATACATGAATGAAGAATTATTTAACAGGTTATTATTTAAAGACTGAAATTAGACATTTAATCAAGATGTGAAATCTTTCATTTATGCATTACTTTTTTAGCTTTAGAATTCCTGCCTGAACGTTCACGGCTAGATTTTTCTTTTTCTCATTTAAAAGCATTGTATCATCATATTAAAAGACTTGTCAACAAAAATATTGGCACATTCCTTACACACATGATTCAATGAATTTACATTTAAGAGCTGGACAATTTTCCCTTTAACTTGAAGCCTACTAACATAAAGAAAATATATAAATTTAGCCTCAAAAACATTCAAACTTTTCCTATAAGCAATACTTGCCATAATGCCATTACATTACGGTAAAGCAAATTTGCATCACCATATTGTTTCAACAAAATATGTACATTTCTTAAATCACCCATATTTTCTTCAGTGCTTGACAACACATTACAGCATTCCAAGTAGGGTAACTTGGAACACAACCAGCCACACTCCTATGCATATGTATTTTCCTGAATTAAATCAAACCCACAGATCACACCTACGAAATTGTGAAGGAGGCAAAGGTAAAATATGGCGACAGGGAGCTGAAGGCAATGCTGTTTGTAGACGATACTGTTATGCTAGTTGATTTACGCCGCACCGACACAGATAGGTCTTATGGCGACGATGGGATAGGAAAGGTGTAGGAGTGGGAAAGAAGCGGCCGTGGCCTTAAGGTACAGCCCCAACATTTGCCTCGTGTAAAAATGGGAAACCATTTTCAGGGCTGCCGACAGCGGGGTTCAAACCCACAATCTCTCGGATGCAAGCTTACAGTTGCGCGCCCCTAACCGCATAGCCAATTCACCCAGTGATATTGTTATGTGGAGAGCAGAGAGGAAGTAAAAGGCAACTCAAGATTTTCAGCAAGATTATTGAAAATTATGGAATAATAATAATTTTGTGGGGCTATTTCTAGCCGAGTGCAACCCTTGCAAGGCAGACCCCCTGATGAGGGTGGGCGGCATATGCCATATGTAGGTAACTGCGTGTTATTGTGGTGGAAGATAGTGTTGTGTGTGGTGTGCGAGTTGCAGGGATGTTGGGGACAGCACAAATACCCAGCCCCCAAGCCATTGGAAAACCAATGAAGGTTAAAATACCCAACCCAGCCAGGAATCGAACCCGGGACCCTCTGAACCGAAGGCCAGTACGCTAACCATTCAGCCAACGAGTCAAAATCAGCATGGACAAGAGTAAGACAATGGCACTGACTAGAGGAGAAAGAGAAGGGAAAGGAATTATAAAAATAAAGGGACAAAAGCTGGAGAGCTTCAAGTATTTGGGAAGCAAATTGATGCAGGATGCAGGGCTCGGACATTGAGATCAGCAAAAGGATTCAACAAGGAAGTGCATTCTGTCAGAGTGTGAGAAGCCTGGTATGGAGGAAGGAAGTACCAATGAAGTGTAAGGAGGTGACGTATAAGATGTACTACTGCCCAATTGTGACATAAGCAGCAGACACCTGGACACTGACAAAAAAAAAAATCAGGAGAATAAAATCCAGGCCAGTGAAATTAAATTTTTAATAAATATGAGTGTGATAGAAAGGACAAGAGGATAGAGTAAGAAATGAGGATGTCAGGAAGGAGATCAGAGTGAAAAAGTTTCATGACAGAATGGAGATAGATAAACGTAGATGTTTTGGACATATTAAGAGGATAGAAGTGGGAAGGATTCCATAGTAGATGATGGCGACTCAGACTAAGGTGGTTGAAAATGACAAGGAATAGTATAATTAGAAGACACCAGGATTGGAACACAGTTCAGGAGAAACAATGGTGGTTGGATAGAGGAAGATGGAAAGGTAACAAAAATCCCAACTCAGTGAGAGCTGGATGAAGGAAATGAATGATCTGCTTTCCTGATGAGTGTACATTTTCCCTTAACAGTTCTTTAAGCAAACATAATTGAAGATACTGGAGTGAAAATAAACCATGCAGAGGAAAATAAATGTCTGGGTAGTTATTCTAGGTGATACAATCATTGGACCATTATTTTTTTGAGATAAATATCATTGGTGCTATGAACCTAGAAATGTTAGATGATGTTATGAATCCTCTCATTAAGATGACACCTTGAGATAAACAGATATTTTTACCTAATGCATGGATTTTCATGAAATTTTGTAGGAATGTCACTTACATAAAAGTAGAGATATAACAAACATTTCTTTCACATGCATTTAATAGCTTTTCAAAATATTTTGAAATGTTTAATTTCATTTTTTCATGAAATTTAATTAACATGTTAATGAAAATTTATAATTAGGTAAATAATACTTCGTTAAAAAGCACTACATATTGATTTTTCAGTACTTTGTTTATTTGTTTGTAACGCATAGACTCAAAAACTACTGTACCGATTTAAAAAATTATTTCACCTATAGAAAGCTACATTGCCAATAACATGGGCTGTGTTTTATTTTCAAAACAATTCGAGGGGGGGGGATATAAAAATATAAGGCTAATATAGGCAAAATCAGATTTTTCGTACAAGGACGCTTGACGCAAAGAATAAAACTCTGTAAAAACCATGTTTTAAGGCCCTAAAACCAACCGTTATGGAGATATTGGCACCACACTACCCCTGCTCTAGGAATCGGATAAGGAAAGGAACTGTCGTAACCATGGCAACATCAGCTCCAAGATCCTACAGCAGCGATATTATCTACAATGTATCACAAAAACCTAACATGTTACAGACATGAAAACTGGTATTTAGAATCTCCTTTAAAAATAAAAGAACACAAATTTTGTTTTCACAAAGTCCACTTAAGGGGTGATGGAAGGGAAGGTGGAAAGAAGTGAGGAAGGATTTGAATTATTTATATGGGGATATATATATCTCAGAAACTGAAGATGTTACAGACGTTAAAATTGATACTTGGAATCTCCTTTAAAAAGAACTGAACACACTTTTTTGGAAAGACCACTTAAGGGGGTGAAATAATAATTAAAAAAAGAGAGTGAATTTTAAAAATGAGGATCTTCTTCTTCTTCTAGCGCTTTTCCCACACCTGTGGGGTTGCGGGTGCGAACTGTGTTGCAAGGGTGCATTTAACCCTGTTTTACGGCTGGATGCCCTTCCTGACGCCAAGCCTATGTGTAGGGATGTAATTACTATTGCGTGTTCCTGTTGTTGTTTGTAAAGTGGTGTGTTGAGTCGATATGAAGAGAAAAGTGTTGGGACAAACACAAGCCACCTTTCCCCGAGCCAGAAGAATTAATCACACACGATTTAATTCCCCGCCTCAGCACAGAATCGAACCCCGAACCCTGTGAACCGAAGGCCTCAACACTGACCACTCAACCAAGGAGTGGGGCAGTTTTTAAAATGAGTATATCTACAGTATATCTCATGAACTTAACATGGTACAGACGTGAAAATTGGTATTTGTAATCTCCTTTAAAAATAAAGAAACGTGTACTTTTTGTTTTCGAAAAATCATCTTAAGCTGGAGCTCGAAGATAAGTGAAGAAGGGGTTGAATTCTCTTTATGAGAATACTTATATCTCAAAAACTACGATGTGACAGACATGAAAATTGGTACTTGGAATCTCCTTTAGAAATAAAGAAACCCTTTCTTCTTTTCGACTTAAAAGAGGACTGTTTCTCACATGTAGAGTTTCATGTCGCATGTTCCAGATTTAGCTCTGCCAGTAGCTTGGTCATCTTAGCCCCAAAAGGCAATGCCACAAACATGGTTTACGAGGAGGTTCTGGGGTAAATGAAATACAATTTTTCGGCAAATTTTTATACTTCAGGGATTTTCAGATGATGTCTTAGTGCAGTACCGAGGAACAATTAATTTTTATCAACTTATGAAATCCTCGTGAGCGAAACCGTGGATAACAGCCAGTAATTTATATAAGGAGATATATTGTACTAAAATATGTGTAATTTTTTTGTTCTAAAATTTTGGACTACTTGAAAAATTCTGCAATCAAAAATTCCATATGCAGGTTTCCTAATATAGCTGTGATACATATACCATACAAATTTTGTTACATTTGGAAGAATATTATGGGAGAAAATGGGATTTAAATGTAGAATTACAATTGGTGGGAAAATTAAAGCAAAGTTCAAGTGACGTTTTCTTCCTGATTCATTACCTAAAAGTCACCAGAACTATATTTCTTTCCTTCCTTTTCTTTCTTAGCAGCTTCTGTACGAATACTGCAAACTCTGGAAGGTTGTCTCTTCTTCTTCTTCTTCTCCAAAGAACGGAAAATGATTCACCTGTATTTTGTTTTTCACAATGCAACTTTTCCTGAGTCGAAGTTATGGGAATTGTAGTTTCTGTCATGTCATGATTGTTGGCTATAGATGCACGACTTACATGGCTTGAAGTAGACGCGACACTTTCCTGATGAGAACAATCTGATTCTGATAAAATTTCATGACCTTTTGTCCCGGGTTTCTTCAATGGAGTCTCCTGTTTGGTAATAGCTGATCCCCATCTCTTTCCTATCAAAAGTTCAGCAATTCGTTGCTTAATTAAGGCCGATTTATATTTACACATATTGTTTATTCCCTTGAATACCAGCTATCGATTATTACAGCACACTCAGTGATTTAGTTGTAATGAAATATTTACAAGAACTCACATTAGCAATTTACAAATGGACTTGTATTGGGTGTCAAAATCAGCGGCCTCATGTTTCCGACTAGTTGTTTCATCAGCTAAACGTCTCCCCTTTCGTAGCCATGACTTGACATATAGATGTGGGTTAAATATATGCACAGGATGTCCAACGCTGCTTATGAAAATAAGACCGCTTGATCTTTCATCCAGCAGCCTATTTCTCTTTTCGGTGAGGATCTCATTCATGGTACTGAAAGCTCCTTCAGCTTCTGTTGAAGAGATGGGAATGGTCTGTACAGTCTTGATTAAAGGCATCAGCTCCACTGGAATTTCCTTGGTCTTGACATACTTTCTAAAAGCATTGTCTTGTCTGACATGTGGAAAAAGTCACAAAGGTTGCCAACACTCTCATCACCATAGTATATATCCAAAGTAGAAGCGGAGGGCCAGTTATTTTTGTATGGTACCTTTGAATCACTGATACCTTTTGTCATACTCTCATGTCTTTGCTGTCTAGAGCTGGAACCAAGATGAGATGATTTGGACACATTTTCCATAAGCCTGTTGTTTAAATTGTTCACAAGACTTCTGAAAAACTGCTTTCTGACAACTTTTTTTTAGAATCATGTAATCCTATGTTTCTAAACATTTTGTTTTCTGCTGCTTTAAGAACTGTTCTGTAGTATTCTCCAGGATCTGAGTTACACATAGATTCAAACACTTTTATAGTGTGCTTGATTGCATTTTGAGCCTCTGTCAGACTTGTCTCTCTTTTCTGCAACTCTAATGACAAATCAGCTAACTCAACAAGAGCATCATACATAACTGCTCTATTTTCTAGGAATTCTACACATGTTAACATATTTTCTAGGCCTTGGAATTTTGCCCTTTCTTTGGAGTCTCTCTGGTGGTCATTTTTGGGCTCACAAAAATGTTTTACTACTGCACTATAGTTTTCCCAGACAGCTTTTACAGTTCTCTGGCTCAATGCTACCCATCTTATTGTAAATATTTTGGATTCACTTGGATTCACACAAACATAACAAGTGGAAGAAGGTTGTTGTGCTCACTTCCTGCTCACCGAATCCAATAGCAGTGTATCTTACATTAGAGAACCAGAAAACTACCCAGGAGTGTAAAATCGACCTATCTTATGAACATAAAACCTAAGTTTCTGTATTAGTCCGCTAGAGTACACCCATGACGTTTCAGTGCTATGTATAGATTATAAGATTTTCTTACTGAATGTAAAAATCTTACGTCATTGTAAAGCGGGAAAATATTTTCTGGAACGGCGTTCCGGCCCGTTCCAGTCCAGCTAAACCACTGAGCACACTATCTTTCAATACGCAACTACAAGAGGTTACTTGCCCGCGTATTTCACAAAAGTAAACAGACTGGCTACCACAACAGAACTCCCAAAAAATGATTAAACATACAAGAATAACAACACTTCTAGTTGATATAGATGTTGATTCCCATAGGGAATCTGAAATATTTGTCCCGAATGAGTAAATTTATAATACCAATATAAATGGTCCGATATTGGACATTATACATTTTCCAGCTAACTCAGCGTTTCGCCCTCGTGTGCTAGGTTGGGCTCATCAGTTAGTACCTAGCACACCTACCAAGACGCTGGCTAGTGTATACCGTGAAGGCCACTGCGTAGGCTACTTGGAGCCATCGGCAGTGCCAATGCACTAAGAGAAACTGTCTCTTTACCAAAGGTGATGCCTGCTTGGCCATCAGATGATATAGATGTTGATTCCCATAGGGAATCTGAAATATTTGTCCCGAATGAGTAAATTTATAATACCAATATAAATGGTCTGTTATTGGACGTGGCCTCCACGGTATGCACTAGCCAGCATCTTGGTAGGTGTGCTAGGTACCAACTGATGAGCCCAACCTAGCACACGAGGGCGAAATGCTGGCAACCAGGAATGAGTTAGCTGGAAAATTGGACCATGTTATGCATCGCTAGACCAAGCGCCATTTTGTAAAAATCAATATTTGTGCGCATTCTGTTGAGAAACAACGTAACTTAAATGGACAAAAATCACCGTACATGTCCAAGTAACAGTTGCCTTAAAATATGTGAAAAATCTAAGTGCAAATTTACCTATGTTTGATTTTGTGTTTTGCATCACGAAACCAAAAGCGATAAGCCAATGTTTAGTTATGCAACAGTAGACCAAGCGCCTTTTACCGGTCTGTGGTCTAGTGATGCTAAACGAAACAGGTGGATGCACTGGTTCACAACAGACCAGACATCAGCTGTGTAGTGTTTACTAACCTAGTATGTTGTTACTGTGCATGTTTAGATGGTAAACGATTGTGCTGTCGTATTTCCTACATTATGGTACCAGTGATTGAGGCTATCAGAGCAAGAACCGAACGCATTGTTACAAATGCAATAAGGATTTCTAATAACTATGAGGTTTCACAGGTAAGAAAACGAACGATTTTGGAAACTCACCCCACGCTAGAAAAGATTACTTTGCGCTATGTTCTCCCAGGACGTAGTTTTTTGCCCAACGACAGCAATTCTGGAGACATAGAGTGCGCGTTGAAGCTTCAACAACAGTTGTACACTGTGAATGACTATATGAATGTAATGAAAGTACGTCGTAAAAAGAATGCTTTGGCTGTTCACAGAATGGAACAGAAAGAATTCTTTGGAACACAAATGCTGGAAAACAGATAACAAACCGTAAAGTTGACATGGAAAATCCCAAAATAAACTGGCTGAAAACGAGAGAACTTGAAATCAGAAAAGACAAACCTCTAAGCATTTTCATGAAGAGTGACTTTGACCAGGACACTGGAGATGAATTAAGTATTCAAAGAAAAGAAAGGAAAGAGAACTTCTGCGCAACCAGTTCATTTGAGTGAACACTTAATTCAACTGTGGCCAGGAGGGAAACCAATTTCAAAACCTAAACTTGAAGACTTGAAGTCTCTTCTGCCGCTGATTCCAGAAGATGCCAGACCAATGTATCGGTCTTTTTTCACCGATAATAGTGTGGAAGACGATATTGATGGGTTCAATGGACAACTTGACTTTGAAATAGAAAGTGAATGACAGATTTTGATTTCATTTATGTTTCTTTCTTAAATTTTGTTTAGTTACTGAGCAGTATTGTGTTTCATGCTAATTAGTGAAAAAGCCTTCCAATGGCACCTTTTAATTTTAGGGGTTTAGTTTATGTTTATGAGATTAATCAAATATCTTTCGCTATAATTCATTTTTTACAGTATTGTGATTCAAGCCAGGTAATAAAAAGCTTTAAAGTGTAAAATACATAATGTCCGGGTTCATTTTGGATTTGTTGTTGTCTTGTAAGCTTTATTATTTCCATTTTTATTCAGTTGTTTTACATTACATTACTATGTTTTGTGCCAATTAGTAAAGAATAAAGTACTTTTTATTACAAAATTGTGCGTTATTGCTATTCCCTCACACTACTGGTAAGAAAAGGAATTTCTACAAAAGTCTTGAGAGCAAAAATAACCGACTTATTTCATAATTCCATAACGTTAAATTGTAAATTTCACAAATGATTTGTATCTTAGGTAATGTAATTTACAACTTCATTTACGATTATGTGTCCAATATAGTGAAATGATTATTTATTTATTGAACTGTAAATTTCAGAAACGTCGTGTAGTTTACTTATGCTTTATCACAGACTAGTCCAAATGCACTGTTTAGTTATGCATAACGCAACCAAAGGACTTAAAAGTCACTTAGTCTGTTGATGCAAAACAAAAATGCGCAATCAAACAACAAACGTAAATATACTAACCTCCATTTTATTTATTTCTAGCGTTGTTTGATAAGTAATTAGGTTGAGGTTTTACAAAAGAGTTCAAAAATAATAATTCTAACTTATTGCAAAAAATTGGGAAAATTTAACAATGAATGGATTTTTAATCGACTGGAAACTTTAAGCTCAATTATCTCAGAATGGTATTTTGGCGCTTAGTCTAGTGATGCATAACATGGTCCAATTTATAATGTCCAATAATGGACCATTTATATTGGTATTATAAATTTACTCATTCGGGACAAATATTTCAGATTCCCTATGGGAATCAACATCTATATCATCTGATGGCCAAGCAGCCATCAATTTTTGGTAAAGAGACAAAGTCTCTCATAGTGCACTGGCACTGCCGGTGGCTCCAAGTAGCCTACGCAGTGGCCTCCACGGTACGCACTAACCAGCGTCTTGGTAGGTGTGCTAGGTACCAACTGATGAGCCCAACCTAGCACACGAGGGCGAAACGCTGGCAACCAGGAATGAGTTAGCTGGAAAATTTATAATGTTCAATAACGGACCATTTATATTGGTATTATAAAACTTATAGTTGTCGGCACTATTGTAGTGCCATCAGGAATACCAGTTCAGGCATACAATGTTGCTCAATGACAGTGGAGTACTGAAATATTAGTCCATAACAGGGATTACAAATTCTTTCAGAAATATGGTAGATCTTACAGCTGGATTCTGTATAAATATATCAGGATAGGGGGGTGGGACTGTTGGCCCAAAGAACAGGCATATTTGATTGAATTAAAACATGACAATGGCATGATTACCTAACAAAGCATTATTAAGGTGATAAATTGTTTGAATTAAACGGAATAACTTTGTGACAAGAAAAAAGACTCAATCCTTTCAATTTCTGTCATAAAAAAAAAAAATTCGCCAAAATGACCAAAATATCGATTTTTATCTCCGCAGTATCACCTTAATGAAGAAATTGAAAATCAAGATGACAGTGGTAGAGCTGCTTTAAATGAAAACTTGCTTACATTCCAGCATGATGGAACAACACCATATTAAACACAGAATGTTCGACAATGGTTCGTTGATACATTTCTGAACAGATAGATTGATAAGCAGCAGAGGAATACTGAATGACCTGCAAGATCCCCAGATTTAAGTCCCTTACGATTTCTTTCTATGGGAGACCTAAAAACAACCATATTTATAACATATCCTGTTACAATTAAGTGTAAGGGATTGGTTTAATGCAAATGTTGAGGAGTGTGAAAACAGGTTCAATCAATCAATCAATCAATCAATCAATCAATCAATCAATCAATCAATCAATCAATCAATCAATCAATCCTGATCTGGATTTAGGACAGTCACCCAGGGGGCAGATTCCCCATCTGTTGTTTACCTAGTCTTTTCTTAAATAACTGCAAAGAAGCGGAAATTTACTGAACATCTCTGTTGGTAAATTATTCCTATCTCTAACTCCCCTTCATATAAATTAATATATGCTGCAATGTGTCCTCTTCAATTCCAACTTTATCTTCATATCGTGATATATCCTACTTTTAAAAACATCACTAAAACTTATTCATCTACTAATGTCATTCCATGCCATCTCTCTACCGACAGCTCGGAACATACCACTTAGGGCCAATTCTATCACCTATGGGTAATGATTAATCACAATATTATGTCTACTAGGAAAATGATGTTATGAGTAATTTTAGTCACGGACTGTTGCCAAGGTTGCAGATTCCCTATCAGTTGTTTACCTAGTCTTCTCATAAATGATTTCAAAGAACTTGGAAATCTTTCGAACATTTCCCTTAGTAAACTATTCCATTCCTGAATTCCTCTTCCTGTAAATGGATATTTAACTACCTCTGTGGATCAGTGGTAGAGTGTCGGCCTCCAGATCCCAAGATAGTGGGTTCAAACCCGGCAGAGGGAGTCAGATTTTTGAAGGGCAGAAACAAGTCCATTCGACACTCCATGTTTTACGATGTTGGCATGTAAAAGATTTTGGTGTTTACCCGACAAAAACATTAAATCTCACCCATAGACGCCCAAGGGAGTTTCGGTTTACTCAGTCTGCCATCTAGTAGCCCTAGAGTAAAACAGAATGTTGAAATTGACAAGCAGACAGCCAGATGGTGTCAAATCGAAATATCTGCACACGGTAGCTGAGGCCATACGATTATTGTTACCCTAATTTGTTCTTTATCTTCAAACTTTATCTTCACAAAGTTAAACATAAGAATGAAAAACATAATAAATGGAAGCATGTGAAACTGAACGAGGTCAGAGCTAGCTGCAAACAGAGGATCGTGAAGGTACTTAATCAATTCACAGAAGCCTGCAGATAGAATGCTGAAAGGCAATAGGTCCATAAGGAAGATGTGGGTATGTACACTAAGTGGCCAAAAGTCATCGGAAGACACTGAATGTGATGTTAATAACGGGTTGCCCCTCTGTGATCCCTCCAAATGGCAGCAATATGGTGAGGCATAGACTCTACAAGGTGTTGGAATAGTTCTGGAGGGATCTGGACCCACACATCTTGCACATCTTGCTACCCACAATTGGTCTTATGTAGTTGGTGCGAGGCTCATGCAGCATACACCAGCATCAACAGCATCCCATAAATGCTCAACTGGATTAAGATTGGGGGATCTGGATGGCCAATCCATGGTCGTAACTTCACTGGAGTGCTCCTCCAACCACCTGCGGTGACATGGAGCACTGTCTTGTTGAAACATGGCATCTCCATCAGGGTATTCTAGGGCCAGTAAGGGATGCAGATGGTCTGAAAGAATGTCTACATAATATGCACATGTCAGCGCTCCCTGCAGCCGGACAATGGGGCCTAATTGTGGCCATGAGAAAGCGGCCCAGACCAGAACTGAGCCACCTCCTGCCTGGACACAACCTTGTTGATGCGAAGGATCCACAGCTTCATGAGGCATACAACACACTCACGTGCCCATCAGCTCAATACAACTGGAACCGGGATTCATCGCACCATAGCACACGCCACCACTGTTCCATGGTCCATTGCCGATGTTCGCGGGCCTATGCACGTCGTTGAGCACTGTGTTGAGGTGACAGCAAAGGGTCATGAGTTAGTCGTCGGCTGGTGAAGCCTATGCGATGCAATTGCCTGGTAGAAATGGGTTCCCGACTCCCAACATTCAACTGGACGGTGATCTGACTAACAGTAGCCCGTTGAGCGCCGAGTATGGTTCTGCGGAGGCGATGTGCTGTCCATTCGTTAAACATCAGTGGTCTTCCCATGTGGCGATTTACGTAGATGGTAACATTCTCTCTGCAATATTGAAGATCCAACCTCGACACTGTTGACCTCAGAAACCTGAATTCGCATGTAATCTCCACAATGCTGTGACCCACGTGCCGATGATCATACGACGTTCAGTCAGTTAACTCGCAACGTATTGCCATCTTCAGGACACTGGTGTCTGTGACAGACTGCTCAACTACGCCGCAGCTAGCCGCAATGCTCAGGGGTAATACGTGGCACATTTTCTAACGGTTCACCTCTTCCCGTGACTTTTGGCCACTTGGTGTATGTTTAAGGAAGTACATAAGAGACAGTTAAGAACAGGGAATGAAAATAAATGTGAAAAAAAGAACCTGTGTACTTTCTGTTTTGGAGTGAGTGCTTACTAAGGGAATACTTTCCAAAATGCTGCCTTACATGACAGATCATAACTAGCATAGGAAAATGCAAACGTTAAAATCTTGAGATTTTAAGCTCAATTAGGTATTGATTTTGAACCTCATAGATTAATGTCATGAAAGCTTGACATACATCGATTTCCATAACTCTACAGACTCCCCTTATTAGGCTTCTTGGTGATAATCAGCAGATGCAGGCACAGGAAAATAAGACAATCAAAATGAGCTTCATATATCTAGCGATAAATAGCACATCAGTCGAAAGTGAGAAATTGCTGAATATCAGGCTAGCTATCTCCTTATATTGGTGTCTAGCTCTGGGTAGACCACCTCCACGTAAACGGGTAGACGTCTACTGTTTACGTGGAGGTGGTAGCACGCAAGCCGCTGTACCAGCTGGTTTACACCCCCGGGTAGTTGACCTCCCTTGTAGCTGCCATCTATTTTACCAGCAGATGGTTGAACCAGCCCTTAGTCGAGCAGTTTATCTCCTTTTTCCCAAGTCGCTCCAGTACAAACTTTGCAACATTTGTGTAATACTACTATTTTGCCGGAAATCACTCAGAACAAATCGAGCTGCTTTTCTTTGCATTTTTAACAAGTTGCCCAAATTGTGGTAAACAGAACTTAATTCACATCATACTCTGAAAGCCTGTGTCTGTGTATTTATGTTCACAGCTGTTCCGCATCCACAGTGAAATGGTAGTCTTTCAAGTCCAGGGTTTTTTTTTTGCTTTTTTTTTTTTTTTTTTTTTTTTTTTTTTTTGCTATGGGCTTTACGTCGCACTGACACAGATAGGTCTTATGGCGACGATGGGATAGGAAAGGCCTAGGAGTTGGAAGAAAGCGGCCGTGGCCTTAATTACGGTACAGCCCCAGCATTTGCCTGGTGTGAAAATGGGAAACCACGGAAAACCATTTTCAGGGCTGCCGATAGTGGGATTCGAACCTACTATCTCCCGGATGCAAGCTCACAGCTGCGCGCCTCTACGCGCACGGCCAACTCGTCCGGTAGTCCAGGTTTTATGGTTTATTTATTTAGCATACTGGTATGGCTGAAGAAATGTCCAACTTGGTTGCTGGGCTTTCTATCTGACGCTCGTGGGTGACCTGTGCGTTTGGGAGCGAGATGATGATGAGATAGGGTGAAATCCAGTGTTGGAACATAGCCTACTCCTGTTAAACAACACCAAGGGGTCTGCTCAAGGTTTAACCTCCCCATTCGACAGATAAATTTTTTTTTTGCTAGTTGCTTTACGTCGCACCGACACAGATAGGTCTTATGGCGACGATGGGACAGGGAAGGACTGGGAGTGGGAAGGAAGCGGCCGTGGCCTTAATTAAGGTACAGCCCCAGCATTTGCCTGGTGTGAAAATGGGAAACCACGGAAAACCATCTTCAGGGCTGCCGACAGTGGGGTTCGAACCTACTATCTCCCGAAAACAGATAAATCGCTATCAAAAGCTTCATATACCCTTACTCCATATTTACTCCATATGAACACAGCGGAGAGGTTTGGAATTGAATTCAGGCTTTTGGCACACACACAATCTAGTGATTAAACATTGTATACTACCACCTCTCCTATACTCTCAGCCCATACTCTGATGGTGAAAAACTGAACCGGCTACCACAGAGTCAGAACATACAGACATGACGCTGCAATGATCAAGCTCACCAGGCGGGTTAGGTTTTATGGTAATGTAAATAAGCACATACTCTGGTGAAAAACTTCAGCACCAAAAATATAACAAAACTAGTAACAATGACTTACTTTCATACTCGCAATGTGCTCTTCTCTCTATAGTTCCCATATGTTCATTTTGATAGAAGTTCTTGTCTGGATTCTACAAAATAATCACAGTAATATTTGACATTTGGAATGTGTCTATGAATTCTGTACTCACAACAGGTTGAGAGTTGGTAGTTACAAGTAAACATGCAGCAGTGTTATTGTATCATTGGAAAGAACCTGTACTATGCAGTTCTGGTTTCCACCACTTTCCTGCAACAAGTTTTACTCCATGGAACTGGAAAGGTTACAGAGAAGGAGAAGGCCAATAACAAAAAGAGCTAGAAAAGCTCAACTGTTCAAGGCATCATTCAGGTACATTTTCTTTTGTAAATTGTATATTTTAAATATTACAAAGTGATGAAGATGATACGACGACTGAAACAACACAAATTCACGAGTTCAATTCTTGATCACTATGGAACACTGGAATGGAATGTTGTCTTTTAAAAACACTTTACAGGTTTAAAATTTACACTAAGCATCAGCCACAGGTCTTGAATTGTGGAAGAAAGTTTATATTGAGGTCAGCAGGTCTCACTTTAAGCTGATAAATATTCACTGAGGAAAATTATAATTGATAATAATGTTGGGATCTGCATTTTCAAAATACTTGAAAAATCACTGCAATGTGGCATGAGCAACAAACTGAAAATATAAGACAGCATATTCTTAGGATATTGCAGTTAGTAATAAAACAAAAAAACACAACAGCTTAGAGCAAAAGTAATAACGATAAAGCTGATCCCAAATTAGCACCAGATATAATGAACACCTATATACTATATATATAAAAAGAAAAGCCTACATTGCAGTAATTCCGTTAGTACAAAATAGAAATTTATAAAAGTAATAACAAAAATCACAAATCTGAATTATCTATAAATTGTTTATTATCTTTTTTTGAAAGTTGATTCCTGCAACTTAAGAATAGGTCCACAGAAACTATTGAAACCTGAGCAACCAGTGCTTGCCTAAAGTTCTTCAGATTCATTAGAGTCAGGTGGTATTTCATGATTATCATTAGCAGCAGTAGCAACAGCATTAGTAGCATCAGCAGCAGGAGCTGTTGGAGCTTCTGATGGAGTACTGGGAACTTCACAGACTGCTTCAGCTTCTTTGACTGCCATTGCTGGTACTGAAGGAGGACGCTGTGGTTCATCTTCTGAGTCCATGGTCTGACCAGTTCCCTCCATTTCATTCTCTTCAGATTCTGATTTCAGTAATTCTGCTTCTTCCTTAGCTTCATCGGCATCTACGTCCATCTTATCCTCTTCCTTCTGACTTTCTGAAACTAGAAAGAGAGAAATCATCATATAATGTTTAAAACTCTTTTAAAAATGAGCATTTACTGAAAAACAAATTAAAATAGTTGTCATTATACATAAACGAGAACGCTTCTGACATCTCGCAGATCCTAGGAATGTGATAAATATTTTGATGAAGCATAATATATAGAGTGGACTCCTGAAAATCATGTCTCATTTTATCATCATCATTCTCATATGAAAGTACGATAGGTCAACATTGCGGATTTCGTTTGGCGAGAGTCATTAGTTATCTTCATCCTCTAACACCAATAAAAAAAATTTTAAACATCTGTCACAAAAAACAATGTAAGGGGCCAGCGTTTGCTGATTCTAGAAACAGAGTATTCAGATTTAATCTTTTCAACAATTTCAACACCCCCCCTTGCATGTAAAGAAAAGTAAGCATGTCGGGTTTATAGGCTTCTCTTGAATCTGGGGTGACCTTATCGTCATGCATCATAGAAAGAAGAAATACATTTCTGTTCCCTTCGATATGCAAACATCTTAGTATTTTCTTCACGAGGCTTGATCTGGACCAAGACTGGGGGAATCTGTGGTTTATTCTTCACTGTTCTGACCATTAAGTTTGTGATTATTGAATTGTGATTTGGCTTGTTGTACTGAGGTATACCAGTTGCCCATAGTAATATTGTGACCAGATCCAGAAACCGTCTGAACTAGCCGCTCAACTACATTTTGCCACTGTTATCAACCTTATACAGCCCTTCAGGTTGTTTAACTACATATACTTCCATCTTCTAGGTGTAGAATGTTCTGGCATCTACCAAGGAAAACAATTTGATACCATATTTTTTGGCTTATTTGCAATATATTGCCTGAAGAAACGACTGCGAAAACCCCCTAATATCTCATCAATTATGAGGTATAATAATAATAATAATAATAATAATAATAATAATAATAATAATAATAATAATTGCTTTACGTCCCATAAACTACCTTTTTATGGTTTTCGGAGACACCAAGGTGCAGGAATTTAGTCCCACGGGAGTTCTTTTATGTGCCAGTAAATCTACCGACACGAGGCTGACGTATTTGACCACCTTCAAATACCATCAGACTGAGCCAGGATCGAACCTGCCACGATGGGGTCAGAAGGCCAGTGACATGAATAATAATTCATGCATCTAGATACAAAGTCCTCAAACATCTTCCTGATGCATGTTAGCTTATCAACTTTTAATGCTATCATTTCAATCATTTATATTATCAAATCTGAGTGCACATAAGATAAACTAAAAACTTGTTCTGGATACTGTAAGGTGAAAAGCTTCAACACCAATTCCATCTGTAGCCCACAGGTCTCTCAAGTTCAAATGTCTTGATTTGTATACATCTGCCAAATACAGAAGACCAATCACAGCCTTTATTTCTACAATGTTTGTGTCAGCAGCATCACAGGGTCGGTCGTAGTTGGGCCGCTTTTTCCCAATCCATAAATTGGTATATGTTACAATTTCCTCAAGTACCTCATCAGGGAAATCCAGCTGCCAGGCTTCTAAGGAAGACTGGACATTATCTTGCCTCTCTTATAGCAACTGGTAAATGAGATGGTTTTACTATATTTCATTTTCTTCTATTTCGTGAGCATCCCACCTTGTTTTAGTGTCCTTACCAATCAGATATGGTGCTGGATTAGACCCTGTGGAAGGAATGTCTGTTTCATTCCCTGGCGGATGCTCAGAAGTCTGGGTATCAACAAATGCACACAGAATCGCCATCATCAAACAAATAGCGCCTCGCAGTAATTTGTTCTCGTTGATCACAGATCACCGATTCTTCTTTTTCTACACTCCGGAGAAGCTGATCAATTCTTTCTTGTTCCATAGGAACCATGTCTTCTATAAGGAAAAATAACACAATCTGCAGAATTAAGCATTAAGACTCACAAGCACACAGCACAAACAAAAGAACAAAGGGAAACACATTTACTCTCGTGCAGAAGAAAAGACTGCAACTTCTATTGAGTTCAGAAAACAACAATGGACACTAAATTTGAATTAACGGTTGCTGCACTAGTGCTGCCAACAGTCCAAGAAAGGATAAGAGGAAGAAGAGCAAAGCCAGATTTAAGCTCACTGCAAGTTACGGAGGAAAAAGTGAATGAGCGGTCAAACAGACTGTGCAACAAATCCTTGAGGGTTAAGACTGGTCACACCTCACGCATGCATAAGCAGTTCATCAAAACAATGTTTGCTGTGTTCATTTTCCTATACTAATGTGTAAAGGAAAATTAACCTTACCGTACAGTGTTGTAGGAATGTATGTTTGCATGACATATTTATGCACTCCTATAGTATAATATACCTGAGGTTCATTTTCTTTTACACATAAGCATAGGAAAATTAAGTCAATGAAAAGTGTTCCAATGGTCTGCATATCCATATGCGGCTAAGAGGCATGACCAGTCTTAAGGAATATAATGGAGAGGAAAAGCATTGTCAGATACATGGTATTAGAACTAGGCCATTGAAACACGAACACCCAGTCGTCAAGTCAGAGAGATTAACCAGATGCAGCTAATTATCCCCGGCTCAACCAGGAATCACATTCAGGGTACTCTCAAACAAAATCTGCAATGTTGACCTATTGTACTTTTGTATGGGAATGATGATGATAAGAATCAAGTTAATGGAAATGAAGAAGGGTAAACAGTGGTATCATAAACCAGCAGCAAGTCAGGTGGGTTGGTATATGAATAGTGAACTTCCAAAGAGTGATTTATTTTCTGCCTCAGTAACATCACAAGAAGGGGTATCTTTTACCCTGCTTGCATGTAGATTCACTTGTGAATTAACACTTAAAACTTATCTGCAATGTTCTATTTGCATTGTGTGTAAGACCTTTTGGTCAAAGTCAAATTCATCCCAAACATAATTTGTGTTACACTGAGGCTAGATAATGGCAAGTGAAGTTTTACGGGCTCTCAATACTCATAGAAACTAAAATGTAAATATTTACTGAATATAATCACAGAATTCCAGAAAGAAATAAAATAGATGAAAATTAAGTACTAAAATAAAATTATGCACATCAAAAGGGAACAAACTTCCCCCAGTAAATATATGAATTCACAGCCATTCAATTCTTTCTATTAAAGCTCTTTGAACATCATTTGCCATTACCTTGGCCCAATCAATGTAAGGAATTTGGTTTTGACCAGAAGACCTTTAAATTGAATCATTTTGATGAAGTACAGCAGTTAATCAAATCACATGAATTCAGGGTAGAGAAGTAAAGCACAGCAATATATTGGAACAGAAAAACTTGCAAAATGCTACAGGAATGAAAGGAGGAGAGTTGGCACTTCTGATCAGTCAAGTATTACTGTGATAGTAACACAGAGTACAGCTGGCTCTCGACGAGTCCTCAGCTGTGTGCTGCCCTGCATTCAATGTGCAGTGGACCTGATTCATATTGCAAATTACAAGGTCAAACGGTTTTCTCAAATTAGTGCGAGAGAGATGGAGTGTTTTCAGCAGATTATGGTTCCGACGAAGGTTAGAGAACCATAGTCCTGGTAAGAAGATGAAGCAAGATGAGCTCTGCTTCTATGGGACACACAAGGGCAAGGTTCCTTTTTTCTTTGTGAATACAAGGTTGATCTTCTATGACCCATCCTTAATCTACGTTACTGGAAAGAGGACCGCCCTGCTGTAAAAGTCCCCTGCTTTATGCTAGTAAGCCACTCTGATTATCAAGACATCAGATATTGCTCAGCATTTACAAATATTCCAAAGGCAATGACTTGGTAGCCACATGGAGGTGATTCTAGTGTCAGCTTTGCACACTATTTTTTACATCTAAAAATATGCACAACTATTCAAATAGATGCACTTTTCTATTCCTTGGCAGTTAACATATTACAACTGAATAACATCTATTTTTCTAAGTTTACATCCATAAATCCATAAGTAATGGGAGTGTAAGGTAAACTTCTCTAGACTTAACCCAGTCAGAAATTAAGTATATTTGCCTTCAAGAATTTGACTCCTAAGTTTTTCATTCATAGGAAAATAGCATCCTAGTATACAATGCTAGAATAAGTTTTCTGACTGCTTAGCTAGGCAAGTTAGCAACATAAATAAACTGAATACAGTACACTTATTGCTTAAAAAGTGGTGGGAATAAAATGAAATAGCATGTGTTGAAAAATGTAACTGTAATGCAAAGGGTACAATATCAGATCAAATCGATAACGTAGTTGGCAGTATACCAGTATGATGATGTACTTCCTCAGACAATGGATACATACACCAATTTTCATCCTAGATATCCTGAAAGTCAGCTCTCGGTAGGTGTTGACGTCCAATCTGATCCCACACATTCTAATGGGGACATATGGAGGGACCTTGCTAGCCACGAGAGTATGTTAATATGATGTACACAGGCAGCCAGTAGAAACTGGAGGGGTAACACATGAGGACACTAGATCTCGCTGACATACCATTATGCTATCCAGGTCCACTGTATCACTATTAGATAACCTGAGTCATGTCCCATGCTTCTGCACACTCTGCTGTCAGGAGTAACACCAGCCTGTCAATCCACAACATTGGAAGGAAATGTTCTCGCCTTTTGGACACGGTAGTCATATGTGAACCAAGGTTCACTGCTGAACATGACGCAAGGCCATGTATCAACAGGCTATGTCTTCCACTTATGGCACAATTCCATATGCAGCTGCCAGTCATCAAGACACAATGACTGCATGTTATCGCCATAAGCAACTTAGTACAACCATCTCCTTACAATAGTATCTCTCATAGTATGTAACACGCACCTATAATGCAGACAGAAGATGGATGAGTATAGGAAGATAAGTTCAGAAGAGCCTGTTTCAACTGAGATTGTATATGAGGGATAACTTGCCACAATTCTTGACAGTATGGCAAGTCAAAGACAAATCCAAGTACGATTAATATGAGTGATTCTTCTGTGGTGCATGTATATCAGCATGTTCTTTCTATCCCTGAAGTGTAGCAAAACCTGACAAACATCTGTCATTATTTGCTTTACCTCACACCGATACAAATAGGTCTTATTGCAATGACGGGTTAAGAAAGGCTGTGAGTGGGAAAGAAGTGGCCGTGGTCTTAATTAAGGTACAGCCCCAACATCTGCCTGGTTTTAAAATGGGAAACCATGGAAAACCATCTTCAGGGTTTTGCAAGTGATAAATATCATCATGGCTTCGTTTTGACATGATGTCGGCAAGTAAAAGATCTCTGGTGACACATTTGGCAGCCATAGACGCCCAAGAGAGTTTTGGTTTACACGGTCTGCCATCTAGTGGGCCTAGAGTAAAACGGAACGTCGAAATTGACGAGCAGACAGCCAGATGGCGTCAAATTGAAATGTCTGCACGGTAGCTGAGGCCATATTATTATTATTATTATTATTATTATTATTATTATTATTATTATTATTATTACTATTATTATTATTTTATTACCTTATGAAATGTGAGACAGGTTTCGCCTTTCACTGAAGGCATCTTCAGTCATTGTACCTCCTCAAGGTTAAATCAGGCACCTCATTTATAATTAAAATATAATTATTAAGATTTAATATTAACATACTTAAAAGTATTTAAAGTACCACAAATGAATTTCTAGGACATTAATGTTCTTATATGATGAAAACGAGCAAGTTATGTTAGTTTCTTATAAAACAAGGTCTGACAAAATAGTAATTCCGCTTTCAACAATGCAAGGAGGAAAAGCGATTAGAGAAGACACATGAAAATCACAAATTGGTTCTTACGTACAACCAGACCGAAGGGAGTGTTGTCATATTTGATCAAATGTGACACAGCATGAATTGTGGAAGGAAAACCAGGTGTTAGCCTATGTGCTATAACATCTTGAATATGGCATCAATTAATTTGTACGTAATATTCACTTAACGGTATGTGAGACTAAGTCCAGGCAGTAAAGTTTGCTAACTCCCCAAAGAAAATTTGTTGAGCTTTGGCAGAAACAGAGACTGGCTGGAAAAGGCTTGTCACACCGCTTAAGGACTTCAATAATTGTACAGGTCACGACGAGGAAATTGAACAACAAGCAGCTCAAGCTCAGCAGCAACACAGGGCAAAATGGAAGTACTGTTACTTCTTGTTGTTTGAGTCATCAGTCAATAGACTGGTTTGATGAAGCCTTCCATGCCACCCTATCCTGTGATAACCTTTTAATTTCTAAGTAACTATTGCATCCTACATCTGCTCTAATCTGCTTGGCATATTCATACCTTTGTCTACCCCTACCGTTCTTACCGCCTACACTTCCTTCAAAAACCAATTGAACAAGTCCTGGGTGTTTTAAGATGTGTCCTATCATTCTATCTCTTCTTCTAGTCAAATTTAGCCAAATCGATTTCCTCTCACCAATTCGATTCAGTATGTCTTCATTTGTGACTCAATCTATCCATCTCACCTTCAGCATTCTTCTGCAACACCATAGCTTCTATTCTCTTTCTTTCTGAGCTAGTTATCATCCATGTTTCATTTCCATACAATGCCATGCTCCAAATGTACAGTAAGTCTTCAGAAATATCTTTCTGATTCCTATATCAATGTTTGAAATGAGCAAAATTCTTTTCTTGACCTCTGCCATCATTAGTTATTTTACTACCCAAGTAACAATATTACCTCATCACCTGCCTTCGTTCGACTGCGCTCCATTACTTTTGTTTTGGACTTATTTATTTTCATCTTGTACTCCTTACCCAAGACTTTGTCCATACCATTCAGTAACTTCGAGATCTCCTGCAGTCTCAGATAAAATAGCAATATCATTGGCACATATCATTGGCACATTTCAAGGTTCTGATTTCCTCTCCCTGGATTGTGATTTCCTTTCCAAATTCCTCTTCGATTTTCATTACTGTCTGTTCTAGGCAAACACTGAAAAAGAGGGGGGATAGACTACAGCCTTGCCTCACTCCTTTCTGGAATGCTGGTGCTTTTTCAAAGCTCTCGATTCTTATCACTGCAGACTGATTTTTATACAGATTGGATATAATTCTTTGTTCTTGGTATCTGAGCCCTATCACCTTCAGAATCTTAAATACCTTGGTCCAATCAACATTATCGAATGCCTTTTCTAGGTCTACGAACGCCACGTGCGGCTTATCCTTCTTAATTCGATCCTCTAAGATCAGACGTAAAGTCAGGACTGATTCATGTGTTCCTACATTTCCTCTAAAGCCAAACTGATCTTCTGCCAACTCAGCTTCAACTTGTCTTTCCACTTTTCTGTACATAATATGTGTTAAAGTTTTGCAGGCATGAGATTCTAAGCTAATGGTGCGGTAGTTTTCACACTTGTCAGCACCGGCTTTCTTGGGAATAGGTATAACAACATTCTGCCGAAAATCGGATGGCACTTCTCCTGTCTCATACATCTTACACATTAGATGGAATAAACTTGCCACGCTGGTTTCTCCTAAGGCAGTCAGTAATTCCGAGGGAATGTCATCAATTCCAGAGGCCTTGTTCCTATTCAAGTCTCTCATAGCTCTGTCAAACCTAAACCTCAAAATTGGGTCTCCCATTTCATCAACATCAACAGCCTCTTCTTGTTCCAGAACCAAATGATCTAAGATTTTTCCTTCATATAGTTGAGACGGGCAACGCGTACCCAGCGGCATTCAAACAGTTTGGCAAACGTTTGATCTCCCTGGCCAAGCAGGGGGCGATTTATGATATCAGTAGGGTTTAATATGGAAGTTCTCATTCCCCTTCAGAAATCCTTACAGCTCTGTGGCCAATGCACCTCTTGTTAAATAGACGTTAGTCTCTTTTTCAGCTCAGACAATTCGCACTTGCTTTGTTCACTGTTTGAAAGTTTTGGATTATTTCTTCACTTCATTAATTAATATTTGTGAAGTGTATTGCTTTTCACTTAGCTTCATGCTGTAATGTTGAGGCCAAGGGAATCACACCTGGAAATTATCGCATCAGAAAATCCTGAATTAAATCTGCCAGTGCACGCAAACAATCCTCAACCGAGCACCAGTAGCAGTGATATTCAACCGAGTAGTACTGGTTCAATATCCGCAAGTGATATTTGACCGAGTAGCAGTGGTTCTGTACCTGCAAGTGACACTCAGCCGGGTAGGAGTTGTTCCGCGGAGAAAAGAAAGGTGACTAAAACTTTAAGTAAGCAAAGTCAATGGCTGGTATGTAACGCATACGAATACGTTATGAAGAACAACGTACGCAAGGGTTGTATTTCGGAGACACCTACAAATGTTGAAACTTAATAGAAAAACTTGAGTAAAATAGTACAAAGGGGACCTAACAACTCCGAAAAAGTGTGGTAATAATAGGGTTATCTTTATTAAAATTGAGGATTTTTGCTATGACTTGGTGAGACGCGAGGTACATACATTTAGTAAAGGTAAGTCACCAACCGTGCAGGAACTGTTAAAACATTTGAAAAATGTGTGTGGCTTTCCTTATGAAGAAACTACTCTATGACAGCTGTTGATAAAACTTGGGTTTTGTTTCCGTATTCTGAGGAAAAAACAGATTGTAATGGAATCTGCTAGAATAGTAGCTTGGCGATATAAATTCATAGACTGTCTCTGGAAGTTGTGTTCCGAAGGGTGCAGAGTTGTCTATCTAGATGAAAAAAATGAAATGAAATGGCGTATGGCTTTCAGTGCCAGGAGATCCTAGGGCGGGTTTGGCTCGCCAGATGCAGGTCTTTTGATTTGACTCTCGTAGGCAACCTGCACGTCATGATGAGGATGAAATGATGAGACAACACATACACCCAGCCCCGTGCCAGGGAAATTAACCAATGATGGTTAAAATTCCTGACACTGCCGGGAATCGAATCTGGGACCCGTGTGACCAAAAGCCAGCACGCTACCCATTCAGCCATGGAGCCGGACTCTAGATGAAACTTGGTACGATACGAGTTTCATGACACTCGGAAGAAATATTACTCTTCATAAATTCAGTACCACACTGTATGGTTACATTGGTCTCGGCGGTATCTATAATTGATGTGGTTAATATGCAGAACAGAGGCAGACTGAAAATTACATGTGGGCAAATCAAGGTCACCAGCATTCCATTTCTCACCTGCCCGGGGTGAGTGTACGCGACGATCCTGCAGCCTGTTTCACCGCCCTGCCTGCTGTTAATCGCAGGGTCCAGTGCACAAACAACTTCCCATCAATATTACTCTTCATAAATTCAGTACCACACTGTATGGTTACATTGGTTGTAGTTTCTGAAGGCTGAGAAAAAATTGTTTTAGTAAACTGATAACTTTTGGGGTGGTTGAAAAAAGTTCTAACTTGAGTATTACACTACGAATACATATGGATATAATATATATAAATCTCATTTCCATCAGATAAGTAGTTTTCCGGGTATGAGTATATATTTTTAAGTGAGTGGTTCCTAGTGAATAAGCCAAAAACCTAGACGATATTTACTATAACCACAAATAAAAGATAATTAATGAACTTCAAAAACAATTAGTCTTATACACTCTAATGCAGAATTAAACAAGGAAAATATTGGTATAACTCATTTTGAAATAGGTCTGTCAGTTCATTTACAATTAAAGTCTAAACTGAGTGTCCATAATAAAAATCCGACACTAAATAGCAAAGGCAGTCTAGTCTAAGCAAGTAAGTGCCGGGAACGGATGTGTTGAGTGTGCCCGGTGAGTGGAATAAGAGTGGGGAGCGGACTGGTCGAGTGGAGTGTGACGAGGAAGATGATCGGCACAGAGCAATATAGGGCCATTATAAGAAGATGGCAGAGAAGAAGGAACCAACCAAAAATAAGGAAGGTGAATACAATATGTAAAAGGTGACGAGAATCTAATTGTGATGGGAGACTGGAATGCAGTGGTAGGCCAAGGAAGAGAAGGTAGTACAGTAGGAGAATTTGGATTGGGACAAAGGAACGAAAGAGGAAGTCGGCTGGTTGAATTCTGCACTGATCATAATTTAGTCCTTGCCAATACTTGGTTCAAACACCACAAACGACGGCTGTACACGTGGACGAGACCTGGAGACACTGGAAGGTATCAAATAGACTTCATTATGATTAGGCAGAGACTCAGAAACCAGGTGTTGGATTGCAAAACTTTCCCTGGACCAGACGTGGACTCTGACCACAACTTGTTGGTCATGAAATGCCATCTGAAGTTGAAGAAATTGAAGAAAAGAGTGAGAGGGATTGCTTCAAGGAACATGTTGCACAAGGACTAAATGAAAAGGCTGAAGGAAACCCTATAGAGGAAGAGTGGAGAGTCATGAAAAATGAAGTCAGTAGGGCTGCTGAAGAAATGATAGGAAGGAAGGAAAGATCAACTAAGAAACGGGTTGATAACTCAGGAGATACTAGACCTGATTTATGAACGACAAAAATACAAGAATGCTAGAAATGAAGAGGGCAGAAGAGAATACAGGCGATTAAAGAATGAAGTGGATAGAAAGTGCAAGGTAGCTAAGGAAGACTGGCTGAACGAGAAGTGCAAGGATGTCGAAGGTTGTATGGTCCTAGGAAAGGTAGATGCTGCATACAGGAAAAATCAAGAAAACCTTTGGAGAAAGGAAATCTAGGTGTATGAATATTAAGAGCTCAGATGGAAAGCCACTTATAGGGAAAGAAGGAAAAGCAGAAAGATGGCAGGAACATATCCAGCAATTGTATCAAGGTGAAGATGTAGATAATTTGGTTCTGGAACAAGAAGAGGCTGTTGATGCTGATGAAATGGGAGACCCAATTTTGAGGTCAGAGTTTGACAGAGCTGTGAGCGACCTAAACAGGAACAAGGCACCTGGAATTGATGACATTCCCTCTGAATTACTGACTGCCTTAGGAGAAAGCAGCATGGCAAGGTTATTCTATTTTAAGTGTGTAAGATGTACGAGACAGGAGAAGTCCCCTCCGATTTTCGGCAGAATGTTGTTATACCTATTCCCAAGAAAGACGGTGCTGACAGGTGTGAAAACCATTGGTTTAGTATCTCATGCCTGCAAAATTTTAACACGTATTATTTACAGAAGAATGGAAAAACAAGTTGAAGCTGAATTGGGAAAAGATCAATTTGGCTTCAGAAGAAATTTAGGAACACGTGAAGCAATCTTGACTTTATGCCTGATCTTAGAGGATCGAATCAAGAAGGACAAACCCACGTACATGGCATTCGTAGATCTAGAAAAGGCATTAGATAATGTTGATTGGACCAAGCTATTTATGATTCTGAAGATGATAGGGATCAGATACCGAGAACGAAGAATTATCTACAATCTGTATAAAAATCAGTCTGCAGTGATAAGAATCGAGGGCTTTGAAAAAGAAGCAGCAATCCAGAAAGGAGTGAGGCAAGGCTGCAGTTTGTCCCCTCTCCTTTTCAATGTTTACATAGAACAGGCAGTAAAGGAAATCAAAGAGAAATTTGGAAAGGGAATCACAGTCCAAGGAGAGGAAATCAAAACCTTGACATTTGCCGATGATATTGTTATTTTATCTGAGACTGCAGAAGATCTCGAGAAGTTGCTGAATGGTATGGACGAAGTCTTGGGTAAGGAGTACAAGATGAAAATAAATAAGTCCAAAACAAAAGTAATGGAGTGCAGTTGAACGAAGGCAGGTGATGTAGGAAATATTAGATTAGGAAATGAAGTCTTAAAGGAAGTAGATGAATTTGTTACTTGGGTAGTAAAATAACTAACGATGGCAGAAGTAAGGTGGACATA
Organism: Anabrus simplex; assembly: GCF_040414725.1. Taxonomy (NCBI): domain Eukaryota; kingdom Metazoa; phylum Arthropoda; class Insecta; order Orthoptera; family Tettigoniidae; genus Anabrus; species Anabrus simplex. The sequence continues at coordinate 321,760,978 of NC_090269.1, forward strand.
AAATGCAGACTAGTACAAGCAAGGAAGAGCTTTCTTAAGAAAAGAAATTTGCTCACTTCAAACATTGATATCGGAATTAGAAAGATGTTTTAGAAGACTTTCGTGTAGAGCGTGGCATTGTATGGAAGTGAAACATGGACGATAACTAGCTCAGAAAGAAAGAGAATAGAAGCTTTTGAAATGTGGTGTTACAGAAGAATGCTGAAGGTGAGATGGATAGATCGAATCACGAATGAAGAGATACTGAATCGAATTGGTGAGAGGAAATCGATTTGGCTAAATTTGATGAGAAGAGATAGAATGATAGGACACATCTTAAGACACCCAGGACTTGTTCAGTTGGTTTTTGAAGGAAGTGTAGGTGGTAAGAACGGTAAGAGTAGACCAAGGTATGAATATGACAAGCAGATTAGAGCAGATGTAGGATGCAGTAGTTACGTAGAAATGAAAAGGTTAGCACAGGATAGGGTGGCATGGAGTGCTGCATTAGACCAGTCTATGGACTGATGACTCAAACAACAACACCACACCAGGAAATGTTATTAGGACTCTTACCAAAGGTCTCCTGTAAATTCAACCATAATCAGCACAAGGTCAGTGAAGCTTGACTCATTTATTTATGTGCATGCGCTGTAGATATGCTTTACACAGAAAATGACCGGGCACAGGGGTTGAGCAGTGTGATGATCACCTGATCCGCAATGTGTTAAGTCTAGATGACCGAAGTCTTTCCTCCATCGATTCATTTAGACCTAGGTTAGATCGGATCTCATCATTTTTCACACGATCAAGTCGTGTTTTGGAGGGCAGTTCTAATAAATTTCATTTCGCAGGCTTGAATCCTACTGCAATCCTTTGATGTTAGTGTGCAGGTTTCCAGAGAATATGTGAGTGCAATACTGATTGTAAGTGATATGTGAACTACGATAGATAGTGTCCTTTCAATTATGAACTTGTGAGCCATCTAGTTCCCCACATTTAAACTAAACTACTTGCTTTGATACACATAGCCTACCCATCTGTGGTTTTGTTGTGGTTGTGTGTAGGTCTCATGATCTAACAAATTGCCTTGAAGCACAGTTGGATGCATGCACTACGGATATGGTCAGATGTGATGTCCACTCCTGGGTAACACCTGATAAAAGACATAATTTCCTCTTTTATCTCTATCTTCCACTATACCAATGAAACAAATTTCCTAGACAGCCAGCCCCATCCTGCTTGTTAACTGAACCAGCTCAACTTTATATCAGCCTCACTATAAAGCTACACCAAATGGCCATTTTAGGGCTGTTCCTTAGGACTGCCTGGACTATGAAGCCGAAGTGAACTGAAATGGGTTATTTAATGTGTCACTGAATTTATCAATACAGCATCTGCCAGTGTGGAACAACTTCTTCCAAACAGATATGATATGTGACTCAAAATTGCTGAACGGTGACTTAAAGAGTATCCCAAAAGTGGACAACTTGAACATGTGGCCGACAAATTTTCATAACACACCTGTGAAAAATCTGTTGTTGAAATTTGGAGCATCTCTCAGAATTTTTAATGTAAATTTACTGAAAACCTACTAACAGTAATCACAGTAAGATGGATATACAGTGGAAGCTCACTAACCTGAAATAACCTGGATAATCCAGACCCAAAAATTTGTGAAAGGAAAATTATCAAAGAAATTTCAGACTAAAATGGCCTTGTATTACATATTAGAACTGTACTGTATAGCAATACATTATGTAGTTATTTACAGTACAGTGGTGATAGTAGTAATAATTTTAAGAGAAAGCAAAATTAGATAACTATCTGAACAAATTAAGTGGAGACAAAAATTAAAATAAAATAATTTATTAAACAGAAAATTTAAAAATGAATTTAAAAGACAAATGATTTTATGAGGCCAAAATTGACACACACATCAAACGGGAACTTAAGTTCCCAGAATAACAAGACACTTGATATTTACATGCACTTCATTAACCACTCAAGCATGTCATTGCAATAACCCAGGCTGTGCCCATAGCATGTTTTATTTCTAGCCTACTCCCAATGCTGAGTGCTCTTTCATATGAATTTAGCTACAATTTTTTTTGCTAGTTGCTTTACGTTGCACAGACACAGATAGGTCTTATGGTGACTGTGGGATAGGAAAGGCCGAGGTGTTGGGAGGAAGTGGCTGTGGCCTTAAATAAGGTACAGCCCCAGCATTTGCCTGGTTTAAAAAACGGGAAACCACAGAAAACCATTTTCATTCAGGGCTGCCGGCAGTGGGATTCTAACCTACTATCTCCCGAATGCAAGCTCACAGCCGGGCGCTCCTAACCGCACGGCCAGTTCGTCCGGTTTGCTAGAATTTCCAAACAAGCAGGTGAAAAAATATTTTTTTAAAATGCAGTAACACATAACAAAATACTATAAAACATATTATAAACACACCCTAAACACATTATTCCTGGACAGCTGCACATCAATACTGGGGATTTTCATGTGGCAGTACCCCTGTGTGTTCGCATTTCTCCATGTATTATCACAAATTACATTGTCAGCAGCACTATGTTCACTGCGAATTAATCCTCTGTCACTGTTACACTTCGAATTATTTTCACTGCCATTATTAACAAGGAAATTAGCTATTTTTGTGTTACCAATAACTCAACCAGACCTGCTATGTCTATAAACAAACTCAAAATGTATGCTGAGTTCAAAAAAATAAATGACTAAGATATGGAAAATTTCTGGCAAAAATAGTAAGCTCTGAGTGTAGCCAAAAATTGCCTCTTTTTGCTATCTTTTGACAAACAAATAACTATTAAGAAATCCGTGTAGCGGGCGTTTCAAATCCTGCGGCATATCATTACGCCACACACGTTCAGGGAGGCTGATCCATTCTCACCCATAAAGTGAATGATGAGATCAGCAGATTTAACACTCAACAAATCCAACAGTAAGATGATAAAACAATAACTATCTCACGTCAATCATTTACATTACATGTAATAAATATCATTTTTGGTCCGTATTGATGATATTAGATTGAAATAATAACATTAAGTTATTTATTAGACCACCTAATCAATACAAAATCGTCTTGGATGATTTACATAAATTTACATGATTTACATAAATTTGTAAATCATCCAAGACGATTTTGTATTGATTAGGTGGTCTAATAAATAACTTAATGTTATTATTTCAATCATTTACATATCGCTTCATGAACATTTTGTCCGCCACTGTAGAAATGGAGTGTTGTACTATCTACTGCAGGGATGTTGCCAATGCTGCTGCTTCCGAATGAGTAACTGCAGACAGTGGGAATGTCTCCTTTTCTTTTTCAACAACTGACTTACAAGGAAAACTATTTCCTAAATCAGTATAGCAGATGTATCTGTAGAAACTGTCTTACTAGAATTCTGTTGTTGTAATTTTTTTTTTTTTGCTATATGCCTGGTGTGAAAATGGGAAACCACGGAAAACAATCTTCAGGGCTGCCGACAGTGCGGTTTGAACCCACTATCTCCTGGGTGCAAGCTCACAGCTGCATGCCTCTAACCGTACGGCCAACTCGCCTGGTGTTGTAATTAGGATAGGTTTAACTGCAGTTTAGAATTGTGTAACTCTTGTGTATTCCTTTCGGTATTCAGTAATTACTAACAGTTTTTACCCTGTTAGGGTGTTGTAGGATAAAAATATAGTACGACTAAGTAGTATTGCAGTGTAGTAGTATACTGTATTCAACAAAGTCTGGAAGGAAGGGTGGAGAGATTTCTCATCATCTTGTCAAATCCAATTTAATGATCCTTCCCAGCATGTTCCAGGAACTGATATACCAAGAGCTAAGTGGTGCCAACTAAACCACGTACGAACTAGTCATGGTAGGTGCAAAGCAACGCTACACAAATGGGGATGGCTAGATTCACCTGCTTGCGACTGCAGAGCTCAAGAGCAGACGATGAACCACATCATTCGGGAGTGTCCACACTGTAGCTTCACAGGTGTTTGGGAAGAGTTCAAGAAAGCATCAGCTCCAGCGCTTTCCTGGCTGCAGAGTCTTGATATTCATTTTAAATTTGTTACATACATATTTAAGTTAAATAATGTAGATCATTTGTTCCACACGAAATATATATATATCGTATACTGTATTAATTACCTTATTACCGTGTGATCTTTGTGTACTATCCTAGACAATATTTATTTATTTTAATTTTTTTTGCACAAAATAAGTTATTTTTCCTTTTCTTTTGATTTTTCCGTAAAGAACGGCTAAAGAGTGCAAGTGTAGGAACTGAGGGTGTGGCCAGACATTAAGGAGAATGAGGGAGGAGTTGGAGAGTTTGATGGAGATAAATAGGATTCTCTCAGAACACAGGAAAGAATGTAGGCCTCCCACAAAAAATGTACAGGATACAGGATGTATAAAAGAGGGATGGACAACAGGTGCACCACAGAAATCAGGAGGAGGATTGCTCTAGCTAAACAAGCCTTTAGTAACAAGAAACAGCTTCTGACAAGCAGGAACATTAACATTTAAGTTAGGAAAGAATTTGCCAAAATGTTTGTGTGGAGTGTTTTGTTGTATGGTTGCAAACCATGGGTCTTAGCAAAACAGGATATAAAACGCCTGGAAGCAATGAAAATGTGGATATGGAGGAGGATGCTGAAAATTAATTGGACAGAGAAAAAGTCAAACAACAGGGTCTTTAAAGAAATAGATGAAACAAGGGAATTGATCAACGCTATAGAAAAGAGGAAAACTAAATTCCTTGGCCACACACTTCGACATAACACATTCCTCACGACTCTGCTGGAAGGAAAAGTTCAGGGTAAGAAGGGAAGAGGAAGCCCGAGAAATAAGTATCTGGATTCCGTGATGGACAGGCTGAATTTGAAAAAATATGTTGACCTGAAACGCTCAGCAGAGGAGACAAACGTGGTTGCAGCGACAACGCCTTGCCTTTAGGATATGAATGAATGGGAAGAAAAGGGGGAAATTGTAGAAGACAGGTCCAATGTTTGAAGGGGAAGGAGACTGCAGGTTAAGGGCTCTATTCAGGATCAGAATTCGGGACAGGTGTCTGTGAGAAATCGGCATGAGTCACTGCAGGTAGAACAACAGAAGGAAGATGAAGAACAGGGAACGGTTGTTGAGAAGTGTGGAAGTAGGAGGAAAGGAAAAGGTAGTAAAGGGAAATGCAGAGTAGAGGATAGAAAAATACAGGTGTAACAGGGTCATTGGGGCGGGGGAGGGGGTGGGAGGAGGAAGTAGCTTCTGCAACTGTCAGGAAAGATAGCGCTGACCAAGAGGAGAGGGGATCAAATGAGATGGGTAGGGTTGAGGCTCTGGTCATGGGGGATTCCATTGTTAGACATGTGGGGAAAGTGTGTGGAAGAAAGGGAACCAGGGTAGAGTGTTATCCAGGAATTAGGTTGAGGGAGATCTTGAAGAAAGTAGAAGAGAAGGAGGAGGGAAAGGAGAAGGTGGTAGTGTTTCACGTTGGTACCAACAACGTAAGGCAAACAGGTATAAGTACCAACGCAGCTGGAGATGTGTGCGATCAGGTAAATGCAGCACGGGTGTAGTTTAAGGAAGTGGAGATTGTTATCAGTGGAATACTGTGTAGGAGGGATACTGACAGGAATGTGATTGGGGATTTAAATAAGACTACAGAGTGGGTATGTGAGAAATTGGGAGTGAGATTTCTAGATCCTAATGGGCGAGTAGGAGATGGGGATCTGCGCTCGGACGGCCTTCACTTAAACCGTAGTGGTACGTATAAGTTTCGAAATTTGTTTAGAAGGGTTATAGGGAGGTACATTCACGGAAACAGGGTGGTCTAGGGAGCGGTGATAAGGGTACAGGGATCTGGTAGTCAAGTAGGGATAACATAAAAATGTTAGTGTTGAACTGTAGAAGTAATGTAAAGAAAGGAATAGAATTAAGTAATTTAATAGATATATAATATTTACCAGATACAGTAATAGGACTTGAATCATGGCTGAGAAATCATATAATGGACACAGAAATTTTCTCATGGAACTGGAGTGTGTACCGTAGAGATAGGATAGGAATGGTAGGAGGGGAAGTATTCATTCTGGTGAAAGAAGAATTTGTAAACTACGATAAAGTTACAGTAAAGATGACAAACATGAAATTCTAGGTGTAAGGCTCATTTCTAAGGATAATAGGCAACTTGATATTTTTGGAGTGTACATACCAGGAACGGGTAGCGCTGATGCTGATTCAGAATTACTTGATAAGATAATCAACTATGTGGAAAACAACATGGAAAGAAATGTGATTATAGGGGGAGATCTCAATTTACCAAATGACAATTGGGAAGGTATTACAAACAACAGGAAGCATGGCCAATAAACAGCAAATAAGTTAATATGGAAAGGACACCTGATTCAGAAAGTGATGGAACCAACTAGAGAGAAGGATATACTGGACATGGTGCTGGTAAAAGCAGAGAAACCGAAGTAATAGATGGTATTAGTGATCACAAAGCTGTTTTGGTCATAGTTACAAATAAATGTGATAGAAAGGGTCTTAAAAGTAGGAATATTAGGCAGTACCATATGGCTGATAAAGCAGGCATGAGGGAGTTTTTAAAAGTTAACTATGATTGGTGGAAAATGATAAATAAAAATGTAAACAGACTCTGAGATGGGTTTAAAGCAATTGTTGAGGAATGTGAAAACAGGTTTGTACCTTAAACGGTGGAAAGGAATGGTAAAGACCCACTTTATTATAACAGAGAAATAACGAGACTAAGGAGGTGCACATTGGAAAGAAATACAGTTAGAAATGTGTGTGGAAGTAACGAGAAATTGAAGGAACTTACTAGGAAATTGAATCTAGCAAAGAAGTCAGCTAAGGATAACATGATGGCAAGCATAATTGGCAGTCATACAAATTTGAGTGAAAAGTGGAAGGGTATTTACAGGTACTTTAAGGCAGAAACAGGTTCCAAGACAGACATTCCAGGAATCCTTAATGAACAAGGGGAGTGTGTATGTGAGGATCTTCAAAAGGCAGAAGTATTCTGACAGCAATATGTAAAGATTCTTGGTTACAAGGATAATGTATAGATAGAGGAGATGACTAATGCTAAAGAAGTATTAAAATTTACCTATGATAACAACGACATTTACAGTAAGATACAAAAGTTGAAAACTAGAAAAAGCAACTGGAATTGATAAGATTACTGGGGATATACTAAAGACAATGGTATCGTATCTGAAGTACTTATTTGATTATTGTTTGCACGAAGGAGCTGTACCAAATGAATGGAGAGTTGCTATAGTAGTCCCTGTGTACAAAGAAAAGGGTGGTAGACATAAAGTTGAAAATTACAGGCCACTCAGTTTGACATGCATTGCATGAAACCTGTGGGAAAGCGTTCTTTCCTATTATATTAGACATGTTTGCGAAATTAATAACTGGTTCGATAGAAGGCAGTTCGGGTTTAGGAAAGGTTATTCCACTGAAGCTTAACTTGTAGGATTCCAGCAAGACATAGCAGATATCTTGGATTCAGGAGGTCAAATGTACTGTATCGCAATCGACCTGTGTAAGGTATTTGATAGGGTGAATCATGGGACACTATAGCAAAAATTAGTGCAATTGGACTGGACAAAAGAGTGTCTGAATGGGTTGCTATATTTCTAGAAAGTAGATCTCAGAGAATTAGAGTAGGCAAAGCCTTATCTGATCCTGTTATAATTAAGAGGGGAATTCCTCAAGCAGTATTATTGGACCCTTATGTTTTCTTACATGTATAACTCCACCAGGGAATTGTTACCGCTAGACATGGAGCGGGGCTGTTGTGTATACATTACGTAAGCTCGCCACGGTATGGCTCCAGTGGACGGGAGAGGGGCAAGAGGTGGAACGCATGTACAGTCATATTCACTTGCAGTATCAGTATCCATATCACTTTGTTCAGTGTTGTCACGACACTCATTTTCATTTGTATTTTCATCATCACTATCGTCACTGTCAAGGCCAACATTTATGATAATATTTCCTCCATTGACCCATCCCGGTACCAATAACTTTCCTCAACTGTTTGCACTTTTTCCCAAGCTTTTGCCCAGTCCTGTTGAGTGATTTCATGTAAAGAAGTGTTGGTCAGTTCCTTTAGGGTTTTTAAGCTAATAGCGGACACATTTTTATCAGCAATCTTTTGTTTTAACAAATTCCAAATAAGTCCAACCAGATTAAGGTCACAATGGTATGGAGGGAGCATTAAGACAGTAAACTCCTTTTGTTCTAACATTGTATCCACTTTATATGCCGGTTTTGATTTATTACGTGTTATAAGTTTCAAAAGTTCATCTCGTCTCCAAGTGGGATTACAATATATGTTATGCTGAGTAAGCCAGTCTACCATTTCAGCCTTACGAGATGCATTAGTGGGGGCTTTATTGACTTGCGCAGTATGATAGGGCGTGTTATCGATAACAACTATGCTCTCGGATGGAATATTTGGAATAAGTTTATCTTCTACCCATTTCTGATAATTGCAGCTATTCATTTCATCATGGTAATCTTGTGATTTGGATTTTGAGTCATAAATTAAATCTGCTCCCTCTATGAAACCCATTTTCCCTCCCGCATGGACAACAATAGCTCGTTGCCCTGGACTGTGATTCGTCATAACCCCTGCGATGTATTCATGTTGCCAACATTTTTTTACAGTGTAGTGTGTATGAACCCATGTTTCATCCGTGTACACTATTGGTTTATTTGGATCCTTCGCGTTATTTCTTATAGCTCGTAAGTAGTCCGCACGTCTAGCAACAATGTCTGACTTTTCCGCGAGGATAGTTCATTTATTTTTACACCTCCGGAAATAAAACCCCATTTCTTTTACAATTTTCTGGAAAGTTTCCTTTTCTCCCTTAAATTGTATTTCATGTTTTGCAAACACAAAAAGTTTCCGCAGTGTTGGAATATCTTTCTTTTGTTCATAATACTCTAGGAATTTTCTACGAATACGACATTTATCAAAGTCATCTATAGAAATCACTTTTCTTTCAGACAGGTTTTTTTTTTTTTAACCTATTCGCCTGTTTGCTCCACCTTTTCAATGTCTTTCAAAATATTTCTTACGTTTTCTTCGGACTTTCCAACCATATGTGCCGCCCTTAAAATTACTTTTTGAAGAGGTATAATTACTTTGTTCTCTTTTTTTCTTGCTTACAAAACTGCACAACATTGTATATCATTTTCTCCATGGAATGAGTCCATTTCCCCCTTTTTTCTGTTTTGGCGTTTCTATTATTATTATTATTATTATTATTATTCGTACTATGTATTATATGTTAAAGTACATCTACTCCACTGTTCAACGAACAATAGAGTCTATTAACTCTTTTCACTTACGTACACGGATTCACTAATATACAATGCACAATGCACGACCCAGTACGAATCATTCACTCACACGACATGCGATGAGGTTTCGCTGGCGACAACTGCACTTCTATTGCAGGCGTGTGGCTGGGCGGAGCGTATTAGTTCTGATTTCCAGCACCAGCAACAATTCGCTGTCTGAGCAATATAAATGATATGAATAAAGAAGTGGAATCAGAGATAAGGCATTTTGCAGATGATGTTTTTCAGTATAGAGTAATAAGTAAGTTACAAGATTGTGAGCAACTGCAAAATGACCTTGATTATGTTGTGAGATGGACAGCATGCAATGGTATGGTGTAAAAAAAAGGTTAAAAGTCAGGTTGTAAGTTTCACAAATAGGAAAAGTCCTCTCAGTTTTAATTACTGCATTGATGGTGTGAAAGTTCCTTTTGGGGATCAGTAAGTACCTGGGTGTTAATATAAGGAAAATTCTTTTTTTTCTTTTTCTTTACGTCGCACCGACAAAGATAGGTCTTATGGCGATGTTGGGATAGGAAAGGCCTAGGAGTGGGAAGGAAGCGGCCATGGCCTTCGTTAAGGTACAACCCCAGCATTTGCCTGGTGTGAAAATGGGAAACTACAGAAAACCATCCTCAGGTATGCTGACAGTGGGGTTCGAACCCACTATCTCCTGGATGCAAGCTCACAGCCGTCTGCCCATAACCTCATGGCCAACTCGCCCAGTGGAAAGATCTTCATTGGGGTAATCACATAAATAGGATTGTAAATAAAGGGTAGAGATCTCGGCCCATGCCCATGGTTATGAGGGTGTTTAGGGGTTATAGTAAGGATGTAAAGGAGAGGGCATACAAGTCTCGGTAGACCTCAACTGGAGTATGGTTCCAGTGTATGGGACCCTCACCAGGATTACTTGATTCAAGAACTGGAAAAAATCCAAAGAACAACCAGCTCGATTTGTTCTGGGTGATTTCTGATATGAGAGTATTGTTACAAAAATCTTGCAAAGTTTGGGCTGGGAAGACTTGGAAGAAAGAAGATGAGATGCTCGACTAAGTGTGTAACATTAAAATATCAATATATTTTTAAAATGTTCCACTTATTCAATACAATATATTATTTCTTATAACTAAGATACATTAATATTAACATCCTAACTGGGACATGTTCCGAGCTGTCATTGGAGAGATGGAGTGGAATGACATTAGTAGACGAATAAGTTTGAGAGGTGTCTTTAAAAGTACGAAAGATCACAATATGAAGATAAAGATGGAATTCAAGAGGACAAATTGGGGCAAATATTCATTTATAGGAAGGGGAGTTAGGTATTGGAATAACTTTCCAAGGGAGATGTTCAATAAACTTCCAATTTTGTTGAAATCATTCAAGAAAAGGCCAGGAAAACAACAGATAGGGAATCTGTCACCTGGGCGACTGCCCTAAATGCAGACCAGTCGTGACTGATTGATGACTGATTTGATAACATTCTGAGGCAGAAAAATTGCTCTTATACATCCATTGATCAAATTCGCATGTAGAGTGGTGTGCTGGTGTGATATGAATAACAAGTAAAGCTCTGGGTGGTAGATCATCGTCATTACACCTTTTACCGGAGCCAAAAACTGGTCACAAAACTATTCTTTGAATGCTTTATTTTGGTTCCTGTAGAAGACTGAAAGGATGTTCTTCCCGACTTTTTATTAACATCTTGGATATTTTATTTTCCAGCAACCGTAAGTGGTAATCAGGAGCACTAGCTTCAATTTTAGTAGCAAAACTGATATTAGACAACATCTTAAAATTATTATTATTATTATTATTATTATTATTATTATTATTATTATTATTATTATTATTATTCAGGGCTTTGAAATTTCACATTCATCCTTTGTCCAGAGCTACTGAATTTTGTATGTAACTCAACTGTTCATGTGTACAAAGAGAACCTATAGCACTAGCTTTATTTATTTATTTATTTTTTTTTACAATTTTGCTTTTGAACGAACGAGAAGAAGAAGAAGAAGAAGAAGAAGACTGAATTGAAAACAAACATTAAATCAGGCTATGAAAAAAATAGATCAAGTTAAAGAATTTTGTTATTTGGGTAGTGTTATTACTAGAACCCGGAAGTTAGGCAAAATGCCTTTTTTATCTGACTGGATATATTGAATAATCAGACAGAGATAAATATGTTTTCGCGCATTTAGGAAGTGTAGAGACAATTTTTATTTTGCCTATTTTGGCTTCTGTTGCCTATTTTAAGATTTAAAGCCTTTTTTGATCGTTATGCAATTTTGTTCCTGCGATTTATACATTTTAAAAAGCACATAATAAATTTCCGTACATCGAAGACAAAAAAGGTTGCACAAATTAAATTACATATTGCCGTCACAAATATCTATTTAAAATAATGTTCCCTGTAAATCGTTTATTTGTTTTCAGGCATTCGAAAGCTTATTTTCTCAACCCATTCATTTAACCTCTGTAAATAGCAGAACATTCATTAGTGAAAGGAATGCACAAGCATAATGAATGCCAGGAAAGAGAGAGGATGAGGGAAGTAAGTCTTCTCCTTCCTCACACCCCTTTTGCTGTGACAATGTGTAATTACCTGGTATTCCCGATTTCGAAATGATAAGATAATGCAGAGGAAGGGAGGAAATTACTTCTGTCTAACAGGTCAAACATAAAAGAAGTTGTTAGTCTACTGCTGAACTTGTTAAAGGTTACTCGGGTGTTCGCGCTGACGTATTTATCATGCCAAAATTTTCATCGTTGCGTGGTAAATTACGTGGCTATGTTCGCAAATTCGGTCTGGATACACTTTCTACTGATAGAGCTATATTCTTTTGCAAAATCTGTGAAAAATCTATTAATCATGAAAAAAAAGTACTTTATAACTCAACATTTTGCAACAACAAAACATAAGTCTAGGTTAAATATTGTTGGCAGTTACAACATCCAGCAGGCAATCTCAGTTTTCCCTAGATCTATGTAAAGCTTTCTTGGACTCCAGAATTCCATTCTGGAAACTGGAAAATCAATCCCTCAGGATGTTTCTGCAGAAGTACATTAAAGAAATAGTTCCGTCAGAATCCGCATTAAGAAAAACGTATTTGAATATCTCCTTTGAAGAGACCCTGCAGAGGATTCAAAGCAGAGTTGCGGAAAAGAAGATCTGGATCTCCAGTGATGAAACTACGGATGCAATGGGATGTTACATGGACGTCATCATTGGAACTATGGAAGCAAAACAAACTGACCTATCATCAGCATTTCTTTTGACGACAGAAGAGATGGAGAGAGCAAATGGTTCCACAGTGGCACAGTTGTTCACAAATTCATTAATGTTACTCCGGCCGGATGGAATACAGCATGATGATGTCCTACTTTTTGTCACAGATGCGGCACCTTACATGAAAAAAGCAGCTACAACCTTGAAAGTTCTCTTTCCTAAAATGCTCCACCTCACATGTCTAGCCCATGGGCTGCACAGAATTGCTGGAGAGATAAGAAGTTTGTATCCTCATGCGGATAAGTTAGTTTTGAATATCAAGAAAATCTTCCTAAAACCACCCTCCCGAATCCAGGTTTTCGAGGACGTGGCACTAGAGCTCCCTTTACCACCTCCACAGCCAGTTCTCACTAGATGGGGGAACTTGGATTTCAGCAGTCATATATTAAGCAAAACAATTTGGACAAGGTACGTGGAGTACATCATGCCATGTCAGTAGACGAAGTTGCTTCAGTTTGCGACGTAAAAAAAGTTGTTGGACCATGAAGAGCTCAGCAATGATCTAGCATTTATAACAGCACATTATAGTGTGATACCGGAAGCAATCTTGAAGTTGGAGAAAAGAGATGATTCACTGGTATCATCTATGGCGATTATCGAAGATGCAGTAAATCAACTGCTGCAAGCACCAGGAGAAAAAGGAAGCAGTGTTAGTGAAAAGTGTAAGCATGTTCCGAGTGCTAACGTGGACATTGAAAAAATGAAGAACATTCGTGATGTTCTGAAAGGTGGAAATTCTGTTTTAACTGGCATGTGTCCTTCTGAAATAGCTTGTTTCAAATTTGTGCCAATCACTTCAGTGGAAGTAGAATGTTCCTTTTCCATGATGAAAAACATTCTTTCTGACAAGCGTCTGTCTATGACAGTTGGTACTTTGAAAAAGCACCTTGTTGTCGCTTGTAACCAAAGACAGTAAGAGTAAGTATACTAATTATGTGATAAATTGATAATAAAGGAATGAATGAGTATTTAAAATACATATTTTCATTAATAATGAGTCAGATTCCTCTTTGCTTTCACTCCTAATAAATGTCTTTTATAATTACAGTACTGCCTATTTTCAGTATTTCAAGTGCCTTTTTGAGTTACTACCAATGATAATCAGTGCCTGACAGAAGTCAAAAGAACTGCTATGGCAAAACAAGTGTTTCAAAGCAGGAACAATCTATTGTTGAATAAGTACATAGGAATTGAAACCAGGAAGAAATTTGTTAAACCTTAGTTTGGAGTGTGGTAACTTACAGTTGTGAGACTTGGACTTTGGGAAAACAAGCACAATCAATACTAGAAACTGCAGAAATGTGGTTCTGGAGAAGACTGACAGGGACGAGTTGGACAGAAAAAAAAGACTAATATCCAAATCTTGAATGACGTTAATGAGAAACGGACCTTAATTTATAGAGCAGAGGAAAGCTAAATTTCTTGGACACATCCTATGACATGACACCTTTCTCCAGAATGTCTTTGAAGGAAATGTCCTAGGGAAGAAGTCGAGAGAAAGACCACACCTCTCATACCTTAAGAACTTAGGAACAAAATCACTCAGCTGGGTTTTGCTTACTATGTCACAATGAAAAGGACTGCTCAAGACTGACTGACTGACTGACTGACTGGGATGGGATGGGACTGGATGGATGGATAATTTTGCTTTACGTTACACTGACACAGATAGGTCTTATGGTGATGATGGTATAGGAAAGGCCTAGGAGTGGGAAGGAAATTTAATTACGGAACAGCCCTAGCATAGTCCCAGTTAGAAATATTATGATAGGATGCATAACAGGACTTCTAATACTGAAACTTCCGCCTCTTAATCTTCAATCATTCACTTCTCAAACTGAAATAAGATATGCTTAATGAAACCAAACACAACACTACAATGTCTAAATTATTTGAGATGAAGTTTCATGTTTACTGTGTTGTGCAAATAAAAAATCTCCAACATGAAAAACGAACATGTTATATAAACAAATTTTTAAGAAGCTAATTCCACTATCCATGCATGTACAAATCAAATTCCCAACCGATTTATGGGAATAAAATAATTACTGTAAAATACTAAGAATAAATTTCACAGGCATCTGAAATATTACAAGATCTTCTCACTGCTGGTTTCAGTTACACTCCTCTCCAGTACAAAATTCAGCTAACAAGTGAGTGAGAGACAAAATTTGTCAGGCAAAGGTAACATGGCTTACCTACAGGAATAGTGATATACTATGTGGAGGCTATTTCCATTCATGAACCAATCTCAGAAGTGTCAGGAAGGTGCTTTCAACCAAGGAGCAGGGAGGGACTGTGCGAATAGATAAACAGCTATTAGACATGCACCACACCCATAGCTACCTCATGCATCATTAATAGTCTAAATAAAATCTATTAACAAATAACCAGGCAGGAAAATTAACAGAGAGAATAGAGAGTAACGTAATAACAGCAAGCATCATCATATAGGTCCAAGCTCCATATGTTCACAAACGTATAACATCAAGAGATGATGTAGGAACAAACCCATCTGTATCATCACTTGCATATCAATCCGAGGCTACACATACTGGGCTATAAAATTTTGTGCAGCATGCAACTTTTGGGAAAGAAAGGAAGTTTTCATTTTGTTCATGTACCATACTGAAAGTTAAGGGACCCATATATGATGATGATGATGATGATGATGATGATTGGGTGTTTATCTCCTTAACTGATAATGGTATTAAACTTACACCAATGTAATTATAATGAAATACAAGGAACAACCTGAGGATGTAGAGACAGATTTGTCAAAGAAATTGATGTGATCTATTAAGATGTAAAATTACCGAGAAAATTTCAGCGAAATTACACTCACTGAAATGGGCTTTCTAAATGTTTTATTTTTACATTTAAGGGTGCAAAGTGATTCCTGGTTATGTGCAACTGTATATACAGTATTACATAAGCTATTGATATTGTCCTGTAAGTACTTAACTATATATAAATACAAAGTGTGTTTTTTTAAGTAAGGTCCGTTTTGTTGCAACGAGCGTGTGCGTCGTGTACCGGCATGCCTCGGGAACAACTGTGCTCAGTTTCAGCTCTGTAGCTAACCTGTACGGTTCTGTTGTGTGCTTTCAAAATGTTTAAGACTATTAACTCGCCCGCCGCATGTGAGGTCCAATCAGTGATACGGTTTTTGTCAGCAAGGAACCTGTCTGCTGCAGAAATTCACTGACAGATTTGCGAAGTGTACGGTGATACTGTTATGAGTGAAAGCAAAGTGCGTACATAAGTGGGTAGGACAATTCAAAGTGGGCTGTGACAACGTCCATGATGAGGACCACTCCGGTCACCCTTCTTTGATTACACACGATTTGGTGGCTTCAGTTGAAGCGAAGATTCGTGAGAACAGGCGCTTCACAATAACAGGTCTCTCAAACGAATTTCCTGACGTGTCGAGATCAGTGCTTTACAACATCGTTTCTGAACACCTAAAGTTTAGGAAACTGTGCTCCCGTTGGGTCCCGAAACTCCTAACAGAGGACCACAAAAACCAAAGATTTGAGTGTGCGATGAAGTTCTTGACTCGTTATGACTAAGAAGGTGACGGCTTCATGAATCAGATCGTAACTGGAGAAAAAACATAGGTTTCGCATATCACGTCCGAATCGAAGCAACAGAGCATGGAATGAAAACACACACACTCACCTGTAAAGATGAAGGCCAAACAGACTCTGTCCCAGCGCAAAATCATGGCATCGGTGTTTTGGGATAGGTACGGTGTTCTGTTGGTCGACTTCATGCAACGAGGAACCACTATCAATGCAGAAACATACTGCCAAACCCTGAGAAAGCTACGCAGAGCGATTCAAAACAAAAGACACGGCATGCTGACAAAGGGAATTGTCCTTCTCCATGACAATGCAAGACCTCACACTGCAGGTCAGACCCACGATTTATTGGACAGTTTTGGCTGGGAAGTTTTAGACCACCCAGCCTACAGTCCTGATCTTGCGCCGAGCGATTACCATCTGTTCCTCCACCTCAAACATCACCTCAGTGGCAACCATTACAATGATGACGACGACGTGAAAATAGCAGTGAACTCTTGGTTATCGGAGCAGGTGGCAAGTGTCTATGAAAAGGGTATTTTAAAATTGGTTACGAGGTATGATAAGTGTTTGAATAAACTTGGCAACTATGTCGAAAAAAAGAGTGCAGTATGTACTTTCTGAAAATAACTTTACTTTTTTTTAATAACCTTTAGTTGTGTACTTATTTTCAAACAGACCTTACTTAAAAAACACGCCTTGTAGTACCAGGTTCTTCGTTAACCATGAATAAATATCCACAGCCTGTTTCCAGTCATTCAACTGGGTCAAGAATGGAATTAATGAAGCCCCCATCTAGCGGCGAGGATAGGAATTGTGCCGGCTGCCGAAGCCTGTCGCACTCCTCTGGGGCAATGAGTAATGAATGACACATGAAATGAAATGATATTGGAGAGTGTTGCTGGAATGAAATATGGCAGGGAAAACCGGAGTACCCGGAGAAAATCCTGTCCCGCCTCCGCTTTGTCCAACATAAATCTCACATGGAGCGACTGGGACTTAAACCACGGAACCCAGCGGTGAGAGGCCGACCCCTGCCACCTGAACCACGGAGGCTCTACTTTGTTAATCATGAAAATGAAAACCTACAACCTGTTTTCCAGTCATTGACTGGGTCAGGGATATAATGAATGAAACATATATAGGCTATTATTACAATGGGGTTGCCACTCCCAAGGTGATTTATTAATGAGTGATAAATGCTATGAAATGATAATGGAGAGTGTTGCTGGAATGAAAGATGACAGGGAAAACCAGAGTACCCGGAGAAAAACATGTCCCGCCTCCGCTTTGTCCAGCACAATTCTCACATGGAGTCACCGGGATTTGAACCACGGTATCCAGCGGTGAGAGGCCGATGCACTGCCGCCTGAGCCACGGAGGCTCTCTTTGTTAATCATAATTTCTGAAATTCGTATTCTGTCAGTTGTCACATTTTGCAAAAAGGGCATCATCAACAAAATTTCAACTTTTCAAGAAGTGAAGAATAGGTTTAAAAAAATCATGAATGGCATCCGGTCATAAAAACCTGCTATGACAGATTCATCTCACCTCATACCTGACCCCGCAGAGAAAGAGGGCAAGGGTTGAACAAACCAACATTCTGTAAATCATATTAACATTCTTCATCATCATCATCATCAATGCCTCACTCCAATCGCCTGGGTGTGGTTCGTATTAACATTACAAGGATAAATTAAATTATAAGTTAGTAATATCCTGATAAGTGTGAGTTTTTGCTGATACCACCCTTTTTCCTAGGTTACCTTTTCTATATGGCATTTCCACCAGTTGGACAGTATTGCTGATAATGCAGTTTTTGCAGGTTCAGTTTTCAAGAGGTGAATGACAAAGTAAAACTGATTAATTGGATTTATTATGTAAAACACACTGCAATGAGATAAAAATGTTTACATGTTACAAAACCAAATATTGTTAAGACACAAAGGATTCCTTAGGTCGCAACAGGCAATCTCGTGAACGCAGTTCTAAAGAAAAAAATAAAAGATAAAACCAAAGTGGTACTACAATTTTAAATAACAATTTATAATAATTATGCAGGTTACATTGTACGAGTTCTTACAATGTTCATTCATCACTATCTTCATCATCAGTCTCTGGTAAAAAGTCTTTGTTAACTTATTTGGCAGCCCCAGCTACTCTGAATGATATCTCTGTGATATAATTCCTTTCACACACAATCCTTTTAGTCCCCTATATTTTACCGAGGATATTGGTAACCCAGATGTGTGAAGTTTTGTTGGGCCAACTAGTTGGGAGGACAGCCTTTGCTTTTTTCCTAGTAAGACTGTGTGTTCTTGAGTATCTTACTGCAAATACCATTGCATCATCACCATGTTTAAAACTCACGCTTTTTTATTGGTCATATAAAATTTTGAGCTGTTTTCGCAAAGTGTAGTTGTTTTGGGAAAAGTGCTTTCTTTAAGACGATCCTATACAAGAAAGTCCCTGTGAGTTCTTACCTCAACTTTATACGGCCTAGGTACCACTTCGGAATCCAAGTAGGCCATTCAAAAGGAGCCCAGATAATATTTCTCGCATACATTTCATTATCGGAATGTACCAAGTCCACAGGCATATATGAGTGTCCTGATAGTATATAGTTGTCATGTTTTTCACACAGACAGCAATGTTTAGAAAATGCTTGATCATAGAGAGAACAAGGTATTTCCAACTGTGGCCTGGGCAGTTGTCACAATACAAAGCTAATGAAACTACATCCCCTCTTTCTTCAGTTATCAGCCACCAATATATCATTTGCCATTGTAAGAATTAAATTTAAACATTACTGCTCTGTCTCACAGAGTCAACAATTCAATTTCTCCCCAGTAATAACAATAACAACAAATAGGGCAGATGAGGTGCTACAGTACTTCACCATAATGGCCATTATGGGAATAAGACCCTTTTTACACTTCAGGAACTTTGTTCATCCATTGATAAACCCCTGTTTAAAAACATCTTGAATTCTATGGGGAATATGTCAACACCCTTTTTAAAATTCCATTCCTGACCATATTCTGATAATTTTGATGTTATGAACTTATTTTACCAAAATTGTTGATAATGCCCTCTTTTGCAACATACCATCGATATGTTAACTGATAAATAACTGAAATGTTTAATTTGATATAATTAATGCTTTTTCTGACATGAAGTAATATATATTTTTAACATGATTTCCTTAAAATACAGTGTGTTTGATTCCATTTTCAAAGAACAGTACTTAAGGTAAAACTGTTTAGAATGGTGAATTTCCGGATAAACTGCTTCTATTCACAGAGTATTATGTTTAGGTCTGCAAGTCTCGAAGTACCAACTGGCCAGCTTACCTATGTCACAAACACATGGAGCTTGGACCCAGAAAATAACTTACCAGTCAAGACCACAGCAGAGAGCACAAAGACAATACATCTATGAGCAATAAACTCTGTCCTTATTCTCTACTGATAAAGGACTGTATGATTCCTGTCCCTCAGTTCATATGCAATCAACCACAGTCTTACCAGTTAAGTCACTCTTATTCATTCTGCATTTCATTAGTGAACTAAGTATAGGAAACGTACAACTGGCAACTATATTCAATGAAGTCAATATAGGATATATATCAACCAGAATTCACATGGAATAATGGTGAAGCTTCCAGACAAGTTATTTTGAGGAGTATTGGTAGCTGTAAAATAAAGACTTATATGCTAGTTTCATATATCATTACAATGGTAATATATCATCAAATTTGCCAAAAATGTAAAAAGTAAATAGCACTATAAACAAACTACCACATAAAATTGATCTGAAGGGCTCAAAGCTATGTATATCTTTTCAAAATTTCTAATTAAGTTTACAAATATATTTTCTTAAATGGCACATTCTAGCTAATTGGATCAGGATAGGAACAATTGTATGAAAATTGATCCAAACATGTGTAAAAATGGTTCCTTTAATACAGCTAGTGTGGTTTGAACACTTCATTTTAAAACAGTTGAGCAATTTGAGTCATTTGTGAAATTTTCAACCACATGCTCAAGCCTGATGTTAGTTCTGTACATTAAGACCCTTCATAGTGTTGAGCTGGCTAGTGTCTGAGGTATAGAAGTCGCTAACCACTTCGTTACAGTGTTCTGGCCACTTTGCTGCCATCCACTGTGTCGCAGCCATGCCTCTCCACTATAGAAAATTAAGAATCCTGCTACACAAGTGTGATCTGTGGCTGCGTGAACACGGCAAAACATAAAAGTCTCTGCGCACAGCACGCAATGTCAGATGCTGCTTGTCCAGTCAATTCCGTTGATTCCCATCAGTACATCTCATGCCTCTCTTGTAATGTTCAATATGGAAGCAGTTAAAGAGGGCAAGAAATTGTGGAAAGATAGAAGCTGAAGCTATGTGCTGAAGGAAAACATAAGTAATGGCATATGGAAGTCTATGGGCCTTCTTTGCGATACAGAAATGGGACTGCATATTGGATTTGTGTGATGTGACAAATGCTTATAAGTGTATTCATTCAGTTCCTTAAATAATATAAAACATTTTGTGAAGCACCGATGTACAAATATGGACAGCAGTAGCAGTAGTGGAAGGTAGATGATATTTCAGGGCGTTTTGAAGGAATGCATTTTTCTGTAAAGGTTATTGCAAGTAATAAGTTTCATACTGGTTGCGTAAGATTTTTAATTATTTTAGCATGACATACTAATGTTATAAATTAACTAATTTCTTCATCAGAAGTAGGCGTTAATTACTATAAAATGGTTTAAGAGACCAGTACTTACTTTCAGTCATCTGATGATGAGTTTATTATATTATTAATTCATTTGATGAATGAGTTAATATTAATTCTTTCAATTACAATAGGTATATATCTGTGATTGGCTCCGCAGATTTGCATGGCATGTTTAATCTTATGAATTCTAGCCAGTAGTGCCTCTGCCTAAAGATGTTTCAATAAGGCAGAAAATATTTTAATTGATGAAAAAGCATGGACTCCATCCCGATTCAGTGGACAGACTGGTGTACCTAAACGGTGACTTGCGCATTAGTTAGCAATATTATTTGGTTTCCATTATTTGAATTATTTGTATCAGCTGAACACTCCTTTTATTTATGATGCTTTATGATATTGTTAAAGAATACTAGAGGTAACAGCTCAACGGTTCTTAAACTCTTAAATTAGATAAAGCCCCTGCAGGCAACAGCCTTTTCTTTTCAAACATTGCATTTAAATTACTTTATTAAACTTCTTAAAAATCAAATTAAAGTGCAGAAGTTTCATTTAATTCCTTACTGCATGTTCCTCTTATCACCTCTCATGTGTTCCATCTCCAAACCACCTCGTAGACTGGCAAAAGCAAAACTATTTCCGGAGCTTTTCGGTATCAGTCTTAGCCGGTGCTGTCCTGGGTCTGAGCACTGGTGCAGAAACTCAGCCTGAGTCACAGCAAACACGGGAAAGGTGGGCTCTATGGAGTGCACTGCTGTAACACCATCACCTCCCTTTTTACATCATCCAGTTGCATAAAAGCAAGGATAACCCAACGTGAAAGATGTACATAACAGAAAAGACAAGAATACTGAACTGTCAGGAAGAGTGATTGTTGTTTTAAGGGGAATCATCTCTCCAGAACTTGTATGTGAAATATGTTACAAGTTTCAAGACAGGGATTCCTACGAAATTCCACAAGCTATAAAAGGTAGTACAGGGATAGAGCAGTAGTCAGTCATGATGCAAGTGTCTTTCAGTATAACCGAGTATGAAAGACTGACCTTGAAAAATTGACACAGTCACTGTGCAAAGGAAGGCAGCAATCTAAACACAGGGTTAGAGGCATGTATTGTGTGGCAACAATGTGACAAGTGGGTTCGAAATCCACTGTTGGCAGCCCTGAAGATGGTTTTTTGCCGTTTCCCATTTTCACACCAGGCAAATGATCGGGCTGTACCTTAATTAAGGCCACCGGCGCTTCCTTCAAACTCCTAGCCTTTTCCTGTCCCATCATCACCATATGACCTACCTATGCCGGTGCGACATAAAGCCAATTAAAAAAAATCATAAAGCATAGCAGCACTAAAAAAAAAAAAACCAGCACCCCCCCTCCCTCACACACACAAAGAAAACAAGATCCCTCAGCTGTACTTTATCAGTTGGCATTGGTGTTTAATAGCGATGGCCTACAGCTCAAGTCCTGTCGCCAGTATGTGCAATTTTTATTCTTACTGTGTATACATTGGTTCACATGTTTTAGATTGATGATAATTTTGTGTGTTTTAAGTTTGGTCAACTACCACGTTGACTTTGTTAAGCACTGAGTGGATGAGGGGGAGGTAAACAAAATTAGCTACTGTAGATCTACTCTTAGATTAAAAACTTATTGTCTAAAGTACTTGTGATAACATATCCAAATATTTTTAAAAAAAGTCCTCGTGTTAACATGCGATCTCAGATCTTTCTTTTTTCTCACCAGATCTTCATTTTCTCAGTAGATCTGAGATAGCATGTTAACATGAGGACTATATTTTTTAAAATATTTGGATATGTTATACGAGTGTTTTGGGCAACAAGTTTTTAATCTTAACACTAGATATACTGTAGTTCATTTGATTTACCTCCTCCCTTCATCTCCTTCAAGGCTTAACAAAGTTGTTATGGTGTTGTGAATGTGTTAAGATTAATATGAGAAGAGTATGTTTTTAATTATTTCACCTAAACAGCTTGCAGCTGATTATGTTTAGTTAATAAACAAAACATGCACTACTGAAATGTGAATTTGCCTAAGGCAAAAATTTATTGTACTGATTAGGTGGATTCACTGGTATATTTGTTTGTTGTATAATACATCGATACGGACCATGAGGTTGATAGTCTGTTACTTCATTCAAGACAACAATGTTTGTCATTATCTTTCTTTTGTTCATTATGAATAGCTGACTGATTTCATTAATTTCATTCTTACTGACATTAATAAATTTGAAATATAGGACATGAATTCAGTTAATTATTGGTTTTAAAATTTAAATTTCACTTTATTAATTCATATTCTGAAATCCAGGTCCTACCATTGATTGATATGTTGATTTTTAATTTTCAAATGTGTCCTCCTCCATTTTAAATTTATTTAGATTTAAATGTTGTGTTTTCTTTTTCTTACTGAGGTGATTGTAACCAAACGATTAAAATTTTCACTGATTTTATTCATTAAATTTTATGTTATAACTAAGACTTGCATGTGTGCTTAAATATATTTATTTTACTAAATACCTGGTCATTAAGGACAGCAGGGCCTGGAGCAGTCAGAGTCTCATTAAGCCTTCTTTGCCCTCCACTACACTAGTCCATACCAGAGGAGAAAATTTTATCTGAAACTACAGTAGCCTGTCAAACTCATAAGACATACACTGACAGTGTGGAGTTCTCGTATCAATGAGTAATACGTGTCCCTAAAGTGTGAAGAGTGTTACTTTGAACCATTTTGTGCACAAGTTTGGAGAAACTTTTAAAAAAATTATGGAGCTGTATTATTTTGCAGTATTTATGAGAAACCTGTAGCTGCAGACGTGCATTCGTAAGTTATGCAATATACTGAGACTGCAAAACAAGTGAAATATACGCAGTTAAGGAAACCAACACGCTTACTTCTCAAAAGGCAAGATGCGAGACCTGGTGCAGTTTGAAACAAATCTGTAATTTGCAATTCGAAACATCAGAACAATTTTCAATTTTTAGTTTTCATGACTGCATTGTACTTCAAACAGACTTTCAGTTTATTAGATTGCACCAAGACCTGGCCAGCAGCTAGAAAATGCACATGATGATGTATGTATAGTGCATGCCAGAGAGATGTTATGTAAAGGAAAATAAAAAAACGCCCAACCAGACCTGAATATCAGATGCAAAGTCTGAAGGTTATGGGTTCTGTTCCCACTAGTGTCTGGTGAACCATTCTTGTTCTATATGTAATATCTCTTAACCTGTACTATAAATGTTCACATCAGGAAGGTAACAGGAGAGAAATATATACACATATAGGAAACAGATAAAAGCGACTTACCATGTAAGAACATGTGGATGGGGTACACACAAAATAAAGACACGGATTCAAAACTTTTGGTTGCAGGCTTCCTCAATGGAGTACCTGATATGTACTCGACACAACCTAATAAGCTGAAAGTCTATTTGAGCTAGAACAGTATGTTACCTGTAATGTTACTTTAATGCTACAGAGTACAATAACATACCACCACCACCACCACCACCACCACCACCTCACAAATAATGTTATCTTTAATGCTACAATATTCAGCTACTGGCATAACTGTAGTTGCTACATGAGACATACTACTATAGCTTGCTATTTGCCACACCATTACAGCTACCTACTTGTGACATGTTACTGTGCAGCTAGCTATTAGTCACATCTCCGAGTACTCAACTAGTAACGTATTACTGTGAAATTATCTATTTTTAACACATTATTTTATGGTGAGAGCATTTGACCTAAGATCCAGTCACACAGTGTTTCTCCTACTGGTGACAATTGTCTGCCAAGTACAATGCAAGGGAGGTGTATACATATCTGTCCTGGTCTTGGAGGCAAGGCAAGCTTGTTAGAATTTTTTCTATTTGTTTCGTGTCACACTGAAACGGACAGGTCTTACAGCGACAGTAGGATAGAACAGGACTAGGAATGGGAAGGAAGTGGCCGTGACCTTAATTAAGGTACAGCCCCCACATTTGCTTGGTATGAAAATGGTAAACTATGGAAAACCATCCTCAAGGCTGCCCTAGAAACTACTATCCCCTGAATGCAACCGCACAGCTATGCAGTTCAAACTGCGCCGTGAACCGGTCAGTTAAAGTTTGTTCGTGAGCAGGTGCCTATCAAAATATGTGTTTGCAACTAAGTGCTGTTCTTCTTTGTGTATTAAATCATGGGGTGTATTACATGTTTAATACTGCACAACATGTGTTTGTTTAGGATTCCAGTGTGTTAACACAAGTCAGCCTGCCAAGACAAAACACAATTTCAAGAAACATTCCCAAGTGTACAAGTTCCAGGTTGTACAACAATCCGTGCTCTTCATCTTATATCTCAGGAATAGTTATAAAAAAAATAATAATAATAAAAAAAGGACAAACCCACACATCCTAGATGAATTGAAACAAAATATCCACTAAAAAATTTACAACATCACACAACGTGTAGTACTACCGCGAGGTATGTGTATTTTCTTACAGAGGTGCCAAAATGTGAGTACAATAAAGGCGGGCAGTTTCAGCATATCCTTTCAGAATGTTGGTAAGCAACAAACTTCTTAAAATAGTTCATAATACTACTGTATGTTTGCATCACCACCACTGAAGTTGGCTAACATAAGGCAACCACTGTCGTGCTGATAACTGTGCAGCTGGTTCTTAATGCAAATGCTCTCACTGTTGATACCTATTTATACCATGCTACTATAGTATGTACATGCTGTTACTGGTTAGTAATTTATAATAACAACCATTATAATTAGTTACTTACTGACCATTAGAGCACTTGGATATTTGCAAGAGACTAATTACTAATCACTGTATGATTATACACAGGTAGAAATATTATTTCAAGGGTGTAAAAGCAATAATACTGACAAACATTTCATAAAGACAAAACAATTAAAAGTTTTTCAATTAATAATGATTTTTCTTGCAAATCACTGGAAATTTTAACAGAACATATGGGATGGAATGGAAAGATCCCACGACAGTGCCAAGAGGGGTTATATAAGACTCACTTTGTCCCTATTATGACATACAGAGCAGAAACAGACGACATCCAGAGAGGAAAGCAGGGAATGGAAATGAAGTTTCTTAGAAGCATGCTTGGGAAGGAGGACGATCGTATAACAAACACAGAGATATGGGAAAGGCTGGGGACTGATAAGCTACAAAACTGAATTGGGACCAGTAGACTGGTCACGTTGGCAGGATGGAAATAATGAGATCCCGCAGGGCAATGATGGAATGGAAGGTGACTGGAATAAGACCTACGGGAAACCGAGGAAGATGTGAATAACCAAAGTAGAGGAAGCAGCGGAGAGTAGAGGTCTGAAGTGGCCCAGAGTGCTCAGAGAAGAATGGTGGAAGAACAGGCAGAGGTGGTGGTCACTGGTGGGGAATCGAATAGGGAGTGAAGAAGAATTGTCCATAAAAGGTTTCTTAAAGAAATCAACTCTTAAAAGTACACGGTCAATTCAAATGCTTTTAATCTGAGTTTGTAAATAATTCAAACTTTCCTCATCATCAATTTTCCACTCTTGCAAGCCAGATGAGAGTGTTTACGAGCCAATTCTAGTTCATTCTGCCCAACTACATCTTATGTTCTACTTTTTGCTATCAACTTATAACATTTCTTGCAAGGTCAATGAGAATAATGATTTTCCCAACCATTACGAGGTCTCCTCTGGGCCTTTTACCAACAACACTACTTGGGGTCCTATTTGAAGCCATCCTTCTCAAATGTCCATACCACTGCAATCTGCTTAATTCTAAGGTTTACAACAGATGCTTATCCAATCCAAGTTTTTGCTGGATACATTCCTTATTTTGTCCTTCCCTGTATTTTGGAGACAAGGATGAAGGAACTTCATTCCAGTAGCCTGCAAGCAACTGTATGCAGTCCAATCCAAGTTGCTGCTTCCAGTCCATACATTAGAGTTGGTACAAGATGTGTTTCATACAGTGTGATCTTGGAAGCTAGGGGAAATGTGCCATGTTATTCCAAAGTAGTTGATGAGTGGAGTGGTACAATTTTGATGCAATTTGTATTCTAATGCCTATTTCTTGGTTTATGGTATTGTCAGAAGAAAATAAGCTCCCTAAGTATTTTAAGTTAATAACATCTACTTTACTTAGCACTCGCAGATGGACTGCTTCAGGATTTTGACTCACCACTAAACCTACAAGTGCATTTTTGTTGTCTGATCCTTCCTAATTACTGTTTTTACAACCCCATCCATTATAATAATGAAGAGAAGTGGTGACAAAAATTCCTAGTTGGGCTCCACCCTTGGTTTCAAAACGATTTGACCTGCCTCCTTGAATTTATACACAGTTCTTTGCCTCTCAATATAGTTATTTTACTCAAATGATCTTATGAGACGTCTTTACATCTCAGACATTCCCATATGTGCTTACATGGTACGTGACATACGCCTTCTCAATATCCAATTATCTTAATACATAAAATCCCTAATCTGTTTGTCATTCCCAGTGATACTGAGGCAACAAGAATGTTTCAACAGCTGAAACTGGTAGCAGTTATAGACTGTTATGTCTTCTTTACAAGAAAAATGCAATGAATCTCTTGTGACCATGACTTTTGTACTTAAAAAAAAAATTCTACCAGCAAAGTTATTGTCTCTATATTTGCAATGATGGTATAGGTACACAGCTATATCGATCAGCAAGATACATCCTGAATCTGTTGTCTTCCACATATATACTGAAAAAAAAGTTTGAGAGACTTAAACTGGTACCAGATATAGGTTACAAGAACAATGCAAAGATTACCATCACACTTGAAGTGTTTAGTGAAAAATACTTTCAGTAAAATGAAGGTTTCCTTTTTTTCCCCCATTCCATTTTCATCGATAAGCACGAGATAGAACAACCCAACTAGTGGCTATGATCGTTGAGGCAATAAGTCTATGTAGTCTGACACTGTGCCTAGCTGGTTTGAGCCCTGTTGGCCAGCAGGATAGGGGAGGTGGTGGTATACAATTTCTAATCGCTGGACCTAGATTGCATGCCAAAAGCCACCATTCAATTCAAAACCTCTCCGCAATGCTCATATGGAGTGTGGGCATATGATGCTGTTGAAGACGATTCCTATGGTGGATGGAGACGTAAAGCTTTGAGCACACCCCTTGATACTATTCAACAGTAGTAGGCAATGTGCCAGCACAAGGTTTCACCCTCTCACTTCCTATTATAATTTATATAACATCATTAATTTAATCTCACTAACTCCTCTGATTCTGATGTGATTGACGCCAGGAAAGGCATCTGGTTGTAAAAACTCACTATGAAAATTCATCTCACTTCATACCCGACCCCGTAGAGAAATGGGACATGGGTCTGACATACAACCACGAGACAGAACGCCTTCTGCTGAGTTTCAGGACTGTCATCTTAAAAATTTTGATCTTGGATGCTTGTTGTAGTTTTAAAAAAATATACTATTTGCTCTACGTCGCACCGACACAGATAGGTCTTATGGCGAAGATGTGATAGGAAAGGTCTGGAAGGAAGCGGCTGTGCATTTGCCTGGTTTGAAAATGGGAAACCACGGAAAACCAACTTCAGAACTGCCGACAGTGGTGTTCGAACGCACTATCTCCCGGATCCAAGCTCACAGCTGCGTATCCCTAACTGCACAGCCAACTAGCCCGGTCGTTGTAAGTGTTTCTGTGGTAGAGATATGATTCGGCTGAGATGGAATTTTGTCTGATTGGTTCTTTCCCAACAAAATGCCTATCATTCAACAAGGTGAGATTGCCATTTTGTTCCACATAACAACTTTAATGTCATTTATTGGCATGACTAAACTAAGTTCTACTATCTGCTTTGAAGTTTTCGTGTACTGAATGTGATAACAGAATCGTTCATGCTTGTCATTCAGTGCAGTGAGGTTGTCATTTTGGAACAAGTAGCAACATGAAGATCATCTAATGGCATTAGACTGAACAATGTCCTGCAGCCTGGTTTGATGTGCTCGCTTTACAGAGAATGATATTAGCAAATGACAATAATTCAATATATTTGTGCTCTGTGCATTTAAGTGACTCGGTAGTAGACACTGTCTCCATTTGCTCACACTACAATGGCAGATTCAATGAGGGAATTAGAATCTGGTGATTATCAGATTATGTTAATTATTTGTTTCACGATAGTCCTCAGAGAAACAAATTTTAGGCCATAAAATGCTTTTCCTTTTCATTGAAGCTTGGAGCCTTGGACCTAGTTTAACAAGCTGTTCGTCCGCACATACAAAGGAAATGTCAAAACATTGATTATGTCATGCACTGTATATGTATTTATCATGACAGCTTCAACATTCATATTTACAATAGTTTAAACACTAATACTTTGTTGCCATGACAGAAGGATTTTATGTTTAGGCTGTTCCAGACTCCTGTCCCAATTTTTATCACCGTGTAGAACATTTGCTATATATGATCGATTGTGGAGTTTATGCCATCACTTTTGCTACATCCACCACTCCATCAGAAGTCCATCGGGAGACTACGACATCCATGAAGGCATGAGGTCTCACCTAAAATGATTTTTGATCGTCAAAGGTTGCACGAATTTCGTGTGTTAAATTTATTTATTTATTTATTTATTTATCGTATGATGAAAGGAGGAATATCAGCTATTTACAAAATATGTACAAAGATACACACATACACACACACTCTCAAGTTCATAAAATTATTCACAATACTATGTCCAGATGGTTAATCCACTCAACGGCTTCTTGTGTTAGGTTGTGGAGATCCTTCATTGAGCCTCTAAACGCTCTGAGGGGACATTCGAGCACTATATGATCCATGGTTTGCTGTTCTTCACCGCAGTCGCAATGAGGAGAGGACTTCCAACCCCACTTGTACAGTATTGCACCGCATCTTCCTTGGCCAGTCCTTATCCTATTCAGTACACACCACTGTCATCGAGGTGAATGAAAGCCTGCGGGCTGCTCCCAAGGAGGTCTCATCGAGATTATTGTTGCTCGCTTAGCACCACCAGGGGGACATGTGCAGAGTAATGAAGAGGTAAATTCTGGGGACGTGAGCAACAGTGGACCCCTGGTGTGTTAAATCAACGAATTTTAAGTGAGCCAACCATCCAACATACTAAAACTACACGAAGAAGACGAAAAGAGTAAACAAGGCAGAGGTCCCTACTTTTGAAGTGGGTTATCAGTAATCATCCTCCGCCCCGCAGAAAATTTTCGAGTTAAGTCCAAAGCATGTCCTCCCTTCTCAATAATGACACAAACTTTTCTCTTCCCAACAGCAATCTATTCTAAAGTATATCATATTACACAATAACATTTGCACACTACCTGTTTATTCAGTGATAAAACATTCTTTGTAACTTTTTTTCGCATCCAGCAGATGCTTTTCAGTGTAGGTATTCTCCAAACATCCTTCCTCCTGTGATTACATTTTCATCTTCTGAACCATAAATAATTCCAGTGTACATGCACTTAATGTGGCCCTCAATTCTGTAAATACAACATTACTTAAGGATTTGTACTGGAGAAGAGCAGACTAACTCCTTCATTCACACAATGAATTTCACAACGCTTATACTAGGTGTATGCATAAGTTTTGGCTAGTTTTTGTGGTAACGAAACAATGTAATTTTCAACATACATACATTCATACATACATACATACATACATACATACATACATACATACATACACACATACATACATACATACATACATACATACATACATACATTCATTATCATTATAGAGTGGTATGCATTTCAGCGTTCAATCTGCAAGCCCCCGTGAATTTAATAAACGTCGCCAAATCCTCTATTTGCAACTAGTGCTGTGGCCTCATTTAGTTCTATACCTCGTATCCTTAAATCGTTACAAACTAGGCCTAACCATCGTCATCTTGGTCTCCCTCTACTCCTCTTACCCTCCATAACAGAGTCCATTATTCTCCTAGGTAACCTATCCTCCTCCATTCACCTCACATGACCCTACCACCGAAGCCGGTTTACACGGACAGCTTCATCTATCGACTTCATTCCTGACTTAGACTTTATCTCCTTGTTACGAATACCCTCCTCCCATTGTCCCCACCTGTTTGTACCAGCAATCCTTCCCGCTATGTTCATGTCTGTTACTTTGAACTTGTGAATAAGATAGCCTGAGTCCACCCAGCTTTCGCTCCCGTAAAGCAAAGTTGGTCTGACAACAGACCGATGTAAAGATAGTCTCCTCTGGGAGCTGACTTCCTTCTTACAGAATACTACTGATCACAACTGCGAGCTCACTGCATTAGCTTTACTACACCTTGATTCAATCTCACTATATTACCACCCTGGGAGAACACACAACCGAAATACTTAAAATTATCTACCTATTCTGCTTTGTATCACCAATCTGACATTCATTCTGTTGAATTTCTTACCTACTGACATTAATTTAGTTTTAGAAAGGTTAATTTTCATATCAACTCATTGCACTTATTTTCAAGTTCCAAGTCATTTGTAGAGATTATACTTACTGATTTTATGAGCATTAGTTAGTTGTAAATACAATACTATTAATTTATATTTGCATCAAAGTTCAACTAGCACGATTGTGGCAGTCAGGTTTTGCTTCAGGTCAGCGGGAATTCTAACCTTAAATTAAAATATTACTTTGTAAGCAGTACTTTTGAATTAATTCATATTTATAGAATAACTGTGCAATATTGATGCCCAATTCCATAATATTTACGGTTACAGGTTTATCTGAGGACCGGATATTACATTGTTTGGACAATTCTGATACTAGTGATTTGTCAAGGCTTTCGGCACAATCTGCCATTAAGACCAAGTCGTCACCATAGGCCAGACTGCTTACTACATTTCGAACTAAATGAATCCCTCCCTGCCTGATCCATGTAAACTACGAACAGCAAAGGTTGAAGATTACAGCCTTGTCTAACCCCTGTAAGTATCCTGAACCAAAAACTCATTCTACCATAAATTCTCACTGCAGCCCAATTGTCAACATAAATGCCTCTGATTTTGATAATCTGCCCTTAATTCCATAGTCACCCAGTATGGCGACCATCTCTTCCCTCGGTACCCTGCCATATATTTTCTCCAGATCTACAAAACTATCTATTCCTCTCGTAACATTTTTCAGTTATGTGGCGTATACTGAAAATCTGATCCTGACAGCCCCTCTGTGGTCTGAAACCACACTGGTTTTCATCCTAATTCCTCTCAACCACAGATCACACCCTCCCTTCCAAGATGCCAGTGAATACATTGCCTGGTATACTAATAAATGAGATACCTTGATAGTTGTTGCAATCCTTCCTGTTGCCTTGCTTATAGACAGGTGCAATTACTGCTTTTGTCCAATCTGAAGGTACCTTACCAACACTTCATGCTAATTTCACTACTCTATGAAGCCATCTGATCCCCTGCCTTCCCACAATACTTCACCATTTCAGGTCTAATTTATTCCTGCTGCTTTATGACAATGGAGTTTATTTACCATCCTTTCCACTTCCTTAAGCGTGATTTCACCTTAATTTTCTTCCTCCCCATGTGCTTGGTTGTTCGCGACACCACCAGGAAGATTTCCTTTTACATTCAGAAGATTTTCAAAAATATTCCCTCCACCTGTCCAGTGATTCCCTGGGATCTATTATGAGTTCATCTGAATTACCAAAACACCGTTCATTTCCTTTTTCCCCTCCCTTCCTAAGATTCCTTATTACTGTCCAGAAAGGTTTCCCTGCTGCCTGACCTAGCCTTTCAAGGTTATTACCAAAATCTTCCCATGACTTCTTTTTGGATCTAACAACTATTTGTTTCACTCTGTTTCTTTCATCTATGCACAATTCCCTGTCTGCATTGGCCCTTGTTTGGAGCCATTTCTGATAAGCCTTCTTTTTATGTTTACAAGCTGCTCTCACTTCATCATACCACCAAGATGTTCGCTTTTTCCCCTTCTTTACACAGAGTCGTTCCTAGGCATTCCCTTGCTCCTTCTACTACAGCATCCCTGTATGCCAGCCATTCTCTTTCTATATCCTGAACCAGTTTACTGTCCACTGTTCAAAACTTCTCACTAATCATATCCATGTACTTCTGTCTAATTTCCTCATCTTGGAGATTTTCTACTCTTATTCGTTTGCAGACAGATTTTACTTTCTCTATCCTAGGCCTAGGGATATTTAGTTCACTATACATCAGACAGGGGTCTGTATCATCAAAAAATCCCCGAAAAACCTGTACATTCTTAACAGACTTCCTGAATTCAAAGTCGGTTAAGATATACTCTAATATGGATCTGGTACCCCTAACCTCCCATGTGTAGCGGTGAATAGCTTTACTGTATGCTTGAAGAATGTATTCGTAACAGCTAAACCCATACTAGCACAGAAGTCCAGCAAATGCTTCCCATTCCCATTAGTGTCCATATCTTTCCCACATTTACCAATCACTCTTTTGTATCCTCCTGTTCTATTCCCAACTCTCGCATTGAAATCACCCATTAGCACTATCCTATCCTTGCTGTCGACCCTGACTACATCACTCAATGCTTCATAAAACGTGTCAACTTCATCCTCATCTGCACCCTCACATGGTGAATACAATGAGACAATTCTAGTCCTAATTCCTCCAACTGCCAAATCTACTCACATTATTCGCTCATTTACATGCCTAACAGAAACGATACTGCGTGCAGTAGTATTCCTGATAAACAGTCCTACCCCATACTCTGCCCTTCCCTTTCTAACACCTGTCAAGTACTTTTACAATCTCTTTATCTCCCCTTACCTGAATATCACTTACTCCTAGTACATCCAGTTGCATCCTCTTTGCTGACTCGGCCAGTTCTACTTCCTTTCTTCCATAAGCCCCATTAATATTAGTAGCACCCCATCTAATTCCATTCTGTTCGCCAAGTTGTTTCCAAGGAGTCCCTCGCCTGCCAAATGAGAGTGGGACTCCGTTACTCCCATAGGTCCAAGGCTTGCTTAAAAATGTTTTGAGCTCAGTAAATTCATGAAGCAGGATGCTACCCCACTTACACATAGTCCAAGTGAGGATCTCTTCTCTAACGGGTTAGGGGCCACCAGTGGATTGTATAGTCCTAGCCGCCTGAGCACAAGGAGGGCCAAGACTCACAATACATTCGAGATGCCCACTCCCATTCCATAGCAACTAGTATCCCGACTCTCAGGACCACTTACTAGGCCACTCAGCCGTTGTCCATGGTTCACGAACTAGCACGTGATTACAGTATTTATTTTTTGTTTATTCAAAATATTGGCTACCGGCTTCTACACACTTCGCTCATCTTTCAGGTAAGTTATGAATACCATGCCACAAAAACTGCTTGTCTTTTGCAGTAAACCATTTGTCGAACCATTTTCCAACTCCGCGAGCGCCTGCCCCATAGATGCAAAGAGATGATAGATGGCGCCAGGTTGGGGCAGTATAGCGGGTGCGGAAGGATGTCCATACAAGCGATCTGAAGGCATCTTTCACGGGTTTTGCTGTGTGAGATGGCGCATGGTCGTGTAACAAAATTACTTTGCCATGTCTTCTGGCCCATTCCAGTCGTCTTTCGATCAATGCATGGTTTGAATTAACCATTTGTTCATGATAGTGTTGTGCAGGAACAGTTTCGCCGGGCTTCAAGTGTTCATTGTGGTCTACCAGAACGTGCACTGTCTTTTATACTGAAATCACCACATTTAAATTGTCAAAACCATGTCTCACATGGTCTAATTGATGGAGCATGTTCACCATATATTTCTATCAGCAAACTATGACTTTCAACAGCCTATTTCTTTTGATTTAATAAGAAAACCAATGCTTGCTGCAAATGTTGTTTTTCAGGCACAAACATAGACATGATCACTGAATGATACAACACAGACGCTAGTGAATGGCGGACTCAATTTGTGTGTGTTGATAGGTTAATGTCAGATGAATAAACTGACGTATGTGTCAAATTCATACGCTGTGTACTATTCGCTGGTGCCACCTCTTAGTGAAACCAGAAGAGACTTATGCATATACCTGGTAGGTAGCAAAAGGACAATCGAATAAGTACCGTTGCCAACTCACAAGCAATGAAAGGAGGAGGATTGATCATTTTTTCTTTTTGCTAGGGGCTTTACAGCGCATCGGCACAGGCAGGTCTTATGGCGACGATGGGATAGGAGTTGGAAGGAAGTGGCTGTGGTCTTAATTAAGGTACAGCCCCAGCATTTGCCTGGTGTGAAAATGGGAAACCACGGAAAACCATCTTCAGGGCTGCCGACAGTGGGATTCAAACCCACTATCTCCCGGATGCAAGCTCACAGCCGTGCGCCTCTACCCGCACAGCCAACTCGCCCGGTAAGAGGACTGAACAGAAATGCTGGAAAGGATTGAAGATCTTTCCTTCTTTATTACTTTTTTCCGCAGGAAATTGATTTTTCACGATGTCGCTTTTCCGTAATAATTTTCCCTTTGACTGTAATGCCGTAATTGTGAGGCGAAATCCGTAATAACTATTAACAACCCATAATATTTGGTACCTCTGACAAGGGCAAAAGCAGAAAAGATGGTAATGTCTCTAAATTCCCAGACCTCTATGTCCCATGAAAGAATATCAGAAGATGCAGAGAAGATGCAGAGTAAATGAGACAGGCGAAGTTAATCATACGGGACGAGGCAACCATGGCTCCCTATTATGCTCTTTCGGCAAGAAACCAGCTACTTATAATGAACAATATATCACCTTTTGCTAGAAGAGTGATCTTGCTTGGTGCAGACTTCCAGCAATGCGTGGCAGTAACTCCTCAGTGTTACAGAATAATTGGTATACGTTACAGCCCAAAATTAAGATTTAACTTCACTGAATGTCTTCTAAAACTCGATAACAGAAAACTAGGCCAAATGGCACTATCAAGATTTAACAAAACCGGATTTCAAATAATATTGTATGAGATTCACTTGGTTCTTCTTTTCATCCAGGTAAGTATGTTTTCCAAAGTAACATTCTTTTTTGCTCAAGATACAAACAAGATATCATCATCAACCAACAGGTTCTGAATAGTTTGATAGGTGATCAAATAACGTACATTAGCACTGACTCTATACTGTGTGATGATGTAAATGAAGTTAATAAAGCTGGTTTGTGCAATGGAACAAGATTGAATTTACAGAAGCAAGACAAAAATATCGTCCCTGAAGAAATTCAGATTGACTCATCTTCAGGCAGAAAGTGCTTTACTCCAAGAACAGATTTAGCACCTGTGAATCTGGGTACACTATTCATTCTTAAATGGTGGCAGTTTACTCTAAATTTAGCCTTCTCTGTCACAATGAATAAGTCACCAGGACAAACTGTGAAGTTGGGATAAATCTTCTCACTCCAGTGTTTTAGACAGTTGTATTTGGCTTTCTCAAGAGTATGCAGACCATAGATGGCAAAGTACAACTCCATACTAAAACTGCACTCCAGATGGTTTGTAACGAAACACTATAATACCTGTTTTGATTCCATTTGAATGCCATATAAATTCTGGATTGTGTAACTTTTATTCATAAAAAACATCAATAGTCCATTTTGAATTTCCAATTACTTTATAGACCATAATTATGACCGTCGAAGACAGGCTTACAACTATAACAGTTCTATTCTTAACTAAACATTTTTCAAACAGTATTCTTGTCACAAAAAATGAGGCCCAGAAATGGTTTTGTAAAGTGTGCGGTAAACATCTGTGGAAGACTTTCAGGGAGGAAAAAGGAAAAGGAGACTCCTTGGTGGAAGAGCAGGGTAAAGGAAGCAGTTAAAGAGAAACAAATGGCTTGGATGAAGTGGATAGGCAGCAACAGTACACAGAATTGGCAGAAATATAAAGAAGCCAAAAAGGTATGCAAGACCATAGTACAAAAAAAGAAACGGAAGAGCTGGGAAAGTTTCACGGAAACACTACAAGAGGATATAAAGGGAAGAATAGTTTACAAAATAGGGAAGATACAAAATTTGCTGAAACAGGGTAGATAGTGACGCAAAGAGATGACATACTAAAAAGATGGGAAGAATACTTCTCAGAATTACTAAATATTACATACAGTGAACTGGTAAAAGAGAAGGGACAAGAAGAAAGAATGGGGAAAGAAGAACAAGAAATAGAGGAAGCCATACAAAAGATGAAGAGCGATAAAGCAGCAGGAGTGGATGAGGTAACTATGGAAATGATAAAAGCAGCAGGACCAATAGGGCTACAGTGGCTGTATAGATTATTTAGAATAATCTGGAGGAAGAAAGAGATCCCAGAAGAGTGGGGAAAGGGTTTAATTATCCCGATATTAAAAAAAAAAGTGGTAAAAAGAAATGTAATAACTACAGAAGAGAGTATTGGAAGGAAGACTGAGTAAGAAGCTGGAAGGAGAAATGGAAGAACATGGTTTTAGGAAAGACAGATCAAAGTTTGACCTGATCTTTACATTAACACATATGATGGAGAAAAGATGGGAGTTTGGAAAAGACATAGGTGATGATATTTATTGACATTGAGAAAGCTTATGACAGTGTGCCCAGACAATCGGTATGGGACACATTAAGGAAAAAACAAATTAACAGTGTTGAAGTGAAATGATAAAAGCTATGTACAAAAATTGTGTTAGTAGTGTGAAGACTAGTATAGGAAAAACAAAATGGTTTAACCCTTTCCAAAGAACTATCTTTGACTCACTGTCTGGCAAAACCTAGAGTAATAATTTGCTTGTCAGGTATATTGTGGAGTACCTTCACTAAATGATTTATTCTGTAAAAACCACTTAAGATATCGCTTTCAAATTTTGAAACAATGGAAAATACACTATAGTTATTCTAAAATGGTACAATGAGATCACCTAATTACATGCAGGACCCCCGCCCCCGTTCAGAATGATACATCAAGAAGCATCCAATATGGTGCCTAAAGTTAAATTGCTTGTTCTTGAAGTCTGTCTGAATTGCTCGACGTGATGGGGCTGTTATTTTCTTGGTAATGCAGAGAATGCAGAAATTCACCCTGAGTCTCCCAATTTATTTCATTTTCGGGATCAATCGGATGAAGATATTTAGATAACAAATCATACTTCCTCTCGGACATACAAATTATAAACAATTTTTCACTGAATGAGATTGGAAGATAAATTGACATTAGTTGGAATATTATGCAATTAAGTAGAGGCTCATAGTCCAAAACAGAATTAACTGGAGAATTAAAACTGATAATGATGTTTTGCACAAGTAGGCCTAATATTTTAAAAGGAGACGGTAGCTGAATGAACATTTCTTGTCCTGTGCTGTATTTCAATTTCCCTCAGATTCATATCCTGTCCCAACTGCTTCCCATACCATTTTTATTATCATACCTACAACTTCAAACTCACTACCATTGGATTTGTCAACATATTGATCTAATTTGTAACAAATATCCTCCGCACTCAATTGGTTATGAGCAGCCATGTTGCTGCAATGTGTTTACGTTCAGTCAGCTGTCTGTTGTATCTAAGAAAACGTATAAAAGAACACTTTACTTTAGGATTCCATGCATGCCAGTTGTATCTAGGAAGCGTAGGGAATTCACTGGTTCCAAAAAGTTATATGTTTAGCAGACAGATGGCAGAGGAAGTCGGTTTGAAAGTCGAGTACGCTTCACTACGCAACCCGCGGGAGACAATGTGCGACTCCAGTATGCTTTATTACGCAAACCACAGGAAAGAGTTAAAGTTGAAACTGGTCTCCGACAGGGAGGTGTACTATCCCCCATACTATTCATCATAGTCGTGGGTGAAATTCAAAAGATTGGGAAGACAGGCAACAAAGGCCATGTTGTTTGCAGATGATGTAGTGATAAGGGGTGAGGATGAAACGGAAGTGCAAAAACAAGTAGATGTATGGAATCAATAGATAAAAAAATTTAGGATGAAAGTAAGCACAGAGAAAAGTAAAACAATAGTGATGACAAGGAGAAGGAAGGAAGGAAGGAAGGAAGAAAGGAAGGAAGGAAGGAAGGAAGGAAGGAAGGAAGGAAGGAAGGAAGGGGAAAGATAAAACTGAATGGTAAAATTCTGGAAGTTGTTAAAAGTTTCAAGTACTTGGGAACTGTCATCAGAGAAGATGGAAAGATAACTGAGGAAATTGGGAAAAGAATACAAGCAAACAGCTTCTACCAGAGTGAAAGGGGTATTTCGTGGAACCAAGATATCCTGAAGAAATGTAAGAAAGTATTATATTCAACCTATTATGAACCCATAATAACCTATGCAGCTGGATCGTGGACTACAACAAAATGCGAGGAGAGTAGAATACGGCCAGTGAATAAGGACAGGAATCTTGAAACTTCAAGACAGGATAGAAACAACAAAGCTGAAGTGGTATGGGCATATGAGAAGGGGAAAAGAAAGAGTGCCAAAAAAGCTTTTTTAGAGAAGTTAACAGGAAAGGGACCATAAGGAAGACCCCGAAAGATGTGGACAGATTCAGCGTGTGGGAGTGCATAGAGAAGAGGGGAGGCAGAAGATGTACTTAAAAAAAAAAGAGAGAGAAGAGTGGTGGAGAGACAGGCAACAATGGAGGTCCTTGACTCACAACCTGACCCAGTAAGCTGGAAACGGGAAATGAAGATGATGATGAAGCATTAAACACTTGAATATTAATAAAAAAAGTATCCCTTCTGACTGTGGCATATTTCATAGAAGTCATGGACATTCTACTGAAGGAAATACTTAAATCTAACATTCTCATAGATGCTACAAAAAAAAAAAAAAAAAAAAAAAAAAAAAAAAAAAAAAAAAAAAAAAAAAAAAAAAAAACAACTACGGTTACAATTCTACTAACTGATGACTTCAAAATTCTAGCATTGTCTCCACACATTACATGAAAAAGCATTGGTCGTGTGTTTATAAAGGGTTCTCTTTCAAATGTGCTTGATGGCAGAGAAGACAATCTGTACAAAGACGGTGACAAGGAAAAAAGTGATAATGAATTTGAATCATCTGATGGTGATGTCTGACTAAACAATTAAATGGCAGAAAATGTATTCTGTATGCTTTGTGTGCTTCATTATTTTTTTATGATTACCCAGGGATAGGCTTCAAATCGTTGCTGCCTTATAATCTTAATAAATACTGTATACAGCCCCACCTCTTTAGAGATTGATTTTACATTGAAATACACCAGTTCCAGATCTCTTCAAAGCCTTCCATATTGTATATGGTAGGTTATAAGCAGCAGCAGGTTCCTCTTTGATATACCTTCAGTAACCCTCAAATATGAAAATGTTTCACACATCTAACGGCAAGTTCCACGCGGCAGATATGAAATGTTAAGATGCCTTTAGATTTAATTTAACACACCAAATCTGCCTGTTGCAAATTGTGCCATTAAACCCCTTTCAACCTGTATAAGGCACTAATACTTTTTAGAAGAAGAGGGATCATGTATTTTTTATTTTGTATATATTCATATGCTGACATACAAACAAATTTTGTTACTTCTTACATTTCTCTACCAATACTACCACATCTAAATAAGATCCAAAACAATTCTGCCACAGATTAGAGAAGCAAGGAGTACAGTAAGATATCCTAATGGGTACTTAAAATAAAATGTTAATTTTGGAATCGTTAACATAAAATATATGAATATATTATTGTGAATGGTCATCGTCAGCAGTTACTCGTTTCTGAGTTTACAGATTTCTTGGCTAACAGCTCACTTCAATTCACAGCAGTTTGTGTTTAAACTTACGGTGACTGTACAAGCCAATTCTCGCGTAGAACATACGTCCACAGATTGCGCAGCTGAGGGATGGGGGAGATCTTGGGTGGGTTTGGTGAAGTTTGCGTTCCTGTTGTTTAATATCTTCATGTCTGCGGCATTCTTGTTCGAAGTGTTGAACTGAGGCATAGACAATTTGCCGCCAAAGTAAACGGTCTTTGGCAAGTGTTTACCAGGTTTGTGGGTTTATTTCTGCCATCTTTAAGGTTTCTTTCAGTTTGTCTTTGATACGTCTCAGAGGGGCGCCCTGTGGTCTTGAACCGGACCTAAGTTCACCACACAGGATCTGGCACGGTAGTCAGGTGTCATTCATACAGCGCACATATCCTGCCCATCCGAGGCGATGGCCAACGACCAATGCCTCTACAGTCTTAGCACAGGCTTTCTCGAGAACTTCAACATTAGAGATGTAGTTTTCCCACTTGATGTTCATGATGGAGCGTAGTTTCATCCTTGACATTCCTTTCCTCCATTCAACACTCTACACTTCCTCTATTCCAATTACATGCAGATTCATATCACATGGTGCAAGTAGGGCAAAAGATCTCTATAGGTCGATGCCTCAAACAAATAACATTAAAAAAAAGTTTTACATTTCACAGCCATAGAGAAGAGTAGAGATGACTACATCCTGGTATACCATTAGTTTTGTGTGCAAATTGTAAGATTTTTATTCCTAAAGACTCTGTGTAATAGTCGGCCAAAAGCCACATGGGCAGCACGAAGCCTGTCCACATCCTGTTCTGAAGTACAGCTCTTTGACAAGATACTTAAATGAAGTGGTCTACTTGTTGTTTGAGACGGTAATGTTAAATTCTGGAATGTTAGTCCCTGGTGCAGGCTGAGCAAGTACCTTGGTATTTTTGGCGTTGATGGTGAGGCCAAAAAGGTCACATGCATCCTTGAAACTGTTGACTGACTGTTGCAATTTCTCAGGCGTGAGAGCCGATGATGCAGTATCATCAGCATACTGGATTTCAGTTACTCTAGTAACACTGAGTAAGTCTAAGGTAAAGTGTGTACAGATTCCTTTTGTCCCGTAATTGAAAGTTGTGAATGTTCAACCCAAGTGCACATGTATCAAGAGAGGTTCTATTTGTGGTGGCTGGTAGTGTGGTGTGTTGTCTAAATTTGAAGAGGAGAATATTGGAACAAACACAAACAACCAGTTCCCAAGACAAAGAAATTAATCACAAGCAATTAAAATTCCCGACTGGCCGGGAATCGAACCCGGGACTCTCTGAACCGAAGGCCTCAACGCTGACCATTCAGCCAAGAAACTGGACTGAAATATACAGTAACTGATTTATACAAATGTTATTTTAAAGTAAGGACTGGTTTTCCGCATCTCTTAAAAATCCTCCTTGTTCGCTTCTTTACGCATGTGCACTAACTCTCAACATCCCTTGCGCACATACGTATGCTTAGCGCAAGAGGTATGGTCAGTTACCTGCTCTTCACAGGACGGAATGTGTCACCAACAGAGATTCATTGTCAGATCTGAGAGCTATGAAAGATGGAAAATTCCATAAGAGGGTAAGGTTGTTCAAGGATGGTCAGGAGGATGTTCATTATGACCCACACTCTGGTTGGCCAACTATGATCAGCAATGATATTGTGTATGAGGTTGACACCACCAATTATGCAATTATGTCGTTTCACTTCCCACATGTTTAAAGGTCAGCCCTCTAAAAAATTGTGCAAGAAAAATTGACCCACAGAAAGCTGTCCAATCAGCGAGTTCCAAAATTGCTGACCAAATAACTCAAAACGAAGAGATGTGCCTGTGCCTTGACACTTGTGGCCTGGTACCAAGACAAAGTGCATTATTGGACCAAATCACCAAGAGGGATGAGATATGGGTATCCTCTGTGACCACTGAATCCAAGCAGCAATCAATGGAGCGGTGATGCACATCTCTGACAAAAGTGAAATTCAGGCAGAATTTTGCAACTTGTAAGGTTATGGCAGCTGTGTTTTGAAAGACGTAATGTTCTACTTGGGGACTTTGTGCTGTTAGGTACAACAATCAATGGGCAAAAGTGAAATTCAGGCAGAATTTTGCAACTTGTAAGGTTATGGCAGCTGTGTTTTGAAAGATGTAATGTTCTACTTGGGGACTTTGTGCTGCTAGGTACAACAATCACTGCAGCTGCATATTGTGTGAACTTGAAAAAACTTTGCCATGCAATCCACAATAAATGTCGTGGCCCTCTGTACGCGACAATGCAAGCCCTCATTCTGCAACTCAAACATAAGCTCACGTTGAATCATTTGGTTGGCAGTAATTCGATCAAGCTCCCCATTCACCAACTCCCCCAAAGCCCTGACCTTGCTCCTAGCAACTACCATCTCTTACTTCATCTGAAAAGGTTTTGAGCCAGTAAGCATTTCCAAACATTACATACTTATCTTCCGAAAGGACAAACCTTTAAACAAAGATGGAAACTATGCTGAAAAGTAGCTGAATGTTTGTAGAATCAGAAGAAATATAAATTGTACGAAAATATTTAGTATTTTTTATGTTATTGCAACATGGCCCCTACTTTAAAAAATACCCCTTGTACAATAAAACTAATTTCAGAATTCAAAATGCTAGTTTACTTTCAGTACAAGAGTAATATTATGCCCAACACTTAATAAGAGAGTTAGCAATCTACTGGAAACAGATATACACTAAAGCAAATCATTACACACTTTACATACTTAAGTCATCCAAATTCACCACCAACCACCTCTAAAATCACACAACCTCTTCGAACAATACACTCACCCACTGGAGCTTTGCATTTCCTAACACCTTATTCTGTTAGCCACACATCCTGGCTGCAGAAATGTCTCAAAATGATACAACTGGAAAAGGTTGTGGAAAAGAAAAGATCAGTAACTGCCAACATCAACCTTAGAAACCAGAGAAAAATGTCATTTTAAC
This sequence comes from Anabrus simplex, assembly GCF_040414725.1. NCBI lineage: Eukaryota > Metazoa > Arthropoda > Insecta > Orthoptera > Tettigoniidae > Anabrus > Anabrus simplex. The sequence goes on from NC_090269.1 coordinate 321,804,768, forward strand.
CACGGACATTTACATCAAAACTCTAAGAAACCTACTGATTGATATTCAGTGATATATGGTCGTTCATACAGGCATAACGATAATATTAAATTGTGAATATCACACAATCAACTTCTGAGTGCCTATAAGAGTCAATAATAGAATTCATAATTGCAGATGGGATACATCATAGCAAAAGTGATTCAAACACTTTCTCAATTTTGTAATCTGAATAACATATGGCATGTAGAATGTCTGAAAACATTCTCTACATTTCAAAAATAATTTTTGGCAGAAGTAAATATTTCCACACATTTAAAGACAATATGTTTTTATTTGTACATATTTTAAACATTCTGTTAAACAATTGGCTGTCCAACTCAAGGTAGCACAGTTCAAAGCCAACTTCCCTCCTATTACAGAAAAGCATAGCTGAGACATGAATTGATGATGCAGGTCATTATTATTAATTTTGAAACCATAAAATAAGCATACAGGCAGCAGAAATGACATTTCTGAGGGATATGCCCCAGAAGTTAAAGACAGATCGAGTGAAAAAACCAAGATACACAGAAAGGGTCAAAGGTAGGAAAATAAAAACAAAAGCCTGAAATAGTTTTGACATATTAAACAGAGAAATATGAAAGAATGTCAATTCAAGTTTGGAGTTACAACTGAAGGAAAGAGAAGAAAAAGAAGACTCAGAATACAAAGGTTGAACCTGAATGAGAACAGTATAAGGAAAGAAGATGTGGACTTTTTTTTTTGCTAGGGGCTTTACGTCGCTCCGACACAGATAGGTCTTATGGCGACGATGGGATAGGAAAGGCCTAGGAGTTGGAAGGAAGCGGCCGTGGCCTTAATTAAGGTACAGCCCCAGCATTTGCCTGGTGTGAAAATGGGAAACCACGGAAAACCATCTTCAGGGCTGCCGATAGTGGGATTCGAACCTACTATCTCCCGGATGCAAGCTCACAGCCGCGCGCCTCAACGCGCACGGCCAACTCGCCCGGTAAGATGTGGACTGAACATGGCCGTGGGTGAGGAGTGGTAGAAAGATAAGAGTAACTATATCTGCCCTGATCTGGATGCAGAAGAATAAGTGGAAATGATGATGATGATAATAATGAACATACAGTACATATATAAACAGTATATTGGTAGAAGTTAATTCTAGACCTGGTGATAACTTTCCATGGGCAGTGGTTTTACATCTCACTAATACTTCGGGCTTTTGGCAACACAAAATAATACCAGAGAAGGCTATCGCTAAGAAAGTAGCAGCCATGCCCTTAACTGGGCTACACTCCAGGCATTTGCCTAGTGTGAAAATTGCAAACTAATGAAAACTATCTTCAATACTGTTGATGGTGGGCTTCGAATCTACCATCTTCTGAATTCAAGCTTACAGCAACACTACCCATGCTGCATAGCCAACTTGCTGGATGGTGATAATAAGGGCTAGGACTTTTATGTACCGGTATTTACGCATTCTATTCCTTTCAGTATGCCTGCCAGTAAACTAGAAATCTTTACAAATTGTGTTATTGCCAGCTTCAGATAATTATGCATTTGCATATTGCATATGCGATCGCATATTTTGAGCAGTTTTATCTGAACACTGCATAGTTTGGGTTTTTCCTCCTGTTAGGGCATACTTCAAAAGTACTTTTTGTCTTGAGAGTAGACATCAGCTTCTGCAGGACACTATTGGAAAATTTGACATGTATTTGAGAGAGATGAAGTGTTGAGCTGTGCTGGTTACCCTCAGATAGGCTGTTTGATATGTTGGCAGCGTGTTTAAATTTACCAACACCAGCTCTACATCCACTATGGTTCTGCCTACCTGTAAAGCAATTAGGTGGGTAATGATTTTTGAAATTTCCCTTAAAGAAGGGCTGTCTTTTCCTCATTTTGTAAATACAGGTAGACCTCGTTATATGCCAGTTACGTTTCGCGGAATTGCCGTGCGTACCGCATTTGCGTAAATCGAGTACTTCAATATGTAAAATATAGGGTTAAGTTTCAGTTTACTCACAAATGAAGTTTAAAATAGCAGAGATTCTTAGTATTTTTTACAAAAAATAACCATGATCATATTTCTGAAATGCATTTTAATGAAAAATTTATAGTTAAAAATTTAACACTGAAATTCACAATCTCTCTATATATAAAATAAGAGTTTTGTCTGTATATTGCTAAGAATTTGAAAAGAATGGTATTTCTTTTTCTTTGCTAGGGGTTTTACATCGCACCGACACAGATAGGTCTTATGGAGACGAGAATGGTATTTCTGTATCGGTCATGTCCACAGTAACAAGGAAATGCACTTTTTACTTTTCCGTAATTTCTGTCTGTCTGTCTGTCTGTCTGTCTGTCTGTCTGTATGTATGTATGTATGTATGTATGCATGTACACGCATCACGAGAAAACGGCTGAAGAGAATTTAATGAAAATCGGTATGTAAAGTCGGGGGTGAGCCACTACAATCTAGGCTATAAATAATTTTATTCACGCTGAATAAAATGGTAGTTTAGGGGAAGGCCTAAAATTTTATTCTCTAATATTTATATTATTAGTGGTCCTATCGATAAATACTACATAACTAAAGTTATATAGAATTAGATTTCCGATCATTTATGTCTTATACATTTTTACCATACCGGCAATGATAACACAGATATTCAACAGTTGCTGTATTTTTCAATGATGTACTTTCTTGTTTGTGGCCATCAGGCATCCTTGACGATCATGTTCTCGTGGCCTGCACCGATGTTGCACCTTACATGTGTAAAGCCATGGGAGGTCTTGGGATATTATATCCCAAAACGATATATGTCACTTGTGTAACACATGTAGTTCAGCGAGTCGCTGACGCAGTCCGGGCTTACTGTCCTGAAGTAAATGCATTGATCTCTACAGTAAAAAGAATGTCCCTGAAGGCTCCAAGTCACAAGAAATTCTTTTTGCATGTGGTTGATGATGTTTCGCTACCGCCTTCACCAGTTCATACGTGGCTCAAAGCTGCAGTTTATTACGCCGATCATTTTGAGGTAGTAAAAACAGGCAATTGAAGACCTCGATTCTGAAGAAGCTGCTTCTATTAAAGAAGCTTAAGGAGTCTTGAGCAAAGATGGTGTTCATGAGCAACTTATACTTATTCGTTCCAATTTGCATTGCACACCTTCAGCCATTAAGAAATTGCAAGAAAAAGAACTGCCTCTTCACATTATTATTGGAATTGTTTGAAGAATATTACATAAAATGAACTTTAACATAAACCCCATATAATCACAGGTAACTACTTCTGCAATTCTTGATCATACACTCCACCTTTACAATACAATTTGCCTGTCTTTATTAAGACAACATTAAAATTCGATATGTTTTGTCCTTTATCCCGACATCTTCAGTCGAAAAATAAATTTACAGACCTAAAAAATGAAAAACAAGCATTTTACAAGCGTAATCACCCAAACCGAAGATCAGCTTCTAAAGTAGCTGTATCTGTACTTCGTTTTCATTTGTGTGAGAGCAGAAAATGTATACATTCACGGTTATGTTGTCATGAAAGATCTTTCTGAAAATTGCAGAGTATGGGGGATGTCAAGGATACAAAAGTCGATCAGAGATGTGGAGTTGCGATACAGGGTCTTCATAGGAGAGTCACAAAATACTTCAGGTAGATGATCTTCATCAATGGAGGGCAGATCTTGTTCAGTTTCCAGGAAATGATTTCTGAACCATGAGATTTTCTGAACCAATGATGGAAAAAATGTCTGAATGTGGATCCTGTAAATTCCAAGCATTTCACTATTACATCATTTACACTGACTACTAGTTTCTTTTTTTATCATACAGGAAATCATGAATTGTTGAGAAAGAATTGAATTCGGATTTGCTAATTCAGCATGCCTATATACTCATTTTAACAACTTTCAGAGTTTCATTCACCACATCATCGAGTTCTGCAGGCAATTAGCAAGTTCTTAGTGCTTCATAATGGATGTAACGATATGTCAACATTACACAAAGGGTGACAATCCTTGCGTACACAATTACTCCTTTATATTTTCCAGGTGAGGCCCTAGCACCGTCGGTAGGTAATCCCACGCATTGCTCCCAGTTAAGTCCATTTTCAGCCAGGAAAGTGTTGAGAATCACAAATGTACTCTCAGCATTCACGTGCATAGGCAAGACTGAACAAAACTGCAGGTGGATCATGTTTTCAATTTCCTATGAAATTAAAGTTCATAATTTTGTATTTTAGAGATATCAATGCTTTTGTCGAGCTGTAACGCGTAGTATTCACCCGTTTTCACTCGTTCCAACAATGTATCCCGTATATTTCCTGCTATTTCTTCTATTCTTCGCTTGACGGTGTTATCAGACAACATTATAGCACCCAACTGTTTTGAGGACATTTCACCAACCACAGTATTTACCATCAGTTTTGTTGGAAGTAGCACTAGCTTCTCTCGAATGGTACGTGGTTGACCATGTATTGCAATTAATAGCGAAATTTATATGATACTAAAATTACATTTTCCTCATATTCCATAACATTGTTCATGAAGTTGAGCGAGTTTATTGTGAAGGTAGTTGACTGGCTTCAGCTGCATAACCACGCATTCGATGGTTTCATATATTTGTTATATAAAACATCACCACACAACACGAACTGGGGCTTCTGACTATATCCAATATTCACCACAGTAAATCCCAGTAGAGATATTTATCGTCATATATACAATGTTTATGCACTTCACTTTACAAATAAAAAATCTTGTATAATCATCCTTTGCCACACAAAAAACCATCTATATTAGATGGGACGATATAATTTTTTTTATATTGAAAAGAAGGATTATATGACTTCTTATTTGTAAAGTGATAACCGTCAATACAGAATGAGATTTATAACACGCAATGTTTTTGCACTTGTTGAACAGTTTTCCATCTGGTGGATCAGGTTTCCAGAACACTCAGTTGCATCATTGTTCAAAAAGGACACTTAACTAATTACTGAAATTTTCATTCCAGCTGGCCTCTTTCAATGAAACTATCTCCAACCAGCGATTCATATTATCGTCTGCAAGTACTGTTACACTTACACTTTATTACTGTTCACTTTTTGCTTCCTGCAGTTTGAGTACATGGAAGAGCGAAGACAGAGTCTTTATTTATATTAATGTAAAATGAAGGCATCAAGTGACACAATTGACTGCGCTGGCGCTACTGGCTGTGAACCAAACCAAGCTACCAACAAAGACAATCCATGACATCTATACCCCACTTTAAGGGTTGTACCATATATCAGCCAAGTTAAGAGTTACCTGCCCATAAGTTCTACAATAAAGACATTGTTTCCAAATTTAAAATAATGATCTATGAATTGGACACTGAACTCAGGAAAGGTGCAAGGTTCCAAATTCAAGAAAAATGTGATAAGTGGTTTGAAAGGTGCAGAATACTGAGGAGGATTACATGTAAAAAAGGCTATGCCCGCTGAGAATTCCAAGAGGTTATAAATGCCGCTGCTAGATGGCAATAGTGCTAAGTTGCCCGATGATTTCTTAAGAATGGTGCAATGTGCCATTCAATTTTTTAAATTTCTCTTTCCTGGCATGATAAGTGTATGCATAGACTTTTATTCTGTCCTATTATTTTAATAACTGCCCTTCAAATTATAAGGTATACAAATATTCCTTGAGACTCTGAGTTTGCCTTGATACAGAAAGAAGTCAGCGATGAAGGCATTTGTACCCAGTGACCTATGCAAAATGGTCGAGGAAGTAAAAGTTGTTAAACCTTTCAAAGTAATTTCCATGAACAGTTCAATGTTTTTAAACATTCAAGCTGTGGCAAACAAGATAATCTCTAGAAAATATCTGGACATTTCCAAAGCTGTCAGCATCACATATGATTCATCAGATGTAGAACGTGTAACAGTAAATGAATGTTACACTGACACTGAAAGGATCCCCGAGGTGAAAGTCCTTATAAAAGGGAAACATGCAAGAAACATTCAATCTGCTATCTTTGAATCTAGTTCCTCAATGAACCTGGAAAGGAATGAGCATAAAGAATATTATATGCAGGTCTGTGGAGAGTGACTGAGAACACAACAGCTAGAATAATTTGATGGGACTACTATTCAATCGTGTGTGCACAGTAAAATTTTGCTCTTTAAGTACATAAAATTAACATTACTATTACGGCCCTCTTAGATATCATATGTTAAGATTAAGTTTGCATACTAAAGTGACAAATCCTTTCACTCAGCTCTCCTAGAAGTGGCTCCATCTGTTCATACACTAACATAACCCTTCCATTTTAATTCGTTTTGGAGCACATATTCATCAGTCACACGAAATATTTCTTCACTGGTGACTCACTTGTGAAGTTCTTTGGAAAATAAGAAATTCGTTGCAATTACGTCTTCATCGATGTACTGAATATAAGCAAGTTGTGTGAGGCTACTAATATTGATGGACTCATTTATCTGAAATGAGAATTTCTGACTGCTGTTGGTATTCTCCCTCATAATGCTCTCAATATAACTGGAGATTGATGCAAGTATAATGGACTAGTATAACTTGGAAACAATGATCTAACCCATGGGTAAATGATGGAAATACCGAGCTCGATGATGATTATTATTACTATGATTATGATTATTATTATGACTTGTGAGGTGTGGCTATGAAGTTGTTTACATCTATTAGTATTATTATTATTATTTTTTACATAGTTATGTACAGACTTTATTTGGTATAAATCGTAATCATGTTATTTGTGAGGTTATGACATGAAACATATGTTGTATGTTTATTAATATGAGTTTATTTAATTTATTATTACCTGTAAATATGATGTAAAAATCCAGTGTAATGTTGTGCAACACACTGCAATAGTCCAGAACAATGCATTTTGCCACTGGAATTGTGTAGAAAACTCCTTTCATTGCAAATAGGCTATTGGAGACTCTTGAAATTACTAGATAACATGTTGTGTCATTCTTCTAGCAGCCTGGCCAGGCAATGCATATAAAGAGGCAGTCTTGGGAGTTGTTTAACGAGATTTGTAGTGAAGTCGTTAGCCGAGTGTTTGAAGTCAAGTATGTGAACTATGTTGGGTTGGTAATTGGTTGACATGCAAGTGTTGCAGTCTCCTTTTTCTTCTTCTTCCTATCAGTCAAGTGTTGTAAATAAAAGGAGTGTACACAAGTGACAGTATCGCATGCGTGCATCTTTGTAGTTACAACATTGGCGACCGTGACAAGGATGCAAGAATAATATTTGGTAGTGAATACGAGTGTAAGTAGGAATCGGAACAAAATGCAAGTGATACTGGAAGATATGTCTGTACGACAAGTTAAAGACAAACTCGCAAAGAGAAATCTTCTGACGAACGGCAAGAAGAAATCATTGAAGACACGGTTACGAGAAAATCTCATAAAAACTGTGAAGATCCCGGAAAGTTCTTTTTATCGAGGTGGACAAAAATCGGGACTCATCATCAGAAGACAAGGTAAATATGACTATAATGTGTTCCAACTTAATGAGCATGATACAGGCACTTAATTCCACCTTAACTGAATAAATTTCGAAAGTAAATGACAAAATCTTAGACACTGATTCACGAGTTAATTCCACCTTAATGAAACAGAATGACAAACGTTCAGACAAAATTTCTCAAGCTAATTTAGTTTTAACCGGACAAATATCACAAACGTACATGGAGGTTTACAAAGTAGAACAGTGCCTAGAATCAAAAAATTCAACTGCAGATGATAAAATTTTGCAGATGAATTCCCAAATTAGTGACATCACCAATCAATTAACACAGCAGATACCGGACATCCAGTCAAAACTGGGACAGGTGGAGCAGATCGATAGTAGGGTGAGCCAGCTGGAAGGGGACATCTCAAACCTCAAGCAGGTGGTGGAAACCCAGGTTTCTGGCATAAAACAACCGAGTGAGGGGGAAATTTCGACCATCAAGGGAGATGGGTAGAAGATGGATTAACTCGAACAGGACCTATCGCCACACCTCCAAACCCCTCAAACCTAACCAGCAATATAGGACACCCAGACCCGAAGGTGATTATAGAGAGCCTTCCGGAATTCCAAGGGCGGCTGGAAGTGACTAGCTTCATCGAGGGATCGGTCAGTCTACTAGGAACGACTCGGAGGACATCTTCGCTCAACTCATCACACCGCGGTTAAAAGGACAAGCTGCTACTTGGTGGAATACCTTGAAGGGCTTAAACTGGACTGATATGAAGAGGGAATTCCTTGCTAGGTTTAATTTTGAAGGGGTGAAGAACTCTGTGAAAAGGAAGCTACTGAGTGATGCATAAACGATCGGCATGAGAGCTAGCGCGTTCGTACTCCAGAAGTACCAGCTCTTCAAGTGGCTGCAACCTGAAGGAAGCGAGAACGAGATCTTACCAGACATCATAGAGCTACTCCATGAAAAGATTAGACCCCTAGTGAATGTATCGTAACCGGAATCCTTTGATGATCTGCATAGAATCATCGCCCAGTTGGAAGAACACAAGAGTAAAGCCAAAGAACAGACCGGCTCGGCTAGGAAATGCTACCAATGTGGAAGAACGGGACACCTGAAGAACAAGTGCCTAGCTGTGACGTCGGAAAAACTAGGTCCGGCCCATTCTGGATAAGGGGGGAATGGGACCTGAAGGAGGAATGAGCCTCAAGACCCGACAGACAAGCAGGAGAGGGATTGGTCAGATTGTGAGCAGAACAGGCCAACCTTGCCTAGCTATCATCTTGAGGATAGGCAATGAGAATTTTTCAGCCATACTCGACAGTCAAGCCAAGCCATTCATTTTTAAATGGGACTGTTGCCAGATTTCTACCGCCTATGAAGTCTCACCATCTCGGAAGGGTAGTGGGAGCAGCTGACGGGGTGACCTATTCCATCCAAGGACAGATTAACCTCACCACTAAATGCATGGACCTGCCTATTGTAATTAATGTTGCAGTGATTCAGAATCTAATACCTGACATCATATTAGGTCACGACTTGCTGGTAGAATATAAGGTGATCCTAGACTACGCAGCTCATGAGGTCTTTTTGGGAAAGGACAGACATCTGAGGGTCACCTGGCACAATGGAAATCTCCGGACTCTCAAGGATGCGGAAATCGACGTAGACACGGGAGATATCCAGTTAACGCATCTTCAACCAAATGAAGAAGAGGAGCTGAGACATGCCTTAAAGGACTTTCCAGAAGTCATCACCAATAAAATCAGACGGGCTACCACTGTAACGCACACCACTGAATGCAGCACTTCCTCACCCATCAAGCAACGCCTATATCCAATCAACTTCGTCAACCAGAAGATTCAAGAGATGGAAGGGCAAGGTCTCATCGAACTCTCTACATCCCGTTGGGCTTTGCCTATCGTCCTACCGAAAAAGAAGAATGGGGAGTATCAACTGTGTGTGGACTCAGCAGGTTGAATGAAAAGACGGTTAGTGACACCTACCCCATGCCTGACGTGAAAGACTCACTGAAGCAAGTAAGTGGGTCAAGGACTTTCAGCTCGCTGGATTCCAACTCCAGATACAGGCAACTAGAGGTCAAGGAAAGTTCTAGACCACTGACTGCCTTCATGACACCAAGAGGATTGTACCAGTTTACAGTAATGCGTTTTGGATTGAAGAATGCTTCTGCAACCTTCAAGCGACTGATGGATAAGGTACTGTCAGGATATATTGGAGATTTCTGCCAAGTGTATCTTGACAACATCTTAATCCACAGCAAAAACTTTCACGAACACCTTGTACACCTGAAGAAAGTGCTACTTCACCCAGTCCCGCGCAGAATATCTTGGCCACCTAACATATGAAGGTTTAGAAAGGCAATCAGAGAAGAATCGACCTATCGAGGAAGCTGAACGCCCATGGACCAAGCGACAAGTACGTCAGTTCCTTGATTTGTGTGGATGGTATAGCAGCTTCGTGCCACACTTTGAAGAGAAAGCAATATAACTCACTGATCTACTCTATAACAACCGCCCGTTCTGACGGCCCAGCAAGGAAGAGGCAGCATTCCAAGGTATTAAGGCTGCGATATGCAATGCTTCCGGTTTAGCCCACCCAACCTTCAATGGAAGATATAAATGCAGACGGACGCCAGCGATTCCAGCCTAGGAGCAGTGTTATTCCAGGAGAGGAGTGACGGTGGAAGGGACATCATCAAGTATGCCAGCAGAAAGCCATCTCCCACCGAAGAATATTACTGCATGGCCAAGAAGGAAGTCTTAGCCGTGGTGTGGGCCATGGGCAAATTCAGAGGCTACTTGGAAGGAAGGAAGTTCCAGCTCTACACCGATAACACAGCTCTCAAATGGTTGAACTTGGTCTCTGGCTCAAAATCTAAACTGATGTGATGGGCTCTGTTAATGGCAGAACTTGACTTTGATGTGTGCTGCGTCCCAGGACCGACGAACATAGGAGCAGACAGTTCATCTAGGCACTCGGCAACGAAACCTGAAGTTAGGAGCACCATTGTCGAGAGGGAGTTTCCACAAAATCACCAGAGCAAACCCAATGAACCTGTCCTTATGATCATCAAGAAAGAACTTGATCTGGGAGTAATCAAGCAATGGCAAGAACAAGACAAGCCCTGCAGGACCATGACGCAGTGGATTAGGAGACAGAACACAGTTGACTCGTCCCGAGGTAATTCAAGATGTGCTACAAGAACTTCTGGGTTAGCAGAGGACTCTTGATGTACAGACCTAACCTCTCCGACACGCCTGCAGTAGTGGTGATCCCTAGACAGCACACAACGGACATCCTCGACAAGTTCCACGAAAGCACTGAAGCCTGACATCCAGGAGGTGAAGAGACATATCAGGTTCCCTATGGGAATCAACATCTATATCATATCAGTCTATCTGACGAAGATTCTTCTGAGGCAACATGCGGAAAGCCATCTTGGTGTATGTGAAGGGGTGCTACATCTGCGCCTGCACCAAGGCAAGCAATAGGAAGGCAGATTCCAGTCAGCGAGGAAGACAGCTGTAACGTCCTTGGGAGGTCAAAGCCCTGGACTTGATGGGTCCTTACCCTAGAATACCATGGGGTAAAACCGAACTCCTAGTAATCAGATCAGACGTATAAAAAAAAAAAAAAAAAAAAAAAAAAAAAACAAAACAGATCAGATGTAAGGCTTTTCAGGCGTTTGCTCTATTAACCAGCGTTTCGTCTTAGGTCTGACACTGGGCTCATCAAAGTGGGATTTGTCAGACCCTACCCACTGATGCTGGGGTGTATGCAGGTGAACTTATCAGAAGCCCACTATAAGAGGCACAGTCTGGTAACTGCATACGGGAGATAAATCTCCTAGTAATCACCGACCTCTTCACAAGATGGAGTGAAGCCTTTCCGATACCAGAAGCCACGAAGGGACGCATCACCAGTCTTCTACAGGATGAGGTATTCAGTCGCTAGGGTTTCACGCAGGTCTCGCACCTAAGTGGGTTGGTCCCGTCGAGGTGGATAAGCAGCTGGGCCATGGGGTCTACTTACTAAAGACCAACCCTCCTGTCAATGTCCATGCATCGGAGTTGCGGCGAATTACAATAAAGTACAAAAAAGTTTGAATGAATAGTATACCTTTAGTATTGATTGAAATGATTATTAAATACTATTTCAGGTGGATAAAAACTAAAAAAAATTAATTTGAGCTATTAAAAAACAAACGGTTTTTAAGAACCCAAAAATCTGGGTTCTAATTGTCACTATACTGTCGGTAAACTTAGTTTTGTTTCTTCTATCAGGCTAATGCTTCTATTACTTGGACTCGTCGATGGAACACACCATACAAGGAATTTGTCCATCTTCAAAACAGACTGTAAATAATTGAAAATAATAATACTGGCCAGCAATCATGTTTTTTTGGACTACTTCAGAGCACCATCAGTAATAGAGATGAATTGTAAGACATGGAACCTATACTCTTCAAAGAAAGTCTAACAATGGGTTGGTAAATAGGTATAGGAAGAAAGTAATAAAGTTGAAGAAGCACTAGCAAACAGAGACAAAGTTTCATCAACAACATAATAAAGTAGTAAAGGACAGGTAAAGTTCTGCTAATCCTGGCAGTTTGAGGGAAAAAACACCTACACAAAACATGTGGCAAGACAAAGTTGCATAACAGAGATGGAGAGGCAACAAATAAAAATAAACTGATAAGCAAATCTACAATATAACAATGTGAGCAAATAATTTACATTTACTTTAAAAACTTAGCAGCATGTAATAATGAACAAACAAACATCACAGTATTCCATCAGTGCTGTGGCAAACACAGCAACCTGTGATAAAATGTTCAAAAGAACACAATATGTAAAAGTCTGCAGCGTACCTGTCACCTTTGATGGCATACCAATTGCAGAACATTGCTCTACTTGGCTCCTTTAGTTAAGGAAGACATGCTTTCAATGTAGACATAGTTAATGTAATCTTAAAGCCTTTCAGTCTGTTGGAAACACTAATCATAACACACACTACACTATAACATACCTGTAAAAAAAAAAACTTCAATGCCACACATATATAGGTCAAACAAAACAAAATTTGCACGCCAGATATAAAGAGAACAAAAATGCAAGGAGACAGAATCAGCATTCAGGTATCAGAGAGCATGCATATGGCAATTCGCACCATTTCACAGACATAAACACAGATCTACAAATTTTACACATTGAAATTAAAAGCAAATCTTTGAACATTAAAGAAGCTATAAAAATTTACACACACAAAAAAGCCAACAAAACCAACCTCAACAAACACACACATTTAAAAAAAAACCTTCCCCCTCTTTGTGTTACTTAATTTTCGAGCAGTATTTCACATTTTTGCATTAGCGCCTAATGAATCCCACAGGAGGCTGCTCTGAAGCTAAATGTCTGGAATGTGGGTGAAGAGATAATTATCTGTCCTAAATTCTCTTAAGTTTGGCAGCATTCTTGCCACTCAAGATTACTCAAGGTTACTATTAGACACTGAATTTGTATGCAAATGCATATTTTGTTTGGCAATATGTAGACCTCCACAATAGACAAGGAATTGTGACTGAAGGTGAAATTGGATGAAACATTAAGTTTAATAGTGCATATATATATATATATATATATATATATATATATATATATATATATTTGAGATGAGTGCATACTCTTCAAATTTTGGATTTATTGTGCATGTTTTTGACTTGTTGTTGTTGGTGTTTGAGTCATCAGTCCATAGACTGGTTTGATGCAGCTCTCCATGCCACCCTATCCTGTGCTAACCTTTTCATTTCTACGTAACTACTGCATCCTACATCTGCTCTAATCTGCTTGTCATATTCATACCTTGGTCTACCCCTACCGTTCTTGCCACCTACACTTCCTTCAAAAACTAACTGAACAAGTCCTGGGTGTCTTTAAGATGTGTCCTATCATTCTATCTCTTCTTCTCGTCAAATTTATCCAAATCGATCTCCTCTCACCAATTCAATTCAGTATCTCTTCATTCGTGATTCGATCTATCCATCTCACCTTCAGCATTCTTCTGTAACACCACATTTCAAAAGCTTCTATTCTCTTTCTTTCTGAGCTAGTTATCATCCATGTTTCACTTCCATACAATGCCACGCTCCACACGAAAGTCTTCAAAAACATCTTTCTAATTCCGATATCAATGTTTGAAGTGAGCAAATTTCTTTTCTTAAGAAAGCTCTTCCTTGCTTGTGCTAGTCTGCATTTTATGTCCTCCTTACTTCTGCCATCGTTAGTTATTTTACTACCCAAGTAAAAATATTCATCTACTTCCTTTAAGACTTTGTTTCCTAATCTAATATTTCCTACATCCCCTGCCTACGTTCGACTGCACTCCATTACTTTTGTTTTGGACTTATTTATTTTCATCTTGTACTCCTTACCCAAGACTTCGTCCATACCATTCAGCAACTTCGAGATCTTCTGCAGTCTCAGATAAAATAACAATATCATCGGCAAATCTCAAGGTTTTGATTTCCTCTCCTTGGACTGTGATTCCCTTTCCAAATTTCTCTTTGATTTCCCTTACTGCCTGTTCTATGTAAACATTGAAAAGGAGAAGGGACAAACTGCAGCCTTGCCTCACTCCTTTCTGGATTGCTGCTTCTTTTTCAAAGCCCTCGATTCTTATCACTGCAGACTGATTTTTATACAGATTGTAGATAATTCTTCGTTCTCGGTATCTGATCCCTATCATCTTCAAAATCATAAAAAGCTTGGTCCAATCAACATTATCGAATGCCTTTTCTAGATCTACGAATGCCATGTACGTGGGCTTGTCCTTCTTGATTCGATCCTCTAAGATCAGACGTAAAGTCAGGATTGCTTCACGTGTTCCTACATTTCGTCTGAAGCCAAATTGATCTTCTCCCAATTCAGCTTCAACTTGTTTTTCCATTCTTCTGTAAATAATACGTGTTAAAATTTTGCAGGCATGAGATACTAAACTAATGGTGCGGTAGTTTTCACACCTGTCAGCACTGGCTTTCTTGGGAATAGGTATAACAACATTCTGCCGAAAATCGGATGGGACTACTCCTGTCTCATACATCTTGCACACTAAATGAAATAACCTTGCCATGCTGGTTTCTCCTAAGGCAGTCAGTAATTCAGAGGGAATGTCATTAATTCCAGGTGCCTTGTTCCTATTGAGGTCACTCACAGCTCTCTCAAACTCTGACCTCAAAATTGGGTCTCCCATTTCATCAGCATCAACAGCCTCTTCATGTTCCAGAACCAAATTATCTACATCTTTACCTTGATACAACTGTTGGATATGCTCCTGCCATCTTTCTGCTTTGTCTTCTTTCCCTACAAGTGGCTTTCCATCTGAGCTCTTAATATTCATGCACCTAGATTTCCTTTCTCCAAGGGTTTTCTTGATTTTCCTGTATGCAGCATCTACCTTTCCCAGGACCATACAGCCTTCGACATCCTTGCACTTCTCCTTCAGCCATTCTTCCTTAGCTGCCTTGCACTTTCTATCCACTTGATTCTTTAGTCGCCTGTATTCTTTTCTGTCCTCTTCATTTCTAGCATTCTTGTATTTTCGTCGTTCATCAATCAGGTCTAGTATCTCCTGAGTTATCCACTGATTCTTAGTTGATCTTTTCTTCCTTCCTAACATTTCTTCAGCAGCCCTACTGACTTCATTTTTCATGACTCTCCACTCTTCCTCTATAGTCTTTCCTTCAGCCTTTTCATTTAGTCCTTGTGCAACATGTTCCTTGAAACAATCCCTCACGCTCTTTTCTTTCAACTTGTCTAGATCCCATCTTTTTGCATTCTTTCCTTTCTTCAATTTCTTCAACTTCAGATGGCATTTCATGACCAACAAGTTGTGGTCAGAGTCCACATCTGCTCCTGGGAAAGTTTTGCAATCCAACTCCTGGTTTCTGAATCTCTGCCTAATCATAATGAAGTCTATTTGATACCTTCCAGTGTCTCCAGGTCTCGTCCACGTATACAACCGTCGTTTGTGGTGTTTGAACCAAGTATTGGCAAGGACTAAATTATGATCAGTGCAGAATTCAACCAGCCGACTTCCTCTTTCGTTCCTTTGTCCCAATCCAAATTCTCCTACTGTACTACCTTCCCTTCCTTGGCCTACCACTGCATTCCGGTCTCCCATCACAATTAGATTCTCATCACCTTTTACATATTGTATTAAATCTTCTATCTCCTCATATATTCTTTCAATTTCTTCATCATCCGCTGAACTAGTAGGCATATAGACCTGCACTATTGTGGTGGGCGTTGGTTTGGTGTCTATCTTGACAACAATAATTCTTTCACTATGCTGGTCGTAGTAGGTTACCCGCTGCCCTATTTTCTTATTCATTATTAAACCAACTCCTGCATTTCCCCTGTTTGATTTTGTGTTGATAATTCGGTAGTCGCCTGACCAAAAATCTTGCTTTTCCTGCCAACGTACTTCACTTATACCAACTACATCTAACCTTAGCCTATCCATCTCCCTTTTCAGATTCTCTAACCTACCACAACGATTCAAACTTCTAACATTCCACGCTCCGACTCGCAGAATGTCAGTATCCATCTTCCCGATGATCGCCCCCTCTCGTGTAGTCTCCACCCGGAGATCCGAATGGGGGACTAGTTTACCTCCGGAATATTTTACCCGGGAGGAAGCCATCATCAGTACATCATTCATACAGAGAGAGCTACATGTCCTCGGGAGGTAGTTACGGCTGTAGTTTCCCGTTGCTTTCAGTCTTGTAGCAGTATCAACACAGCTAAGCCATGTTGAGTATTATTACAAGGCCGTATCAGTCAATCATCTAGACTGCCGCCCTTGCAACTACCGAAAGGCTGCTACCCCCTTTCGATGAACCATTCGTTAGTCTGGTCTCTCAATAGATACCCATCCGATATGGTTGCACCTGCGGCTCGGCTATCTGCATCATTGGGACACGCAAGCCTCCCCACCGCGGCAAGGTCACATTGTTCGCAGAGGAGGGTTTTTGACTTATATTGTGCATTTTTTAACACGTTTCACAAGCAGTCCTCAAGACAATGTAAAGTAATTAATGCCGTGAACTCTTTCAGCAATGAAACGATTGAAAAGCAACTGGCATGTATCAAGATACACTTCGAAATCCTACCACGTAGAATGAACCAAGAAGCTAGAAACACGTGGGTTGCAACTGGGTGATTTGCTGGATATTAAGGGGAACGTGAACTGGAAGGTATCAGAGGAAACCTCGCACTTCATCTGCAAACAAAATATTGAGATGTCCCTTAAACGAAATCCGGGCTATGGCATTATGATAGCTATTTTACTGTTACTGATAATGTGGATCTACCAGAATGTTTAACACCTACACTCGCTGTAAAGAGATTACTTTCCGCTTTGAAGCTAATTTTAACAGACAAATGCTTCAGATTAATACAAAAAACTTGCAGAAGACTGTTGTAGTATACTGCAAAGCAAACTACAGGAAAAGTAGGGTGAAGTAGGGTGTGCAGGGTAATATGAAAGAAGAATGTGCATTTAAGTGTGTTTCTTGACATCTGTGTTTTTTCTTCTTTTGCACTAGTACCTTACAACCTTACTAACTGATGTATCATGTGCGTTAGTTAATACAACACAGTGTCTTATCTAGGAGACGCTTGCATATTGTTTTAAGAATGAACATTGATAGACTGATACCTCCCACAAACTATGCATGGACTTTTTGTACTAGTGGAGCAGCTGCAGCTGTAAGTAGTATGATTTTTTGTATTTCATTCAGTTGTTTATTCACGGTCATGATTTTATATATTGGTGTGGGTGAATCACATAGGTCTAGTAAAGGAATCTTATAACTGCATTTCATACAAGTGTTTAATAGCATGAAGATAAGTGCATACTTAAATGCATATTTCACCACCTTTTGCAGCATAGTTGCATGCATATATTGGTGATTTATACAGCATTTAAATCCGATGTCTAGTTATTATTTATCACTAAAAGCATCGTCTTACAAGATACTCCTCAATTCAATTCCACACTTTTATTTCATCAAATCTCCACCATGCTTTAACTCCTTCATACACAAAAAGTAATTATAGAATGACCCAAGCAGCACTTTCCCTCCCCTCTCTTCTGAACGAGTTATTCCCGACAACCTCCCCTTTACCACCCTACATTACCAACCAAACCAACCTCAACAATTACACACATTTATAAAATTCTCCCTACTAACTTCCATACCTTTCACGCTTTTTGCGTGAGTACTTAATGCCACAGGCTACTCTGATGCTGAACGTCACAATGAGAAAGGAGTGTTATTCCCCAGTCAATGGAGCATTTTCGGTTATTTCTTTTCCTAAACAGGGGGATGTAGGATGCTAAAAGGTTTGTTTTTTCACCTATTCAATACATATAAATTTGACGCTGAACACTACACCTTTTCTCCCTTAATTGTTATAATGTAAATATTTTTAAACCTTTTATTTTCCTATGATTGCGTCAACTGTTTCTCCAGAGCACCACTGCCGAACTCTACTATGTTAATTTTACACATTGGTGCTGACCTTTTATCTATAAACCTATATGTTCAACCATCACTTTTGTACAACTATTTCCCATACTTAATTTTTGTATGTGTATTAATAATATGTATTAATTTGTGCATGTCAACCACTAACCAGGTACCTGATTTTTTACCTTGAGGTGATAATTTGACTGATGATGCCCTCAATGAAGGGCGAAACATGTCTCAAGTGGAATCAATAATAAATTCCTAATTTATAAAATTTATATGTATTGAATAGGTGAAAAAACAAACCTTTTAGCATCCTACATTCAGTATCTTCAATACGGATAACAATGATTTTTATCACTTAAACAGGGGGATAACGACATCCTTGTCATCCTTCCAAACTGCAATGAGCACTCTGTGAAGCCACTGTACACCCCGGATCCCTACTGCCTTAAATCATGTCCGTGCTGACTTTATCAATTCCTGGGGATTTTCCTTGCTGCATTATCTTAAGAGCAGCTTCTGTTTCTGCCCATGTAATGAGAGCTTCCTCTGTGTAGGTACCAACAGCTGGTTCCTTTTCTCTGATCTGCTTCTGTCTTGTTCAATAGGTAATCAAAATGATTCCTCGGAACCTCTCTGATGTCCTCTTCTTTCCTGGCCATGATTCCATTGGGATTGCTTTGATGTTTTTAACTTAATTCCTTTTGTTTTTGATTACCCTGAACAGTAGTTTCATACTTCTTCTGCTGTCCTCCTCCAGTTTTTTAGTAAAGTTCTGCCAGCATTTTATCTTCTCCTCTTCTACTACTTCTTTAACTCTCAGTTTCTTGCATGAGGTCTCTGATCTTCTCCTCATCCCTTACCAGTTCTGGCTTGGATTTCTCTCTTTTTTCTTCCTTTATTGAGGATCTTACACTTTCATTCCACCAGGGTGTCTTCCCCCCCCACCCCCCCTCCCCTTACTCTCGCAACTGTCTTCCTGTAAACCTCAAATGCTTCTTTGCCTTAGAAAATAGCCTCCTTAAATTACTAACGAAGTTGATGACAAAAAGGATCATAAAAGAAATTGACAACAAATTTCCAGAGGAACAATTCGGCATTAGGAAAGCAAGACGTACAATCTAGGCTATCAAAAACCTTTTTGATGACATGCAAGATGATCAACGCAGGGAAGACCAAACACAGGTCTTCAGGAAGGGAGGACGTCTCTCCTCAGAAGAAAAAGTATACTTCACGGAAGGACTACTACGAACTGTAAACAGTTTGAAATACTTGGGCCTAACATTGCAGACAACAGCGCACTCGTTCACGATTCACACAGCACAAAGAGCAGCAGCAACTACTAAAGCTATATATGATATCAGAATTATCACAAGAATATCTCTGAAATCTGCCATGGCCCTTTTCGAAATGAAAATAATCCCTATCCTTACTTATGGGATACAGTTAACCTGGGAAGAAACGTTTTTAATGGAAGACCTGCGAATGAAATTCGACCTGCCCTCTACACATGAATGAAGTCGATAGAAGACAGGGAGAGTAAAAGAAAGGAAATCTGGGCCAAATTCTATACAACTGAGGCAATGCTGAATAGATCATCGACAGGTACAAATCAAGAACTCCACCACTTCGTGAACTCTATTGCGATACACGGCTACCATCATAAACTATGCAAATCAAAATTATTTCACGACCCAGAACAAGACTGAGTATGTGATTTACGTGATAAATACTGTAGCCGATATCATGTAGTGACATGTGAAAAACGTTTGAAATCAATCATAGACTAGTGGACAAAACCATAGTCAAACAATAACTTTTGTATAATATGTGCACATTTCTACTTTATTATTATTATTATTATTAAATTTTGTTCATTCTAACTCACCACTCACCACTTCTTTTGTAGGCAGTTGTCCTGGTAGTTCCAATCTGTTGTTAATAATAATGTTATTTGTTTTACGTCCCACTAACTACGTTTAAGGTCTTCGGAGACGCTGAGGTGCCGGAATTTAGTCCCGCAGGAGTTCTTTCATGTGCCAGTAAATCTACCGACACGGGGCTGTCGTATTTGAGCACCTTCAAATACCACCGGAATGAGCCAGGATCGAACCTGCCAAGTTGGGGTTAGAAGGCCAGTGCCTTAACCGTCTGAGCCACTCAACCCGGCTCTAATCTGTTGTAGATAATTTCCTAGTTGTTATCTTTGGTACATTAATGTCTTTCAGATCTACTACTGATAACCGGTGGCTGCTACTTTCACTTGGAATTACCTTGACATCAGTCACAAGTCTACTTCTTTCTTTATTTATAAAGACATAGTCAATGACCGTCTTGCTCTGTCCATCCCAGTTGTATCGGGTAATCTTGCGACTGACTCTCTTGCTGAACTTACTCCTTTTTACTAGCAAACAATTTCTTATGCAGAAGTCTAGATGTTCCACTTCCAAATTCCTTCTTGCATAGCCCTGTGGTTCCATCACCTCTTCATAGCCATTCCTGTCTGTCCTGAGCTGCGCATTGAGGTCCCCGATGATGATTGCCCTCTCTTCACTGATGGTCCCTTTTATATCTTCCAAAAACTTGTTCTTTTCATCTTGACTCCAACATAAATTATTTTGCTCCAATGTCAGCTTCTATGCATTTTTATTTAATCCCATTTTTATTCAACCAAAATCATTATCTTACATTTACTCCATAGTACAAAAAAGAAAAAACTTAACATGATGAAGCTGCAATTCCCCTCCCCTTTCCATTGTACAGAATTATTGCCTCCAGCATTCCCTCATGCCCCCCCTCCCTACCCCCTTCATCAACACTGAACAGAGTTATGGCCTAGAGCATTCCTCTTACCTCCCTACATAGCAACCATGACAAAGAAAAGGAACTCGCTTAAGACAAAACTTACTCGTTGGAGGTAACGGATGATTAACAACTTAGATAAGCACAGAAAACTTTCTTAAAAGTTACTAAGGTGACAAGGGAGAATACCTACAATCATAATTTGTCTCACTTGTTCATAACATCATCAACTGACAATCACTGACAAGTTTATGCAACATAAGCAATCCTGTACATTTGTGAATGATTTAAAGTGATCTGATAGAATGTGGGGATGTTCTTGTAGAATGAAACATGTTCCTTCTTTATTAGTTGATTTCCATATACAGTATTTTTAAATTACAGGAATGTTACAGTGTTATATGTGTTAGAATTAATGTTTTCAACAAACTGAAAAGCTTTAAACTTACTCTAAATGAAATGAACTGGCGTATGGCTTTTAGTGCCGGGAGATCCCAGGACGGGTTCGCCTTGCCAGGTGCAGGTCTTTTGATTTGACGACCGTAGGCGACCTGCGCATCGTGATGAGGATGAAATGATGATTAAAAACTTAGACTAATTGGTTCCATCACTTTCCGATTCAGCCGTTTCTCCTCACATAAACTAATTTACCATTTGTTGGTCATGTTTCCTGTCATTCATACTACCTTCCCAGTTAACATTTGGTGAACTGAGATCACCCATAACATTCGCATTCCTTTCTGCATTGTCTTCCACACAGCTGCTTCCCTTATCAAATAATTTTCATCAACGAAACCCCTTCCATACCTGTACACCCCAAAAACATCAAGTTGCTTATTATCTTAACAGACAAGCCTTTCAACCCACTGTGGGTGGGGGCGGTAGAATAACACCCACGGTAACACCTGCCTGTCGTAAGAGGTGACTCAAGGGGACCCCAGGGGCTCCGAACTTTGGAGCGTGGGTTGGCGAACACGGGGGCCTTAGCTCAGTTCTGGCACTGCTTCCACTTACTTGTGCCAGGCTCCTCACTTTCATCTATCCTATCCGACCTCCCTTGGTCAACTCTTGTTCTTCTTGTTTTCCTTTGGCTGATACCTTCATTTTTCGAAGTGTCAGACCCCATCCATTTTTTCTCTCTGATTAGTGTTGTATAGAGGATGGTTGCCCAGTTGTACTTCCTCTTAAACAATAATCACCACCACCACCACTTTCACCTTTCATGTTTCTCACGCTAAAATTGTCATAGCTCACAAATTCTTTTCTTAACAGTATGAAAACTCGCCCTATCAAATCTATTCTGTCTCTACAATAACCACTCGAGTTCTGGGAAAACCATCTATCACTTACACTACGGGTCAAAAGTTTTTGATCACCTATCACAACTATGGATTTATGGTTAAAATGGAGATTTTGTTTTGAATATTCTATAATAAAACAAGTATAAACATGTAGAGACTAAGCGTCTCTGTTGTGTATTTGACTGGTGGTTTGCACAGAGGGGCGTTATGAGAGGCCACAACACTGACGTGCCTTTACCTAAGACGTTTCCATTCGAATACACCTCATTCCTTCAGCTGTCTGTGTAGCAATCAGTTTGCATTAGTTTACAGTACATTGTGCGCATCTAGCAGTGTGTTTGTATTCCTGAACAGGTCCATACCAAATTACCTCCTAATGGGACGGAAGCAGTAGATTGGAATTGAAAAACGTCCTGTATTTGTACCTCTGCATCAGGAAGGCTATTCTAGTAGGACAATAGCAACAAAAATTGGTGTAGCCCAATCTACAGTGGGGTATACATTGCAGCGGTTCAAGCAAACCGGTGTAATGCGGCTCCAATCTCTGTCTGAACAGTGCAACGCCATCTTCATGAACAAGGTTTAAAGGCGTGCATAGCGGCCAAAAAACCTTTGTTACGCAAACAAAATAAGGTGAAAAGAACGGGCACAGCAACATAAAAACTGGAGCGTGCAACAATGATCCAAGGTGGTATTCAGAGATTAATTCAAGTTTGAACTATTTGGGAAGCCATTGTCGAATATTTGTTCGTTGACTTCATGGAGAACGTATGAAGAGTCAGTGTGTGATGCCAATGGTGAAGCATTGTGAAGGGTCGGTAATGGTGTGGGGATGTTTTGTGGGTGATAAAGTCAGTGACCGAGTGAGAATTAACGGAACATTAAAGAAGGAAGGATATCACAGGATACTGATGAACAATGCAGTTCCATCTGGCAAGAGACTTATTGGTCGTGGGTTTGTTCTGCAACAGGACAATGATCCTAAACATGCTTCTAATTTGTGCGGAAGGTATGTCAACAGAAAAGAGAAATGTGGGGAATGGAAAAATATGATTTGGCCATCTCAGTCACCTGACTTAAATCCCATTGAACTCTTACGAGATGAACTTTACAGGGAGGTCAGAAAACTGATATCTATGGAATAATTTACAGATGCGTTGGACTGCAATATCCGCAAAAACATTTTAAAATCTTATTTCCAGAATGCCAAGAGTTTGTGCAGCTGTTCTGAGGGCAACGGGCGGATGCTTTGAAGAGGCTAAAATCTAAACCATATTGCATTGTACTTAATGATGGAGAGAGAAAATACTGATTTTGTTGGTCTATTTAATTTTTACAATGTGTTTTTACATTGAAATAAAATATATAGTTTTTCATAGGTGGTTGAAATCTTTTGACCGGTAGAGTACAGTACGTACACACTGTACATGCACACATATTCATCTTGGACTGTTATATACTACAGCATCCAGACTCTGAATGTACTAAACACCTCCAAAATCCCCTATTTGTAATTAGTTGTGTGGCCCCATTTAGTTCTATACCTTTTATTTCTAAATCATTAGAAACGGAGTCTAACCATCATCGTATTGGTCTCCCTCTACTTCTCTTACCCTTCATGAACAGACCATTACTTTCCTAGGTAATTTATCCTCCTCCATTTGCCTCACATTAACGCACAATTAAAGCTGGTTTATGAATACAGCTCTATCCAGCCAGTTTGTTCCAAACTTGGTCTTTTGTCTCTTTATTCAAGATACCCTCCTACCATTGTTAACACCCATTTGTACCAGGAATCATTCTTGCTACTTTAATGTCTGTTACATCTAAGTTATGAATAATATATCCTGAGTCCACCAAACTTTCACTCCAATACAGCAAAGATGGTCTGAAAACAGACCAACAGTTTTGTCCAGGAACTGACTTCTTTCTTACAGAATACTGCTGATAGCTCACTGCATTAGCTTTGCTTCACCTGAATCAAATATCATCTATAATATTAAAAGGAAGTATTTGAGTTTGTGTGCGCGCAATGCCTGGCCAAATGAACGGCATGCAGATATGAAAGGTTTAACATAAGTGGGGAGTGGGGATGCTTTCTTTGGGGAGTTATGAACGAAAAACTGGCTGAAAACTTGTGCTGGGACTTGAAACTCCAATGTGCTGTCACCAGGATAACACAAACAGATTTACTGTTATTAGGCAACTTACATAAGATAGGTAATACAAGTCAAAGAGCCATTTTAAGGGCCATAGCGTAGGAAGTCATTTTTGGTCCCTGACACGAGGAGCCATATGCAGTCCGTGATATCTGGAAGTGTTTGTCTGTTTGTATGTGTGTGATACCCAGTCAAATCTACAGTACGCAGAAATCATGGACGATTCTTTATACAGGTAAAGATCTGCTTTCATTAATTGTTTATATTAGTTTTAATTGTTTTTAATTATTTATTCTAAAATCATCATCATCAATTCCTCTTATCCGTTTCATATTTACCTGCTATTGATTTCATTCACTTATTCTTATCTTTTAGTTGCACCAAGACTGCAAATAAACACTTAGAATTGCATGTAAGGGTAAGGTGCAATATTTATCAGATATCTGATTTATGGAAAAATTAAAGGAGATAAGAGATAGTAAAATAAAAGTGTACAAATTAAAAGTTAAGAATGTATGGAAGAAATTCTGGTGAGGCTGAAACACAAACTGAAATTTGTAGATTTGAGAGTGCCTGTGATAGAACATTGGGGAGAGTGAAATTAAAGGATACACCATAGTGGAATGAAAAGATGAGAAAAGCAGTGAAATAAAAAAAAGAAAGCACGGCAAGAATGAAATAGAAATTTAAAAAAGATGAAAACAAAAGGAAGTATCTTGATAACAGGAAATGTAAGAAACTGGTAAGAGAAGGAAAGTTGGGAAGAATTTACCTAAAAGATGGAAAAGGTTGGAGCTGGCAGTAAAACAATGCTGTATGGAATTACATGAAGCAGTAGTAGGAAAGAATTTTTTTTTTGCTAGTTGCTTTACGTCGCACCGACACAGATAGGTCTTAAGGCGACGATGGGATAGGAAAACCATTTTCAGGGCTGCCGACAGTGGAGTTCGAAACTACTATCTCCCGAATACTGGATACTGGCCGCACTTAAGCGACTGCAGCTATCGAGCTCGGTAAGAAATGGTTTATACAATGCTGTTGAAAGAGGGAGGTGGAGAGTTGATAACACATCGAGAAGAAATAAAGAGAAACTCGATAAACTGCTAAATGTGAGAAATTGTGCAGAGGACACAGTAGATGATGATATAACAACATTAGAGGTGGAATTAGTAGCCTGTAAAATGAAAATAGGGAAGGTACCTCAGACTACAATGGGTATACAGATAGTTTAAAGTGGATATGGATACAGGAATGTGTGCCACAAGACTGGGGAAAGGGGATAGAAAAAAGTGTGTGATAAGTATACAGGAATCACACTCTTATCACAAGTGGCAAAAACACTGGAAAGAATATTAGAGAGGAGAATCATAAGGCAGAAGGGAAGTTGCAAAAGGAACAGTACAGCTTTGGAGGTAGAAGAACAACAGTGGATCCAATCTTCAGCATTACGTAACTAAAGGAAAAGAATAGGGAATATGGAAAGGATCTGATCATGACATCCATAAATCTAACAAAGGCATATGATAGTGTTCACAAGGAGAAGGTTTCGGAAACCATGGTCAAAAAGGAGACTGGGTACACAAACTGTAGAAATGGTGCAAGCAATGCACAACAACCATGTCAGCTGTGTACAGACTTTGGGTGGAAAGACGGAATGGTTTAGAAATGAAAATGAACTAAGAAGAGCGTGCTGTCATCCATTTTGTTTGTGATGGTTATTGCTGAAATTATAAAGGAGAACGAGGAAAGCACATGGGAATAGGGAGATGGAGTTATTGCTATTTGCAGATGATATTGTGGTCTGGAGAATGAACAGCAAAGAGGTACAAGAACAACTTGATGCACTGAGTGAGAAAATTTAAAAGTATGTAATGAAAATCAGTGCAGATAAATGCAAACCCATGGTGATATCAAAAGGAGAAAGACAAGGGAAAGGCGTTTTGAAAACTGGTGGTCAAAGCCTTGAAATAATTCGCAGTTTCAAATACCTAGGGAGTGAATTAATGCAGAATACAAGGCTGGACATGGAGATTAACACAAGAGGGCAACAGGGCAATGCATTCTACCAGAGTATAAGAAACCTTGTCTGGAATCAGCAAGTACCAAGGAAGGGTAAAATGATACTGCACAAAATATGTTTTCATAATAAGTGTGAAGTAAACCCAGGTTAGGTGACGCCATTTAAAGTAAGAAAATGGAAATGTTTGCTGCAAGCATCTGGAGTGATGCTATTGCAATTTTTAAGAATGAAACTGAATATGCGTGCTCAGACTATTGGAATTAGAAAATATATTCTAATGAGTAAGCCACTGCTTGGAAAACATTCGTGAAAATGTTTAAACAAACCGATAGCTGTTTCATATCGATTTTAATATGAGTTTGTGCGAGTTTGGTATCTTTCCCGACTTTTATGGAAAATCATGTATAATGTTATAAGAACCTTAAACCGAAGCAGTTTTGTATTCACTAACAAAAATCTGTCAGAATGAAGCACAAACTGTAATGGCAGTACAGTGTGTACAGTAGATAACTCCTTATTTTATTGCTGTCACTGTGTAAATAATGTATTGATGGTACAATTTATGTTAATACAGGCAAAGATCTCTGGAAAAGGTGTGCTTTCTACTGAAAACTCGATTTAACCCTTCTGAGCGGGAGCATTTAAAAATTTTGCCTTCACTGGATGGGGGAGTAGCTTACACTGGGCTTTTAAAGGCTAGCATACCTGTGCACGAAACTGTTTTATGATACCATATCTCGGTTAATTTCCAACCAATTTTGATTATATTGCAAATAGCTTTATGGTCCACCATATATAGTGTGTTTAGTCTTGTCGTTGAAGTGAGGTAATTTGCATATGGATACAAGTTTGTCTGAAGATATGAATCAAATAAGAGGCGTGACAATGGTACAATTTTTCGAGAAGCAAGACCTAAAATTTAGCTTCTGTACTATTCTTATCAACATAAACAGGGCTAAGGTAATCTACATCTCATTTTTCATTTACTGGAAGGAATTCCCTTACCCTAGATTGAAATGGAAATATTCCTCGAGACTTAATGATTTGTTTTTGTTACACTCAGCTGGACGAGATCAAGTGAAAAAGAAATGTTTGAAAGACTTTACTGGTTGCACGACATTTAGAGCTAAACCTTTGGGTGAAAAGACCTTATAAGAAGTTTCTTTCTTACGTACTTATATCATCCCAGTAAAATCACTCCAACACATCCAGCACGAATAGTGTCGGAAACAACAATCTCTTCTGTATCCTTTCAGCCCCATCACGGTCTAATTCGGCAATATCAACGTCGCTCTCATCAGAATCATTGGTAAAATTATAACTACTATCCTCATAATCACTAAAACACTTGTTTAACATGTCTTATATAGCATCGCAAAAAAAATTATGGTTTTCCGACGCCATGGTGAGAAAAGTTCACGAGCAAATAGTCGATGAATTCTACGCACGATAATAAAAATCGTTAAAATGGATGGATAGATGTATGAAACAAAAAATGAATATTCATATGGCTGTGAAAAGACCTACGACATAGAAGGAAACTCACAAGAGGGAACGATAATGCAGATGCGGCACAATGCGTGTCAGACACGTCACTCCACAGCAGCAGATGGTTAGTGCACGACATATGCTACAAGTTGTTCCACGCTGTCGGATTAAGGTAAACCCCCCATTTCGGTTAAAAAAATTAAGTCCCTGTAAAAACATTAAATAGGTGTTCTACTGTATTTTGTTATGTTGCTTATGTGGCAGTATTGTTCTGGGTTCTAGCTCAGAGTTTGGAAGATAGGAAAAACTAGAAAGGTTCCACCTTTTCAATACAAAAATGTTATAGGTTTATTTATAACATGTATTTGCACTTGGGACTAGTTTCGACGCTGTGTTGGCGTCATCAGCCAAAAAATGGGAAAATAGGCCAGTGTGTAGGCATTCATATTACACAAGGTGTTACATTAAACAATACAAATCTTGCAAGGAGATAAAAACATGGATGAATATAGAAACAAATGAATCGTTGAGAAAGCAAAAGTTATACATGTTAAAAAATAACCTTAACCACACATCTTGCAGTGCGAAAATATTCTTCTTGAATGATTCCTGAGTATAAAACACACGCGCACACATTTCTGAAGAGCCAGCAGGCAGGACAAAGTAAAGTGAAACCTTAAGGGATCTTCTGAGAAGAGTTCATCATTTTTCTATGTTCCGATTAAATAATGAAGTCTCCCTTGAGTTCCTGATAAACATACACAACAGGAAATTCTCCTTCACTCTCAACAATAGCTATAAAGACCAACGGTAAATTTCATTTTTCAAAGACGTGAAAGCATGATCTTGAACGTGATGTAACTCCTTTCATTTAACCCATTTTTTACACAAGGTGTTACATTAAATAATATATCTCACGAGGAGATAAAAACAGGGACGAATGTAGAAACACATGCACCGTTGAGAGAGCAAAAGTTGTACATATTAAAAATAAGCTTAAGCACATAACTTGCAGTGCGAAAATATTTGAATTTGAAAGATTCTTGAATAAAAGACGCACGCGCACACACTTCTAAAGAGCCAGCAGGCAGGAAAAAGTAAGGTGAAACCTTAAGAGTTCTTCTGAGAAGAGTTCATCATACTTTCAATGTTCCGACTAACTAATGAAGTCTCGTTTTGAGTTCCTGATAAACATAAACAACAGGAAATTAAACAATATACATCTTACAAGGAGATAAAAACAGGGAAAGTTATACATATTAAAAATAGTCTTAACCACAAATCTTGCAGTGTGAAAATATTCGTCTTGAATGATTCCTGAATACAAAACACACGCGCATACAATTCCGAAGAGCCAGCAGGCAGGAAAAAGTAAAGTGAAACCTTAAGAGTTCTTCTGAGAAGAGTTCATCATTTTTTCTATGTTCCGACTAGCTAATGAAGTCTCCCTTGAGTTCCTGATAAACATATACAACAGGAAATTCTCCTTCACTTTCAACAATAGCTAACGGTAAATTTCATTTTAATATTGTGCAGAGACGTGAAAGCATGATTATGAACATGATATAACTTCTTCATTTAACCCAATTTTTACACAAGGTGTTACATTAAACAATACACATCTTACGAGGAGATGAAAACAGGGCCGAATGTAGAAACAAATGCATCGTTATGCATATTAAAAAATGAGCTTAACCACACAACTTGCAGTGCGAAAATATTTGCCTTGAATGATACATGAATACAAAAAACGCACGCGCACACATTTCTAAAGAGCCAGCAGGCAGGAAAGAGTAAGGTGAAACCTTAAGAAACCTTAAGAATTCTGAGAAGAAGAATTTTTGTATTGAAAAGGTGGAACCTTTCTAGTTTTTCCTATCTTCCATTCTCAGTTCAATACGGACCAAAAATGAAACTCTTATGTTAAAAAAAAAGAGCTCAGAGTTTGTTGTGGGTTTTAGCCCAGTTTGTGTTGAGAGTGACTTGGTTCACATGTTAGAATCTGTGTTCTTGTGAGGGAATGAGTGTGTTAATATTAGAGTCTCACTCGAGTACATATCATGTTCGTGCTTTTATAAATACGGGTGTTTGAAGGGAAGTCCTAAATGTGTGCGGTTTACTTTCTTTGTGTTACTCTTATTTCATAAGGTCAAATTTCCATAACACGAATTTATTTCGACATGCAACAGGAACTTAAAAACAGAAAAACAAAAAACAAACTACAGACAGCAAGCTGTAGATACACAATCAGAGAGGCTTGGTACCCCATTTCAAATGCATAGTTTTGGTTTTATTATTTCTTTGTTGTACCTGACCTCGCCTTAGATCAATAAATTAGATTCTACCCCTTAATCTTGTATTCTCATTCCAATTATTAAACAATGTACCTTCTCCCTGCGTGATTTAATTTAGAAGTTTGTTATTTTCTCAAGGACCAAACATCCTTGAGGGGTTAACCATGCATATTAAGGTCAGGGAAGGGTGCATTTTTACAAACTTTAGTTGGTAAATATCCATCTTCTTGATATCAGTGATGCTCATTGACCCTCGCACAAGTTTGTTCTTGACCCTATCATCGACAATCACACCTACTGACCAATGTAGCATCTGCATTTCAGTAAAATGCATTTGCTGATTGTGTCTGGATACTCTTGCCCATGTCTTGCCACTGTCTTGTTACTGTGGGTCTAACCAGTGACTTTCTGATTTTTCCTTTTATTCTAGCTGTTATTCTTTTGTCACGTTGTCAACTTACATACAGAGAGTCTCACAAATTATATTCAGAAGTTTTCACATGATGCCATAATGGATAAAAGGACCAAAACTGAACATCACATCTTCCACTCCTTTTGCATAATAAAAGCTATAAATGAAGTATAGGAAAATAATTCTAAGTTTACAGATAAAAAGACAACTGTGAAAACAAATTCTGGGACAACATACCTTCCTCTTTATCCATTGTACCCTCATCTAGCTTCGCTTCCACAGTTCCCTCGTTATCTGAAGGTGCTCGATCCAAACTAGACTCATCGGTTGATGGTTTACGGACTAAACCCAGGATATTGAGCATACTTGGAGGATCTCTTCGTTCTGAAGAAAGAAAAATAAAAATTTTAAAAATCTGTAGTTCTTTCAAACTGACAGGAAGAACATATATAACCCAAACTTACAAACCTACAGAGGATAATATTAATGGTATTAACAGACCAGATTGTAATATAATGTTGCCAGTTAGATACAGAAATTATTGCTGTAAAAGGGAAGTTTCTCCTATCCTTAGTACACTGATGATGATTACTATTATTATTATTATTATTATTATTATTATTATTATCATCATTATTATTATTATTATTATTATTATTATTATTATTATTATCATCATCATCATCATCATCCTCCTCCTCCAACATCATGGTCACCTGCTTTTCACAAACTTATGTCAATACATTAACCTCCGTAGACTAGAAATGACCATAATTCTAAAAACTAGAACATATTTCACTTTTAGTTTACAATATGGCCCTTTCCAACTGAAAAAAAAAAACGAATACTTAACATTTGTATGCATATCGGGCGACTGCCCTAAATGCAGATCAGTATTGATTGATTGATTGATTGATTGATTGATTGGTTACCTAGCACAAATGGTACGATGTATTGGAACACCACTGTTTAAATTCTGACAATGACACAGCCTTCATAAACCCTTTGTAAAATACAGCAAGCTTGACACAAATTGTTATGTAGTTTCAACAATGCAAAATAGGTAGAGTTTCCCACAGACTGAGCTGGCACCGTGAAATAGGGGTAGCGTGCCTGCCTCTTATCTGGAGGCCCCGGGTTCGATTCCCAGTCAGTTCAGGGATTTTTACATTGACACGAGGGCTGGTTCGAGGTCCACTCAGCCTTCGTGATTAGAATTGAGGAGCTATCTGACGGTAAGATAATGACCCCGGTCTCGAAAGCCAAGAATAACTGCCAAGATTCGTCGTGTTGACCACACGACACCTCATAATCTGCAGGCCTTCAGGCTGAGCAGCGGCCACTTTGTAAGCCAAGGCCCTGAAAAGGCTGTAGTACCATGGGGGGGCTTCCCACAGACAAACTTATCAGTGTCTCCACTGCAGCAGTTGCTTATGGTTCTTAGAAACATGGAGTACAGTTTAAGAATACGCACTTCTGCTCACATACCACGGGAATCCCCAAGCGAGCACTATATTGCTTGTGTCAAGTCTGATGTGATAGGAAGTCTTGACAGCTAACGTAGCAGTTCGCTAGTAACTATTTGACTTTAAAGGGGTGTTGACAGGTTATTACCACAATAGTTAAGTACATTACAGCACAGAGAATTTTTTTAGTTGAATGTCATTTGCACAAAAAGAAGAAACCAGCTAAAAGGTGCCTTCGAAAATTCCGTACACAGTTTCCTGGTTCTCCAGTTCGATCAAAACATTTCGTACAACAACTCGTTCACTAATGGCGTAGTAGGTTCTGTAAATAATAAGAGAAGGAGAACAGCTCTCACACAGGAAAGGCTGGAAAATACACAGGCAAGACTGTAAGTCAGTCCACATAAGTTCCTTCGGAGAGCAGCTCAGAAAACAGGTATTTCACATTTGTCAGCACGTAATGCTACAAAACATAATCTTACCAGACTCATTCAGTCCATAACAAACATTCCACAGATATCAATGCAAGAATGTCCGGCTCTATGGCTAAATGGTTAGCCTGCCGTCCTTTGATCGCAGGAGTCCCAGGTTCGATTCTTGGCAGGAATTTTAACCATAATTGGTTCCTTTTGCTGACACGGGGGGCTGGGTGTATGTGTCATCTTCATTATCATTTCATCCTTATCATGAAGCGCACGTCGCCTACGGATGTCAAATTAAAAAAAGACCTGGATCTGGTGAGCTAAACTTGTCCCCAGACACGCCCGGTACTAAAAGCCACATGCCACTGGCTAATGAATAGTATCTACGATTGTATCGTGGATCCAAACTTTCTTTCTAAGAGTGACGAAGCATGGTTACATTTGTGGAATCTCAGTACACACCAAAATAGGATCAAAGATACAGAAAACCCACAGATTTTACAGCCGAGACCTCTGCATAATTGTTCCGTATTGAAAACAACGATATTGTATTGAATAGGATGATAGGAAAACTTAAAACGGTCCACCTTTTCAATACAAAATGTTATTGTTTATTTATAACATGTATTTGTACTTGGAACTAGTTTCAACGCTGGTCTGCGTCATCATCAGCCAAAATGTGGGAATAGGCAAGCATGCAAGCATTTATATTACACAAGGCGTTACATTAAACAATACCCATCTTACAAGGAGATAAAAACAGGGACGAGTATAGAAACAAATGAATCGTTGAGAAAACAAAAGTTATACATATTGAAAATAACCTTAACCACACATCCTTGCAGTGCGAAAGTGTTCTTCTTGAATGATTCCTGAATATAAAACACACGTGCACACTTTCTGAAGAGCCAGCAGGCAGGACAACGTAAAGTGAAACCATAAGAGTTCTCATTTTTCTATGTTCTGACTAACTAATGAAGTCTCCCTTGAGTTCCTGATAAACATACAAAACAGGAAATTTTCCTTCACTCTCAACAATAGCTATAAAGACCAATGGTAAAATTTCATTTTAAATATTGTGCAGAGACGTGAAAGCATGATTTTGAACATGATATAACTCCTTCATATAACCCAGTTTTTTACACAAGGTGTTACATTAAATAATACACATCTTACGAGGAGATAAAAACAGGGACGAATGTAGAAACACATGCATCGTTGAGAAAGCAAAGTTATACATATTAAAAATAAGCTTAACCACACAACTTGCAGTGCGAAAATATTTGCCTTGAATGATTCCTGAATACAAAACGCACGCGCACACACTTCTAAAGAGCCAGCAGGCGGGGAAAAAAGTAAGGTGAAACCTTAAGAGTTCTTCTGAGAAGAGTTCATCATTCTTTCTATGATCTGACTAACTAATGAAGTCTCCCTTGAGTTCCTGATAAACATACACAACAGGAAATTAAACAATACACATCTTACAAGGAGATGAAAACAGGGAAAGTTATGCATATTAAAAATAACCTTAACCACACATCTTGTAGTGCGAAAATATTCATCCTGAATGATTCCTGAATACAAAACACACGCGCACAAATTTCTGAAGAGCCAGCAGGCAGGAAAAAGTAAAGTGAAACCTTAAGAGTTCTTCTGAGAAGAGTTCATCATTTTTCTATGTTCCGACTAACTAATGAAATATCCCTTGAGTTCCTGATA
The DNA here is from genome assembly GCF_040414725.1 of Anabrus simplex. NCBI lineage: Eukaryota > Metazoa > Arthropoda > Insecta > Orthoptera > Tettigoniidae > Anabrus > Anabrus simplex. Next base: position 321,838,903 of record NC_090269.1, read on the forward strand.
AACATACACAACAGGAAATTCTCCTTCACTCTCAACAATAGCTATAAAGACCAACGGTAAATTTCATTTTAAATATTGTGCAGAGACGTGGAAGCATGATCTTGAATATAATATAACTCCTTCATTTAACTCAATTTTTTACACAAGGTGTTACATTAAACAATACACATCTTACGAGGAGATAAAAACAGGGACGAATGTAGAAACAAATGCATCGTTGAGAAAGCAAAAATTATACATATTAAAAATAAGCTTAACTACACAACTTGCAGTGCGAAAATATTTGCCTTGAGTGATTCCTGAATACAAGACGCACGTGCACACATTTCTAAAGAGCCAGCAGGCAGGAAAAAGTAAGGTGAAACCTTAAGAGTTCTTCTGAGAAGAGTTCATCATTCTTTCTATGTTCCGACTAACCAGTGAAGTTTCTCTTGAGTTCCTGATAAACATACACAACAGGAAATTCTCCTTAACTCTCAACAATAGCTATAAAAGACCAATGGTAAATTGTATTTTAAATACTGTGCAGAGATGTGAAAGCATGATCTTGAACATGATATAATTTCTTCATTTAACCACCTTTGAAAGTCTCTCTCTATATTACATAGCTTCATTAAGACACCATTCTGTAGATGCACAAAATAATCTTGTAATCTTCACAGGTCCGGTATTCAGCTCGACAAGAATATAAAATAGGTATTAAGGAATACGTTGTTGAGAGTTTGGAGGATGACTGTGCCAGTATTTGTGGTGTATTGTTGCAGCGTTACGTGTAGGGTGGGGGCAGGTTTCTATGATGTTTATTGCGGAACATGAGGCGGTAAAGCTATGGCGCGAGATGAAGAGGAACAGAGCGTGTTGGATAGTTTTGGTCTGGGGAGCGGCCGTTGTTGGATTAGGAGGGGAGAGGGGAGGAGCGGTAGGGGAGGAGGAGTGGAAGGAGGGGAAGTATGGAGGGTGATGTGGTGAAAGTGTGTGGCGTGACAAAGTATTATGCATAATCTGAAAGACAGATCTGTTTTTCGGGATATTCATGTTTTTGAAAAATTCAATGAGAAAGTCGAATAGGATCTTTGGTTTCTCTGAGATATCATTTAAGTTTAGGTTGGGATTGAAATATAGGTCTAAATGAATATAGAGGTTTTCAGTGATGTCTAGGAAAGAACCTTTGTTTAGAATCAAATCAAATCAAATCAAAATCTCTTTATTTGCAAATGAGATGTCTACCTCGGTGGCAAATGGTACACTAAAATACATTATTGTCAAGCACTAAATATTAAATTAACAAGAGAAGAAAATTATTCCTATAATACAATTTACGCTAACAATGTTTTCTATTAAACACACAGCTCATCCTTAATAAATTTATATTGTTTACAAAATTCTAATTATAATATCTCCTGTACTACTTACAAATATAGTCAACTGATATACAGTATGTGGAATTGCTTCAAATGATACTATAAAACTGGTATAACATTAATATTTACATTGCATTTATTTATTTACTTTTTTTTTACCCGTTCTGGATCCTAAGTAGCATAACGACCTGCTGCGTCTTAACCAGAGCCCCTTTTGCCACAACTTTTCAGAGTTCCTGAAGGGCCTTCACAGCTACCGTAGCGGTCCCAGGGCCCTCGAAGTCCCCACTGTACTTCACCCCTACAGGCAGTCCCCTACTTTGGCTGTCCAAACTCCTTAGACCAGGGGATGGAATTAATTTATTCACACACATTTTTTTATTTACAATAACCTGCACCGGTCGAATGCCCTCTCTTCATTTATTTTCTCTGTTGCTGTTTATTCTCTTCTTGAATATCTGTACAGATTTTGGAAAAGGATCAAACACTACCCCTGGTAAACTGTTCCACTCCTTCACACCCTTCCCAATGAATGAAAATTTACCTCAATCGCTTCTGCTAAAATTCCTTCTAATTTTATATTTGTGGTCAGTCCTGCCGATATAATTATTTTCCAACTGAAGCCTCTCACGGATATCTCCCCGTGCTTCTTCTCCTGTATAGGCTCTATATAATCCTGTAAGTCTAGTTTTCTCCCTTCTCTTACTTAAAGTTTCCCACCCAAGTTCCTTTAACATTTCTGATACACTACTCTTTCTCCTGAAATCCCCTGTTACAAATCTAGCTGCTTTCCTCTGCACACTATCTATTTCTTTTATTAGGTATTCTTGGCGAGGATCCCAAACACTGTTTGCATATTCCAATAATGGACGAACCATACTCAAGTAACTTTTTTCTTTTAATTCTTTGTTGCATCCTTTAAGTAGCCTCATTATGACATGTAATGATCTGTATGCTTTCCCAACAATGTCATCAATATGACCCTTCCAGTGCAAATTACTTTCAAATCTCACACCTAAGTATTTGCACTTGCCATCGTTTGGGATAACTACCTCATCCAAAGTATATTCAAATTCAGTTTTAAAGCTCCTGTTTGTAAAAGTTGTAACAGTTGATTTGCCTCCATTAACCTTCATATTATTTTCTTCAACCCATTGTTGGATACTTTCAAGGTCCCTTTGTAATTCTGAACAATCCTCAATGTTGTTTATTTCTCTATAAACAATTATGTCATCTGCATACAATCTTATTTTTGATGTTATATTGTTCCCTAAATCATTTGCGTATATTAAGAAAAGTAACAGACCGATTATACTACCCTGTGCAATTCCCTTCCAAACTTTCTCTTCCTGCGATACATTATTTCCTACTTTGACTTTCTGAACCTTTGAATTTAGAAATGCTTTTATCCAACGTGTAACCCTTACGTCCAATCCTATTCCCTCCAATTTCTTTAATAATATTCCATGTTCCACTCTATCAAAGGCTTTGGAAAGATCTATGGCTATGCAATCTAACTGACCTCCTGAATCCAACTGATCTGATATGTCCTGCTGAAATCCCACCAGTTGTGCCTCACAAGAAAATTTCTTTCTAAATCCATACTGGCTCCTCATGAACCAATTTTTATCATCACATATCCCTCTGATGTACTTCGATATTAAACTCTCCAGAATTTTACAAACTATACTGGTCAGGCTGATTGGTCTGTAGTTCTCTGGTTTCCTTTTATCACCCTTTCCTTTATAAATTGGTATTATTATAGATTCCTTCCATTCCTTTGGTATTACACTATTATTTATGACATAGTCAAAGAGAAATTTTAAATAAGGCACTATGTACCACCCCATTGTCTTTAATACCTCCCCAGTAATTTAATCACTTCCTGAAGCAGTTGGATTTCTCTGAAAATATCTTTGTTTGTGAATGAGAAGCTTCTTGTTTCCCTCTGTCTAATACCTCAAGATCTTGATTTATTTCAGTAAAATTGTGCTTAAATTCTTTTATATGTAGGCCGACCGCGGAAAAACGGTTGTGTTTTATGGCATTGACATGTTCTGCATATCTGATTTTAAAGCTGCGTCCTATATGCCCTAGGTAAGAACTTTTGCAGTCTTGGCAAGAAAACCTATATACACCTGATTTAGAAAAAGGACTACTTTTATTTATTGATGAAGAGTTGTGTAGGATCTCTGTGCTTCTATTGTTAGTACGAAAGGCTATTTGAACGTTGTGTTTTTTAAAAATGTTAGTGACGTTGTAAATTTCTTTATTGAAGGTAAATGTGGAAAACGTGGCAGTGCTAGTATTGAATAGGTGGGGTAATAAATATACTCCTTTTGTAAACTAAGTGAGAGAGCTATAAATGCCCGAAGAATTATCAGTCCAATATTTCTTCAGAACACGATTCCACAACATATTTTTGCTGAACTGACTTATGGAAAAAAAAGGTGTTTTAGAAATCTCATTACAAGTTTTAGAGCCTGCCTCGCAGATCAAGATCACTTTCAACACCTTCTGTAAATACTGGTAAGAAGTTTACTGGCTTATTTGATTTATGTACTTATTTGTCCTGAGCATGTAAACAGCTGGTGTGGTCAGTTTTCTTTAATTTCTATAGGCATAATCATGCCACTTCTTTGCCACTTGCCAGTGCAAGCACTGTGCTCGTTGCCACCACTTCTCTGCACTCCTATGCTTCTGTACTCTGTTACGAGGCCTTCGCGGCGCGCGCGCGCGCACGCACACACACACACACACACACACACACACACACACACACACACACACACACACACACACACACACACACACACACACACACACACACACACACACACACACACACACACACACACACACACACACACACACACACACACACACACACACACACACACACACACACACACACACACACACACACACACACACACACACACACACACACACACACACACACACACACACACACACACACACACACACACACACACACACACACACACACACACACACACACACACACACACACACACACACACACACACACACACACACACACACTAAAGTGAACTCGTATAATGTATACTTGTAATTAAATCTTAAAACAACCAAATATACAAAATGTTGTAGAAATACATATATAAATCACTGATACCTCAAAATGAAGTTAGGCGATCTGCCCTGTAATATGAATTAACACATAGCCTACATTTCATTACATATTGAATTACTTTTCTCTAAACTACAAACATTTTGCAAAGCCACATAGCCCTGGAAGATGTTCATGGATATGCTGGTGATGCCCGTCCAGGGATGAAAAGCTCAGACGGTTAAGGCGCTGGCTTTCTGAGCACAAACTGCCAGATTCGATCCTGGCTCAATCCGGTGGTATTTGAAGGTGGTCAAATATGTTAGCCCCGTGTCACTAGTTTTACTATCGAGCAAGTTGGCCGTGCGGTTAGGAGCGCGCCGCTGTGTGCTTGGCATCCGGGAGATAGTGGGTTCGTGGGCAAGTAAAAGAACTGCAGGACAACATTCCATCATTTCGGTATCTCCAAAAATCGTGACAGTAGTTAGTGGGATGTAAAAACAATAACATTATTACTACTCAACCAGGCGATTTATTTACAATAGGGTTACTAATACTGTCAAACACTGTATAACACGAAGGAATTGTCCGATGGCGATAAAAATAGGTGGATGTGAGAAACAGACATAGAAAAACAATCATAAGTGCAGAACAATCGAATGATTTATTGCAGAGTTAGAGTGTTACAAAGTGAGGACGTCAATAAGGTGTTGGTCCACCGCTGGCCTGGATGCAAGCTGTCACTCGACGTGGCATAGAGTGATAAAGTTCCTGGATGGTGTCCTGCGGAATTTCGTGCCAAATGGATTCCAACTGTTGGGCTAAATTGGCGACATTCCGGGATGTTTGCAATCGCCTTCCCATGACGTCCCAAATGTGCTCTATGGGAGAGAGATCCGGCGACCAAGCTGGCCAAGGAAGGATAGGGCAAGCTTGAAGATAGTTCACAGCAACACGTGCCGTGTGCGGCCGGGCGTCACCCTGCTGGAAAGTAAGGCCTGGATGTCACTGAAGGAACGATAACACAACCGACTGTAGAATTCATCAATATACTGCTGTGCTGTCAGTGTGCCAGGAATGACAACCAAAGGGGTCCGGCTATCAAAGGAGATGGCACCCCAGAGCATCACCCCTGTTGTAAGGCTGTGTGGCGTGCGTCTCCAAACACGTCTGCGATTGTCGTCGGGGCACCGCTGGAAACAGGACTCGTCACTAAAGACTATACAACCCCAGCCAGCGCAGTTCCACATTGCTCGAGCGCGGCACCACTGTAATTTGGCTTGACGGTGAACAGGCATGAGTGGTAAGCGGCGTAACGGGCAACGCAAGCCCAAATTCCTCTTGCTCAGGCGTCTCTTGATGGTCATGGTGGATACATGCATGCGGGTCACATGCTGGATCGTCGATAACGACAACTCTGGTAATGTGACAGCTGTTCTGACAATCACTCTGTCTGCCCGTGCTGTTGTGGCCCTCGGTCGACCACTGCCGTCCTGATGCTGATTCCTGCCTTTGCTGACCCACGCTTGTCAGCATTGTCTGATCACTGCATCACTTCGACCCAAATGTCCTGCAACAGCTAGATTCAACCAACCAGCTTCTTTCACTCCGGTCGCATAACTCGTTCAAACTCTCACATCTGCTCATAATGAGCACAAATTCTTCGGCGTGGCATTCTTACAGCCGACATTACAATAGCGCAGTCGAATGCAACAGCTACTTTGAGCAAATGCTTCAGAATCGTGCCTTATATACACCTGATGCATGTGCAGTTCAGATGCGCGGGAGCTCCCGCTATTCATTTATTGGACACGAAACTTTAATCAATTGCATGTTCGGTCTGAATGTCTTTGCATACGTAATTTCCTTACAATCGGACAACACCTCCCCGGTACGTCGTCTTTTTTGTTGTTGTTGTTATAGTTTATTTTAACAATAAAAACAGTGTTATTTATCTTTCCTTTTATATTCATCCACTTCCTCAAGCCAGGATTACCCAGGTTTTTTTAGAGGAATGTTGGCTTACATGAATGCTTTTGTTGTGTCTGTTACAAATTGCTCTCTCCCTCTCTCTTTTCAACTTCTTTGCGATGTGCGAGGTGTCGGTGATTTTTATTTGTCACTTAGAATTATGTTAATTTGCTTCATTCTTCTTCTTTGTGTGTGTTTCTAATTCTCTGCAGTATTTACACATTAGAATCTTTCTTGCAACATCAAATGCATAGAACCCCTCACTCTTGTATTACTTGGCCCTTGAAAAACCTATTTTGACTTTAGTTTTTGGCATTTTGATAAGTAAACGGTGGACATTTGCCAAAAAAGGTTCATAAGCAGCGAAGTCTCACTGCACACTGCTGTATCTATGAACGGTCTTGTTAAGACCACAATGGCATTTGCTGTGATCGATAACAGATATCGATTTTTATTGATTGCAATACAGATCGGAGAACTGAAAACACTTACTTTCGATACATAGTGTACATCGCTTTGTGTACATTTGTGTGGAGAATATACAGCGCAGCAATTGAGAAGGAAACTACGATAGTCAAGTCGTCAAAAGCATTTAAACGCTTATTGAGGAGTTTTTCCGATACTATTTCACAATTTTTGTAACAAGTTGGATACATTTCGTGATTATTTGCCCAATTCATGCAATAAATAAAATTTTGCAATATTTTGCAAGTTCAATTTGCTAAAATACAGTACTTGAAGTACCCAGAAGGTCATATATAGGCAAGAAAGAAGATATGAAAAAAATTTGTGCGTATCGCTGCTACCAAAAAATACAGCCCCTAGCGATCGGTCATCTTTGGTACAGTTTTCTTGCTATGTGCACTAGCCAGCTCTCTCGTCGGCATTCGAAGGCAATGTTGGAGTCGATTAATAATACCCAATGACTGCTGTACTGTAAAGAAAACTCAAAATAAAGTGGAGAATTTTTCATAATAAACACACAAATAACGCAGCCAGTAGCAGTTGTTAACTCGTTAGAAATAACGGCTGTCCTCTCGGATACTTATCACGCGCACACGGTATGACAGACCATCTTAACTAGAGCTTAATGTTGTCGTCCGCTCCCGCTTGGAGCGCTGTGCCAGAATACAGCAAGCCACCTGGTGATGAACGAGTGTACCACTACAGCTCCAATGGCAAAGCTTTATCAATTCAAACCCTCATTATTGTAGAAGACTTCCTCATGAACAGCCAAAATTTTCTTCTGAAGATGTGAGCAAAGTTCTCTGTGAAACGTAAAGAGTTTCACCTTGTTTTCTTGACATGGCATAAGCTCAAAAGCCCATATCATGTCAACAAGAATGGGCTGTGAAAGCATCAATGTTAACAATAAAGGCTGAAGTAAACGATTGCTTAATTTTAACGCTATACTGCATACTGAAATTAAGAACGTGAAACATCTCAAGATATGGCAGAGTGCAACATTTATTTCAAAGGTTAGTTTACATTTTCCTGCATCTGGTTAAATTTTGGAAAGGCTACTCCCTTGTAAATTTATAGCAAGAAGGTTATCATTTCCCTACTGATGCTGTTTTCCATAATACATTACAAGATAGGTGAAGCTGTTTGAATAAGAAAACTGAAGTTCGCCTCAGAATGCGATTAATCATCTTTGGTATTGTTTTCTTGCTATGTGCGCTAGCGAGCTCTCTCGTTGACATTCAAAGGCGATGTTCGAGCTCATTAGTAATACCCGTCGACTGCTGTTCTGTAAAGAAACTTTGAAATGAAAGAGAACAAGTTTTCATAACAAATTCATAAATAACGTGACCGATAGCAGTTGTTAACTCATTAGAAATAATAGCCGAAGCAAACAATAGGTTGTCCGGCCGCACGGTGTAGGGGGCAACGCATCTGTCTGTCACCTGGTGGCCCCGGGTTTGATTCCCGGCCGGGCCAGGGGCTTTTAATTGTACATGATTAATATTCCTGGCCTGGGGACTGGGTGTTTGTGTTGTCCTTAATGTTCCCTTCCTGACATTCAACACTTTACAATTCTGCAATTTACAAATACAGTAGAAGTCCGCTATAGCGAGTACGGCATATAACGAGAACTCCACTATAGCGACAATTATTTTCTGTCCCTTCAGAATTCCTATGTTAAACTGTGTATCGTCCTTCGGTTACAGCGAGAACCGTATCACTGACGCATCCGTTATTACGAGCGATTAAGCGCGCGCTACTTTTTTCCGTTACTGATATTTATGCACCCCAGAGATGATATTGCATGCGATCGATTACCTTCGGCATCGTTTCCTCACTATATGCACTAGCGATTTCTCTCGTCGACATTCGAAGGCGATGTCGGAGTTGATTAGTAATACCCGTCGACAGCTATTCCGTAAAGAAAATGTGAAATGAAAGAACATATTTTCGTAATAAAGGCGTAAATAACGTGTCCGATAATGGTTGTTACCTCGTTAAGAATTAAGGCTGACTAAACGACCGCTTAATTTTGAAGCTCAATACTGCAATTAAGTAAGAATGGGATACACCTCGAGATATAGCAGAGTGCTTAATTGATTTCAGAGGTTAGTTTATATTTTGTCGCGTCTGGTTAAATTACGGAAAGGCTATTATGAAAATGTATAGCGAGTAAGTTATCATTTCTCTACTGGCACTAAAAGTGTGTTTTCATCATACGTATAGTACGGTTAAGTTAGGATACGTGACGCTGTTTGAATAAGAAAACTGCAACGTTTGCAACAAAATGTGATCGATCATCTTCGGTACGGTATAGTTTTCTCACTTTGTACATTTGCGAGCTCTCTCGTTGACATTCAAAGGCGACCTTGGAGTTGATTAGTAATACCCATCGACTGCTGTTCTATAAAGAAAATTCGAAATTAAAGAGGATGACACGTTTTCGTAATAAATGCGTATATAACATGGCCGATGGCAGTTGTTAACTTGTTAAAAATAATGACTGAAGTAAACAATATCTTGATTTGAATGTTATATACCGTACTGAAGTTAAGTAAGAATGTGATACACTTCAAGATATGGCAGAGTACATCACTGATTTCAGAGGATATTTCATATCTTCTTGCGTCTAGTTAATTTTCAGAAAGGCTATTTACATGCAAATTTTTCGCGAGTAGGTTATCATTTCTCTACATGCGTTTCAAATATGTTATCATGATACATACACGGTTAGGTGTTTGCCACCGAAATCTCTGGAGTGATACCATATTTCTCCGAATCCAAGACCTTTTTTCTCAGAATCTCATGCCAAAACTCAAGGGTTGTTGCATTCACGGCCTAACAGTAAGTTAATGGATACCACTGGCAACTACCGAGGTAACCATGCTGCTTCCGTTCACACGCAGACAGATCTCGTTGACAATAAATGACCGCCTCTTTACTATACATCGCTAGCCGTGATAACCGGTTGTACAGTGCCTGTGTGTTTCTCAAATCTGCAGAATGGCATCAAAACATGCGACCCTTCGAATTCTTAGAAAGTCCATGGCTACTCAGTGGCAGAGTTATAACGCGTCTATTGTAGTACGCTTAGTAAAATTAAGGTTTAGAGACAGCGGGAATGTTTTCGTTATGGATAGTCATATTGTAAAGATACCTGAAAGAGGTATTGCCGGCAAATTTTCAGTGGGTTCTAGTCGATATTATGAAGCCAACTTTAAGTTAATAGTTATTAAACACTTGGAAATGTAGAATAATTGTGCAGCCGCAAGAAAACACGGCATAGGCCTAATTAAAGCCAATATTTGGCGGTAGCGTGAAGACAGAGAGCTAAAAAAATGCGTACCATACTGTACAAAAAATGCATTCAGTGGTCCGCAACAAGGACACTTTAAAGAAGTTGAAGATGAAATTGTGAGGTATGTGCACGAAAATGGGCAGAATGGCCATACCGTGGCGCAATAAACTCGTTCGTTGACTTTCAACGTCCGTGATTAGGCCTATATATCGTTAGCCGCTGAATTTGGCCGAACCCGGCAAGGGAGACGTGCGTGTAATGGTAGCCGGTTATATCTGACACTGCCTAAAAGTAACAGTTTTATAGTCGGCAAGAATAATTTCCTAATGGATCGTTGTATTGTAGAGACGCATGGAACACGTATTGCCGGAAAATTTTCAACGGGTTCTTGTCGGTATTATGAAAACAATGTTAAGGTAATTGTCCTTAAAC